>NC_073257.2:79910166-80541500 GCF_029289425.2 Pan paniscus | reverse complement strand
TATTTTTTTCTCATTGGCCCACTCTTTGCCCAATGGCTCCCTTACAGATTTTTACATATGCTTTAAAATAATTTATAACCCAGACTGGCCAACACCCTGTGCTTCAGCTTCTCAGTTTTCCGGTTCTCCCTTGCCCTCTTCTGTGATAGCACAACTTCAAGGCCTACCTCACTCTGACTTCTATTTTCCTTTTTGTAACCTTAGAGAAAAGCTTGGGTCCAATCCCAGCACCTGAATATTTTAATTTAAACTTGGATTTGGAGATAACTTAAATGTTACTCTCCTTTCCTTGGAAGCAGCATTTATACCCCTGAAATATGTGAGGGTTGCTCCATTGGTATGGTTTTAAGGAAGAAAGGAAGAGGAAGAGTTTTTTAGTTAGTTGAACCGAAATTTCTCTTGTGATTTCCTGCAAGGAGTTAATATCCTTTGAATCTTGGTAAATATTTTCTTATAAAAATACTGAAGTTAAATACAAGAAATCCTAGATGGCCAAAGAAGGCAGGGAGTGGAGCTAAGCACAGGAAAATGCAACGACTTACAAATAAAAACAGGAAAGATGAAAATCACAATGTTTTAGCTAATTTTTAATATTAAATGGTGAGGAACAAAAATGATCTCTAGCAAATGATGCCAACTGGCACCAAATTCTTTTTGAATCTTAAACATATATGCACACGTGCACACACACACATACATAGAGCTTCGGCATAATTTAGTAAATGCATAAAGATGCCGTAAGAAGGACTTGGCTATCATTTGGAGTAATTGCAGGTCTTTGCTCTTGGCCTTGTAGCACACTTGATTCCTGGCATACACATCCTAGCATAACATATAACAGTGTGGCTTCTTCACCTAGTGTAGGCATAAATCCTTTGCTTTTCATGGTTTTGTAAAAAGGTAGTAACATACCTATTATGCTTTGAAATTTGATTCGTTATGCTCTGCATAAGTGGTAAAGGCTGTATTGCTTTGCACTGTTAATTATGAACAAGAAATAAAACAAATTTGAAGATAGTATTCTGGGCATACTACATGTTATATTGAAAAAAAAATCACAAAACAACTTCTAGACATTGTGTGGCTCTTTCACGTTTGAGTTTGTGAGTTTTCCCCCAAACTTTGTTTTCATTTAGAAATGTTTCTATTTCCCCATTTTTCTTTTATTTGTCTTCTTCACCCTTTTACACCCTAGTTCTAGCCTCAGTTTTACCCAAAGTTGATTTGAATTACACCAGATTGCAGCAAGCAGAGAAGGCGCAAATGGAAGCTGAAGATGAGGATGAGAAATATCTACAAGAATGTCTCAGTAAATCTGATAGTCTGCAGAAACAAATCTCCCAAAAGGAGAAACAGCTGTGAGTATTTCACTCTCAGAAACAAATACTTGTGTTAACATAACCCCCTCATTTTTTTGCACATAATGATAGAATACCAATATTTTTATTTATCTAATGATGCCAGTTAGCTTTTAGTGTTTACTTTAAAAAACAAAAAAATTTAGAAAATATAATTGTAATAATACTTATGTTTTTACTCCCTTTATGATTTACAGAGTACTTTCAACTCTGTTTTGCTGTCTTCTTGCTCTAGGAGAGTTTTCATTCTTCTGTTGTTTAACATTAATCTGATGGTCATTATGTTTCTAGGTGCTGAGTATAATAGGCTTTTGTAACTACAAGAAACTTATATTATTAAAGGACATGCTGTTTTCTGAGAATATATATATATATATATATATATACATTTTTTTGAGATGAAGTTTCACTCTTGTTGCCCAGGCTGGAATGCAATGGCATGTGACCTCAGCTCACTGCAACCTCTGCCTCCTGGGTTCAAGCGATTCTCCTGCCTCAGCCCCCTGAGTAGCTGTGATTACAGGTGCCTGCCACCACGCCTGGCTAATTTTTTGCATTTTTAGTAGAGACGGGGTTTCACCATGTTGGCCAGGCTGGTCTTGAACTACTGACCTCAGGTGATCCACCCGTCTTGGCCTCCCAAAGTGCTGGGATTACAGGCATGAGCCACTGCACCCAGCCGAGAACATTTTTTTTTAAATCAACTTTTTTTTTTTTCCTTCGAGATGGAGTCTCACTCTGTCGCCCAGGCTGGAGTGCAATGGCACGACCTTGGTGGCTCACTGCAACCTCTGCCTCCTGGGTTCAAGCAATTCTCCTGTCTCAGCCTCCCGAGTAGCTGGGACTACAGGCTTGTGCCACCACACCTGGCTAAGTTTTTGTATTTTTTATTAGAGACAAAGTTTCATGACGTTGGCCAGGCTAGTCTCATACTCCTGAACTCAGGTGATCTGCCTGCCTTGGCCTCCCAGAGTGCTAGGATTACAGGCGTGAGCCACTGTGCCTGGCGAACTTTTTAATTGTCTCTGATTTTTTTTTTTTTTTTTTTTGAGATGGAGTCTCGCTCTATCGCCTGGGCTGGAGTGCAGTGGTGTGATCTCGGCTCACTGCAAGCTCTGCCTCCCGGGTTCACGCCATTCTCCTGCCTCAGCCTCCTGAGTAGCTGGGACTACAGGCGCTCGCCACCACACCCAACTAATTTTTTTTTGTATTTTTAGTAGAGATGGGGTTTCACTGTGTTAGCCAGGATGGTCTTGATCTCCTGACCTCGTGATCCACCTGCCTCAGCCTCCCAAAGTGCTGGTATTACAGGTGTGAGCCACCACACCCGGCCAATTGTCTCTAATTTTTTTTTTAACTTTTATTTTAGGTTTGGGGGTACATGTGAAGTCTTGTTACTAGGTAAACACGTGTCATGGGCGTTTGTTGTGTATATTATTTTATCACCCAGGTATTAAGCCCAGTACCCAATAGTTATCTTTTCTCCTCCTTTCCCTCCCCCCATCCTCCCCCCTCAAATAGACACCTGTATCTGTTGTTTCCTTCTCTGTGTTCGTAAGTTCTTATCATTTAGCTCCCTAACATTTTTTTTAAATTGTGGAAATGGAGTCTTGCTGTGTTGTTCAGACTGATCTCTAACTCCTGGACTCAAGTGATTCTCCCGTCTCAACTCTCAAAGTGTTGGGATTACAGAAGTGAGCCACCATGCCCAGCTTCTGAGAACATTTTTATTAGAACTTTATATGATCTATATGTCACCAACCAGGAAGGATGTTAGTATATGTTGTTGTGCTGAAAAAAAGCAAGTTGCAGACAGTATGCCAAATATGATTCAATTTTAAAAATAAAACCATGCATGCATATATATTTATATATAGATAGAAAAGATTTTAAAGAATACAGATTCTGGGGAGTGGTTATTTCAGGTGAATGCTGGCAGGTTGAGGTTGACAGGGGCATTTTAGTTTTATTTTATAAACATCAGTATTTTTCCACCAGTTAATATGCACCAATTCTGTTATTAAAAGAAAACAACAATAAGAACAAACAACCAAAGAAAAAAGAAAACAACAATGGAAAATAGTTACATATTATATTAACAGATCATTAAAACAAGACCACATGCCATGTATGATGTATAAGTTGCTAAGCTGCCTTTATACCTATTGAAGTGTTAAATTCTTCTCTGTCCTTGGTGATTTTCTGTCTAGTAGTTTTTAATTATTGAGGGATGATTTGTTGAAATATCCAACTGTAATTGTGGATTGGTAAATACATTTTTTCAATTCTGTTTTTGCTTATTGTATTCTAAAGCTCTGTTACCTGGTGCCTACATATTCAGGACTGTTAATATGTCTTCTTGGTAGGTTGACCCTTTTGTCATTATATGATGTACTTCTTTGTCTTTGGTAATTTTTTTTTTGCTCTGAAGTTAATTTTTCTGATATTAATATAGTGACTCCTGCTTTCTGTTGATTAAAGTTTATATTTTTCCATTTTTTAATTTTCAGTCTACCTTTATAATGTTTGAAGTTTCTTTTTTTTCTTTTGGAGAGACAGGGTCTTGCTATGCTGCCCAGGCTAGTCTTGCACTCCTAGCCTCAAGTGATCCTCCCACCTTTGCCTCCCAAAGTGTTGGGATTACAGGTGTGAGCCAGTGAGCCACCATCCCTGGCTTGAAGTTTCTTTTCCTTTTTTTTTTTTTTTTTTTGAGACAGGATCTCACTCTTGCCCAGCCTGGAGTGCAGTGGCATGATCATAGCTCACTGCAGCCTTGATCTCCTAGGCTCAAGCAATCCTCCCAACCTCAGCTTGCAGAGTAGCTGGGACCTTAGGCATTGTGCCACCATACCCAGCTAACTTATTTTTCTTTTTATTTTTTTAGTAGAGACAAGGTCTTGGTATGTTGCCCACACTGATCTTGAACTCCTGAGCTCAAGTGATCCTCCCACCTTGGCCTCCCAAATTACAGGCATGAGCCACTGCTCCCAGCCGAAAGTTTCTTATAGACAGCATATAGTTCATGTTTTGTTGTTGCTGCTATTTGTTTTTTAGAGACAGGATCTTGCTTTGTTGCCCAGGTTGGAGTATAGTGGTGCCATTATAGCTCATTGCAGCCTCTAATTCCTAGGCTCAAGAGATCCTCCTGCCTCAGCCTCCTGAGTAGCTAGGGCTACAGGCATACGCCACTGCACCTGGCTAATAAAACAATTTTTTTTTTAAGAGATGGAGGTCTTGCTATGTATCCTAAGCTGGTCTGGAACTCCTGGCCTCAAGTGATTCCTCTGCCTCAGCCTCCTAAAGCATTTGGATTATAGGCATGAGCCATCATGCTTGGCCTGCTTCATGCTCTTAAAATCAATTCTTCCAACTCTGTCTTTTCACAGTATATTTAGTCCATTTATATTTGTTGTAATTATTGATATAGTAGAGCTTAAGTCTGCCATTTTATTGTTTAATTTGTTTTTCCTGTTTGTTGTTCCTCTATTTAATTTTTTCTGCCTTCCCATAAGTTACATGAACAGTATTTAGAATTCCATTTTGATTCATCTGTAGCAATTTTGAATGCATCTCTTGGTATAGATTTTTGGTGTTTGCTGTGGACATTATATTACACATATGCTATTTTTCCACAGTCTGTTGGCATTAACATTTTACCACTTTGGATGAAGTGTGAAAACCTTACCTCTATTTAAGTATTTATACCTTCTCCCCTCTTTAATATAATTTGCTTAATTATCTCTTTTACATATATTGAGAATCATGTTAGACAATGTTGTAATATGTGCAACCATAAACAGAATTTAATGTTTAAATTTAATCTAATTTAGAAAACTTCATTATTATTTTTTATTCTTGAAGCTCCAAGTTTTTTTGTGTGTGTCTGAACTTTCTTTAAACATTCTTTTTTTTTTTTTGATACAGGGTCTTGCTGTGTCACCCAGGCTGGAGTGCAGTGGTGTGACCACAGCTCACTGCAGCCTTGATTTCCTGGGCTTAGTAATCCTCCCATCTCAGGCTCCTGAGTAGCTGAGACTACAGGTGCATGTCACCATACCTGGCTAATTTTTGTATTTTTGTATTTATTTATTTGTTTTGGTAGACACGGGGTTTCTCCATGTTGCCCAGAATGATCTCGAACTCCTGGGCTCAAGCGATCTGGCCACCGTGGCCTCCCAAAGTGCTGGGATTACAGCCGTGAGCCACTGTGCCTGGCCTCTTTTTTTTTTTTTTTTTTTTTTTTAAAGAGAGAGGGGTCTCACTCTGTCACTGAGGCTGGAATACAGTAGTGTGATCATGGCTCACTGCAACCTCAAGCTCCTGGGCTCAAGCAATGCTCTTGCCTTTACCTCCCAAGTAGTTGGGACTATAGGCATGTGCCACCATGCCAGCTAATTAAAAAACTTATTTTATTTTATTTTATTTTATTTTTTTGAGATAGGGACTTGTTCCTCTGTCGCCCAGGCTGGGGTGTAGTGGCGTGATCATAACTCATTGCAGCTTTGAACTCATGGGCTCAAGGGATCCTCTCACCTCAGCCTCCTGAGTAGCTAGGATGATAGTAGCATACCACCACACCTGGCTAATTTTTATAGGGACAGGATCTTGCTATGTTGCCCAGGCTGGTCTTGAACTCCTGGCCTCAAGCAGTTCTCCTGCCGTGATCTTCCAAAGTGTTAGGATTACAGGCGTGAGCCACTGCACCTGGCCTTAAATTTTTTTTTAGAAATGAGGTCTTATTATGTTGCTCAGGCTAGTCTTGAATGCCTGGCCTCAAATAAACCTACTCAGAAGGTGGGATTACAGGTGTGAGCCACCATGCTCAGCTCTTTAGCCATTCTTTTAGGGTAGGTCTGTTGGCAATAAATTCTATTTTACCTTCATTTCTGAAAGATATTTTCACTGGGTATAGAATTCTGGGTTGGCAGTTCTTTTAGCACTGGAGAAATCTTATGCCACTCTCTCTTGGCCTTTATGGTTTTCTGATTAAAAATACACTGTCATTTGAATTGTTGTTTCTCTTTAGGTGTTAATGTCATTTCTGTCTTACTGCTTTCAAAAAAAATGTTTTTTGGGCTTTAACCTATTTGGGATTTGGTCAGCTTCTTATATCTGTAGGTTTATGTCTTTGTCAGATTTGGGAAATTTTCAGCCATTACTTTTTCAGATTTTTTTTTTAGTGTCAGTGGCTTTCTTCTCCCCTTCAGAGACTCTGATACCATGAATGTTGGGTCTTTTTTTTTTTTTGAGGCGGAGTCTCGCTCTGTCGCCAGGCTAGAGTGCAGTGGCGCGATCTCGGCTCTCTGCAACCTCCGCCTCCTGGATTCAAGCGATTCTTCTGCCTCAGTCTCCTGGGTAGCTAGAACTACAGGCGCGCGCCATCATGCCCAGCTAATTTTTGTATTTTTTTTTTTTGAGATGGAGTCTCAGCCTGTCGCCCAGGTTGGAGTGCAGTGGTGTGATCTTGGCTCACTGCAACTTCTGCCACCTGGATTCAAGCGATTCTCCTGCCTCAGCCTCCTGAGTAGCTGGGATTATAGGCACCTACCACCACGCCTGGCTAATTTTTTTGTATTTTTAGTAGATACGGGGTTTCACCATCTTAGCCAGTTTGGTCTTGAACTCCTGACCTTGTGATCCACCCGCCTCGGCCTCCCGAAGTGATGGGATTACAAGTGTGAGCCACCACTCCTGGCTTTTTTTTTTTTTTTTTTTTTTGAGACAGAGCCTCTCTCTGTCACCCAGGCTGGAGTGCAGTGGCGCGGTCTCAGCTCACTGCAAGCTCCGCCTCCTGGGTTCACTCCATTCTCCTGCCTTAGCCTCCCGAGTAGCTGGGACTACAGGTGCCCGTCACCACACCCGGCTAATTTTTTGTATTTTTAGTAGAGACAGGGTTTCACCATGTTAGCCAGGATGGTCTCGATCTCTTGACCTTGTGACCCACCCACCTTGGCCTCTCGAAGTGCTGGGATTACAGGTGTGAGCCACTGAGCCCAGCTGATCTTTTTTTTTTTAGTAGTCCCACAGGTTCCTGTTCAGATTGGATAATTTCTGTTGTTATATTTTCAAATTCATTCATTCTTCCCTCACCATCTTCATTCTTCTCTTGAGCCATTTCAGTAAGATTATTGTATTTTTCAGTGCTAAGATTTCCATTTGATCTATTTTCTTTTGTTGTTTGTTTTGTTTGTGTTTTGTTTTGAGATAGGGTCTTGCTGTCGGCCAGGCTGTAGGGCAGTGGCATGTGCCCTACCTGGCGCACTGTGAACTTGAACTTCTGGACTCAAGTGATCCTTCTGCCCAAGCTTCCTGAGTAGCTAGGACTACAGGCATACACCACTATGCTTGGCTAATTTATTTTTATTTCAGCAAGACTCTGTCTCAAAAAAAAAAAAAAAGAAAAAAGAAATGCCTTGTTACTGCTGCATGGGGATTCAAGTCCCAGGTTACTCTTCCATTGTTACCAGTGGGGTTGCTTCAGAGACACTTTGTTTTCTTTTGTCTTTGTTTTTTTCCCTTAGATCCAGGGATAGACTGGATTAGTTTACTTTCTGTTTTTTTGAGACAGAGTTTTCACTCTGTTGCCCAGGCTGGAGTGCAGTGGTGCAATCTCGGCTCACTGCAACCTCTGCCTCCCCGGTTCTAGCGATTCTTGTGCCTCAGCCTCTTTAGTAGCTGGGATTACAGGCACTTACCACCATGCCCGGCTAATTTTTTGTATTTTTTGTAGAGATGAGGTTTTGCCATGTTGGTCAGGCTGGTCTCGAGCTCCTGACCTCATGTGACCCACCTACCTTGGCCTCCCGAAGTGCTGGGATTATAGGCACGAGCCCCCGTGCCCGGCCTAGATTAGTTTACTTTCTATTAATATAACTGAATACCCGAGACTGGGTAATTTAAAAAGAAAACAGGTTTATTTCTTACAGTTCTGGAATCTGGGAAGTCCAAGATTGGGCAGCTACATTTGGTCATCTTCTGGTGAGGGCTTTGTGCTGCATCATAACATGGCAGAAGACATCACAGGGCAAGAGGGGTGTACCGAGAGTCAAACTGGCTTTTATTTTTTATTTTTATTTATTATTTTTCTTATAGAGACATGATCTCTATGTTGCCTAGGCTGGTCTTGAACTCCTAGACTCAAGTGATCCTCCTACCTTGGCCTCCCAAAGTGCTTGGATTACAGGTGTGAGCCACCATTCCTGGCCTACCAAACTGGCTTTTATAACAGACCCATTCTTGTGATAACCTGTTAGTCCATTAACCTGTTAATTCATTCATGAAGGCAGAGACCTCATGAGCCAATTACCTCTTAAAGGCCTCGCCTGGTTTTTTTTTTTTTTTTTTTTTTTTTTTTGAGACAAGGTCTGGCTCTGTTGCCCAGGCTGTAGTGCAGTGGTACAACCTCAGCTTACTGCAGCCTTGACCTCCCCAGTTCAGGCAATCCTCCTGCCTCAGCCCCCCTAGTAGCTGGGACTATAGGCACACACCACCACACCTGGCTAAGTTTTGTATTTTTTGTAGAGATGAGGTTTCACCATGTTGACCAGGCTGGTCTCAAACTCCTGATCTCAAGTGATCTGCTTGCCTTGGCCTCCCAGAGTGCTGGGATTACAGGCATGAGCCACTGTGCCGGCAAGGCCTTACTTCTTAATATTGTTAAATTGGGAATTAAGTTTCAATGTGAGTTTTGAAGAGGACAAACATCCAAACCATAACAGATGCCTTATTACTGCTGGGGGTTAGGAAGGTTCAGGCTCCCACTTGGCATTTTCTGATACTACCACAGCAGGGTGCAAGAACTTTACCTCATCATTGCCAGGCAAGAGTAGAAATCCAGGCTCCTCACTCAGCCTTTGCTGACTGAGGTTTGTTGCGGGGGCATGGGTTTTTTCTCGGGTGTTTTGCTGGAATAGGGCATTTATTGTCCAGAGTTTTCTGTCTTGCTAGGCTATTTCCTGGCCCTTTGGCCCGGGAACAGCTCTACTTGGGGCTTTTTTTGTCTATGCCCATTAGTATTTAATGGGTTGAGGGCTTCATCAACACCCAATCTGAGCTATATATGAGATAAAAAGAAACCTGAGGTAACTCATCACCATGTTGTTCTTTGATTCCTGGAGTTCCTAGCTGATCAAACTTCTTCTCTTTACTTTCTGGAGTCTTCTTTTGTTGTTGTTGTTTTGAGATGGAGTTTTGCTCTTGTTGCCCAGGCTGGAATGCAATGGCGCGATCTTGGCTCACTGCAACCTCCGCCTCCCGGGTTCAAGCGATTCTCCTGCCTCAGCCTCCCAAGTAGCTGGGATTACAAGCATGTGCCACCACTCTTGGCTAATTTTGTATTTTTAGTAGAGACAGGGTTTCTCCATGTTGGTCAGGCTGGTCTTGAACTCCCGACCTCAGGTGACCCGCCTATCTCGGCCTCCCAAAGTGCTGGGATTACAGGTGTGAGCCACTGCACCTGTAATTTGAGAAATTAATATTTCTCAAATATAATAATTTGAGAAATTAATATTTCTCAAATATAATAATTTGAGAAATTAATATTTCTCAAATATAATAATTTGAGAAATTTGAGGAATTAATATGTAGAATTCCCTGGCTTTAGGCCAGGAAGTATTACTGTGGTTAAAAACCTACAGGCTGGGCCTGGTGGCTCACGCCTGTAATCCTAGCACTTTTGGGAGGCTGAGGCAGGCGGATCATGAGGTCAGGAGTTCGAGACCAGCCTGACCAACATGGTGAAACCCCATCTCTACTAAAAATTAAAGAAAAATTAGCCGGGCATGGTGGCAGGCGCCTGTGATCCCAGCTACTCAGAAGGCTGAGGCAGGAGAATTACTTGAACCCGGGAGGCGGAGGTTGCAGTGCGCTGAGGTCACGCCACTTCACTCCAGCCTGGGCGACAGAGCGAGACTCCGTCTCAAAAAAAAAAAAAAAAAAGACAACCCACATTATTTCTACATTGTGAAAACTGTGAAATTGAAATCCACTCCCAAAGCCAAAAACAGGGCCAGGTGTGGTGGCACATGGTTGTAATCCCAGCACTTTAGGAGGCTAAGGTGAGAGGATTGCTTGACGCCAGGAGTTTAAGACCAGCCTGGGCAACATAGTGAGACCCTGTCTCTACAAAAAGAAAGAAAGAAAGGAAGGAGAGAGAGAGAGAGAGAGAGGGAGGGAGGGAGGGAGAGAGAGAGAGAAAGAAAGAAAAAGAAAGCAGGGAGGGAGGGAGGGAGAGAAAGAAAAGAGAAAGAAAAAGAGAAAGAAAGAAAAGAAAAGAAGGAAAGAAAGAAAAAATTAGCTGGGTGTTGTGGCACACACCTGTAGCCCCAGCTGCTCGGCAAGATGAAGCAAAAGGATTGCTTGAGCCCAGGAGTTCAAGATTGCTGTGAGCTGTGATTGTGCCACTAAACTTCAGCCTGCTGGGTGACAGAGTGAGTTCCTGTCTCTAAAAACAGAACAAAACAAAAACCCCAAAACATTCAGGAAAAAAATAATTCCTCTTAATTTTAAGTTACAAGGAGCATTTAAGTCATCAGATTTATTAATGGTGCACTGGGTTTGTTGTGTAAAACTCTGTGCCTTGCCAAATGAAACACATGAAGAACACGACTGGGATACTTTGCTGGTCAGTAGAATACAGTCTGGAAACTCTGGTACTCTGTTACTGAATTACCTTTCTAGTGTTTGACAAAAGCATAGGTAAGACAAATCTGATATTCTGCAGTAATGCAACTTATTCTATAGTGATACCACTATTTTTTTTTTGTCACCCAGGCTGGAGTGCAGTGGCGCAATCTCAGCTCACTGCAGCCTCCGCCTCCTGGGTTCAAGCAATTCTCATGCCTCAGCCTCCCGAGTAGATGAGATTACAGGCACCCGCCACCACGCCCAGATAATTTTTGTGTTTTTAGTAGAGACAGGGTTTCACCATGTTGGCCAGGCTGGTCTCGAATTCCTGACCTTGTGATCTGCACGCCTCGGCCTCCGAAAGTGCTGGGATTACAGGCATGAATCATAAATATATATTTATATATATATTTATTTAATATACTTAATATATTTATTTATATTATATATTATAATATATACCATATAACATATATTATATTATATATTATATATTATTATTATTTATTTAACATATTTAATATATTTATTTTATATATATATATGTGTGTATATATATATATTTTAGAGTCTCACTCTGTTGCCCAGGCTGGAGTGCAATGGTGCGATTTTAGCTCACTGCAACCTCTGCCTCCAAGGTTCAAGCAATTCTTGTGCCTCAGCCTCCTGAATAGCTGGGATTAAATGTGTGTGCCACCATGTCTGGCTATTTTTTGTATTTTTAGTAGAGACAGGGTTTCACCATGTTGGCCAGGCTGTTCTCGAACTCCTGACCTCAAGTGATCCACCTGCCTCGGCCTCCCAAAGTGCTGGAGTTACAGGCATAAGCCACTGCGCCCAGCCTGAAAATTTTTTCTAAGTTTATTGTTTATTTTAAAATTTAGATTATAGTGATTTTTATTTAGACATTTTAATTCTTTATGTACTTACATCTTCCTTTTTCTTTCTCTCTTTTTTTTTTTTTTTTTTTTTTTGAGACGGAGTTCTTGCTCAGTCACCCAGGCTAGAGTGCAGTAGTGAGATCTTGGCTTACTGCAACCTCCGCCTTCCGGGTCCAAGCAATTCTTCTGCCTCAGCCTTCCAAGTAGTAGCTGGAATTATGGGTGGGCACCAGCACACCCGGCTAATTTTTGTATTTTTAGTAGAGATGGGGTTTCACCATGTTGGGGAGGCTGGTCTTGAACTCTTGGCCTCAAGAGATCTGCCCGCTTTGGCCTCCCAAAGTTTTGTGATTACAGGCATGAGCCACCACACTTAGTACATCTTCCCTTTTTCCTTTTGTGGTTTTTGCCTTTAGTATTCAACATGTATTCTTACAATATATTTATATAACTTAAAAACAAAATTTTTCTTTGCTTTTTCATTCACTTTTTTTCTGATTCTGGATGATGAGGCCATTCAACAGGGTACTGTGTGCTTTGGTTACTTCAGTGTTTGTAACATACACAGTAAGTCCTCACATTATGTAACATACACAGTAAGTCCTCACTTAATGTCATCAACAGGTTCTTGGAAACTCTGACTGAGTGAAATGATGCTAAATGAAACCAGTTTTATCATAGGCTACTTGATATGAAGAGTTAAGTTTCTACTGCATAATTATGTTCACAAAAACATCACTAAACTGCTAATTAAAGACCAGAACACTTCTAATATTAAATATTGAAATAAACGTGAGTTATGCATACATTTAAGAAAGATGGATAAAAACGAGTAAGCTAATTCTTTGCCCAGTTATTACAGTTCAGGCTCTCTGGTGGCCGGAGCCTGTCCTGGCGGCTCAGGCACCCAGTAGGAACCAGTCTTCCACAGGACACCATTCCGTCACAGGATGCACCCAAACACACCCACACTCAGGCTGGGACAATGTAGATAATGCCAATTCATCTAACGTGCACATCTTTGGGATCTGGGAGGAAACTGGAGTACCTGGAGAAGACTCACACAGACATGGAGAGAATGTGCAGACTTCACACAGACAGTGGTGCTAGTGGGAATCAGTTTTTTTTCTTGTCAGCAATGTAATGAAATAACATTAGTTGAAGAGATGCTGTTCAAATTTTAACTTTGTAGTAAAATAGTATTTATCAATAATTTGTAAATTCCATTTTCAGGTACTCTTCTCTTCAACCTGAATTACAAAATCTAAAATTTATTCCACTGAAAAATATATGGCTGTATGTGAAAATGCTAACTATGAAGAAATAATAAAAAATAATCTAAATATTAACACAAACATATTAAAATAATGTACTCAACATTATAATGTTGCAATTAAAATATAAAGTATTAGTAACTGTAGTATTGTTAGTAGATAAATGCCTCACTTGTTATACCTGCTTATGAGCAATAATCGTGGAAGTGATTTGTGTTTTTTTTTTTAGTCAACTTAAAATGTGGAAATTCAACTATGTTTGCTTTGCCAGCTAGCACCTGTTAGAATAATTTAGGAGTTTTGGTGGCAGGCCTATAGTCTCAGATGCTGAGAGGCTGAGGTGGGAGGAGCCCAGGAGTTTGAGTCCAGCCTGGCAACATAGCAAGACCCTGTCTCAGAAAAAAAAAAAAAAAAAAAGAAGAACAATGCAGGAATGCTTTCAGAACTGGCATTTCCAGGCAGTGTGGACTTTCCCCCAATGTCTGCTTGGTTTTAGGTCTTTCCTGTAGTTGGTCAGCTTCCAACAGTAATTTGCAAATTAGCACTCTGCAACAGGGCTGATTTTGCCGTTACTGAAGTTAAACTGATTTAGCAATTGCTGTAATTCTTATATTGGAATAAAGTTTGTTGTAAAATTTTTCACATGGCATAGAAGTGTAAGACAATTAGAATCTTACATTCCTCCTCTTAGTTCCATTCCCAAGATGTAACCAGTTTTAATATTATGGTGTGTGCCTTTCCAAGGCATTTTCTATGCTTATGCAATATTTATGTATATGAAATTAATTAATGGTATAAATGGTTTAGCAAGGATTTTTTCGTGGCTGGCAAATGAGTCAGTATTTTGTGACTGGAAAACCCTGTGCTGCTGAACTTGTTTACTGAAAAATATTTGTGAAAGAAAATGTCTGAAAAATGCATTACAAAGGCCAAAGTAATAAACCAAAAGGGTGATTTTAGTAAAGAATACATAACAACTGTCGTGTGAGAAATAGCACTGAGCTTCTGTGTGTTATTTGTCATTCAAGGGTGCAACTGGAAACTGACTTGAAGATTGAGAAGGAATGGAGGCAGACTTTGCAGGAAGATCTTCAAAAGGAGAAAGATGCCTTATCTCATCTTAGAAATGAGACTCAACAAATCATTAGTCTTAAAAAAGTAAATAGTGGTAAAACTTTAAAAATTCTGTCTTGACAAATGTTAACTTATTTAAAAAGATAAATCATAATTTACATTATACCAAGGAAATGGATATACTAGTCATCTTAAAAAATATCAGTAAAGAGATTAAGTAAATGGAAAATAGTTGATACAGCAGCCAGGAAAGAGCTTTGGACACAATTTGTTTCTTTTAAAAAGCTAAAGGATGTTTGTTTCTAATTAATGGTATATGTACAATCTGGAGTTTCTTGTTTCTTTCTTTTAAATTTCATTTTCTGTCTTTTATTGTTCTGAAGGAGTTCCTTAACCTCCAGGATGAAAATCAGCAGTTGAAAAAAATATATCATGAACAAGAGCAAGCTCTTCAAGAACTCGGCAACAAGCTTAGCGAGTAATTTCTTTTTTCCTTCAACTAAGTAGTCATTATTGACTTTTATAAAAGGTATAAGTGTGCCAAATCTATTAGGCAGAAAAGTTTAAATATAGGAAAGATATGAACTAGGCCGGGCGCGGTGGCTCACGCCTGTAATCCCAGCACTTTGTAATTCCTGGCCCAGGCGGGTGGATCATGAAGTCAGGAGGTCAAGACCAGACTGGCTAATATGGTGAAACCCTGTCTTTACTAAAAATGCAAAAATTAGCTGCTTGTGGTGGCGTGTGCCTGTAATCCCAGCTACTCGGGAGGCTGAGGCATGAGAATCGCTTGAACCCAGGAGGTGGAGTTTGTAGTGAGCTGACTCCAGCCTGGCGACAAAGCAAGACTCTGTCTCAGAAGAAAAGGAGAAAGATACGAACTATTAAACAAAACAAAAACTCTAAAGATTAAAAAATGAGACTAGACTAGAGAGATTTTATTAAAAGTTTTATTCAATTTAGTAGACTTAGCTTTGAATATTTCCCAGTAGATGAAAGCTAACACTCTTGTTCAATTTATTCAATGTCAGAGAATTCAGAAGTTATTAATATATTTTTCTCAGAAAAACAGAAGCTGAATTTTCAAAATATCCGGGGAGCTGTCTTTGAGATTGTTTTGAGAAGAAGCCAGCATCACGAGAAGTGGAGGTGGTTTCATGCCTCCTGGAGACAGGGCTTAACTTCATACAGTTTGGTTTTGTTGCAGTAAAATGTCACTGGGATCCTGTAAAGACAAGAAGGAGAAATGGTGTTCTGCCTTTCTTTCATTTCCTTTTTTTTTTTTCAAAGACAGCGTCTTGCCTAGGCAGGATGTAGTGGTACAATCATAACTCACTGCAGCCTTGACCTCCTGGGCTCAAGCAACCCTTTCACCTCAGCTTACCAAGTAGCTGAGACTACAGGCAGGCACCATCATGCCCTACTAATTTTTTATTGTTTATAGAGATGGGGTCTTGCATGTTGCCCAGGCTGGTCTCAAACTCCTGACCTCAAGCAGTCCTCCCACCTGAGCCTCCCAAAATGCTGGGATCACAGGCGTGAGTCACTGTGCCCAGCCACATTTTCCTTTTGTTCCCCATAGTCTTGTGTTTTGGGGTAGCAGCTTTGCGCCTGATTGAACATATTGCCAGATATTTGGAATAAGCTCAAGAAGGTTTAATTTAGTATTGAATGTACCACTGCCACATTTAAACTATATAGTCGTTTTAAATATTTTTTATTTATTTTTATTTGTTTTGAGACAAGGTCTTGCTCTCAAGTTGCCCAGGCTGGAGAACAGTGACGCAGTCACAGCTCATTGCATCCTTGATCTCTCAGGCTCACGCTATTCTCTCACCTCAAGCCTCCGGAGTAGCTGGGACCACAGGCGCACACCACCATACCTGGCTAATTTTTTTTTTATTTTTTGTGGAGTTAGGATCTTGGTATGTTGTCCAGGCTGGTCTTGAACTCCTGGGCTCAGGACATCATCCTGCCTCAACCTCCCAAAGTGCTGAGATTACAGGTGTGAGCTACTGCACCCAGCCCACTTTTTTAAGTACAGAAAAGTAAAAATAAGAAAGCTACAATGTCTCATAATCTCTTCACCTGTATAAATCTCTTTGATGTTTTATGTGATTAGAACATTCAAATAGCACAACAAGGTTTAAGATAAAAAAGCAAGTACTTCCCTTCTCCCAAGTATTAATCTGCAAAGTTTAACTAACCTCAAACAATTCTATGTGTAAACATCTTGTCATTTATTTAGATAGAATTAGTTATATGGACATATGTCATTTGTATATATTCAATTAAGTAGAAATCATACTAGAATGGAGACTTAGTTGCTAAAGGTGGGATTCCATTAAGAGATAATGCAACCAATTTCCAAGGGCATAAGAAGGAGTAACTCACTAGAACCAGAAAAGGAAATATTAGATCTCAAAAAGATAAAGCTGTTTTTGTCTTTACAGCTCTTCAAAGAGCAATCTGCATTGTGGTTCTGATAAGCAAGATTTCAATTCCAATCTGGCATCCATTTATTGAGCACTTTGAGCCAGACCCTGTGCTAAGTGCTTATTACCTTATTTTCCATTTATTTATTGACAGACACTTATTGAGCTTCTACTATGTGCCAGGCACTATACTAAGTGCTAGAGACTCAACAGTGAGCAATCCTCACAATATAAAATAAGCATGTTTGCGTTTACTAAGATCATAATGGTTTAATATTAAAACAGTGGAATAGTAAAGTAAGGAATATGTGTTACTTTTCACCCATTCCCCAACTAATACTTTTTTTTTTCTTTGAGAGGAAGTTTCGCTCTTGTTGCCCAGGCTGGAGTGCAGTGGTGCTATCTCAGCTCACTGCAACCTCTGCCTCCTGGGTTCTTTTCAAGCGATTCTTCTGCCCCAGCCTCCTGAGTAGCTGGGATTACTGGCGCCCACCACCACACCTGGCTAATTTTTAGTAGAGACAGCGTTTTACCATGTTGGCCAGTCTAGTCTTGATCTCCTGACCTCAGGTGATCTGCCTGCCTTGGCCTCCAAAGTGCTGGGATTACAGTCATGAGCCACCACGCCCGGCCCCTCACTTCATACTTAATAGAGACTTTATAGTTGAATTACAGGCATGATCATATAAATGTCTAGATGTTGCCTTTATTTATTTATTTATTTATTTGAGACGGGGTCTCACTCTGTCACCCAGGCTGGAGTGCAGTGGTGTGATCTTGGCTCACTGCAACCTCCACTTACTGGGTTTGAAAATTGAAATATTTACTCTTATTGGCTTATTATTGAAAGATGATGATGATTATTATTATCATTTTTTGAGATGGAGTCTCGCTCTGTCGCCCAGGCTGGAGTGCAGTGGCAGTATCTCAGCTCACTGCAAGCTCTGCCTGCCGGGTTCACACCATTCTCCTGCCTCAGCTTCCTGAGTAGCTGGGACTACAGGTGCCCGCCACCATGCCCGGCTAATTTTTTTTTGTATTTTGGTAGTAGAGATGGGGTTTCATCGTTTTAGTCAGGATGGTCTCGATCTCCTGACCTTGTGATCTGCCTGCCTCGGCCTCCCAAAGTGCTGGGATTACAGGCGTGAGCCACCGCACCTGGCCTGAAAGATTATTTTTTTTAAAAAAATTAAATAGAGACAGAGTCTCACTGTGTTGCCCCAGGCTGGTCTCAAACTCCTGGCCTCAAGCAGTCCTCTTGCTTCGGCTTCCAAAAGTATTGACATTACAGGTGTGAGCCACTACATCCAGCTTGAAGGATTCTTTTTTAAATTTTTATTTATATATTTTATATGGAGGCGGGGTCTCACTATGTTGCCCAGGCTGGTCTCAAACTCCCGGGCTCAAATGATCCTCCCACCTCCTCAGCCTCACAAAGTGTTGGGATTACAGGCTTGAGCCACCACACCTGGCCTGAAGAATTCTTATAAAAAGATAGATTTGGGCCAGGTGCTGTGGCTACGCCTGCAATCCCAGCACTTTGGAAGCTGAGGCGGGCGGATCACTTGAGGTCAGGAGTTCGAGGCCAGCCTGGCCAACGTGGTGAAACCCCATCTCTACTAAAAATACAAAAATTAGCCGGGTGTGATGGCATGTGCCTGTAGTCCCAGCTACTTCGGAGGCTGAGACAGGAGAATATGTATACGTGTATACATATATGTATATATTTCCTTTCAGGCTTATTTTCATTTCCTTAATTATTAGACAGTCTAATTATAATTTACTCAGAAGAATAGTCAGTGTTAAAAGCCTTCCAAATCTATCTTTTTTTTTTTTTGAGACGGAGTTGTTCTGTCGCTTAGGCTGGACTGCAGTGGTGCAATCTCGGCTCACTGCAACCTCCACCTCCCAGGTTCAAGCAATTCTGCTGTCTCAGCCTCCCGAGTAGCTGGTACTACTACTATATATATTTTTATATATATAGTAGCACTACTACTATGTATATTTTTATATATATATAGTAGCACTACTACTATGTATATTTATATATATAGTAGTACTACTATATATATTTTTATATAGTAGCATTACTACTATGTATATTTATATATACGTATATATGTGTATACGTATATATATACGTATATATACACGCAATACACACATATTTATATATGTATATATACGTATATATACACACATATACGTATATGTATACATATGTATATTTTCCTTTTAGGCTTATTTTATATATGTATATATACGTATATATACGTATATACGTATATATACGTATATATACGTGTATATACGTATATATACGTGTATATACGTGTATATACGTATATATACGTATATATACGTGTATATACGTATATATACGTATATATGTATATATACAAAATCTCCTGCCTCAGCCTCCTGAATAGCTGGGATTACAGGCGTGTGCCACCACATCTGGCTAATTTTGTATTTTTAGTAGAGGTGGGATTTCACCATGTTGATCAGGCTAGTCTCGAACTCCTGACCTCAAGTGATCCACCCACCTTGGCCTTCCAAAGGGTTGGGATTACAGGCATGAGCCACTGTGCCTGGCTGAGAAGGTATTCTTGTACATTATGGTTATTGGGATTGTAACCGATGCTCCTTTCTTTAGGACCCTTAGGCAATATGTATCATAGAGAGGCCGTCTTTTTTGAGTCCATATTTATGAATAAGAGCATTTAAATCAAAAATCTATCAATACCAGTAAATTATCATAAAGTATTTCCTAGGCCGGGCATAAGACCGAGTGTTGCTCTGTCGCCCAGGCTGGAGTGCAGTGGCGTGATCTTGGCTCACTGCAACATCTGCCTCCTGGGTTCAAGCGATTCTCCTGCCTCAGCCTCCAGAGTAGCTGGAATTACAGGTGTGTGCCATCACTCCCGGCTAATTTTTGTATTTTTAGTAGAGACAGGGTTTCAACATGTTGGCTAGGCTGGTCTCGAACTCCTGACCTCAGGTTATCCGTCTGCCTTGGCCTCCCAAAGTGCTGGAATTACAGGTGTGAGCCACTGTGCCCAGCCAAGAAAATATTTTCTGTGGTGAATATCATTAAGCCACTTTAATTCCATATTCAGTTTTTCTGTATAGCATAATTAAATCATCACTGTTGTGGCCAGTATTCCCAAGAGTCAGTTTTCCTGAGGCACATTTTGTAGATGTGAATTTAGCCAAGAAAATGTGATTATTATGTCAGTATTTTTACAGTGTGTAGTTTTACATTGATTATTTCCACCGTAAGAGTCAATATGAGGTAGGTGAAAGACTCACACTTTGTTTTTATGTCTTGGAATGAAGAGCATTTTATAGGGCAAAGCAGATTTTTAATGTCCTGCTTCAGTAGTAGAGGCTTTAGTATCTGATATATCATTTGATTCAGGAATTTCATTTGTAAGAGAATTAATACTAATGTTTTAGTCATTCCAATTTTTTTGTTGTTTGTTTGTTTTTTGGAGATAAGAGTCTCGCTCTGTTGCTCAAGCTGGAAGGCAGTGGTGCAATCTTGGCTCATTGCAACCTATGCCTTCCAGGTTCAAGCGATTTTCCTGCCTCAGCCACCTGAGTAGCTGGGACTACAGGTGCATACCACCATGCCTGGCTAATTTTTGTATTTTTGATAGAGATGAGGTTTCACCATGTTGGCCAGGCTGGTCTGGAACTCCTGACCTCAAGTGATCTCCCCACCTCAGCCTCCCAAAGTGCTGCGATTACAGGCAGGAGCCACCATGCCTGAACTAGTCATTGTAATTTTAATAAACAACTTTTGTGGTGAAAAATTTGAAACAAGTTGAAAGATCAACAGTAGATAATTATATATACTATTTTATATTCTTTTTCATGGTATATACCAAGTGACCATTTACTATAATGATAGTGGCAGATACTCGGTAACAAGCCAGTAGCTGCAAGCTGTTCAGGATATATTGTGAAAATTGCTGGTTATGGAAAACTATGTAGATAATTATTACATTTAAAATACACAGATATATAGAGAAGATTACCTCTGGGTAATGGGATCACAGGTAATTAAATATTGTTTTTTACAATTTGCATTTTCATTAACATATTTTCTTTTTTAAAGAAAAAAAAATTTAAATTATACCAACTGGGGCTTGGCACGGTGACTCACGTGCGTAATCCTAGCACTTTGGGAGGCTGAGGCGGGTGGATCACCTGAGGTCAGGAGTTTGAGACCAGCTTGGCCAACATGGAAAAACCCCGTCTCTACTAAAAATACAAAAATTAGCTGGGTGTGGTGACAACTGCCTATAATCCCAGCTATTCGGGAGGCTGAGGCAGGAGAATCGCTTGAACCTTGGGGGCGGAGGTTGCAGTGAGTCGAGATCATGCCACTGCACTCCAGCCTGAGTGAAAGAGCAAAACTCCATCTAAAAAAAAAAAAACAAAGTTATACCACTTGGTAGCAAATTGATCCCAACATAAGTATTTTCTTTTTTCTTTTTCTTGTTTTTTGAGATGGAGTCTTGCTCTGTCACCCAGGAGTGCAGTGGCACGATCTCGGCTCAGTGCAATCTCTGCTTCCCCGGTTCAAGTGATTCTCCCTGCCTCAGCCTCCTGAGTAGCTGGGATCACAGGCGCCCCTCACCACGCCCAGCTAATTTTTTTGGTATTTTTAGTAGAGATGGGGTTTCACCATGTTGGCCAGGCTGGTCTTGAACTCCTTCCTGACCTCAGGCGGTCTGCTCACCTCTGTCTCCCAAAGTGCTGGCATTACAGGCATGAGAGACTGCATCTGGCCCAACATACATATTTTCAAAAGGTGGAAAATGCCAGGCTTGGTGGCTCACACCTGTAGTCCCAGCACTTTGGGAGGCCAAGACGGGTGGATCACTTGAAGTCAGGAGTTCGAGACCAGCCTGGCCAACGTGGTGAAACCCGGTCTCTACTAAAAATACAAAAATTAGCCTGGGAGTTATTGCGGGTGCCTCTAATCTCATCTACTCAAGAAACTGAGGCAGGAGAATCACTTGAACCTACGAGGCAGAGGTTGCATTGAGTTGAGATCGTGCCACTGCACTGCAGCCTGGGTAACAGAACGAGACTCCATCAAAAAAGTGGGAAAGTATTTGCAGCTGTGTCTTCCACAGTATTTTCTTTTTTGTTGCTGTTTTTGAGACGGCATCTCGCTGTCACCCAGGCTGGAGTGCAGTGGTGTGATCTTGGTTCACTGAAACCTCTGCCTCCGGGGTTCAAGTGATTCTCCTGCCTCACCTTCCCGAGTAGTTGGGACTACAGGCGTGCACCACTATTTCCAGCTAATTTTTGTATTTTTAGTAGAGATGGGGTTTCACTGTATATTGACCAGGCTGGTCTTGAACTCCTGACCTCAGATGATTCACCCGCCTTGGCCCCCAAAAGTGCTGGGATTACAGGTGTGAGCCACCGTGCCTGGCTCACAGTATTTTCTTCCTTAGCACTTCTGTATTTGCTAGAGAAATAATGTGAATAATGGTTAGCATGTGCCCTTTGGGGTCACAGACAAGGGTTTGAATCCTAGCTCCCCCAGTTGGAGCTCTCTGACTTCTTACAAGTGACTAAACTTCATCAGTCATTTCTTCATCTTTAAAATAGGTTTTTGTGTAGATTACATGAGATTATGCATGCAGAGGCACATAGTAAACCTACAATAAATGATAGCTATAAATATTGTCATGATCACATGAAAATGCCAATATTTCTTTTTTTTCTTTTTTTTTTTTTTTTTGAGATGGAGTCTCACTCTGTCACCCAGGCTGGAGTGCAGTGGCGTGATCTTGGCTCACTGCAAGCTCCGCCTCCCGGGTTCACGCCATTCTCCTGCCTCAGCCTCCCGAGTAGCTGGGACTACAGGCGCCCGCCACCATGCCTGGCTAATTTTTTGTATTTTTAGTAGAGACGGGGTTTCACCATGTTAGCCAGGATGGTCTCGATCTCCTGACCTCGTGATCCGCGGGCCTCGGCCTCCCAAAGTGCTGGGATTACAGGCATGAGCCACCGCACCCAGCCGAAAATGCCAATATTTCTTAAAAAGCAAGTTTTAAATCTAAAATATTTTTGCTTTAGGACATTTAGAAAATATAGGAAAATAGGAAATATTCCACTAGCCAGAGAAGGCCATAAAAATCATATACATAATTTTATATCCTATGAAATACCAATACCTACTGAAATACTAAGTGTTCTATATTTAAATATGTGTACTGAAATTTGGACCTATTTGTAATCTTTTTAGATCAAAACTTAAAATTGAAGACATAAAAGAAGCCAACAAAGCGTTGCAGGTGAGTAGAACGTTTTCCTAAAGTGGGAAGGTATGTGAAAGTCTCCAATGGAAGGTAATGCCCTGTGTGAATCTAATGTATTATTAACCCCAGGATATATAGAGGCCGAAGCACTGAATGAGGAGCTTGGATGCTGGGGGTTCAGCTCTTCCCTGTACCCCTAGAGTCACATTATTAATAACCTTCCTTTAGAAACTGACCTTAGAGGCCGGGCGCAGTGGCTCATGCCCATAATCCCAGCTCTTTGGGAGGCCGAGGCAGGTGGGTCATTTGAGGTCAGGAGTTTGAAACCAGCCTGGCCAACATGGTGAAATCCCATCTCTACTAAAAATACAAACATTTGTTGAGTGTGGTAGTGGGTGCCTGTAATCCCAGCTACTCAGGAGGCTGAGGCAGGAGAATTGCTTGAGCCCGGAAGGTGGAGGTTGCAATGAGCAGAGATCATGCCCTTGCACTCCATCCTGGGCAACAGAGTGAGACTCTTTCTCAAAAAAAAAAAAAGAAACTGACCTTAGAAATAATTTTGTTTACTTCCCTACAAAGTATGGCATGATAGAGTGAAATTGCCTATGAACTTGAGAATCTTGAGTTCCTATGCCAGTCTATTACTTACTAGTTCTTTTACTTTCAGCAAGTCATGTATCCTCATTGAGCCTCAGCTTCCTTCTCTGAAATAGGCTGATGATTCTGCGTAGGGTTGCTCTGAATATTGAGTAGGTTAATAACATGTGTGTGAAAGTGGTTGGAACACTTTACCAGTATGGTTGTGAATGTGTCTGAATCCTTGCTACAACATAGAAGAAAGGACAGTGTCTGTGTGATCACTTCAGTGATAGGTGGCTTCCTACCCAACAACTTCATTTTTTAAAATCAAAAAGTGTTACATGATACTGGGTGTGGTGGTTCATAGCACTTTGGGAGGCCAAGGCAGGAGGATTGCTTGAGGCCAGGAGTTCAAGACCAGCCTGGGTAAAATAGACCTTATTTCTACTAAAAAATAAGAAAAAATTAGCCAGGTATGGTGGGCAGGTCTATAGTCTCAGCTACTTGGGAGGCTGAGGTGGGAGGATTGCTTGAGCCTGGGAGGTCGAGGCTGCAGGGAGCCTTGATCATGCTACTTACTGCACGCCAGCCTGGGTGACAAAAAAGTGTTACATGAAAATCATTTTTAAAAAATTATACTAAGAAGATTTAACTCCAAATAATATTAATAATAATAATGATGATGATGGTAGCAGTCTCTTGTTCTTCACTCCCTTGCCCTTTATCTGCCCTAGCTCCTGCCACCCAAAGGGAGCTACTTCCAGTTTTTTAGCTGTTTCTTCTGGCATTTATCTCTGTATGTCTAACTAATGTTCAGTATGTACTATTTGCTCTTGATTCAGCAGTTTTAGACTTATATATTAACGTCATCATATGGTGGATGAAGAGTTTTGCTCACTCTCATTTTGGTCTTTCTGGTCTCCCAGTATAATTAAGTAAGGTTTTTTGTGGCATTCATTTACTTTATATATATCTTTTTTATTTATGTTATTTTATTTATTATTTTTTTGAGATGGGGTCTTGCTGTGTTGCCCAGGCTGGAGTACAGTGGCACAATTGTAGTTCACTGCAGTCTCAAACTCCTGGGCTCAAGCTGTCCTCTTGCCTCAGCCTCCTGAGTAGCTGGGACCACAGGTGCGTGCCACCTTGCCTGGCTAATTTTTAAATTTTTTGTAGAGACAGTATCTGCTGTGTTGTCTAGAGTGGTCTTGAACACCTGTCCTCAGGCAGTCCTCCAGTCTTGGCCTCCTAAAGTGCTGGGATTACAAGCATGAGCCCCCAAAACCCGTCTTACTCTGTATTTTTTTTTTTGAGACGGAGTCTTGCTTCTTCACCCAGGCTGGAGTGCAATGGCATGATCTCAGCTCACTGCAACCTCTGCCTCCCTGGTTCAGTGATTCTCCTGCCTCAGTCTCCCCAGTAGCTGAAATTACAGGGACCTGCCCCCACGCCTAGCTAATTTTTTTTTTTTTTTTCGAGACAGGGTCTCGCTCTGTTACCCAGGCTGGAGTGCAGTGGCGCGATCTCGGCTCATTGCAACCTCCGCCTCCCGGGTTCAAGAGATTCTCCTGCTTCAGCCTCCCGAGTAGCTGGGACTACAGGTGCGTGCTACCACACCCGGCTCATTTTTATAGTTTTAGTAGAGATGGTTTCACCATGTTGGCCAGGCTGGTCTCAAACTCCTGACCTCAGGTGATGCACCTGCCTCGGCCTCCCAAAGTGCTGGGATTACAGGTGTGAGCCACTGCATCTAGCCCCTATTCTGAATTTTTTTTATGATTATTTGAATGTTGTTCCTTGCTGAGCCAGGTACTGTGATTATATTTTCTTACTTGAACTACTTTATCCTTCCTCTGGAGTTAATAATTGCCCCCTCTTTTTTTTTTTGAGATGGAGTCTCCCTCTGTTGCCCAGGCTGAAGTGTAGTGGCACGATCTTGACTCACTGCAACCTCCACCTCCCGGGTTCAAGTGATCCTCCTGCCTCAGCCTCCCAAGTAGCTGAGATTACAGGCACGTGCCACCTAATTTTTATATTTTTAGTAGAGATGGGGTTTCACCATATTGACTAGGCTTGTCTCGAACTCCTGACTTCGTGATCTGCCCACCTCGGCCTCCCAAAGTGCTGGGATTACAGGTGTGAGCCACCACGCCCAGCCACCCCTCTCTTTTTAAAAACAAATTAGTTGTATAACATTTGAGTTTTCTCATACCTTGAAACACCTCTATTTAAAAAAGCTTCTTGATAAAGTTTTCCACATGGTAAAATATATCAGGTACTTGGTTACGTCATTATTTTTTCTTTGACGTCTTGCCTCCAACTTCAAGAGTTCTCTGCTCTCCTGCTCATGTTTGTTCTGGTCCTGATGTTTCCCTTTGCTGGTATTCTCAGAATTTCCTTTGCCTTCCCCCTTTGTGGGAGCTCCTGTTGCCTGAATTCCCTAACTTCTCTCTTTGTATACTCCCTTATTTTTGGCAACACATCTTTCAGTAGCTTCCTGAAAATGGTGAATGAAGATAGAGGTTGTAAGAATTTACACATCTGGAGACTAGGCATGGTAGCTCATACCTGTAACCCCAGTGCTTTAAGAGGCTGTGGTGGGAGAATTGCTTGAGGCCAGGAGTTTGAGACCAGCCTGGGTAGTATAGCAAGCCCTTGTCTCTACCAAAATTTGAAAAAAGAAAGAAAAGAATTTGCGTATCTGAATATACCTTTGTTTTATCCTCACACTTTTTTTCTTTTTTTTTTTTTGAGACAGTCTTGCTCTGACACCAAGGCTGGAGTACAATGGCATGATCTCGGCTCACTGCAACCTCCCTCTCCTGGGTTCAAGCAATTCTCCTGCCTCAGCCTCCCAAGTAGCTGGGATTACAGGCACCCACCACCATGCCCAGCTAATTTTTGTATATTTAGTAGAGATAGGGTTTCACCATGTTAGCAAAGGTGGTCTCGAACTCCTGACCTCGGGTTGATCTGCCCATCTCAGCCTCCCAAAGTGCTGGGATTACAGGCATGAGCCACCTTGCCAGGCCGTATCCTCATACTTTTCAAGAAGATGGGGCCGGGTGCAGTGGCTCACGCCTGTAATCCCAGCACTTTGGGAGGCCAAGGTGGGCGGATCACAAGATCAAGAGATTGAGTCCATCCTGGGCAACATGGTGAAACCCCGCCTCTACTAAAAATACAAAAATTAGCTGAGTGTGGTGGCACGCACCTGTAGTCCCAGTTACTTGGGAGGCTGAGGCAGGAGAATCACTTGAACCTGGGAGGTAGAGGTTGCAGTGAGCTGAGATTGCACCACTGCACTCCCGCCTGGGCGACAGAGCAAGATTCCGTCTCAAAAAAAAAAAAAAAAAAAAAAAAAGATGGGTGGAGGTTGGGCGTGGTGGCTCACGCCTATAATCCCAGCACTTTGGGAGGCCAAGGCGGGTGGATCACAAGGTCAGGAGTTTGAGACCAGCTTGGCCAACATGGTGAAACCTCATCTCTACTATAGATACAAAAGAAAAAATTAGCTGGGCGTGGTGGCACATGCCTGTAATCCCAGCTACTCAGGAGGCTGAGGCAGGAGAATTGCTTGAACCCAGGAGGCAGAGGTTGCAGTGAGCCGAGATCGCACCATTGCACTCCAGTCTGGGCAACAGGGTGAGACTCCGTCTCAAAAAAAAAAAAAAAAAAAAAATGTATGGATACATGGATATTTGCCAAAACCATCATTATGTAAACTCTAAAAAAAGTTTTGTGAAATATGCATATGAGAATGCATATATAGTACAACTTAAAAACACTTGTGGGGCGGGGCACGGTGGCTCATGCCTGCAGTCGCAGCACTTAGGAGGCCGAGGTGGGCAGATCACCTGAGGTCGGGAGTTCGAGACCAGCCTGACCAACATGGAGAAACCCATTTCTACTAAAAATACAAAATTAGCCGGGCATAGTGGTGCATGCCTGTAACCCTAGCTACTCAGGAGGCTGAGGCAGGAGAATTGCTTGAACCTGGGAGGCGGAGGTTGTGGTGAGCTGAGATCATGCCATTGCACTCCAGCCTGGCAACAAGAGCAAAATTCCATCTCCAAAAAAAAAAAACAAAAACAAAAAAACACTGCGTATCCTCCGCTTAGGTTAATGATAATAGAACATGACCAGTACCTTAGAAGCCTCATCTGCTTCTTGATTGCACTCTTTATGGCATCTCTCCTGTATTTTGTGTTAATTATTACTTTGTTTTGCCTCATACTTATTACTCACATCTGTCTTTAACAGAATATTATCTGCTTTTCTCAGTTTTTTTATGTGGAAACTGGATTCATATCTGAGTTGACTTTTTTTTCTTTTCCATGCTGTTGACCAGCTGAAGGGTCTAGAACAGCTGTCCTAAACAGTTTTTCACATTCTGGATTTTCTCTGAATGTTTGTTTGTAGTGTTCGTTAACTTGTTCCTGTCTACTTGTTGCCTGTGAACTGGAAGTTAAATCTAAAGCCTTGATTAGGCCAAGCATGGTGGCTCACGGCTGTAATCCCAGCACTTTGGGAGGCCGAGCCAGGTGGATTGGCCTGAGGTCAGGAGTTCGAGACCAACCTGGCCAACATCTCTACTAAAAATGCAAAAATTAGCCAGGCATGGTGGTGTGCGCCTGTAGTCTCAGCTACTTGGGAGGCTGAGGTAAGAGGATCACTTGAACCCGGGAGGCGGAGGTTGTAGTGTGCTGAGATCCCACTACTGCATTCCAGCCTGGGCGACAGAGCGAGACTCCATCTAAATAATAAAATAATATGAAAAATAAAATAAAATAAAGCCTTGGTTAGATTCAGGTACAACCTTCTGGGGGATATTTTTTCTGCAGGCGTATTTTTAACATTCAGTGGGTTATTATTTGCTCATTTTTCCTTTTAAAAATAGCGTCCTGTTATATTTTGTCTTTGATATTATTATTTAAAAAATTTTTTCTGGCCGGGCGTGGTGGCTCACGCCTGTAATCCCAGCACTTTGGGAGGCTGAGGCGGGCAGATCACGAGATCAGGAGATCGAGACCATCCTGGCTAACACGGTGAAACCCCGTCTCTACTAAAAATACAAAAAATTAGCTGGGTGCAGTGGTGGGCGCCTGTAGTCCCAGGTACTTGGGAGACTGAGGCAGGAGAATGGCGCGAACCCGGGAGGCGGAGCTTGCAGTGAGCTGAGATTGCGCCACTGCACTCCAGCCTGGGTGACAGAGTGAGACTCCGTCTCAAAAAAAAAATTTTTTTTTCTTTAAAAAAAAAATTTTTTTAGAGACAGTGTCTGTGTTGTCCAGGCCAGGGTGTAGTGACTCCATCATAGCTCACTGTAACCTTGAACTTCTGGGTTCAAGCAATCCTCCCTCCTCAGCCTCCTGAGTTGCTGGGACCACAGGTGTACATCACCACACCCTGCTAATTTTATTTTATTTTTTAGAGATGGTGGGGGCCTCACTGTGTTGCCCAGGCTGGTCTCAAACTCCTGGGCTCAAGCAATCCTTCCATCTCAGTCTCCCAAAGTGGTGGGATTACAGGTGTGAGCCACTGTACCCGGCCTCATTATCGATTCTCTGAAGTTTTCTCAAATGTTGTGATATCCCCCAATTTCAATAAAAGGCACAAATAAGAGTTATTGGAAACCTTATGTGTGTATTGGTTGGGTGGGTTGTTAAAAACTGGTAGGCCTCACCATAGAGAAATCTGCTATGATTAGTGAACTATTGGGTACCCTCTACAAATGTTTAGTATTTACAGGACTTTTCTCTGTGGCAGTTGAATTTCTCCAGAGAAGAATCCTGTAGTATCCTATCTAGGAGGTGTAAGTCTAGCAGCTAACTTTCTGGAATTGGGCAGAGAAAAATTGCTGTTTATTTGCAGAGCAAGAGGTTGTTCCGTTCTAGTCTTAGCTCTTCTGGTAAATGGCTGTTTCCTTGAGCAGGCAGCTTCAGCTCTCTAGGCTTTAAGTTTTCTCATGTGTGAAATGAGAGGGCTCCAGGTGCTCATCTCTGAGATCCCTTCACAGGGACACACTAGGCTTACCTTAAAGTGAGCTTCTCTCCTGGGAGGGCGGCAGGTAGTTTCAATGAAAAGAAGTCTCCAAAGGCCTAGTCTCCATGTCAGCAAGGTTGTTTCCGAACCTGATGCCCTTACAAGCTGCTTCCACTAGGTGGCTGTGGGACATTTGGCAAATCACTTTGCTTTGTATGGTTTTCATCAAGTTGGATTATCTTTTAGGGTCCCTTCCTGCTGCTGCCTTTTTTTTTTTTTTTCCCCCTCAGAGACAGAGTTTCCTCTGTTTCCCAAGCTGGAGTGCAGTGGCATGATCACAGCTCACTGTAACCTTGAACATCTGGGTTTAAGCAATCCTCCCACCTCAGCCTCCCAAGTAGCTGAGACTACTGGTGCATGCCACCATGCTTGGCTAATTTCTTTTCATTTATATTTTTTTTTTGTAGAGATGGGGTCTTGCTATGTTGCCCAGGCTGGTCTTGAACTCCTGGTCTAAAGAGAGCCTCTCAAAGTCTCAAAAGTGCTGGGATTACAGGTGTCAGCCACTGCACCTGGCCCCCGTCCTACATTAAAAAAAAAAAAAAAAATCTATGATTCAAGCTATCTGACTCTTTGCTGGTGTTTGTCTGATATGAACTATCTAGTTAAAAAAAAAAGCCCTTATAATCCTGTGTTCTAAGGAGACTTAGGCTTCCTCATATGCAGTAACCAATACTGTATTATCTCTGCTGTATAATAAGTGCTAGTTATTAAGACTGTGAAACAAAAAGACCTGAAATTAACCTTGTGATCTTGATCTGTGAATGCTTTGTCTTTTTTTTCTTCAAAGAATTCTGCTTTTGGAAAAGTCTTTTAAGAAAACTCTTGTTTTTAGAAATGTATCTATGGGCCTTTTTTTCTTAAGAGAATTTTTCTCTCATTAGGTAATAAAGGTTCCTGTGCTTCAGTAGTAATTTATAGGTTGCAGTTGCTCCATGTCCAAGTTGGAATCTTCAGTTATACTTGGGTTCTTTGGTCTGGGCTGTTTTAGGAACATGTTTTAGGAAATCAATCAGTATTGAGGCTCCTCCTTCATCTGGGTCTTCTCATTGTGAAACTGATAATCATCTAACAAAGTTGCCTTCACAGGGGAAAAAAGGTCTTTCTAGCCAAGATTGGTTAAGCAAGCTGGTTAACAATGGGTCAAGTAGGCTGAGCCTGGTGGTTTATGCCTGTAATCCCAGCACTTTGGGAGGCCGAAGTGGGCGGATCACCTGAGGTCAGGAGTTTGAGACCAGTCTGGCCAACATGGTGAAACCCCATCTCTACTAAAAATACAAAAATTAGCCGGGCATGGTGGCGTGTGCCTGTAATCCCAGCTACAGGGAAGCCGAGGCAGGAGAACCACTTGAACCTGGGAGACGGAGGTTGCGGTGAGCTGAGATTGCACCACTGCACTACAGCCTGGGCGACAGAGTGAGACTCTCTTTTCAAAAAAAAAAAAAAAAAAAAAAGGGTCAAGTTGTCATAAATACTGCTTAAGACTACTTACATCCATTTTTTACTAACGTTTACATAGCAGCTATTAAATATGTTATAAAAGTTGAGGGAAATAGCCATGTAAAACTTATTAAAGTGAGGTCCTTTTTTTTCCCCCCCTTTTTCTTGAGACAGGGTCTCACTCTTGCTCAGGCTCGAGTGCAGTGGCACTCAAGCCTGAGTCATAGTTCACTGCAGCCTCAAACTCCTGGGCTTAAGTGATTCTCCCTTCTCAGCCTCCAGAGTAGCTGGGACTATGGGCTTATGCCACGCAGCCTGGTTAATTTTTTTGTAAAGATGGAGTCTGTTCCCCAGGCCAGTCTTCCTGGCCTCAAGCAATCCTCCTGCCTCGGCCTCCTAAAGAGGTCTTATAAAATAATGAACTCCAATATCTGATTTCCCCAATTTCCTTCAAATTTTAGGGTCTTAAGGTATAAGTTATACATAATGCCAAACTATTGCATTTTACACAGTGAGAATTTATCCTTAAATATTGTTGGACTAGGATACCCCATTCTCCATGATGTGCTTATTTCATATTGCATGCCTGTATCAAAACATCTCATGTACCCCATAAATATGTAACTACTATGTACCCACAAACATTTAAAAAATAAAATGTTGTTGTACTATTTTAAGGTTCTTTTCATCTTTAAGGTTCTTTTCCTGAAGAGAATTCCCATCAGCAACAGATTATCTCTTTAAAGCATTTTTACATATGTTCTAATACATACAATTGTATAGAAAAGAGTAAAATGAACCATTACCCATTTCAATATTTATCATGTGCAGTCTTGATTTTTCATTTTTTCAATTTTTATTTTTTAAGAGACAGATTCTGTGTTGCCCAGCTTGGTCTTGAACTCCAGGCCTCAGGCGATCCTCTCACCTCAGCCTCCCAAGTAGCTGGAATTACCGGTGTGAGCCATTGTCGCCTGGCTGCAATCTTGTTTTTTATACTTCATCCACATCCCACCTCCCCAACCCAGAATATTTTGAGGCTAATTCCATACATATTTACATATATATACATCTCTCAAAGAAAATAACATTTTCCATTCTTCATATATCTATTCCTATAAATAATGTTCTTGGGGGGAAAAGTTTTCACATTTAATTTTTAGTGTTACCAATTTGAGCATTAATATTTTCTTCCTACTAGGGACTGGTTTGGCTGAAAGACAAAGAAGCAACACATTGTAAACTTTGTGAAAAGGAATTCTCACTCTCTAAGAGAAAGGTAAGGGAGGTAAGAAGTGAGTCCAAAAATTTGGGGTGCAAAAATGCTTCTAATTTTATTTAAAGTGTTTTTTTCCCTCTGATTTTTCTGTTTAATAGCACCACTGTAGAAATTGTGGGGAAATTTTCTGTAATGCCTGCTCTGACAACGAACTACCTTTGCCTTCTTCACCAAAACCAGTACGGGTTTGTGATTCCTGTCATGCATTGCTCATTCAGAGATGCTCATCTAACTTGCCCTGAGACTCCAGAACTAAATCCTTATGTATGAAATCACCTACAATGAATGTTATGATGTTGTATACAAAGGTAACCAGACAGCTCTTCTTAAGCGGCTTTCGGTCAGTATTTGGTACCAGTTTATCTTCTACATATTCAGCTCATGGAAATTACAAGTTATATATTTCCTTCCCCATTGTTTTTCAAAATGTATTTTCAACAGAGCATGCTTAAAAATCATGTAACTCATTAAAAGGCCAGATAGCAGAGCTAACACAACTTGCCTTATCTTGTAAAGGCCTTAAAAATAAGGCTTCAGATTGTTTTTTTCTTCTGAATTCTGTCAATTTGGTATTTGATGGTGCCTGCAATTCTCTTAATGCACTTTAAAGCTTCACAGTTCTGAAACTGGAAATGCATAAAACTTTTAAAATTATTAATATTCTAATTCAACAGATTTTCATTATCTTTGTAAGATTTCAACTATATTTATTTGCCCTTTCTTCTCCCCCTCTCCCTTTGCCTCTTGCATTAGACAGGGCCAATATTTTGTCCTACAAAATTTCCTCTTGGTCTCTTTAAAAATCAGTTATTGTCGTGCTTGCTGAAGATTTTCAGCTACAGTGGATTAAATTAAAAGGGGCATTATTTGGCCTCGGCCTCTACTTTTTTCCTTCTAATCTTGAAAGGAAGTTACATATAACCATCTTTCTTTTCCTGATTTATAAATCTTCCCATATGCTGTTTCACTAAATTGCTGTTTTTTTAAGGGGTGACTCAGACCCCAATTCAAAGATGAAAACACAAATCCTTCCCCAGAAAAAAAAGTATGTAATAGTAGGGGATGTTACAGGCTCCTTATAAAGGTCCTCTCCTCTAAGCATTAAAAGTGAGAAAAAAATCAGGACTTTGCTTTGGTAATGTATTAGAGTTCAGTTCAAAAAATTTTGTATTAACATTTTCATTGGAGTAAATTTTAGGAAGTATCACATTGTAGTGGCCTACCTGTATACATCCACAGTAAAATTTCACCATGTCCATTGAGCACCTCTATGCCAAGGGTGTTGAGATGATGAAATATACACTTGACCTATTTCTTTTTTTTTCGAGATGGAGTTTCATTCTTGTTGCCTAGGCTGGAGTGCAATGGCACGATCTCCACCTCCTGGGTTCAAGCAATTCTCCTGCCTCAGCCTCCCAAGTAGCTGGGATTACAGGCGTGAGCCACGGCACCTGGCCAGTACACTTGACCTATTTCAAGCTGACTCAATGAACACTAATCCAAGTTATATTGCTTATGGCATACTAAGAATTTAACTTGTATAAATTACCTCTGAATAGTTACATAAACACTATCACCATTCAGTATCCTATTTTTTACATTAATTTTTAACCATGCACTTTAAGTTTGTGAGCCTATAAAAAATACATAGAAAATTTATGGATTAAGAGCATTATATTTAGTGGTTAATCCTAGGTACCTCCCTGCCTACAAAGGAGTTCTTATTAATACTGCAGGATCTTTTCTTCATGAATATATGCTTCCATGAAATTTAAATTTTTCTGAATAGCCTAAGTATGAAATGAATACTTTACTTGAAGATCTATTTTTTCCAAAACCCGTAAATTTCCAGTCAGCTTTTGAGGTGTCAGATGTGACACAGATTTCTAGATGGTCTTTCTTGAATACTGACAGAAATGTCCTCAAGAGAGGATTATATTCTTGAACCATTTTGTATTGATAGGTGGGATGGGCTAACATTTTTATGATTACTGAATAAACAAAAAATGAAATTTTCAAATAGGCTTTTTTATTATTGTGCTTAGAACAAATTTTAAAATGTGACTTAAGTTGCTTAAATTCCAAGGCTAATTTCATTCAACAAACCATGATTTTGAGTCATCCTTTAAGTTTCTCACTTTTCAAAACTCATGTATCATCAACACTGATTTTTTTTTTTTTTTTTTTTTTAGGCAGCTTTTATGACAGCAACTTGCTCCATGTAGTTTTGGCTTATTTAAAAACTATACTAACTTTGGATTTTTCTGTTACAAGACTTTTAACAATCTGTATTTTGTGATTGTGAACTCGTATTCATTTTACTTTTCAAAAACAGACTTAACATACCATTCCCTCACCTAGCAGTACTACCACAATAATGCTATCATGGTGCCAAGGAATTACAATTGTAATTCTTCTAACCTATAATGTTTAAAAAATAAAATGTGAATTTTATGAACTAAATAAATATTTGGAAAATTAGCCTGCTTTAAAAGGGCAATTTTGGTTTCATTAATACTGTATACTTTTACTGCTTTAAGATGTTAAGAGAGTAATCCTGGGAAAATAAAACACACACAACTTTCAAAAAAGACAGGTGGTGTATGCCCTAATATTTAAATTGCTCATTAAAGGAAATGGATACAAGCATTAAGATGAATCATAGCTTCAGTCAAGAGGCTCCACATATATAGGCTGCCCCGGCTCCCTCTCCTAAATCATAGACATCGTATGTAGTACCACCTTCTACCAATTTGATTTTAGAATTAGTAACTGACACAAAGCATTCTAGGACAGACGCCATACTATTATCTCCCACATTGACATTTATTAATAACATTTCTGGCAAAAACAAGTAACAAGTTCAATAACTGAATTCACATCAACAGGTTTCATTTTGATCCATTAGCCAATTTGGAAAAAAGCCATATTGATCAAAGGGATTAAAATTAAAAAGCACCTTTTCCTTGCTACATATAGATTCTTTAAACTAAAACTCCAAGCAGGTATCAGATACAAAACCCAACTGCAGGATTGTTTTTATTGACTATGACATGGACTTGTTGCTTACATTTTTTTTAAAGTCATCATTTATACAGTTATTTAAACTCTATTGGGCAGAAAACTGAAAATACAACTGTGAGAATTATACTCCATAGTAAATACCTATGTACTTAATACTGAATTCTTGTGTCACTGAGAACCTCAACCCTACTCTAAGACATCTTGCGATAACCTGCAACTATCAATTTTTTGGAGACATTTTTGGTATTTCGGTCAAGTGCTGAAGGGATTTTACTCCAAAATCTATGGCTAGAATTCAGCTTCCAACACTGTCATACCCAGGTAACACAATTATGAATATTCAGAAATCAATACCTCTTAGATCATCAATGTTTCAGAGCTATGCCTGATAAATGACATTTGAAAAATAATAATATAGAAATAATTAGCTGAATTTATACTCCTGAAGCCACTTCATCTTTAGGCTTTATATTTACAGTGTTGTCCAGGAGGAACTAAAGAAAAAAGTTACACTAATTAATTATTTGTCAAGCTCTATTCCAGATGTCTGCTTAAGACTTGCAGTTTACGCAAAGGTGAACCATTATCCTCTAAAATTACACCACACTACTTCTTGTAGAACTAATAGTAAAATACATCAACCCAAATCTTATGAAGGCAGCACATCTTTAGGAGTAACTAGTATATAAAAAGTATCAACATCAGTGGTTTGAATATAAAAATTTATTTTTAAGTCAAAGTATGCAACAAATAAACCTACAGAAAACATTTTCCCATCACAATCTGTTGCTTTACCAAATAATATTTTGAAAACACATTCCTTCAGTCATTATAAAGTTCTTAAAATACAAAAGAAATTAAATCTGTAAGAAAGTCTAGTAGACCAGATGCTGTTGTCAAGACTTGTATGTTGGTGTTTTTGCTTTCAGTACATCCCACGCCATCCACCTCCACTCATGCCGCCTTGCCCATAGTAACCTCCACTGCCTCCACCACCACGGCCTTAAGAAAAAGATATTAAGAATCACTCAGCAGGAGATATCTGCATAAAATAATAAAAGTAATACCTGCACTTTAAAGTTTGCACTACATATGCGGACTAACACAAACTGAACTAGAGATACTTACCATAACCACCCAAACCATCAGGAGTACCATATCCTCCACTGTAATTGTTCCCCATTCCCATTCTTCCAACTGATCCATAGCCTCCCTGATTATCTTTAAAAAGAAAAAAGAAAAAAAATTGAGACTCATCGATAAGCAGCTAACCCTGCATATTTTAAAAACTTTACATACCCATTCCATCTCTTCCATAGCCTCCCATTCCAGAACCTCCCATGCCAGAGCCGCCTCCAGGAGTAGAATTCAAGAAGAGTTCAATATATCGATGTTCTTTAAGAAAAAAAGAAAGAGTAACAGGGGAGAAAGGAATGATGGATCAAATTCATCAATACAAGCTTTGTAAAAAAGATCAATTAAGTAATATTAAACAAAGTATGCTTATTAATTACTAGTACAGCGATATATAAAGCCCACAGAAAGCCATTATAGAGGTCAAATGGTTTTAAATCCCAACAACTGCCAAGCGTTACCTACAGATCTTAGAGCCTCTTATTTTATAAATTCACGTTTAGGAAATAAGATAGCGTGCCAAAGACACCACTTACGCATGTTATTTTTATCTTTAGACATGGCAGCTACTGCATCTTCATGTGTCACAAACTCTACATCTGCTTCTCCTGTGGCTCTGCCATCAGCTCCAATATCAATATGAACTCGTATTGGATTTAGTGGTGAGAAGAACTAAATAAAAGGAAACACTTATTTACTTTTCTATTGAGAATATTAAAGTAAATTACCACATACCTTGATTTTTCCTCATCAATTAAAACAAACCCTTCCACTGCCCTGTCAGACTAATAACTTAGTCAACTACAGAGGTTCTGTGAATATCAGAGTATACACTTAGGGATAATGTAAAGAATTTACTGCTTTTAAAATAAGCAGATAGGCAGGGCGCAGTGGCTCACGCCTGTAATCCCAGCTACTCAGAAGGCTGAGACAGAGAATCGCTTGAACGCAGGAGGTGGAAGCTGCAGTAAGCAGAGATCACGCCACTGCACTCCAGCCTGAGAGAGAGAGAGTGGGAGACTCTGTCAAAAAAAAAAAATGCGCGCACACACACACACACACACAGAGAGAAATACGGGATTATCATGATTTGGAACTATGCGGTTTGAATAAAGCCACCTATTTAAGACTATATGAAATTGTTCCCCAAAAGATATCATTTGGTTCTAATCACAAGTTAGCCAGGTTTTACACTATCATTAAAAGCACTTGGAACTCAGGCCAGTTGATTCCCAGTAAGATCTAGAGCACACCATTGCTTTTAAAGCCAGAGAGTCAGTACTTTTGGCCTGAATGGCCATTGGGTCTCTAATGTAACCACTCAACAGGTAGAGGAATGGTGTGACCGGATTTAGCCCATGGACTGAAGTTTGCTGACCTCCTAACAAATCTGAAACCAACCAGTTTCACATCAGTGACAACAGCAGCATCTATTCCTGTTATTTCCAACTCCTCAGTTTCTAATCACTATCTAGCCTAGAAAGCCAAACCAAATCACTAATATTTATATATTCACTCTTTGAAACCCTAATACAGGCCAGGCGCAGTGGCTCACGCCTGTAATCCCAGCACTTTGGGAGGCCAGGGCAGGCGGATCATGAGGTCAGGACCAGCCCAATCAACATGGTGAAACCCCATCTCTACTAAAAATACAAAAAGTTAGCCAGGAGTGGTGGGGTGTGCCCCTGTAATCCCAGCTATTCAGGAGGCTGAGGCAGAAGAATAACTTGAACCCGGGAGGTGGAGGTTGCAGTGAGCCGAGATCGCGCCACTGCACTCTAGCCTGGGCGACAGAGCAAGACTCTGTCTCAAAAAAGAAAACAAAACAAAAAACGGTACAACAAAAGACACCAGCACAAAATGGTATAGTCATCACCATTCTATGCTGATCAGTCTTTCATTATACTCTTAACTGGACTTCACGAATGTAGCTTTTTACTTGCTTGAATCCTATGTAGGTTGACACACAATGGATACAAAAATATCCATCAGTGATTAGAATTAAACGTAGATCTAATTAGCCAGGCGTGGTGGCGGGCACCTATAGTTCCAGCTACTCGGGAGGCTGAGGCAGGACAATGGCGTGAACCTGGGAGGCAGAGCTTGCAGTGAGCCGAGATCACACCACTGCACTCAGCCTGGGGGACAGAGCAAGACTCCATCTCAAAAAAAGAATTAAAGGTAGATCTATTTTTATATTCAAGGGATTTTGGTATTAAGCTATAAACATGAGAACATTAAGAATGCTTAAAGATTTAGACACCAGGATAAGTATAAAACCACTAATAGTTATTAAAAATTACTCACATTAGCAATGTCATTTTCAGTTGCACGAAAAGGCAACCCTCTCATATGTACGAAATGACCACCATGAAAACCTGAACTTGCATCACCAGCTCCACCATAGCCATGTCCTCCCATACCTGGAAAACACAATTTGCCAAGATTATAAACTATTACAGATACAAGTAGGGAAGTATACATACATACATACAAGGTATAAAGCTCTATATAGGAATGCACTGAAATTTGTCTGAATTAACTTTATACAAGTTTCCTATATTACCACTAAGAGCTTGCAAAGCAAATACTAAAATTTACCTATGAATAAAAATGTCTTTAATATTTATTTTACCTCTTCCATCTCTCATTCTGTCATCAAAGCCATCATTCCCATAGCCGTAATTATTATAGCCACCATAGTCATCAAAACCTCCATAACCTGTGTAATTTAAGGAGAAACACATGACTACACACTTTCCAGAGATAAATTTTATAATTTAGTTTACAAAAACATTTTGTGGTAACAGTCTGTGTAACTTGATTGCAAGTTTGCAATTCCCAACTTAAAACCTATGAAAAAAGCAGTCAACGTGATGGAAATTTAAAATCTCAGAAAGTTAATTAAGTTCAGACATGTAAATTAAATTTCATCCTTAGGCAAAAAAAGGTCAAAATATGCCAACATCTTAATTTTAATTTCTGTGTAAGTTTTCTAGGTGCCAATATGTGCATCAGTCAAGTCCCACAGCTAGCCATGGGAATCCGTATTTTCATGAACAGGTTTTAAAACCTAATAGGTACTGAAATTACTGCCATTTCTGTATTTCTTGACAAAGTGTCAGGAACATTAAGAAAATGACAACAGAACCTTTGTTCATTAGATACACATACCACCATCATATCCATCACCTCCTCGTCGCATTCTGTCATACATACTTCCACGCCCAGCTCCATAATAACCCCCTCTTCCTCCTATTGGTCTATCATATGGTCCCGGTCGCTGTCCCAGCAATCTTCTTGGTGGATCATAAAATCCTTTGATTTCACTCCTGCTACTTCTGAAGATCTCAATATACCTATTTAAAAATGTTTTAAGGTACAGGTTTCAGCATAAATGTATTAGTGTAAATTAGATACTGGACAAAATGCAGTAAGTTTTTCTATATCTAGATACATAACCCAATTTAAATTGCCTAAATACACCGTAAGTTAACAGTTTAAACCTACAAACTTAAATATTTAAGTTTTACAAAGAAATTAGTCACGGAAAACAATTCATAAAGTATAAATATATTTTTACTTTGTCTCTTTTAGTACATAATAGGTGTTTTAAAGGAAATAGGTGATTATACAAAAGCATTTATCAACAACATCCTACAGAGAAATGGAAACAATCTAATTTTAATTTAACTATTAGCATTAATTCCCCACCCAAATCTGTAGTTTCCAAGTTAAATTTAGATAATTATCAATTCTTTTAAACTACCCCAGAAAAATGTTATGGCTACCCCCCCATTTAAGCAATAGTGACCCACAACCCCCAAAAATAAAAATTTAACACCATCCCAAACTCTCCATCCCCACCTGTGCCCTATTCTTTCCTTGTGTTTCCCCAGAGCATTTTCTGCTATCTCCTTTGAAGCAAACTGCACGAAGGCCTCCCCTGTGCTTCTCCCCTGGTAGTCCATCGTCAATGTTATCCCATTTGGCACGATTTCCAACCCTTTAACCCAAGGACAAATAACCCCATCAAGGGGAACAGTGTTAAAGGCTGAAACATTCCCATCTGAATCAAATATTTAAAACAAGTCTAAACAAAACAAAACAAAACAAAAAAGCTTAGTTTCCCATCACCCCATAATACAAATGAAAGATTTTTTCAAATATTACTGGATTAAATAAATTTTTTGCGACCAGTGTAAAAAACACTATGTAATTACACACTCTAAAAGCCCACCTATATTACATGAAAAAAGGCTACAAAATCAAATATATGCTCCATATACTAATTCACGGTTCATTTCATCACAATTCTCAAATATGTTACTGCACATTAATTAGGTTTTACATATTCTACACATTCTGTATTGAATAACTGGAGCATATTATTTTAATACATTAACCAAGACTATCATAGTTAAACTTAAAAGTTCCAAAATCAAATGGGTTTTACAAATTAAAAACAGTAAAACAATACAAATATAAAATTACAATACTACTAAACTTTGACTAATACTAGAGGTACCTTGAAAGAACTGAACTATTTCCTCTTTGCTGCAACCAAATGGTAGTCCACGAAGTCGTACTGTCCCATCACTAGCGTCATTTGGACCATTATGTTTCATAACCCAATCCATCTCAATACCGTTTGATTTAAATGCTATAAAAAATAAACAAGCACATAGAGCAGTCAATCAAAATATACTCTTGTCAAGAGGTAATGAAGAAACACCTCTCAGAGGTGCCACAAGAGGAAATGTAACATGGGGCCAACTGCTGTGACAATGCCACAACAAAATTCTGGCCACTTTTCATATTTTGGGGTATGGAAAAGGCAATGAGACCTGACCCCCTCCTACGGAAAAGTACTGAATTTCGTAGTATCAATATTATATATTGCCTAATTTTAAGAAAACTTGCATAATTCTACTACCAGAGTCTTCAAATTATTTGTGTCCCCTGAATGCCAACTCTAGCCTTTCCTTATCTCTCAAATTTTCATTCACTACTTTTCAGGTTTTTATTCAACTGATTATTCAAATTCTTTAAAACTTATTCAGAAGTTGCATATAATACCAGTATCCACTAACATCAAGAGCCTAAGTAAAAAAATGCAATGAGTACTGATTGACGTTGGAAAAATATCACAGAAGTCTAACCCTTTTAAATGCACTACAATTTTGAACACATCAAACTGTCTTTGAAGGGCCAACACTCCCACCTCTATTTTAGCCAAATCTAGTTTAAACTCACCAAGAGCAAGATTATAAAATGACTGAATTAATCAGATTAAAACTGAAGTCAAAGGCCACTCAAAAGTGAATGCCTTCCAACAGTACTTGTGTTTTTGAAGCCACTGGAGACAGTGTTTAGAAACCAGTTTACTCAAATTTTTAATCAAATAGATTTAAACAAACTTTAATAGGTAATATACTTTTTAATAAAGCATAAAAGGTACATCTAGAAGCCCCCCTTCCCCTCCAAAATAACCTCAGTTCCCAGTTCCCTTCCCCAGAGGCAACCATCCTTCCTTTTAAAATTCCATAATATTTACAAAAGAGGTGAATGCAGAAGTCCTTCAGCTGCAGAAACTTACCAGAACCTTACAAATCTCACTATGCAGCTGTAGGAATCCTACTCACCTGAGTATTTCAAACCTTTCCCTCACCACCTCCTCCCCTGTAAACAAAAGTTTGTTCATTTGATTCCTTTATGTTTGAAGATCATATTTCGTATCAACAGCATTCACTAATGCTTAATTTCATGTCATCTATTTGTTGGTGCAACTCTTAGGGGTGGCATCCGCAAAGGGTAAAATATTTTTCCCTAGAATTCATGCACTTAAAATAAGCTAATGTAGAAATTCTCTGGAAGTGGTTAAGTACCTCTAGTGTCAATCACCTTCAGCCCTAGGTGCCACTCTAGACACAGAAAACCAAAATGGGAATACAAACTTTTAACTGACATTACAACTACTTGTTATGCACACAAATAAATATTATGAATGTTCTGGGTCTGAATCCCTACTCTGCCACTCACTGGCTACCTGAACCACTTTACCTCTGAGCCTCTTCAATTGTAAACTATAGCAGTTGTACCTGTACCTCACTGGACTATTCAAGTGCTTGGTCTGCCTCATGGTAAGCATTTACTGATGGCAATTGTTACTGGATTTTAAGGGGCCCTGCAAAAGCCAGTGAGCTATACCATACACAAAATATGTGAACCCTGAAGGACAGAAAACAATTCAAGCCTTGAAAAGAACTGAGAATTATTAAAAATTTTATTTCCCAAAGCCAGCAAAGGCTTTTAAAAGTTTAATATTATTCTAAAGAGTAGCTCTGAGAGGAGGAGGCCCCAACCCAGTTTGGGAAAAAAAAAAAGTTCAGAGATGTTTTGAAAATGCCTACCGTTTTATTTATTTATTTTTTTTAATAGCACCAACCTAAAAAACAAGTGTTTCCCATAAACGGTGATTTACACAGAACGGAAAAAGTGGTACAGATCTACCCTCACTGCTTCATGAAAAATTGAAGAACTCTGCAAATTCGACCTTAATCTGTTGTGAGAGGATCTTAGTGGTACGATTTGCATTTAAGGAGCAAATGCTTTAAAAAAAAAAAAAGAAAAGAAAAGAAAAAGAAAAATTAATTTACCCATAAATCTTAGCAATTCACAGGAAAAAAATACTAGCAAGCCACTTGGATTTTTGGATCAGTCTGTACCAATGATAAGACCCAATGAAAACAAAAAAGTGTTATCAGTGTTATCTGTAAGAAACACTAAACTGTTAACACAATTTTTAATTGCGGAAAACCCAACCGAACTCGGAACACTTAATCTATTTTATAGGGTGACTGTGTATGCAAAGCACATACAATAAAAACAGCCTCACTCTACCAACCCCTTCAAAACTAAAAATCCTACCTACAAAACAAAAACAAGAAAAACTCTAAGGGCACAGGAAGAAGCAATCTGCTCTAATAAAGCTGTCAGAAACTACTTAAAACAGTTTACTAATTATTCAGGATAATCCACCTCAACCTTTCTTTGCAACAATGTCATGGCTAATCACTACTCTGCTTTAAGAATTCTAGGTGCTAGTACCAATAAAAGATACCACAGTTAAAATATGAGGATAGCTTTGGTCAAGTTTTATGAGACTTTAAGTATAATTTTCTAAACATTACACCAAGTGAAACAAGCCAGTCACAAAAGACTACATATTGCATGATTCCATTTGTATTCATGATTGTCTGAGGCTTGAGGGGAGGGAGGATGCCAGCAATGGGAATGACCAGTAAAGGGTATGGATATCTTTTTGGAGTGACAAAAATGTTCTAAAATTAAATTGTAGTGACAGTCACACAACGCTGTGAATGTACTAAAATCCACTAAACTGTACATTTAAAATTGGTGAAGTTTACGGTATGTGAGTTATATACCAAAGTCGTTAAAGAAAAAAAATCCACTAAAGAACAAATGAAATAGAGAATCCTCTTAACACGGAGGCATAGCCTATCTTCTGAAGTAATACATAAAGGATTTTACGCATCAATAAATAACTTTCTAAACGGTAGCCCAGTGGTCAAGAAATGACAATGAATTTTATTTTTTGGAAAAAGTGCTGATGATTTAAGTTTAACAGAAAATTTACATCATTCCTTCCCAATGGGCTTGCTCTTTACAAAAACAAAAAACTAGACACACCCCTAATAGCTTAAGGAGGTAAGGTCTCTAAAATGTTAGTTCACTAGAACCAGGTTTTTATCTACTGCAGTTCAGTCAGTTGTTTACCAAAACAAGGAAATCAAAGATAACATTATTTTAAAAAGGCAATTAGATGGATTTCCAGATAACGGCACAAATGAAAAGAGGACAGAAAAAAGATGTGTAGTCCAATCCAATTAGTAAAGCTATTTGTTATATCATATATAACTTTACAGGACAGTCTGGACTATCTCTTCAAAGGGTCACTCAAACCTACTGTTTCAAGGTAAGATTTTCGTAAACTTTTCCTTGGCAATCTTGAGAAAGCATCACTGAACATCTTCAATAATAAGTTTTTGTTTTTAGAGCTGGAAAAGTAGGTAACAATATTCTTATAAAGTTTTACATGAATTATCAGAAATTCTTACTCTCAGGCCTTTCTCGTCCCTTTTGTACTGTCTTCAATGAAAATTACGGATCCAGTTCTCAGGACCCTCATCCGAATCACACCACCACCACGTGACTGGGTTTACAATTTGTTTTTCTGTTTAGTAGGCTTATTCCCTTGTTTAAAATACGATTACAGTGTACTATACTCCTAAAGAAAAAACATGCCTAGCTACCAAAAGAAAATAAACCATAACCGTATTTTGAAGTATTTTACTTCTAGAGCCTTAATGCCATCGGAAAAAAAAACTGCACAAAACACAACTCTTGGAAGATTTAACATCGAAAGCTCAATTTCAATACACACACATCTACCATCACTGGGTTGTTTTAACTGTTTCCCAAAAGTAAAACTTAAAAACAAATTCTAACATATATACGCCAAACTACGCAAAACAATTGCTACATCACCCAACCCCACCCCCAAAGTTCAAAAAGCAACAATTATAGTTCACTGGGTCCAGACGACCTACTTGAAACATGCCCATTTCACATTCCTATTTGATAAATCACCCACTTTTCTGCTCACAAAATCATCCCCGAAGTCCTTATTAACGTTTAAACATGAAAAAAAAAAAAAAACCCTTTGGAAAATCAGTACGTACTCTTTTCGAAGTTCCAAATCTGGAATATAAGGGCCGGCTAAGCGTCCTTTATTCCTCCCAGGAGACTTTCCGTTTATCTAGCTGCCCTAGAGACCAGAAAGCTAGGGAGAGTACGCCCCTTCCCCCTCCCGCCAGCAGCCAAGCCTGGCTTAAAACCCTTCGCCACCGGGCGGCAGAATTACAAAGGAGGCCGTCTGCCTCCTTTGTCCTGGATTTGGGAGTTGAGCACCTTCGTCGCCATTGGCTTTCCTCCCCCAGCTCCAGCCTCTCTCATCTTGGGAATCTGCGTCAGAAGTCACTCGCAGTCCCGTCAGCCCAGGTAGCCCTGCCGAGACTGCTGAGGAAGGGAGGCCGCGGTGGGAGGCCAGGCCCATCCGGCGCCATTTCCATCGGGAGCGAGCCCGGCAACCCCGATCCTCCCTCCACCCAACTGCCCGGCCTTTCCCTGCTCGCTTCACTACCCACCCTCATCCCTTCCAGGGAGCTTTGACCACCCCCTCCCCTGGCCTTCTAGATCAGTTTTCGGAAGCTGGGGAACAAAAAAGTAAAAAGAGCGGGGAAGGGCGGGAAGCCGAGGTGGCCGCGCCACTGTACCCAAAATGGCGGAGCCCAAGCCAGCAGGGAAAGGGGGAAATGCTGGATGTCCCCTACTTCGGGCCTCGGCGTCGTCCACTGAATTCCACCTGAGCAAGTCCTCCCATCGGCAAGCCGCCCTCCCTGAAGTGGGAGATGGTCGGGGAGGCGCAGCCCCGCCGCTTCCAAGCGGCGGCCTCCGAGCGGCGACCACCCCACTACCCCCCAACCCAGCCCCTCCCGGCCTTTCGTCCTTCTCCCGACTCCGCTCTCGAAACCACCAGCCCAACCTACCCCCTTTTACTTCAGATACCCTGTCAGGCGATAGTTACGCCGACTCTGGTGCTCGCGGGGTCCAGTTCAGAGAAGGGAGAAGTCGTTTGCCTCGTGTAGCGCTCGCCACAACGGTTCTCCCAACCGTCTCCAGCGGTGACAACCGCTTAGGGAGCTGCGCAGCACAGCTACTGGCTTGGGGGGATGGGAGGGAACGAGCAAGAAGTGGGGGGCGGAGCGAGAACTGCGAAGGCGGCCGGCCCCACTCTCGCGAGACGGGAGGGTCGGTTTCGCATGGCGCTGGCGGCACGCAGCGCGCCTGCGCGGTGGTGGGTTGCGCAGCTGTTGGGGGCGAGGTAGACAGACCAGAGGCTGTTCCAGGTAAAGAGCTGCAGCGCGCACCGTTTTTCTTGCTTACGTTAGAACCATTCAGTTTTCAGAGCGTACCATTCTGCCGCCTCGGGGCGATGGCAATGGCAGTTCTGCCAGTGTGTAGAAGGAACCGTGCCGTAGCGCTCTGGAGAAGTTCTCCGGTGATCTGCCCCCACCGTGAACAAATTCTGTGAGGGCCCCGCCCTGGCTAGGCATCGACGGCGCGGAAAGGGCCCCACGTGGTTCGACCGGCAAACGCGGGGCGGATTTTCTGGTCCACCATGTTTGCATTGTGCGGTGAAAAATAGGAGTGTTTCTGGGCCGCGAAGATGAAAGCGTCCACCGGGGCCGATTTCGGCTCTCGGGCTGGGTGTCCGCCTCCTTCCCCTGGCCCGGAGTTACTGGCCGCCCGCCAGCGCGCTTCGTCCCAATGTGCCGCGCGGGATCCGGGTTTCTTGGGTGTATTCATGTCCACCACGTTACCGTTCTCTCTGCAAATCCTTCCTCTTTTTCTCCTCTGGCCTTCGCGTTTTCATCTCTCCCGCCGTCAGTGCCTCGGAGACTGATTAGCCTGTGGAGGCCGACGTTGGGTTGTTTTTTATAGTTTTGCGTTGTTGAAAATTGCGCTTCCAAGTGACACCTAATAAATAAGTACGTTTTGGTTTTGCTGTCATGTCACCAAGGTTCCTAATGACACATTATGGCTTTTTTTTTAAGTTCCAAAAAAGGCTGGCCGCGGTGGCTTACGCCTTTGAGAGGCCGAGGGGGAGGATCGCTTGAGCGTAAGAGTTGGAGACCAGCCTGGGCAACATAGTGAGGTGCTGTCTCTAGAAAAAATACAAAGATTAGCTGGGCGTGATGGCAGCGCACGGGAGTAGATGGGACTCCCGAGTAGTCCCAGCTACACAGGAGGCTGGGCAAAAGGATGGCTTGTGCCCTGGAAGTTGAGGCTGCAGTGAGCCGTGATTGCGCCAGTGCACTCCAGTCTGGGAGACCGAGCGAGACTCTTGTCTCAAACACAAAGAAAAACCCCGAATTTCTGCGCAGAGGGTTAAGGGGAAGCCTGGTAAAGAGATCAGTGCAAGTTCATCCTGGCTAACACGGTGAAACCCTGTCTCTACTAAAAATACACACACACACACACACACACACACACACACACACACACACGCCGGGCGTGGTGGCGGGCCCCTGTAGTCTCAGCTACTCAGGAGGCTGAGGCAGGAGAATGGCGTGGACCCGGGAGGCAGAGCTTGCATTGAGCCCAGATCGCGCCACCGCACTCCAGCCTGGGCGACAGAGCGAGACTCCGTCCCACCTCCCTTTCCCCCCGCAAAAAATCAGTGCAAGTTCAAGTACAAAGGTAGGAACATACGTGGGGTGTCAGGAAGATGGGGTAATGTTAGAAATGTGGATGAAGCTAGATTGTAGACAATCTTCAATGTCCGGCCAAAAGACTTTCAACTTTGTGGTACAGACATTGGGAAGCCTGTTGGGGGTAGGGTGAGAGGTGTTAGCAACGTAGGAGGATGTATAATTTTTTCTCCCATGAGATCTGCAGTGTGTAGGATGGAGACAGGTAAGTTTCCATTACCTTCATTTAATGGAAACTTCATTTCAAAGCTTTAATTCATCCTCAAACCTGCTTAAGACGAGTGTGGGGCAGTAAGAATTCCCTAAGTCATGGTGCTCACATACCCCCAATGGCCCACTCCCTAAAAATACTCAGTGGAAGGAAGAAAGGACAGTGTTATCATCATTAAAAGAGATGGAAAACCAAACAAAGATGCTGTAGTAACAATGGCTCATATTTATTTTTCAGGGTTGTAAAGAGCAAATGGAGTACAGTGTGTAGCTTATGCTACACACTGTACTCTTACAACCCTGAAAAATAAGTATCTTCATTTTACAGATGAAGTGCCTAAGTCCTAGAGAAGTGAAAATAGTTGCCCAAGGTCACACAGTTGAGTGGTAGAGCTAGAATTGGAGCCCATAGGGTTTTACCCAAGGGCCAGGGTCTTAAAACACTATGAACCTTCGTGAGGTTACAAATAACTTATCTATAACTTAAGGAAACAGACATCATTTTTGGAAAATTGAGGTTATGTCGCCTAATTAACACTGGAGTTACCATTTCAGGAGACCTGTGGTTACTAGCTTATTGGCTGGAGACTTTTTGAACAGGCCTGAAACTTTATAGTCCCATTATCACTGACACTGTGAGTCCCAAGACACTGTGAGTCCCAACCCCTCTCCCTCCTTTAAAAAAAAAAAATTGCTGTATTAATAAGACTCTAAGCTCCCACAATTCTGATGGAGTTCTTCCCTTGGTCCTCCTGGGTTCAAGTTACATGGCTACTTCTATCCTTTCAGTTTTTCAACCGATTTGGCAGATGGAATTCTGTAATCTCCTTCACTCCTTGCTTGAATTCAAACAATTTGTTTTACTGCCTAATTGAATTTGGCATTCCTTCCGCATATTTTGTGTGGTTATGGGCCACAATCTTAAAATCATTCTAATGACATGACTGACTTTTCACTACCAAACTGCTGCTTGCTTGCTTCCTTGCTTGCCATAATTTCTTTGGGTCAGGCACTCTGCCAGTGTGCGTACTCAGGAAGGACTTAAAATTGGTTTACACATTCCTTTTGCCTTTTTATTATTACAGTAGGAAGTTTTGAGTTAAAAAATACACTATATAGGCTGGGTATGGTGGCTCACGCCTGTAATCCCAGCGTTTTGGGAGGCTGAGGCAGGTGGATCACGTGAGGTCAGGAGTTTGAGACCAACCTGGCCAACATAGTGAAACTCTGTCTCTGCTAAAACTATAAAAATTAGCTGGGCGTGGTGGCACATGCCTGTAATCTCAGTCACTTGGGAGGCTGAGGCACAAGAATTGCTTGAACCTGGTGGGGCAGAGGTTGCAGTGAGCCGAGATCGTGCCACTGCACTCCAGCCTGGGTGACAGAACGAGACTCCGTCTCAAAACAAACAAGCAAACAAAAAAAAAACGCTACATAGTCATAAATGTACATTTTATTTGGCTTCCTATTTTACTACTTTTCTTAAAAAAAAAAAAGTCTTGTCAACGATCCTCATTTGCAAGTTGAATCCTGTAAATAAGGCTTGGTGAGACTGGCTCACCACTGCTCCAGTGATCCCTACAGAATTGTTTCCAGACCTATCTGTGTGGAATTGTTTCCATAGAGATGGTTAAAACCAAGGACTGCCAGCTGCTTTTGGGACTTTTTTTTCTCTTTGTCTTCCTTTTCATCATTCCAGTGCTTTCCTATTAGCATAGAGATCAGAGGGACCCTGGAGAGGATCTTGTTAGAGACCATAATGAGAGAAAAGATGAAAAAGGAGAAGGAAATAGAAGTACCCATGTGACCCAGAGGAAAACAAGACAACGAACACATGATCATGTATTACACCATCAGGATGAAGAGGAGAGGAAAATTCCATGCAGAGCCTGAGAGAAAAAAAGAAATTGAAAGAGATTACACTCTTCGGGGGGAGGGAAGGCACATTAACGAAAAATTGGTTAAGATATTTGTTCACATATCCCCAATGGCATTGTAAAGTACCATAAAAACTGGATTATCATAATCTTTTGCCTATGTAAAAAGCAAATAATCTAAAAAATGTAACAAAATCCACTAAATTTCATCTAATTAAGGTAGTTAATGCCTTTTAAACACTAAGTTTGTGTAAGACTGTGAAATGCTTATTCTTTGGTTTATATCCTATGTATCTTGTCTTTAGAAAGCACTAATCTCCTTTATTATGGTTCAACATTGTTTCTCGAGACAAGACTGAATTACACCGTTTATATTCTTGATACTTTTTTGTTTCTCTAAGTCACCTAAGTGTTCTTTGTGAATCTGGCAACCAAAAGGCCTGTTCAATCTTAATAATTATACTAAGTAAACAAATGAAAACTCAAAAGGAAGAAAGCACCTAAACATATTCTTTCTCTAATTTTTGAAAATAATTAAAATAATTGAACATTCTTTTTGTTCCAGTGAATTGCTGTGAAGGCTAGGGAAAGCAGCTTAAAAAGATAGCTACTTAAATAATTTTAATGAAATTATTGTACTGCTTTTAGTGTGTCATAAGCACATTAATAACTTTGAAAATACAGCATTGATAATACAGTAATAGACCATTTCCCCCAACATGATTTTTTTTTTTTTTTTTTTTGAGGTGGAGTCTTGCTTTGTCGCCCAGGCTAGAGTGCAGTGGCATGATCTCTGTTCCCTGCAACCTCTGGCTCCTGGGTTCAAGCGATTCTCCTGCCTCAGCCTCCTGAGTGGGATTACAGGCATGCATGACCACGCCCAGCTAATTTTTGTATTTTTAGTAGAGACGGGGTTTCACCATGTTGATCAGGCTGGTCTTGAACTCCTGACCTCATGATCCACCTGCCTCAGCCTCCCAAAATGCTGGGATTACAGGCGTGAGCCACAGCGCCCAGCCCCAATCAGATTTTAAGCTTCTTGGTGGTAGATAAAAATATAGATCTCATTATTCATATACCTATGTTTTTAAGTCTGCAAAAAATAATGATGGTCACACTGGGGGCAGGGACACTTTAAGTCATTCATTTTCACTGCAGTCTTGCAAAGTTACTGTTTCATGGACCAAGAAATGAAAAAGCCAGGAGATAAAGTAGTGTTTCAAAGTTTACCAAAAAAGTAAATGGCAAAACTTAGACTTGACTTCATAATCAGGGAGTCCCAGTTCTGACACCAGCTACCAGTGAATTGATTCTGAACCAGTTAACTTTTCTGAACCCCAGTTTTTGTTGTTGTTGTTGTTGTTTTGTAGTGGAGTCTTGCTCTGTCGCCAGACTGGAGTGCAGTGGCGCGATCTCGGCTCACTGCAACCCTTGACTCCCTGGTTCAAGCAATTCTCTTGCCTCAGCCTCCCGAGTAGCTGGGATTACAGGCATGTGCCACCACACCCAGCTAATTTTTGTATTTTTGGTAGAGATGGGGTTTCACCATGTTGGCCAGGATGGTCTCAATCTCCTGATCTCATGATCCACTGGCCTCAGCCTCCCAAAGTGCTGAGATTACAGGCGTGAGCCACTGTGCACGGCCACCTCAGTTTCTTAATCTCTAAAATGGGTTGTTAGGTTATTATATAGGGGGTGGAGATTAGTAATTGAAATAATGTTAATTCTAGTTCCATGCTGTTTTATTTATTTGTGTTTGTCCTAGCATTGTTAATGAATCTGGTTCATTCCTGCTAAACTCATTTAATAGCAGTGAATTTAATAGAATTTTTAAAGTAAGTACAGTATCCTAAGAACTACATTGGGAGCCAGGACATTATTCCAGTGAAATCTGTAACTCATATGAACTATTCTGTGGGCAGAATAAATAATATTTCCGATGTAATGTGCTGCTGATTTTCCAATATAGGCAGATGCAGCTGTTATTAATAAATGGAAATTGATTTGAGAGCATTACTGAATTCCTAGTAGGTCAGTATATGTTTCCATCCATCCATAAAAAATACAAGTACAGCTTGGCACAGTGGCTCATGCCTGTAATCCCAGCACTCTAGTAGGCCGAAGCTGGTGGATCACTTGAGGTCAGGAGTTCAAGATCAGCCTGGGCAACATGGTGAGACCACGTCTCTACTAAAAATACAAAAATAATTAACCGGGCATAATGCTGCATGCCTGTAATCCCAGCTACTCGGGAGGCGGAGGTTGCAATGAGCCGAAATTGCACCACTGTGCTCCAACCTCGGCAACAGAGTAAGACTCCATCTCAAAAAACAAAAACAAAACAAAACAGAAAAATCAAGTACATTCTATAATGTTGGATGAGCTAAAAAAAAAAATGCAAGTACATAAAGTGAACCTGTCCCTGACTTTCAAGAGCATACAGATACATTTCATTACATAGATAAATTACATTAAACTATAGCAAGTGAGAAAATAGGGTAAGCACAGAGTGTTTGGGGAGCACAGAATCTGGCCATTCACACAGTCTAGGGCTTCAGAGAAAGCTTTCTGAAGGAGACAACTCATGAGTTAAGTGTTGGAGGATAAGTAAAATTTAGTGGGGCAATGAAAAATAGGAAAGGCATTTACAGTTGAGGACGCAGTAAGATCCAAGGCATGGATGTACAAAGTAACGGCAGAAGTGGAAACTCTAAGCAGGTGAAACATTGTAAAATAAGGAAGTAGGTAGGAACCAGATCTTGGAGAAGTTTGTGTGCTACCCTATGGAGCTTGGCTTTTAAGATTGATGATCAATGTAGTGCTTTTTGGGTTTTTTTGTATTGTTTTTGAGATGCAGTCTCACTGTGTTTCCCAGGCTTGAGGGCAGTGGCGTGATCTCAGCTCATTGCAATCTTTGCCTCCCAGGTTCAAGTGATTCTCCTGCCTTAGCCTCCTGAGTAGCTGGGACTACAGGCATACACCACCACGCCTGGCTAATTTTTGTATTTTTAGGTAGACATGGGGTTTCACCATGTTGGTCAGGCTGGTCTCAAACTCCTCACCTCAAGTGATCCACCTCTCTTGGCCACACAAAGTGCTGGGATTACAGGCATGAGCCGCCATTCCCGGCCAATGTAGTGGGTTTTTGTTTTGTTTTGTTGTTTTCCCTGAGACGGAGTCTTGCTTTGTCACCCAGGCTGGAGTGCAGTGGCACAGTCTCAGCTCACTGCAACTTCCGCCTCCCGGGTTCAAGCAATTCTCCTGCCTCAGCCTCCCGAGTCGCTGGGATTACAGGTGCCTGCCACCGCACCTGGCTACTTTTTGTATTTTCAGTAGAAACAGGGTTTCACCATGTTGGCCAGGCTGGTCTTGAACTCCTGACCTCGTGATCTGCCTGTCTCGGCCTCCCAAAGTTCTGGGATTACAGGCGTGAGCAACTGCGCCTAGCCCAATGTAGTGTTTTAATTAGATCTGATTAAAGTGTGGAGAGTTGGCTGGGCATGATGGCTCACGCCTGTAATCCCAGCACTTTGGGAGGCCAAGGCATGTGGATCATTTGAGGTCAGGAGTTCAAGACCAGCCTGGCCAACATGGTGAGACCCTGTCTGTACTAAAAATACAAAAATTAGCCGGGCAATAGTGGCACATGCCTGTAATCTCAGCTACTTGGGAGGCTGAGGCAGGAGAATCGTTTGAGCCTGTGAGGCGGAGGTTGTGGTGAGCTGAGATTGTGCCACTGCACTCCAGTCTGGGCGAGTGAGACTCTGTCTCTAAATAAATAAATAAATAAATAAATAAATAAATAAATAAAGTGTGGAGGGTAGATATTGGGAGGGTAAGAAGAGAGAAGACTAGGAGAAGGACCAGTAGAGATGATGAATACTTAAACTAGAGCAATGGTATTAGGGATAGATACAGGAGGCTCTCTTTAAGAAATATTTGGCTGGGCACAGTGGCTCACACCTGTAATCTCAGCACTTTGGGAGGCCAAGGTGGGCAGATCATGAGGTCAAGAGATCGAGACCATCCTGGCCAACATGGTGAAACCCCATCTCTACAAAAAATACAAAAATTAGCTGGGCATGGTGGTGCGCACCTGTAGTCCCAGCTACTTGAGAGGCTGAGGCAGGAGAATCACTTGAACCCGGGAGGCAGAGGTTGCAGTGAGCCCAGATCGTGCCACTGCACTCCAGCCTGGCAACAGAGCGAGGCATGGTGGCGCACACCTGTGGTCCCAGCTCTATCTCAAAAAAAAAAAAAAATTAGGAGCTATTTATCAGCAGGGTTTAGTGCTTGAGTAGAAAGGCTGTGCATGGGTGAGTGAAAAGAAGTCAAGGATGAATTATTTTTGGCTTAGGGTTGGATGCTGAGAATTTTAACTGACATAGGAAATATAGGAATATTGGGTGTGTTGATTTTGAGATGCCATGTACTGTCCGAGTGAATGTGTCTAGTAGGAAATTAATCTGGATAGGAATGTAGATTTGGCATTCATTGACATATATTTTGCTTTTATACTTCAAAATAAGTTTTTTGGGATGGCCTCAGGCTAAGTAAATTTGCTGTGGAATCTGTTGTAAAAACTAGAATGAGAATTTATTATTTACAGTGAAGAATATAACTATCAAACAAATGGAATGCAAATTATCCCAGTGTTTTTGTGGGGGATACTTCTGAATATTCTACATAAAAGGAAGTATACTCTATTAGTTATTATTGCTGTGTAACAAATTGCTCCAAAACTTAACAGCTTAAAACAACAAACTTTTATTATTTCACAATTTCTGTGGATCAGAAATCTTGGGGCAGCTTAGCTGGATGCTTCTAGCCCAGGATCTCTTTTTCTTCTTTTTTGAGATGGAATCTCGCTCTGTCCCTCAGGCTGGAGTGCAGTGGTGCGCTCAGCTCACTGCAACCTCTGCCTCATGGGTTCAAGCTGTTCTCCAGCCTCAGCCTCCTGAGTAGCTGGGATTACAGGTATGCTCCACGAAGCCTGGCTGATTTTTGTATTTTTAGTAGAGACGGGTTTTCCCAATGTTGGCCCAGCTGGTCTTGAACCCCTGACTTCATGTGATCCACCCACTTTGGCCTCCCAAAGTGCTGGGATTACAGGCGTGAGCCACCATGCCCAGCCTAGGGTCTCTTATAAGGGTATAATTAAAATGTCAGCTGGAGCTTCAGTTATCTCAAGGGTCAACTAGGGTAGGATCTGCTTAAAAGCTCACTCCCATGGCTATTGGCAGGCCTCAGATCATTTAAAAAAATAAAATTTTAGATTTTTGAATAGTTGTAGATTTATAGAAAAGTTGCAAAGATATTACATAGAATTCCTATATATGGCTCACTCAGTTTCCTCTGTTAACATCTTATATTTGGCTGGCACAGTGGCTCACACCTGTAATCCCAGCACTTTGGGAGGCCAAGGAAGGAGGATTGCTTGAGACCAGGAGTTTGAGACCAGACTGAGCAACATAGTGAGATCTCATTTCTGCTAACAAAATTTTTTTTTTAAGTTAGTCAGATGTGGTGGTGTGTGCCTGTAGTCCCAGTTAATGGAGAGGCTCACTTCAGCCTCTCAAGGTTGCAGTGAGCTATGATTGTACCGCTGCACTCCAGCCTGGATAACAGAGTGAGGCCCTGTCTCAAAAACAAAAAACAAAACAAAACAAATCTTAAATTGATGGTAGCATCCATGCTACATTTGTCACAAGTTATGAAATTACATTGGTCCATTACTTTTTTTTTTTTTTTTGAGACAGGGTCTCGCTGTGTCACCCAGGCTGGAGTGCAGTGGTACAATCATGGCTTATTGCAGCCTCGATCTCCTAGGCTCAAGCAATCCTCCTGCCTTAGCCTCCCAACTAGCTGGGACTACAGGTGTGTGCCACCATGCCTGTTTTTTTTTTTTTTTAATTTTTTGTCGAGACGAGATCTCTCTATGTTGCCTAGCCTGGTCTTGAACTCCTGGGCTCCAGTGATCCTTCTACCTCGGCCTCCCAAAGTGCTAGGATTACAGTTGTGAGCCACCGTGCCTAGCTCTGGTCCATTACTATTAATTAAACTCCAAATTTTATGTACGGCTCAGTAGTTTTCCCCTAATGTCCTTTTTCTGTTCCAGGATCCCATCCAGGATACCACATTACGTTAGTCATCATGTCTCCTTAGCATCTGCTGGTCAGGTATTTTGTGGAATATCCTTCAACTGGGTTTTTTTCTGATGTTTTTCTCAGGATTAGACAGGGGTTATGGGTTCTTGGGAGGAAAACCACAGAGGTAAAGTGCCATCCTCTTCACATGGTAATAACATGACTCTTTACCTTGATCACCTGGCTGAGGTAGTGTTTGCTAGGTTTCTCCACTGTAAAGTTACTCTTTACTGTCTTTCCATGCTCTGTTCTTTGGAAGCAAGTTACTGAGAGCAGCCCATACTCAGGGTCCAGGGGAAGTTAAGCTCCATCTCCTGGAAAGGAGATTAGGTAGTTAGCTAGATAAGCTATTTGGAATTCTGTAAGGAAGTTTGTCTCTTCTCCTCCATTTATTTATGTAGTCTTTTATTTATGTAAGTATGGGTTATGGATATTAATTTTATCTTTGGGTTATAATCCAATACCGTGTTGCTTCTTTTATTACTCAAATTGTTCTTGCTTCGGCCATTGGGAGCTCTTCCAGGTTGACTCCTGTATTCGTTTTTATTTATTTTTTTGAGTACTGGTTTACTTTGTAGTACTAGAAGAGATTCCAGCCTCACCTGGTCTTTTCCCTGCACTTATGCTAGAATCAGTCATGTCTCCAGGAAGCTCCAGGTCTTTTTACTACTAGAGAATGTTGTTTAATTTCCACATTTTTTTGAATTTCCCAAATTTCCTTTCCTATCTGTTATGTAATTTCATTCTATTGTGGTTGAAGGACATGCTTTTTATTATTTCAGTCCTTTACATTTATTGAGACTTCTTTAATGGGCTAACAAATGGCCTACTCTGGAGAATGTTTCATGTGCTCTTGAGGAGAATGTGTTGTCTGCTGTTGTTGTGGAGTGTTCTGTAGGCGTCTGTTGGGTCTAGTTGGTTTATAGTGTTACTCAAGTCTTCTGTTTCCTTGATGATCTTCTGTCTAGCTGTTTCATCCACTGTTGAAAGTAGGCATTGAAATCTCCAGCTACAGTCAGTTCTCCATACCTGTAGGTCCTGTATCTGTGAACTCAATCAACCATTGATCAAAAATATTAAAAGAAGAAAGAAAGAAAATAAAAAGAGAAAAGAAAAGAAAAAAAACCTAAAAATATTAAAAGGGGTCGGGGCTGGGGGTGGTGGCTCATGCCTGTAATCCCAGCACTTTGGGAGGCCGAGGTGGGTGGATCACCTGAGGTCAGGAGTTCCAGACCAGTCTGGCCAATGTGGTGAAACTCCATCTCTGCTAAAAGTACAAAAGTTAGCTGGGCGTGGTGGTGCGCACCTGTAGTCCCAGCTACTTGGGAGGCTGAGGCAGGAGAATTGCTCAGACATGGGAGGCAGAGGTTGCTTGCAGTGAGCTGAGATTGTGCCATTGCACTCCAGCCTGGGCAACAGAGTGAGACTCTGTCTCAAAAAAAAAAAAAAAAAGGGGGTTGAGCACAATGGCTCATGCCTATAATCCTAGCAGTTTGGGAGGCCTAGGTGGGCAGATTGCTTGAGGCCCAGGAGGTTCAGACCAGCCTGGGCAACATAGTGAAACCCCATCTCCATTAAAAAAAATTAAAATAAAAAAATTAAAAGAAAGAGAGAAATACAACAATAAAAATACAAATAAAAAGCAATATATTGTTACAAGTATTGACATAGCATTTACATCATATTAGGTATTATAAGAGTCTAGAGATGATTTAAGTATATGGGAGGATGTGCATAGGTTATATGCAAATACACACCATTTTATATAATGGACTTGAGCATCTTTGGATTTTGATATCCACAGGGACTCCTGGAACCAGTGCCTTGTGGATACCAAGGGATCACTGTATTGTTGTTGAATTGCCTGTTTCTCCTTTTAATTCTATCAGTTTTTGCATCATGTATTTTGGGGCTCTGTTGTTAGGTGTGTATATGTTTATAATTGTCTTATCTTCCTGATGGATTCTTCCATTTATTGTTATAAAATGTCCTTCTTTGTTTCTACTAACAACTTTTGTCTTAAAGTCAATTTTGTCTGATATTAGTATAGCTGCTCCAGCTCTCTTTTGGTTACTTTTTTCATGGCATATCTTTTTTCCACTCTTTTATTTTCACCTATTTGTGTCTTTGAATCTAAAGTTTGTCTCTTAGGTGGGCGAGTGGCTCACGCGTGTAATCCCAGCACTTTGGGAGGCCGAGACGGGCAGATCACCTGAGGTCGGTAGTTTGAGACCAGCCTGACCAACATGGAGAAACCTCTTCTCTACTAAAAATACAAAATTAGCCGGGCGTGATGGCACATGCCTGTAATCCCAGCTACTTGAGAGGCTGAGGCAGGAGAATCGCTTGAACCTGGGAGGCGGAGGTTGCCGTGAGCTGAGATTGCACCATTGCACTCCAGCCTGGGCAACAAGAGCGAAACTCCATCTCAAAAAAAAAATAAATAAATAAATAAAAATAAATAAATAAATAAAAAATTAAAAAGTTTGTCTCTTATAGAAAGCATTTAGTCAGTTTTTTGTTTTGTTTTATCTTTTTCTTTGTTTTTGAGATGGAGTCTTCGTCTGTCGCCCCGGCTGGAGTGCAGTGTTGTGATCTCAGCTCACTGCAACCTCCGCCTCCCAGGTTCAAGTGATTCTCCTGCCTCAGCCTCCTGAGTAGCTGGGCTTACTGGCACACACCACCACACCTGGCTAATTTTTGTATTTTTAGTAGATGCCACCACACCTGGCTAATTTTTGTATTTTTAGTAGAGACGGCGTTTCACCATGTTGGCCAGGCTGATCTTGAACTTTTGGCCTCAAGCAATCCACCTGTCTTGGCCTCCCAAAGTGCTGGGATTACAGGCCTGAGTCACCAAGCCCAGCAAGTTAGATTACTTTTTGAAATCCATTCTACCGATCTTTGCCCTTTGTTTGGAGAGTTTAAGCACTTAAATGTAATTACTGATAAGGTAGAGTTCATGACTGGTATTTTGATATTTGTTTTCTACATGTCTCATGTCTTTGTTGTTCCTTTTACTCCTGCATTACTGCCTTCTTTTATGGTAACTTGATATTTTCATCCTTTTTTTTTTTTTCACTCTCCATCAGTGGAGTCCCAACTAGATATTTTCTTGTGTTCCATTGCTATTTCTCCTTCTCTCTTTCTTTCTTTCTTTCTTTTCTTTCTTTTCTTTCTTTCCTTCTCTCTCCCTCTCTCTTTCTTTCTTTCTCTCTTTCTTTCCTAACTTCCTTCCTTCTTGCCTGCCTGCCTTTCTTCTTTCCTCTTTCTTTCTTCTTCTTTGAGACAAAGTCTCACTCTGTTGCTCAGGCTGGAGTACAGTGGTGTGATCATACCTCACTGCAGCTGTGAACTTCTGGACTCAAGCTGTTCTCTTGCCTCATCCTCCCAAAGTGCTGGGATTATAGATGTGAGCCACTGCACTCAACTCACTTCATTTTCTATATATTTTGAGTCATTTTCTAATGGTTGCCTGGAGAATCATACTTAACATTTAAGTTTATAACAATCTAGTTTAGATTAACAGAAACTTAATTTTAATAGTATAAAAAACTGCACTTATATAGCTCCATTCCCACCTCACCTGTTTGTGACTTTCTTGCCATTCAAATATATCTTTTTACATTTTATGGGCATCAATATAGATTTATGACTATTGCTTTATGCAGTTGTCTTTTTTTTTTTTTAAAAGAGACAGGATCTCTGTTACCAAGGCTACAGTGCAGTGGCATGATCATATCTCACTGCAGCCTCCAACTCCTGAGCTCAAGGGAACCTCCAGCCTCAGCCTTTCATGCCACCATCCCTGGCTTTTTTTTTTTTTTTTTTTAATAGAGGCAGGGTCTTGCTGTGTTACCCAGACTGGTTTTGAACTCCTGGCCTCAAGCAGTTCTCTCACCTTCCTCCCAAAGGGCTGGGATTATGGGCACTAGCCACCTTGTCTGGTCTACTGGTGCTGTTTATTTATTTATTTATTTATTTAGAGACAGAGTCTCACACTGTTGCCCAGGCTGGAGTGCAGTGGCTTGATCTCGGCTCACTGCAAACTCCGCCTCCCAGGTTCTCACCATTCTCCTGGCTCAGCCTCCCAAGTAGCTGGGACTACAAGTGCCTGCCACCACGCCTGGCTAATTTTTTGTATTTTCAGTAGAGACGGGGTTTCCCTGTGTTATCCAGGATGGTCTCAATCTCCTGACCTCGTGATCTGCCCACCTTGGCCACCCGAAGTGCTGGGATTACAGGCGTAAGCCACCGTGCCCGGCCTTACTTTATTTTTTTATTGTGGTAAAAATCACATAACATTATATTTACCCTCTTAACCATTTTGAAGTTAAGCTCAATAGTAATAAGTATATTCATATCATTGTGCAACAAATCTCTAAATTTTTTTTTTTTGTTTCTTTTTTATGGGACAGTGTCTTATTCTGTCACTGCCCAGGCTGGAGTGCAGTGGTGTGATCTCGGCTCACTGCAACCCCTGCCTCCTGGGCTCAACCGATTCTCGTGCCTCAACCTCCTGAGTAGCTGGGATTACAGGCACATGACCATGCCCGCCTAATTTTTGTAATTTTTTTTGGTAGAGACAGGGTTTCACCATGTTGCCCAGGCTGGTCTCAAACTCCTGACCTCAGGGGATGCCCTCCTTGGCCTCCCAAAGTGCTGGGATTTCAGGTGTGAGCCACCACACCTGGCATTTTCTGTTCTTTTGATAGTGGCCATCCTGAAAGGTGTGAGATGATGTCTCATTGTGGTTTGGATTTGCATTTCCCTAATGATTAGTGATTTTGAGTACCCATTCATGTGCTTATTGGCCATTTGTATGTTTGTTGCTCTTTGTTTTTTTATGTTGATTTGAGTTACTGTCTAGTGTCCTTTCATCTTAGCCTGAAGGACTCCCACTAATACTTCCTCCAGAAAAGGAATACTAGCAACAAATTCTAGCAACAAGTTTTTGTTTATCTGGAAGTATCTTAATTTTACCTTTGCTTTGAGTGATAGTTTTGCTAGACATAGAATTCTTGGTTGACAGTTGTTCTTTTGGTCTATATTCTTGCTTTGAGTATATCATTTTACTGCCTTCTGGCATCCATAGTTTCTACTGATAAACCAGCTGTTAATCTTATTGAAGGTCCACTTTACATGATGAGTTATGTCTCTCTTGCTGGTTTCAAGATTCTGTTGTTTTCTCTTTTTTTGAGATGGAGTCTTACTCTGTAGCTCAAGCTGGAGTGCAGTGGCATCATCTCAGCTCACTGCAACCTCCACCTCCGGGTCTCAAGCGATTCCTGTGCCTCAGCCTCCCGAGTTGCTGGGACTACATTCGCACGCCACTGTGCCTGGCTAATTTTTTGTATTTTAGTAGAGACAGGGTTTCACTGTGTTGCCCAGGGTGGTCTCGAACTCCTGAGCTCAGGCAATCTGCCCTCCTCGGCCTCCCAAAGTGCTGGGATTACAGGCATGAGCCACTGTACCCCGCCAATTCAGTCATTTTCTTTCTGCAGTTAGATTATTGTGTGTCTAGGTGTTTGTCTCTTTGAGTTAATTCTATAATACTTGGAGTTTGCTGTGTTTCTTTGCTGCATAGATTAATGTTTTTCATCAAATATGATAAGTTTTTGGCCATTTATTTCTTCGAGTAATTTCTCTGCCACTTTCTCTTTTCTGTTTCTGGGACTCTCATTATGCATATAGTGGTATACTTGATGATGTCCCAGAGATCTCTGAGGCTCTTATAATTTTTCTTCATTCCTTTTTCTGTTTCTCAAACTGAATAATCTCAATTAACCTATTTTCAAGTTCACTGGCCTTTTCTTTTGCTTGCTTAAACCTGCTGTTGGACCTCTCTAATTAATTTTTCATTTCCATTGTTATACTTTTCAATCTCTACAATTTCTACTTGGTTCTCTTTTAAAAAATAATTTCTTTATTAATATTCTTTATTTGATGAGACATGCTTCTCATACTTTGCTTTAGTTTTTTAGACTTGGTTTCCTTTTGTTTTTGGAACATATTTAAAACAGCTGATTTAATGTTCTTGTCTAGTAAGCCCGACATTGGGACTCCCTCAGGGACAGTTTTTATTAACTACTCTTTATTCTTTGTATGGTATACTTTCTTGTTTCTATATACACCTCTTTTTTGTTGTTGAAATCTGGAAATTTTAGATAATATACTGTGGTACCTCTGGAAATCAGATTCTCCCCTTCGCCATTGTTTGTTATTGTGAGTTCTTTAGTTACTTTTCTTTACTTTCTCTGAAGTCTGTATTCTTTGTGGTGTGTGGCCATTGAAGACACTGGTATGTTAGCTTAGCATCAGCTAATGATTAGACAGAGATTTTCTTACGTTCCTGGAGTCAATATGTCTCTCAGTCTTTGCTGATGGACTCAGTTGTGCATGCTGGGGCACACCCTTGACACTCAGCCAGACAGGTAGTAACTCTGCCTTACCTTTCACTTTCTGCTTGCACAAAACCCCTAGGTCTCAGTCAGAGGTGAGAGCTTAGGGTTTCTTCAGGTTTTCTGCATGCACACAGTCCTAGGATATATGCAGAGCCCTATGTACGTATATTGCCTTCTAGATTCTCAAGACTATGTCAGAGCTTTTTTTTCTTGTCTTTTTTTTTTTTTTTTGGAGACAGACTCTCACCAGGCTGGAGGGCAGTGGTGTGATCTTGGCTCACTGTAACCTCCACCTCCCAGGTTCAAGCGATTCTCCTGCCTCAGCCTCCTGAGTAGCTGGGATAACAGGCACACACCACCATGCTCAGCTGATTTTTGTATTTTTAGTAGAGACAGGGTTTCACCATGTTGGCCAGGCTGGTCTTGAACTCCTGACCTCAAGTCAACCACCCTTCTAGGCCTCCCAGAGTGCTGGGATTACAGGCACAAGCCACCATGCCTGGTCATCAGAGCTTTTCAAAACCCTTTCTGGACATCTCATTCCCTTGCTATTCCTTATCAACTTTTGATTAGCCTATCATTTGCCTTAGCTATTATCCACTGACTCAGACAGCCATGGTGCTATTAAACAGTTGCTGTTTGTTTTTGACAAACAACCCTTGAGGAAAGGCTGTTTGTGTTGGGTGAGCTTTGACTCAGGTCAATAAAGACAAGCCACGGCCGGTCACGGTGGCTCACACCTGTGATCCCAGCACTTTGGGAGGCCGAGGTGGGCAGATCACCTGAGGTCAGGAGTTCGAGACCAGCCTGACCAACATGGCGAAACCCCGTCTCAACTAAAAATACAAAACCTAGCTGGGCATGGTCGTGGGTGCCTGTAATCCCAACTACTTGGGAAGCTGAGGCAGAAAAATCGCTTGAACCCAGGAGGTAGAGGTTGCAGTGAGCCAAGATTGTACCATTGCACTCCATCCTGGGCAACAGAGCGAGACTCTGTCTCAAATAAATAAATAAATAAAATTAAATTAAAAATAATACAAAAATCAGCCTGGTGTGGTGTTGTGCTCCTGTAATCCCAGCTACTTAGGAGTCTGAGGAAGGAGAATCGCTTGAACCTGGGAGGCGGAGGTTGCAGTGAGCCAAGATTGCGCCACTGCACTCCAGCCTGGGTGACAGAGTGAGATTCTGTCTCAAAAAGGAAAAAAAAAGACAAACCTTGTTAGTGGGGGTCCTCCAGGGAATTACCAGACAAGTCAAATGACAATTCTCTATGAATGCAGCTTTGAAGAGACTTCAACCACATCCTGTCCCTTCTAGTAGCTATCAGGTGATTGCAGGATGGTGGTTCTCAAAGCTATCATTTAGCTGGGGAGAGAGGATCAACTAGGGCAAGAGTGATAGGTAATATCTTTTCGTAAAGAATATGTGGACCAAGTTTTCCCCATTAATTTCAAGATAGAGCAAAACTCCACCAGTGCTTTATAAACAGATTCTTAAGTCTTTAACTGTGAAACTGAAAATTCTAAATTTAGGCTAGGTGTGGTGGTTCATGCCTGTAATCCCAGCACTTTGGGAGGCTGAGGTGGGCGGATCACCTGAGGTAAGGAGTTTGAGACCAGCTTGGCCAACATAGTGAAACCCCATCTCTACTAAAAATACAAAAATTAGCTGGGCACAGTGGTGCACGCCTGTAGTCCCAGCTACTCGGGAGGCTGAGGCAGGAGAATCGCTTGAACCTGGGAGGCAGAGGTTGCAGTGAGCCAAGATTGTGCCACTGCATTCCAGCCTGGGTGAGAGGGTGAGACTTTGTCTCCATAAATAAATAAATAAATAAATAAGTAAAAATAAAAATAAAAATTAGAAGTTTAAAATATAAACCTCCAGTTCAATTGGATTGTCAAGTACAGCTTCCTTAACAGAGCAGCAGAAAGAACCCAAACAATTTTTGGCATATGGAAAAGGGTTTTTTGTTGTTGTTGTTGTCTTTTTCTGGCATATGGTAAAGGTTTTACCACTGCAAATTACTGAACTATGTTTTCTTATTTAGAAAGCATCTTAATATCAATTTATAATCTATTTTCTGAAGTCCCTTCCAGGCCCTTGAGCTTTTGAGGAGCAAGAATGTGGATCTTAATACCAAAGTGTTTTCATAAAATTTGTTTGGTAAATGGTAAATCATGATGATAATATGAGAATCCTAAATTTTAGCAGAAAAGTGAAAAAATTCCCAAACATCAGGTGTTTGAACATAAATCTGGTTGAGGAATTCAGAACTAGCCTATGAACATTTTAACAAAGGCGGTGTTTGGAGCTTCTGTGACATCCAGGAAGTATGCATAAAAGTAAACACAAAGTAGTTGAACACTACGTATATCGTATTTGAATAGATCTATATTAGTAGCTAGATGAAACTAATTTAGAGGTTAGTTTTCTTCAGGCAACAAAACAAAAAATAGACAAATGGGATTACATAACTAAAAAGCTTCTGTACAGCAAAGGAAACAACAGAATGAAGAGACAAAGTATGGAATGGGAGAAAATATTTGCAAATTATACATCTGATAAGGGATTAATATTAAAAAAATATAAGAAACTCGGCCCAGCACGTTGGCTCAAGCCTGTAATCCTAGCACTTTGGCAGGCCAAAGCAGGCAGATTGCTTGAGCCCAGGAGTTTGAGACCTGCTTGGGCAACATGGCGAGAACCCCTCTCTACAATAAATACAAAAGTCAGTCAGGCGTGGTGGTGCATGCTTGTAGTCCAGCTACTCAGGAGGCTGAGGTGGGAGAATCACCTGAGCCTGGGGAGGTCGAGGCTGCAGTGAACTGTGATTGATCGCACCACTGCACTCCAGCCTGGGTGACAGAGTGAGACCTTGCCTAAAAAAGAAAAAAGGCTGGGCCCGGTGGCTCACGCCTGTAATCCCAACACTTTGGGAGTCCGAGGTGGGCGGATCTCAAGGTCAGAGATCGAGACCATCCTGGCTAACATGGTGAAACCCCGTCTCTACTAAAAATACAAAAAAATTAGCCCGGCCTGTAGCACCAGCTACTCCGGAGGCTGAGGCAGGAGAATGGCGTGAACCCGGGAGGCGGAGCTTGCAGTGAGCTGAAATCGCACCACTGCACTCCAGTCTGGGAGACAGAGCGAGACTCTGTCTCAAAAAAAAAAAAAAAAAAAAAAAAAAGGAAAGAAACTCAATAACAAAAAGAAAGAAAATCAATAACAAAAAGCCCCCAAATAACCCAGTAACCCTATTCTATTAAAAAATGGACAAAAGGCAAAGTATCCAAATAGACATTTCTCTAAAGAAGATATACAAATGGTCAATAGCTACATTATAAAATGCTCAGTATCACTAATCATCAAGGAAATGCAAATCAAACCACAATGAGATATCACTTAACTCCTGTTGAATGACTATTATAAAAAAAGACACAAGATAACAAGTGTTGGTGAGGACGTGGAGAAGAGGGAACCCTTACACACTGTTGGCTGGAATGTAAATTAGTATAGCCATTACAGAAAACAGAATGGAGATGCCTCAAAAAATTGAAAATAGAACTAACCATGTAATTCAGCAATTCCACTACTGGGTGTAAAACACAGTACGTTGAAGAAATATCTGCGTTCTTGTGTTTATTGCAGCAATATTCACAATAGCCAAGATGTGGAATCAACCTAACTGTTCCTCAATGAATGGATAAAGAAAATGTGGTATACAGATGGCCCCTGACTTATGATACTTTGACTTACAATTTTTTGACTTTATGGTGGTGGGAAAACAATATGCATTCAGCAGAAACAGTACTTTGAATTTTGAATTTTGATCTGTTCCCAGGCTACTGATGTGTGGTACAATACTTTCCCACAATGCTGGACAGTGGCAGCCAGCTGCACTCCCAGCCAGCCACACGATTATGGGGGTAAACAGCCAGTATTTGCCATCTTCCTAAAAAACACTATGCCTGCTAAACCATCAACAAATGTTGGCACCCTAGTGCTTTCTATCAGTTATTCTTTTTTTTTTTTTTTTTTTTTTTTTGAGGCAGGGTCTCGCTCTGCCACCCAGGTGGGAGTGCAGTGGCATGATCTCGGCTCACTGCTATCTCCGCTTCCCGGGTTCAAGCGCTCCTCCTGCCTCAGCTTCCCGAGTAGCTGGGACTACAGGCATGTGCCACCATGCCCAGCTAATTTTTTTTTTTTTTTTTCACACAGTGTCTCACTCTCTCACCCAGGCTGGAGTGCAGTGGCGCGATCTCGGCTCACTGCAAGCCCCGCCTCCCAGGTTCATGCCATTCTCCTGCCTCAGCCTCCCAAGTAGCTGAGACTACAGGCACCCGCCACCACACCTGGCTACTTTTTTGTATTTTTAGTAGAGATGGGGTTTCACTGTGTTAGTCAGGATGGTCTCAATCTCCTGACCTTGTGATCCTCCTGCCTCAGCCTCCCAAAGTGCTGGGATTACAGGTATGAGCCACCATGCCTGGCCGCCCAGCTAATTTTTGTATTTTTAGTAGAGATGGGGTTTCACCATGTTGGCCAGGCTGGTCTGGAACTCCTGACTTGATCCACCTGCCTCGGTTTCCCAAAGTGCTGATATTATAGGTGTGTGCCACTGTACCTGGCCAATTTTAGTTTAATGCTTCAAACTGAAAACACACTGAAAGCCCAGTGTGCTTTCAGCGGTGTACGTTAATGGTGTGTACCCATACAACCATTTTGCTTTTTACTTTCAGTAGGGTATTTAATAAATTACATGAGATATTCAGCACTTTATTATAAAATAGGCTTTGTGTTAGATGATTGCCCACCTGAAAGCTAATGTAAGTGTTCTGAGCATGTGTAAGGTAGGCTAGGCTAAGCTATATTGTTTGGTAGGTTGGGTGTGTTAAATGCATTTTCAGCTTATGATATTTTTAACTTACGATGGGTTTATTGAGATGTAACCCCATCAAAAGTAGAGGAGTGTCTATATTTATGCAATAGAATATTATTCAGCCATAAAGAAGAAAGAAATCCCATCATTTGCATCAACATGGGTGAACCTGGAAGGCATTATGCTAAGTGAAATAAGCCAAACACAGAAAGACAAATACTGCATAATCTCACTCAGTGAGGAATCTAAGAAAGTTGACACTGTAGAAGTAGAGAGTAGAATGGTGGTTGTCAGAGGCGGGGGTGGCTGGGGAGGGGAGTGGTTGGGGAGATCTGGCCAAAGGGTACATAATTACAGTAGATAGGAGGAATAAGTTCAAGAGATCTATTGTATAGCATCATGACTATAGTGAATATACTGTATTCTTGAAAAATGCAAAGAGAGTGGATGTTAAGTGTTCTAATCACAAAAATAATGATTATGTGAGGTGATGCATTTGTTAATTAGCTAGATTTAACCATTTCACAATGTGTGTATATATATATATACTTCAAAACATTATATTGTACATGATAAATATAAATTTATCTGTCAATTAAAAGAAACATAAACAAAGTAAAAAGAAAAATTTTCTTTCAAATTTTGATTTAAAACTTATTTTATTTACACTTTATAATTCTTTTTGATACTTATTTTCTTTTCACCAACTGAAAAAAAAGTAGATGGTGTTCGGATACACTTTGAATGCCAGTACTCTATTATTTTCTTTTTTCTTTTTGAGACAGAGTCTCTCTCGGTCACCCAGGCTGGAGTGCAGTGGTACAATCTCAGCTCACTGCAACCTCAGCCTCCCAGGTTCAAGCAATTCTCCTGCCTCAGCCTCCCGAGTAGGTGGGATTACAGGTGCCTGCTATCATGCCTGGCTAATTTTTGTATTTTTAATAGAGACGGGGTTTCACTGTGTTGGCCAGGCTGGTCTCGAACTCCTGACATCAAGTGATCCACCCACCTCAGTCTCCCAAAATGTTGGGATGACAGGTGTGAGCCACCATGCCTGGCCTACATATTTATATTTTCTTTTTCTTTCTTTCTTTTTTTTTTTTTTTGAGACGGAGTCTCTCTCTGTCACCAGGCTGGAGAGCAGTGGCGTGATCTCGGCTCACCACAACCTCTGACTCTGTGTTCAAGCAATTCTCCTGCCTCAGCCTCCCTAGTGGCTGGGATTACAGGCATGTGCCACCATGCCCAGCTGATTTTTGTATTTTTAGTAGAGGCAGGGTTTCACCATGTTGGCCAGGATGGTCTCGATCTCCTGACCTCGTGATCTGCCCGCCTCGGCCTCCCAAAGTGCTAGGATTACAGACGTGAGCCACCACACCTGGCCAATATTTATTTTTTTCAAAGAACTAAACTGATATTTATTAATGAGTAGCCTCGTTTTGAGGCGGAAGTTATAAAAGTTATAAGCAAGAGTGAAGTGGGTTCTTTTTTTTTTTTTTGAAACATAATCTCACTCTGTTGTCCAGGCTGGAGTGTAGTGTTACAATCTCGGCTCACTGCAACTTCCGCCTCACAGGTTCAAGCGATTCTCCTGCCTCGGCCTCCCAAGTAGCTGGGATTATAGGCACGAGCCACCACACCTGGCTAATTTTTTCATATTTTTGGTAGAGATGGGTTTCACCACGTTGGCCAGGCTGGTCTCAAACTCCTGACCTCAAGTGATCTGCCTGCCTTGGCCTCCCAAAGTGCTGAATTACAGGCGTGAGCCACTGCGCCAGGCCATGAAGTGGGTTCTTTTGTGCTAACAGCTACAGAATAACAGGAATCTGCAGTGACAGGAAAACTGTAAACAAACTAAGGCTATTACAGAGGGACAAATATACATCACTCTCCCCAGGCACATCCATGGGCAGGTTTAATGACTAAGCTATTTGGACAAGGAAGCTTTCTGATTTTCCTACATTTACGTGGTAAATGGAACCAAGATTAAAATTCAAGAGAATGGTCTCAACACACACACACAAACACACACACACACACACACACACCATGCAGGTCAGGTGCAGTGGGGCACGCCTGTAATCCCAGCTCTTTGGGAGGCCTAGGTGGGAGGATCACTTAAGTGAGGAGTTCCAGACCAGCCTGGCCAACATGGTGAAACCCTGTCTCTACAAAAAATAAGCCAGGTGTGGTGGCACGTGCCTGTAATCCCAGCTACTTGGGAGGCTGAGGCATGAGAATCGCTTGAACCCAGGAGGCAGAGGTTGCAGTGAGTGGAGATTGTGCCACTGCAATCCAGCCTGGGTGACAGAGTAAGACTCTGTCTCCAAAAAGAAAGAAAGAAAGAATAATCTAAGAAATGCAAATGAAAACAAGATATTTTAAAATCTATCAGATTAGCAATGGTCAGACACTCTCATATACTGTCTAAATTGGTATACTTTTTCTGCAGATAAATTTAACTGTTTAAGTTAAAACATCTGTACACTTTGACCCAGGGATTTCACTTTTAGGAATATATATAAAAGAATCAGGAACACAGAAGAAAATTTACATTTAACAGGTTTGATCACTGCATTATCTTTACGAGTGAAAAATTAGAAACAACTTAAATATTCACCCAAAGGGATATGGTTAAACAACTTATAGCATATCCATAAACGTATTGTAAATCTATTAAAAGGGTGTTTTTGAAGCATTTGGTGTGTTTAGAAAATATTCATGCTATACAGTGTTTTCCAATTGTATTGGAATGGCCCTTGAATTACGCTATTTTATATAAGGGACTTGAGCATCCGTGGGAGTATGGTGTCCTCAGGGGGTCCTGGGATCTATCCTCTGTGAATACAGAGGGCCAATTTACTGTTAAGAGGGTAAAATTCTGATAAAAGCTGTACATCCAGAACATTAATAATGTTATTGCTAATTTGTGCACTTATGGGTCTTTATTTTCCAAGTTTTTTATAATGAGCATATTTTTTAATTAGAAAAAATGCGTTCTTTTAAAAAATAGTAATAATATTCATTGGGAGACTGTAAGCAACATACATGCCTCTTGTATGTTTCATGCACTTCATTAAAAGCAGAGCTTAAGCGGCCGGGCGCGGTGGCTCACGCCTGTAATCCCAGCACTTTGGGAGGCCGAGGCGGGTGGATCACAAGGTCAGGAGATCGAGACCATCCTGGCTAACATGGTGAAACTCCATCTCTACTAAAAATACAAAAAATTAGCCGGGCGCAGTGGCGGGCGCCTGTAGTCCCAGCTACTCGGGAGGCTGAGGCAGGAGAATTGCGTGAACCTGGGAGGGGGAGCTTGCAGTGAGCCAAGATCGTGCCACTGCACTCCAGCCTGGACGACAGAGCGATGCTCCGTCTCAAAAAAACAAAACAAAACAAAACAAAAAACAGATCCTAAGCTAGTTCTGGCTACTCTAAGAAAGACTATGATTATGCTGCTAAGTTCTATGTATAATATGAAAAGTCAATACAGAATATGGAAAAAATCAATTTAGCCAGTATTTTAAAATGAATTTCATTTTAGAGGTTTTAAAAAGTTAGGGGATTGGCCAGGCACAGTGGCTCATGCCTATAATCTCAGCACTTTTTGAGGCTGAGGAGGGCAGATCACCTGAGGTCAGGAGTTCGAGACCAGCCTGGCCTACACTGTGAAAACCTGACGCTACTAAAAACACAGAAATTAGCCAGGCGTGGTGGCAGGTGCCTGTAATTCCAGCTACTCAAGAGGCTGAGGCAGGAAAATCGCTTGAACCGGGGAGGCGGAGGTTACAGTGAGCCGAGATCGGTGCCACTGCACTCCCGCCTGGGCAACAGAGCAAGACTCCATCTCAAAAAATGAAAAAAGAAGTTAGGGGATTATATATCTTTAAATGTAGTATCTTTGAATAATTGCTTGACTTTGTATCTGGGAACTGTTCTTTGCGTCTGGACACCAAGTAAAACATTAACTTTTTTATTTCCTTTTCCAAGAAGAAGACGTAAAGCAGGCTACCAGCAATTTTGAGAACTTGCAAAACAGCTTACAAGGAAAATGAAGCTTCCTATTTTCATAGCAGATGCATTCACAGCAAGAGCATTTCGTGGGAATCCTGCTGCTGTTTGCTTCCTAGAAAATGTAAGTGCTTGGTTTTGAATTACAGTACCTGAAATTCTAGATTCCTGTAGAAACAATTACTTATTTTAAAAGACTAGTTTCACCTGTTTGTTTACCTCTTTGGCTTGTGTTCTTTGCCATCATATCAGTAATGTTCATGTATGCAAGTTGATTTTGACCAAAGTATTTGATAAAAATGCCTATGCCTTGGGTACGTCCAATGAAATGAAGATTCAGATAAAGAGGAACTAGAGCCAATTTTAAAAAAGAAGAGCTAGAGCTCCTTTTTAGCCATCAGGTTTTCATTTAGTTAGCACCATGTGTTGGGGAGAATGAAATTAGATGAGTTTTGTGTGACTAGACATAGCCAATTTCACATTGAGCATAACAGATCCTAACTGAGTATCTTTAACCTTATCTATAGCTCAGGCAATTAGAAATTCTTTTCAGGATCAAGAAAATGAGACATTTTGCAAGGAATTAAGTAGTTAAGTAGAGAGGTAGAAGGAATTAAGCTATAGTATATAAATAACTTACTGAAAGACTCATTTTTAAAATGGCTTTTTCATTAGGATACATATTAATGGAATAGTTAAATATTAATGGAATAGTTAAATATTAATAGAATAGTTAAATAGATAAATATTAATAGAATCGTTAAATAGTTAAATATTGTTAATAGTTAATATTTAAATATTGACCCTCAAGGTCAAGGAATATTGACCTTGTGTTGGTCCCTAAGTAGTAAGAAACAAGGTAAGGTGTTTCTGAGTGCTTTCACTCAGAGCAGTTAGCACAAGAGTAGATTATCTGAAAATTACTTCAAGAAGACAGTTAGCAATTGATGATCTTAAATAAGTCATATTAAGTTGGGCAAAGTTTGTGTTGGGGCCTTCAGGGACAGTGAATCTCAACCTGGCTATACATGAAAATCACCCAAGGAACTTTGAAAATGCTGTCTTCTAGAGCAATTACAACAGGCTCTCTGGGAGTTGGGGGGAAGCAGTGTTTTTTTGTTTTGTTTTGTTTTTGAGACGGAGTTCCGCTCTTGTTGCCCAGGCTGGAGTGCAATGGCGTGATCTGAGCTTACTGCAACATCCGCCTCCCGGGTTCAAGTGATTCTCTTGCCTTAATCTCCCAAGTAGCTGAGATTACAGGTGCCCGCCACCATGCACGGCTAATTTTTTATATTTTTAATAGAGATGGGGTTTCGTTATGTTGGCCAGGCTGGTCTCGAACTCCTGACCTCAGGTGATCTACCTGCCTTGGCCTCCCAAAATGCTGGGATTACAGGCGTGAGCACCGCGCCCGGCCAGCAGTGTTTTTTTTAAAGTTCCCCAAGTGATTCCAGTGTGCAATCATGATGGAGAACTGGGCTGGGTGTGGTGGCTCTTGCCTATAATCCTAGTACTTTGGGAGGCTGAGGCAGGAGGATTGCTTGGGGCCAGGAGTTTGAGACCAACCTGGCCAACACAGCGAGACCGTGTCTCTAAGAAAAAAGAAAAAAAAAAAAAGGAGGACTGATGAGCAGAATGTCGTTTTTTATTGCTGTTGTTGTTGTTTTTTATTTTTTAAAACTTTATATAAAATAGAGATGTGGTCTCGCTAAATTGAGCAGGCTGGTCTCAAACTCCTGGATTCAAGTGATTCTCCTATCTTGGCCTTCCAAAGTGCTGGGATTACAGGCCTGAGCCACTGCACCTGGTGGAGTATTATTAATTGAGTCCTTTTCACACTTATTTTCTCCCTCAAGTGGAGCAGTAAGGTGGCCATCAAGAGTCCTTGTCTTACCTTAACTCTACATTCATTACGCAGACTTGAGCTGGTATTTTCTCTCCACAAAATGCAGAAGGTAATAAAGTTAATAAACTTTGTTCATTATTACAAGAGTTTGGGAAGATTAGTATGAAAACAATTAACAACCAGATTCCAAATCATGACCTTTCTTTAGAAACAATCTGGCAGACACAACTTCCTGTCAAGGAATTGTGGAATTGACTATAACTGCTTGTCAAAAGTCTTAATACATTTGCCCCATGTCCGCATGTAATATCCTTGAAGAGTTTTGACAGTAGTTTATATTGAATAGAATATATTCCATTTTTATCAGATAACAAGAATTGGATTATTGTCCAACTTACTCCTTTTATTTCCAGTAAATTCAGCAAACATCAGACTTATGGGATTGATATCTCTTTCTTTCTTTCTTTCTTTTTTCTCTCTCTTTCTACCTATCTCTCCGTTAAAACATATTTTGTATGTTAATTATATATTTGGAAAAACTAGGAAATAAAAATTTAAGCAAAGAACTTACAGTTTAAAACAACACGCTTTAGTATGAATGGAAGAAGGAAAAAGAAGATAAGGAAGTCCATGATTTGGGGACGCTCTCTAAAGAGTTTTCCAATTCACTTCTTTTGAGGCTTGGGCCTGTGAGACCAGGAAAATTTCATGGCCTGTCAGAGACACCTGAATAGATATCTAAAGATTAGTTTGCTACGCCTCTTTGTCATGCTTTTCTGCTCTTTGGATGTGAGAATCTTATCCTCCTAGAGGCGAAGATAGCACTTTTCCTAATTCATAATCAATAAAAATTATAATAGATGTATAAATGGTGGTGTCTGCCCTTGGGTTCATTGTCCTGAGATGGTGGAGAGAATACAGGTGGCCACAGGAAAATGTCAGAGACAAATAAACGCTAAATCTTATAATATTGGACACAATTCAGTAGGAATTCAGCCAGGCTCTGGGCTAGGAGCCAGAGGTACAAAGGTTAACAAGTTCACCTGCCCTTGAAGGGCTCAGAGTCTAGTGCAGAAAATGGGCATGTAAACCCATCGTTATTCAGTAGTCACTACAGAGACTAAAAGACCTGAAGGTACCAGGCCTCAGAGAATGGAATAATGTTAGGTTTTATGAGGTAAAAATACCTCAGATTTTAAGTGCAGGGCTTCAGATGATTTTTTTTTTTTGTAGCTTTGTTTTAAATTATTCAAAATTTGACCAGGATGAGACTAACCACAGGAAAACCTGGTGGATAGACTAAAGACTAGGTCGTGGTGCTTTGAGCTTTTTGAACACTTGATAAAAGACTACTGAAAGTAAAGTAAAAACTTCTGAGTAATAAAGTTCAAGAGCTTCTATAATATTCTAAAGGATTTTTTGTTTTCAAGACAAGTCCATTTTTAAATTTTTAAATTTTTATTTTTTTGAGACAAGCAATCTTCCCACCTTGGCCTCCCAAAGTGCTGGGATTACAGGTGTGAGTCACCATGCCCGGCTGACATTTTTAAATTTTTAAATTTTTCACATGAGAACATATAACACTATACATTAGGTGAAAACAAAAACAGATTAAAGTCTAAGTGGAACATAAAACAAATATTTGAAAAAAATGTAATAAAAATTGTCTGGGTGCAGTGGCTCACACCTGTAATCCCAGCATTTTGGGAGGCCGAGGCAGGCAGATCACCTGAGGTCAGGAGTTTGAGACCACCCTGGCCAACATGGTGAAACCCCGTCAAATTAGCCAAGGTTAAAGACCAGCCAAAAATTAGCCAGGTGTGGTAATGCATGCCTGTAATCCCAGCTACTTGGTAGGCTGAGGCAGGCGAGTTGCTTGAACCTGGGAGGCAGAGGTTGCAGTGAGCCCAGAGAGCACCACTGCACTCCAGCCTGGGCGACAGAGTGAAACTCCTTCTCAAACATAAATAAATAAATAAATAAATAATTGATGGTGTCCTCAGATGCCTGACAATCCGTTTGACAATAAAGACCTTGTAGAAACATGGAAAATGTATAGAAGCAATGTAAAAAGTAAAACAGATACATTATGATGATAGCTGGGTAAAAAACTAGAGGGACCCATGACTAGCTACTGGTTGTGGTGGTAACAACCAGTGGTGCTTTTTTTTTTTTAATTCTAATTTTTTTTTTTTTTTTCCCAGAGACAGGACCTTGCTTTCTCCCCTAGGCTGGAGTACAGTGGCATGATTATAGCTCACTGCAGCCTTGAACTCCTGGGCTCAAGCTATCCGCCTGCCTCAACCTCCAGAGTAGCTGAGACAACAGGTGTGCACCACCACGCTCAGCTAATTTTTATTTTTTGTAGAGACAGGGTCTTGCTATGTTGCCCAGACTGGTCTCTAACTTCTGGCCTCAGGTGATCCTCTCACCTCAGCCTCCTAAAGTGCTTGGACAAGAGCCACTGCACCCAGCCTAATGTTTTGTCGATTTTAGTTTACAAGTTTGCCACTTCCTTGATGGTTTTAGAACTTTCTCCATCCAGGTGTGTTGAATTTACTGGAACCTTATCTACAGCAGAGGGACAAATGAACAATAAGGACTGATAAGTCGGGACTGTCATATTCAGGTTGCCATATTTCAAAACTGCCACAAGATGGGAGTATTTTAAAACTTTACTCTGATTTTCTGATCATTAATCTTTGTGGGTCATAAGGCGATGGAACCTCGGTATGCCAAAGCAGTACACTGGAATTCAGAAAGGCAAACATCACTCTGTTTTTGCTGTTGGAAATTTGATTCACATGAGATGGCCAAAGGGAAATGGATATTAAAGCAAGGGAATTCATAGCTGTTGGTTTGTAACTGTTTTGTGCAGCGTTTGAAAAGAAGCTCCTAGTGTAAAATGGAAAAATTGCTGAAAAGAAAAGCCAGTATTTTGAACAAATGCATCCTCTCTCTTTTGTTTGTAAGGCTTTCAAAGTTGAAGTCTTTCCATGATTCACCATTGTCTTGACCTTTGGTTGCAGTGTAGAAATTCAGTGAAAGTCCAGCTGCCAGTGGTACATGTTGTGGGCTGCTACTGTTAAACTTTCCACATGTCTCTGGTCCCTCAGGCAAATAGCAGGTGCATTTTTTAGTGTCCTGAAATAGAAGTTACAGTTATATAAATTCAAATTGCAAGAAATGCAGTATACCAAGGTAGAGAGGATTAAAGAGCTGTTGGGCAGTGGAGTTTGCGTCCTAGCTAATGTGTGCAAGGGCCCATTTGCAAAGAAATCTATTACCAATAGATGGTGAGCTTGGCTACAATGTAGGATGTTTTAATACTTTTAAAGACTTATCCTAAAGGTCACAGGGAGCTATAGACAAAGAAAGGAAGGACGAAGATAGGAAGTTTCGCCAGATCATATAGAGGAAGGACTGGCAGGCACTTTAGGTTTCTGCAGGCAAGGAGGCAAGTCCAGGAAGGCCAGCAAAGGCTTTTCTTGATCACCTTTCGATTACCACTGAGACTTGTGATTGCAGACTCTGCACTAAGGGGCTTAAATACCTCCCAGTTTCTATCAGGTGTTGTGTGCATGTGCATCTGGACCAGTTTCCACAGAAAACATTCAACAGGCCATGGAGAGTGCTTGAGTTCAATTGTTAACATTGTTGTCTTGTTGGCTGGGACTTTCCAGTGGCCCCCTCTACTCCTCTTCTTAGGTGGGATTTCTCACTTATCCAGGCCCACAGGTGCCCACAGGTGGGACAGGTACTCATCCCACTGCATTTTCACCATCCTACTTCTAGAATTCTAGAGTGTCCATTATGTTAAAGTTTAATCTCTGATTTAACAAGAGAATGGGCGGGTGCGGTGGCTCATGCCTGTAATCTCAGCACTTTGGGAGGCCGAGGTGGGTGGATCACCTGAGGTCAGGAGTTTGAGACCAGTCTGGCCAACATGGTGAAACCTCATCTCTAATAAAATACAAAAATCAGCCGGGTATGGTGGCACACATTTGTAATCCCAGCTACTCAGGACGCTGAGGCAGGAGAATCACTTGAACCTGGGAGGCAGAGGTTGCAGTGAGCCAGATCGCACCACTGCACTCCAGCCTGGGTGACAGAGCGAGATTCCGTCTCAAAAAAACAGAACAAAACAAAAAAACAGAAGTGAGATCAAGCAACTTGCCTAAGAAGCTGTCCTAATACAAAGCTCTTTGCACACACTTTTCTGTCCAAATCACCGAAATCTCCCCTCTTTTCTAGGTTCACCACAAGACCTCATCTTTAAAGTTTTAGAGTATTTATTGTCAAAATCTATGTGTCTCAATGACATTTTCTCTGGTATTGTTCACAGTTGCTGTCTGTGGCTGTCTTGACTCCCCACCTAGATGCTAAGTCCCTTGAACACAGATCCATGGCTTATACACAAGGGTTTCTCAAACTTTAATGTGCACACGATCACCTGGGGAGCTTGTGAAAATGGAGATTCTGATTCAGAATGTCGGAGGCCCAAGACAGGGGGCCTCGGACTCTGCATTTCTAACAAGTCCCCTTAGTTGTGTTGCCGTGCTCCTGGCTCAGCACAGTACTCATTAATTGATTTATTGCTGTTCCGTCTTAGAAACCTTGCAGGGGTCCATTTTCTCTGCTAGACGTTTGTTTTCCCTGTCCGTAGCATGTTACAGGGTTAATAATTGTTTGTCTTTGTGATGGGCAGGCAGTGTAGTGTGGCTGGTTAAAGCATGACTTTGAGCCACTCAAATAAAAAGCTAACATGTATCAAGTACCTACTACATGTTGGGCACTGGGATGAGTTATCTCTTTCTCTCTCTCTTTCTGTTTCTTTCAGTCTCTCTCTGGGTAAGCCGGGGCGTAGAGGATCATGCCTGTAGTTCTAGCACTTTGGGAGGCCAATATGGGCGCATTGCCTGAGCTCAGGAGTTCAAGACCAGCCTAGGCAACATGGCGAAACTCCATCTCTACTAAAATACAAAAAATTAGCCGGGCATGGTGGTCTGCACCTGTAGTCCCAGGTACTCAGGAGGCTGAGATGAGAGAATCGCTTGAACCCAAGAGGCATAGATCGCAGTGAGCTGAGACAGTGCCACTGCACTCTAGCCAGGGTGACAGAGCGAGACTCTGTCTCAAAAAAAAAAAAGCTTATTATGTTTCCTGCCATGATTTATTTATTTATTTATTTTTGAGACGGAGTCTTGCTCTGTCACCCAGGCTGGAGTGCAATGGCATGATCTCGGCTCACTGCAACCTCTGCCTCCCGGGTTCAAGTGACTACTGCTCAACCTCCTGAGTAGCTGGGATTACAGGCGCGCACCACCACTCCTGGCTAATTTTTGTATTTTTAGTAGTGATGGGGTTTTGCCATGTTGGCCAGGCTGGTCTTGAACTCCTGACCTCAGGTGATCTACCCGCCTCGCCCTCCTAAAGTGCTGGGATTACAGGCATAAGCTGCCACACCTGGCCCCTGCTAAGATTTTTATATCAGCCGGTAGTTTTAAAATCATGACTGATTTTTCACAATAATCACACTTTTATGCCCTATATAATTATATGGAACATATTTCAAAAGATTTTGAATCAAAGACAAGAGTGTTTAATTTGGATAACTCAGAGAAGTGAATTATGAATTTATTAATATAAAATTATAATTCTTCTGGGTTTCAGGAGATCAAGAGCAATAAATTTGGCCAAAACAAAAATGCATTTGTCTTGAAATTTCTTTAAAATTCAAAATCTAACTAGTAGATTTCAGTTAGAAAGAGTTTCAGGAGATCAAGAGCAATAAATTTGGCCAAAATAAAAATGTGTTTTCTTGAAACTTCTTTAAAATTCAAAATCTAACTGGTAAGCATTTTATTGATTAAAAATGGATTTTTCTTCTCAAAAGGAAAACATACTTTGGATCCACTTTTTTTTTTTTTTTTTTTTTGAGACGGAGTCTCACTCTGTCACCCAGGCTGGAGTGCAGTGGCGCGATCTTGGCTCACTGCAACCTCTGCCTCCCAGGTTCAAGCAACTCGCCTGCCTCAGTTTCCCGAGTAGCTGGGATTACAGGCGCGTGCCACCACTCTCGGCTAATTTTTTTGTATTTTTAGTAGAGATGGGGTTTCTCCATATTGCTACGCTGGTCTCAAACTCCTGACCTCGTGATCCACCTGCCTCAGACTCCTAAGGTGCTGGGATTACAGGTGTGAGCCACCACGCCCAGCTGGGTCCACTTTTTTCTCGAGTTAAGAGGAATGTGTGTGTGTGTGTGTGTGTGTATTCGTATGCATGTATATATCTTCACAATAAACCTTGACTTAAGTGCTATTATTCCCATCTTAAAGGTGTGGAAACTGAGGCCATAAGATTAAATGACTTGCCCACTTTTACACTGCTGCTGGGAGCTCACACAGGATAGAAATTCAATTCTGTTTTCAAACCCACATAATTTTTCTAAATATTTTATTTTGAAAAATTAAAAACCTACAGAAAAGTTTCAAGAATGGTACGATGAACATGCATATTCCCTTTCTCTAGATTCACCAGTTGTTACTGTGTAAAAAAAATTTTTTTTAGAGTCAGGTTCTCGCTATGTTGCGCAGGCTGGTCTCCAACTCCAGGGCTCAAGCGATCCACTCTCCTTGGCCTCCCAAAGTGCTGGCATTATAGGCATGAGCCTCCCAAAGTGCTGGGATTATAGGCATGTGCCTGGCCAGTTGTTACTATTGTCCACATTTGCAAAGCCCTCATTCTTTTTCTTTTTTCTTTTCTTTTTTGTTTTTGAGACAGGATCTTGCTCTGTTGCCCAGGCTGGAGTGCAGTAGCACAATCATGGCTCACTGCAGCCTTGACTTCTGGGCTCAAGAGATCCTCCTACCTCAGCCTCCCGTATAGTCTGGACCATAGGCAAGCACCACCATGCCTGGCTAAATTTTTTATTTTTATTTTTTATTGAGACTGGGGGGTGGTCTTGAACTCCTGGTCTCAAGCAATCTTCCTGCCTTGGCCTCCCAAAATGCTAGGATTACAGGCATAAGCCACCATGCCCAGCTAAAAGCCCTTACTCTTTTTTTTTTAATCTTTTTTACAGAGACAGAGTCTTACTATGTTACCCAGGCTGGTCTCGAACTCCTGGACTCAAGCTGTCCTCCCGCCTCAGCCTCCCGAAGTGCTGGGATTACAGGCGTGAGCCACCATGCCTAACTAAGCTCTCATTCTTAATCACTGTACTGTTTATTAGGTATATTGTAGTCTTAGGATATTATATGATCTCTCCGTTTAATTTCTTCATTTGTAAGGGTATAAAAATATTTACATTGAGGGTTTTAAAAATGAGATTAAGTGAAATAATGTACTTATTTTTTCAACAAATGTTTACTGATCTCCTACTGTGCTGGGATGAATACCAGGCATTGTTCCAGGTCCCGGCAAAGCAAGACAGCACAGTCCATACCCCAACAGAACTTAGAATCAGAGGTGGCGAGGCCAGACAGTAAAGGGCACACCAGGCAATTTCAGGACATCTAAGCACTGGAGAGAAGACAACACCTTTAGACACAGTGGTCTGGGAAGGCTTACTGGAGGAGGTGACCCCTGGCCTGAAGCCCTTCCCATGAAAGAGAGTGAACCATGCAAAGACGGGGGAGGAGCGGTCCAGCCTGCCCAGAGTGAGTGCTGAACCTCTCTTTCACCAGCAAAGCAAAGGAGATTGGGGTACTTCCTTGTGTAGAGATTGTTTTTAGAAGACAGCACACTCTGTCAGCTAGACTAGATCTTACTGTGACAAAAGACAGGCCAGGCCAGCCAGTTTTTCACAGTCTATTCCAGCTTGCACATTTATAACCCTTCTTCACAGGGCACTGCAAGCATGGGTTTCTGAGAACCAATCTTTATAAAAGTGCCTTGAATTCCTTGGTAATTATTTCCTTTTAAGCGTGTAACTCTTATTATTACTAAACTGCTTTTTAAGTTAATGGTAGTTGTTGTCCAAAGGAAGTCTGATCTGTGTTTTTGAAACCTCAATGATCGTCTGTTTCTAATTAAGGAATTGGATGAAGACATGCATCAGAAAATTGCAAGGGAGATGAACCTCTCTGAAACTGCTTTTATCCGAAAACTGCACCCGACAGACAACTTTGCACAAAGTAAATATGCATTTTTTTTTTTTTAAGAACTGTTCTGTCGCACAGGCTGGAGTGCAGTGGCATGATCTTGACTCACTGCAACCTCCGCCTCCTGCGTTCAAGCAATTATTGTGCCTCAGCCTCCCGAAGTGCTGGCATTATAGGTGTGAGCCACCACACCTGGCCTAAATATGCACTTTAAAATAATTCTTGAATGACATCAGAAATTATTTTTTAGGTGGGGGAATGATCTTTAAGGAAAATGCCCCCTTATTATTTGCATGCAGATAGTAGATAGAGTGGGAGATTCTGATTTGGTTTCGGTTCATTTGGGGAAGGGGGTTTTGGTGAATCTGAATGTTTCCATTCCAGATCTAGCACTGGGGAGCCCTAGGATGCTTGCCTAGCCATCATTCCTCCTTTTACAACATGTTTTGGCTACTCATCATGCTAGAGAACTATTTAGGAAAGAAGAAAATGAGAAATCTGTGACCTGCTTGCATGGGAATGATCTCACCTCTCTTTGGCTTTTCCTATCCTCAGGTTCCTGCTTTGGACTGAGATGGTTTACACCAGCGAGTGAGGTCCCACTCTGTGGCCATGCCACCCTGGCTTCTGCAGCTGTGCTGTTTCACAAAATAAGTAATGTGATTTTCTTTAATGAATCTAACACTTAGCAAATGGCTTTTTTTTTTTAAGTTCTCACACACACTTTTTCTGATGGTCCAAAGTGACTGGTATAAAGACTCTGCAGAGTTTACTTCATGCTATTCATAATGCAGAAACAAAACCAGCGACCTTCAATAGCACTTTGGCCTTTCTGAGTATGTGCCCAGCATCATTGGAAAGCTGCGGTCAGAATGCTATTTTATTTTATTTTTATTTTATTTTACTTTCTGGTCTACAAAGAATTTGACAACCATTTTATTTTATTTTATTATTTTTTGAGACAGAGTCTCACTGTGTTGCCCAGGCTGGACAGCAATGGCATGATCTTGACTCACTGCAACCTCCGCCTCTCTCCACCTCCTGGGTTCAAGCGATTCTCCTGCCTTAGCCTCCTGAGTAGCAGGATTACAGGCGCCCACCACCACACCCAGCTAATTTTTGTATTTTTAGTAGAGATGGGGTTTTACCATGTTGGCCAGGCTGGTGTCAAACTCCTGGCCTCCAGTGATCCATCTGCATTGGCCTCCCAAAGTGCTGGGATTATAGGCGTGAGGCACCATGCTTGGCCTCATTTTAAACTGGAGATCTCTGGTCTTTGTGAAGCTTGCATGGGCAGAATTGTCATCTCATACGATATGAGATTGGAGACCAACAGGAACATTTCACTCCAATTATTTCCGCTCCCACATTGAAATTCATTTCACAATAAGAGATTCTTCAATAAACATTTTTTTTTTTTTTTCTGAGATGGGGCCTGGTTCGGTTGACCAGACTGGAGTGCAGAGGCAGGATATCAGTTCACTGCAACCTCTGACTCCTGGGCTCAAGCCATCCTCCCACTTCAACCTCCAAAGTAGCTGAGACCACAGGTGCACACCACCACACCTGGCTAATTTTTGTATTTTTGGTAGAGACAGGGTTTTGCTATGTTGCCCAGGCTGGTCTCAAATTCCTGAGCTCAAGTGATCTGCCCACCTTGGCCTCCCAAAGTGCTGGGATTACAGGCATGAGCCACCACGCCCGGCCAATAAGAGCTTCTTTGCTCTGAATTTGAAGATTCCTGGGCCCCCACTGTATACATTTACCTTAAAAGGAGTTGCAGCACCTTAATTCTGCCAGTTTCTATCTTAGCTGCATTTAGTTTAATGGACAAAGATCAGGGCCTTGTGGGGATGGGACAGAGAAGAGATTCCTGGGAAATGCCCTAAAACAGGAGATGGAAGCAGCCACAAACAAGCATAGACAGCAAACGGAAATGGAAACAAGGAAAGAAACAGGATGATAGGACAGAATGTCACTGTGGGGGATGGGCAAAACCCCGTCTCTACTAAAAATACAAAAATTAGCTAAGCATGGTGGCGGGCGCTGGTAGTCCCAGCTACTCAGGAGGCTAAGGCAGGAGAATCGCTTGAACCTGGGAGGCCGTGGTTGCAGTGAGCCGAGATTGTGCCATTGCACTCCAGCCTGGGCGACAGAGCGAGACTCCACCTCGAGGAAAAGAAGAAAAAGAAAGTAGGATTGAATAGAGGGAGAAATTGAACTGCAGAGTAGTAGCAACAAGGAAAGGCCTAGGCCAAATCCGTGGGGAGCTCTAAAGCTGGACATTTTTTCAAGTAGTATAGTTCCAAGTAGAGGCAAAGATTCAGGCCTTTTTACCCTCCATGGACCAGTTCCCAAAGCCTGGAAAAGATGTATGACTTTGGGCAAGGTAGCTCTACTCAGCCAAAGGTAACTCCAAGAGAGTGACTCAGTTGAGAGCTGTTGGCCACCAGCACTCTGGGCAAGCAGGGTCAGGGCCAGGTGTAGGCAGAGCCAGCAAGGCCCCAGGTTGCAGCTGAGAGCAGGTGTCTCCTTACATTTTGTACCCTATGGTACTTCCTTGCCTCATGGAGTCCCAGTCCTGAGGCCATGGGTCAGACATAGAATATGGATCAGCACCCACCAGAGAAGGGGAACTTTGGGCGAAAGGATAAGATGAAGCATCTGTGGGATGAGCTAGAGCGAGAGGAGGAGCATCCCAGGCAGAGGCTAACAAGTGCAAAGTCCCTGGGGCCTGTCTATATGATTGACAGGAGATAAAGTTGAGAAGCCATATAATGTAATTCAATATACATTTTAAAAAGATGATTTTGGTATCTGTGGATAGGGGACATGTGCAAAAGGCAAGCAAACATTCCGAAATGTTTAGGAATTGAGTCTTGAAAAATAGGGTTTACTGAAATTAAATTGAGTGTCTTTTGTTTTTTTGTTTTTGTTTTTTTGAGATGGAGTTTTGCTCTTGTCACCCAGGCTGGAGTGCAATGGCAAGATCTTGGCTCACTGCAACCTCTGCCTCCTGTGTTTAAGTGATTTTCCTGCCTCAGCCTCCCAAGTAGCTGGGATTACAGGTGCCTGCCACCGTGCCTGGCTAATTTTTGTATTTTTAGTAGAGATGGGGTTTTACCATGTTGGCCAAGCTGGTCTCAAACTCCTGACTTCTGGTGAACCACCCGCCTCGGCCTCCCAAAGCAAGATTGAGTGTCTTTTGAAAACTGGACTCCACGTGGGTTGGTTTGATGCTGAGGTTTGGAATAATAACATCCTGGAAACTCCCATAGGGCAGTCTTAAGGTTAGATAAGATAAGGTATGAAAAAATGCTTTGTAAATAATGTCTTATGCAAATCGTAATGAGAAAAATTAAGCTTTGTGTTTCCGAATGTCAATTTTATGCTCAGTGAAAGTTAACAAGCCAAAGTTCTTCACCTTTGACATGTGGTTTAAGTTTTACAGAAATATTAAGGGAGAGAAAAGAATTAGGTCAGCATTCTTTGTTTTCACTAAAAATGTTATACACACTGATAAGTAGCCCAAGTTGTATCAGTAACATGGGATGCCAACATTTGTGGTGCATTCTTTAAATTACATTGTTATGTAAAAAGTTTGGTTCATTTAGGATAAACCAAATTTATTTCATGTAAGACTGATATTTACAACTTAAATGTTTTGTTATTCCCTTGGCGTATCTTAGACTAGAAGAGGTTATGACTCTATGGTTGTTGCTGCTGGATATTTTAAAATCTGTATTAGAAATATTACAGGCTGGGTGCAGTGGTTCATGCCTGTAATCCCAACACTTTGGGAGCCAAGGCGGGAGGATTGCTTCAGTCTAGAACTTAGAGACCAGCCTGAGCAACATAGTGAGACCCTGTCTTTACAAAATATTTAAAAATTATCCAGGCATTATGGCTCATGCCTGTAGTCCCAGCTACTGGGGAGGCTGAGGTGGGAGGATTGCTTGAGCTCAGGAGGTCAAGGCTGCAGTGAGCCAGTCCCCAGCCTGGTCAACAGAGTGAGACAGTTCCTCAAAGAAAGAGAAAACATTATAAATGGTAGGTTTAATGTATTAACCTCATTTTATAGATGAGGAAACTGAGATTTAAGGAGGCTGGCCAGGTGTGGTGGCTCATGCCTGTAATCCCAGCATTTTGGGAGGCCGAGGTGGGTGGATCACTTGAGGTCAGGAGTTTGAGACCAGCCTGACCAACATGATAAAACCTCGTCTCTACTAAAAATACAAAAATTAGCTGGATGTGATGGTGCACACCTGTAATTCCAGCTTCTTGGGAGGCTGAGGTGGGAGAATCACTTGAATGTGGGAGGCAGAGGGTACAGTGAGCTGAGATCGCGCCACTGCACTCCAGCCTGGGCAACACAGTGAGACCATGTCTCAAGAAAAAAAAAAAAAAGGAGGCTAAGTTAGTAAGGGCACAGTAAGCAGTAAAGAGCTGGGATCTGAAGCCTTGAAGTATGACGCCACATCTGATCAGTTATGTTCTTGGTTCTCAAGTTAGAATCTAGTGAGAGTTTTCTCCATTCTAGACCTCAGCAACCCAAACCTCGCTCCATCATAGAAAAGGATGACAGTGCCAGAAAATCTAAGACAATGCAAAGGTGTTTGAAATGGACATGCGCATATATGACAAAGTTTATTTCCTATTTCTTGATTCCTATTTTGGCCAGAAAACATGAATAGCACGCTCACGTTTGTCACTCTGAGTGGAGAACTAAGGGCCAGACGAGCAGAGGATGGCATCGTCCTGGACTTGCCTCTTTATCCAGCCCACCCCCAGGTCAGCTCTTTGTAATTATTGCCCTAAGCCATCTACAACCGACAGCTCTCCTGTTTTATAATAATTTTGTTTTTTTTCCCCCCATCTAGGACTTCCATGAAGTAGAGGACTTGATAAAGGTTGGTAAAAAGAATCAAACCTGAGCCTAGTTATTTGTTATTGTTTGCACACAAAGATTTGGTATCATTTGATCCACAAAGATAGGCATTTAACCAATATAAATGTTACAGTGTTTCAGGTTTGAATTTTAATATTCAGTCTATTTGGTGAGAAGGTTGACCAGTTTTCCTTGGCTCCTGATTGTCACTGCTGGCCCCCATGGTAGGATGGAGGGAAGAGACACTGTTATATGACAGGCTGAAAGGCACAAAAGAACCAATGGAGGTGGTAAAGAAGAGGGAGAATAGGATGTCTTAAGGAAATGTAAGTTTCTGGGAGGAGACCAGCCTTTAGGGAAATTAAGGGATGTTGAATTTCTGTGCTTCTCTAGCTAGAAGGAGAGGAATGGGCCCCGAGCATGGCTGTGCAAGTTCAGGTGTGAAAGTTGGGAATTTCTGGCACAAAGAGGTCATTCCATAAAATCCATACACACAAGATGGAGGGAAAAAATGGAACCTTCCTGGCAGCTGTCAGTGTCCCCAGTTTCTGTAGTAAAGGATGGGACTGAGGTGGGGGAGGGCTGTGCTTTGATAGAGGAAACCAAGAAAGCATGAGTACCTTGCAGATAAGACAAGATACAGAACATGGGCTCCTCATGGGGTCTGTGTGGGCATGGGGCTTAATAATATTAATGATGATGAAACATTTTGAGAGTCTCTCTGTGTGCAGTGCCACATGCTGAGCATTTCACTTGCATTGTCCATTTAATTCTCAATGTTTCTCAGTAAGGTAGGCACTGCAGTTGTCCCATGAAGGTTCTGCAGGACCAGAGCAGCCCTGGATGACCAGGGGCTTGGTGTGTAGAGAAGAGAGGGCCCAGGTCAGGACCAGGGCAAGGGCTGTCATGAGAAAAATGATTCTGTAGCTTAGTCTATTGTGAGTACTACTTGGGTATTTCTCAGTGAATTTTTAACTACAGCATTTGTAATCTCTAGTATTTGGCTTTATCTATGTTTTCAAAGAATATAAACAAATAAGCATGATGGATTCTGATTTTATACTCAACCCCATCCATGGCTTGGGTTTTGGAGACAAGCCAAATTTAAAAACAAACTGCTTTAAACATACTGGTAAGAAAGTGGAAAAAACTTATAATGGTAGACCTTGTTCATGGTAGAAAGAACTCAACTTAGCCTCAGGGTCAGCATTTATTAAATGGGATAACAAAGGGTTGTAAGTATTGCCATTTTGTTTTCTTCCCTAGAAACTGGCAGTAAGATTCCCAGCCAAGAATTAAACCTTTTTTTTAATTTGAGACGGAGTTTGCTCTTGTTGCCCAGGTTGGAGTGCAATGGTGTGATCTCGGCTCACCACAACCTTCACCTCCTGGGTTCTAGCAATTCTCCTGCCTCAGCCTTGCGAGTAGCTGAGATTGCAGGCATGCGCCACCATGCCTGGCTAATTTTGTATTTTTAGTGGGGACGGGGTGTCTCCATGTTGGTCAGGCTGGTCTCGAACTCCTGAGCTCAGGTGATCCGCCTGCCTCGGCCTCCCAAAGAGCTGGGATTACAGGCGTGAGCCACCGCGCCCACCCCTAAACTTTTAAATCAATGTACAAACTCATGCAGATAAGGGCTGGGTTCGAGAGACTAAGGCTCTGGAGAACAGATGGGATCCGGCTGTAGGAGTTCCCATTTCTTGAGGAAGTTACATTGGTCAGCCCATAGTCACAGAGGCAGAAAGCCCAAGTACCACCCAAGGCAGAAGGAATTCTGGATGTGGGAACTGGAGTATCTTGGCCTCTAACAAGGATTAGAGAACCTGAAGCCACTTAGTGACTGCCATACAATTACTATGTAATTACCATCTGCTGGGCCTGGCAGCTGGGGCTGGTGCCAAAGGATGACTTGGTGGTGTGGGAAGGGGTTGTCTCCTCATAATCCCCCTCAGTGCCCCAAGCCACCCTCAAACAAACATACAAACAAATGATGTTCCTGGATTTCAGCAAGATTATGTGCAGTCAGGTAGAGTGAACCAGGGTATCTTGAGAACATGTTATGTTATTGATCTGTCACATACAATCTGAGTGAAAGTTGTGTGCTTGCCAAGCAGAGCAGCACAGGACGAGCCCTCTAGTCCCTCCTTCCAATCAAGCTGCTAGCCCTGAGTCCTTGCCGTGTGGAACGTTCTAATTGCTGCTGCAGATACTCCACATATACGATTTTATTTAATCCTCACAGCTCTAAGAGGTGGACATGAGGCCCCTCCATCTCTAAAGATGATGGACAGTAGGGATTTAGAGCTTTTTCTCTGACCTTCTCAGACCTGGGTCAAGATGTGTGTGTGTGTGTGTGTGTGTGTGATCTTTGGCCTTTCTAAGTCTCTTTCTCCTTCTCTGTGGGGAGAATACCTACTTGAAGGAGTTGTGCATTGAGGCACATAGTAGGCACTTGTGAGAATGCCTATGTTTTTTTTCTTTTTTTGAGACAGAGTCTCATTCTGTCTCTCAGGCTGGAGTGCAGTGGTGCGATCTCGGCCAAGTGATTCTTGGCTCACAAGTGATTCTTGGTTCACCAGGTTCAAGTGATTCTCTTGCCTCAGCCTCCCGAGTAGCTGAGATTACAGGAGTGCACCACCATGCCCGACTAATTTTTGTATTTTAGTAGAGATGGGGTTTTGCCATGCTGGCCAGCCTGGTCTCGAGCTCCTGACCTCAGGTGATCCACCTACCTCAGCCTCCCAAAGTGCTGGGATTACAGGTGTGAGCCACTGCACCTGGCCACAATGCCTGTTTTGAGGCTCACAGAGGCCTCTTTGGTAGCCAGGAGACTGACCATCCTTGGGCAACACCTTAAGCTCTGAAACTGCACTAACACTCTTGGGGACTGGAGACGATGGGCATGCTTGGCTCACAGTGGATGCTTAATGAGAGGTCATTTCCCATTTCAGGGGATCAAGGACTTGGCCCAGGGCATGTCCCTAAGGAGTTTTTGGTCTGTCTCCACAGACTGCCATAGGCAACACACTGGTCCAGGACATCTGTTATTCTCCAGATACCCGAAAGCTCCTCGTCCGCCTCAGTGACGTTTACAACAGGTAAGATTTTTGGCTGCATCAGCACTTTGGGGAGGGCTGAGTACCCAGATTTATAGCTCTTCCTTAGTCTGGCTGTGCTGTGTCCAGTCAAACCATGATTTACGCAAGCAGAGTGTTTCTTTCCCTGATAGGAAGACATTCCCACTTGTTCTTCCTTCCCCTCCTGTTAAGCTCTTTGAGCAAGCTGCACCCTGGCCTGCTTCACAGAGTCTGTGTGGTGAGTGGGCTGTGAAATGGGTTTGTCCTAATCCATCTTGTTTATGAACAAGGTCATTTCTGGAGAACCTGAAAGTGAACACGGAGAATCTGCTGCAAGTTGAAAACACAGGGAAGGTGAAAGGGCTTATTCTTACCCTTAAAGGAGAGCCTGGTGGGCAGACCCAAGCATTTGACTTTTACTCAAGATATTTTGCACCGTGGGTTGGTGTGGCTGAAGACCCAGTGACAGGTACTTTTTACTTGAGCCCAGGGGAGGGTTAAACAATGGAAGAGGAGGATCACAAATAGTTATTTAAGTGCACTTCCTGTGACCTTTCAGGTGGCTTGAGTTTTGAGCTGCCTTGTTCCTCTATCTTTCCCCATCCCTGCCATCCCTTCACTGAAGTCTTACATGAAAAACATAAAATAGAGCAGGTGGATAACAGGGTTAAACCTGAGTGTCAGACAACCTGGGTTTACATTCCTAGCTTCCTAGCTTTTGACCTTGGGCAAGTGACTTGACTTTTAAAAGTCTCAGTTCCCTCCTCTATAAATTGTATATAATACCTCATAGGGCTATAAAAGCACAATGCATGTTAAGGGCTTAATACAGTGCCTGGCACATGGTAAGTGCCCAATAACTACTAGCTATTATATTGTATTATTATATCTTTTTGAGACATAGTCTCACTTCATCACCCAGGCTAGAATGGAGTGGCATGATCCCGGCTCACTGCAACCTCAGCCTCCCAGGTTCAAGCGATTCTCCTGCCTTGGCCTCCCCAGTAGCTGGAACTACAGGCGTCTGCCACTACACCCGGCTAATTTTTGTATTTTCACTAGAGATAGGATTTCATCATGTTGGCCAGGATGGTCCCAAACTCCTGACCTCAAATGATCCCTCCTCGGCCTCCCAAAGTGCTGGGATTACAGGCATGAGCCACTGCGCCTAGCTAACTACTAGCTATTTTAATAATAACAACAAAACTAGCTCCTTGAGCCAACACTTCTAGATTGTCCACCACCTGGGAGCAGAGGGATGAGTCAAAGATGGGCAGAAATGTCATGACTCCTACTCTCCCTCTCTTTGGGAACAGTGGGCTGCACTGCAAAGGACGAGAATGCTTGATGTGGGAGGATGGTGGGTGGGATGGTGAAGGGGCCACAGGAGGCTGGGCAGAGCCTTCAGGGCTCCTGTTCTGGTCAGATGGCAGGGCCTGGATGGCTCAGTTACTCTCTGAGTAACAAAACACTTGAAATTCAAAACTCAGCAAACAAGCACTTTTAAGACTCAGGAAAATGCCCAACCATATCCAGAGTGCAGCTTCCCCATGGAAAAAAAGTTCCAAGCAGATTTGCACAAGCACAGCTGCTTCACAAAGATTTTAATTGGCACAGAGTGCAAGTTTGTTTGTTTGTTTGTTTGTTTGTTTTTCCCTATAATGCTTTTCTAGAGTATAAAGGCCTTTGGACTTTGATAACCAACATCTGAGTTTGCTTGGGACTGAAGGGTTTCTCAGGGCTCAGAACTTTCAGTGCTAAAACCAGAACAGTCTCAGGCAAACCAGGCAGGATGGTTGGTTGCCTTACTTGAACATCCCATAACACTTTTTTTTTTTTTTTTTTGCCCAGGCTGGAGTGCAATGGCACGTTCTCAGCTCCCTGCAACCTCTATCTCCCGAGTTCAAGAGATTCTCCTGCCTCAGCCTTCCGAGTAGCTGGGATTACAGGCAACTGCCACCATGCCAGGCTAATTTTTTGTATTTTAAGTAGAGACAGGGTTTTGCCATGTTGGCCAGGCTGGTCTTGAACTCCTAGCCTCAGGTGATCCACCTGCCTCGGCCTCCCAAAGTGCTGGGATTATAGGCGTGGAGCCACCATGCCCGCCCCATAACACTTCATAGGTTTTCCCAAACGAGAGGCTTTTCCTCCCCATCTTTTTCTTCGCAAAATATTTTTCTGTCAGTTATTGCTGTATATTTTGTTATTTCATTTTAAAATCCAATCTCTGATCTAAATCTAGAGTACAAACATGAAAAAATACCTCACTAAAAAAGAAGTTCTTTTGGCGCCAAAAGCTCAGGAATGTTAGCTTGGTGGAAGAGTTTGCCTTTTGGCCAGGTGCAGTGGCTCATGCCTATAATCCCAGCACTTTGGGAGACCGAGGTGGGAGGGTTGCATGAGGCCAGGAGTTTCAGACCAGCCTAAGCAACATAGGGAGACCCCGTCTCTACAGAAAAATTTAAAAATAATAGTTAAAAGAAAAGAAAATTTAGCCTTTTTTCAGAGTTTCCACCTTTCTTTGCATATGCACTCTGGGAAGAAGGAGATACTTTCCCTGGAAAGATGTAGAAAGACTTATGCAAGGCTGGGCGCAGTGGCTCATGCCTGTAATCCCAGCCCTTTGAGAGGCTGAAATGGGTGCATCACTTGAAGTCAGGAGTTCAAGACCAGCCTGGCCAACATGGTAAAACCCTGTCTACACTAAAAATACAAAAATTAGCTGGGCCTGGTGGCTCATGCCTGTAATCCCAGCTACTCAGGAGGCTGAGACAGGAGAATCACTTCAACCCGGGAGGCAGAGGTTGTAGTGAGCTGAGATTGTGCCACTGCACTCCAGCCTGGGCGACAGAGCGAGACTCCGTCTCAAAAAAAAAAAAAAAAAAAAAAAGAATTATTCAAAGGCCTTGATTCTCCTACCAAGGGCTAAGAATGAGCTGGTAGACAAGACAAGAATTAAAACCTGCAGTCTAATTCAGCCTTAGGAGACTGTAAGGACCAGTCACAGTGGCTCATACCTGTAATCCCAGCACTTTGGGAGGCTGAGGCAGGTGGATCTCTTGAGATCAGGAGTTCGAGACCAGGCTGGGCAACATGGTGAAACCCCATCTCTACAAAAAATACAAAAATTAGCCAGGCATGGTGACATGCACCTGTAGTTCCAGCTACTTGCGGGGGGGCTGAGGTAGGAGGATGGCTTGAGAACGGGATGTCAAGACTGCAGTGAGCCATGATTGTGTCACTGCACTCCCGGCTGGACAACAGAGCAAAACTGTGTCTCAAAAAAAAAATAAAAATAAAAATAAAATAAAATAAAATGAAAAAAGGAAAGAAAAGAAACTGTAAGACACATTTGATACATAATTTGGCCGAGTTTATCCATAAATTCTATGTCTTCCTTTTTATCTCCTTTCATAATTCTACACCCTGCTGTGGCCTGGCCAACATAATGATTTAGGTGATCTAGAGTTTAGTCAAACTGGATAATTGATTGTAATTGCTTAGAAATTTACCACAAAATCGCCTCTGTTTTCTTTGGGATTGTCTCCTAACTTTTCACTTCTTTTGAGGGTCTGCACACGCTGTTCTCAGCAGCTACTGGTCCCAGCATCTGGGGAAGAAAGAAATGCATGGTAGGACAACTCTTTACCAATTTCTTTTTTATTTGCCTAATTCGAAGCTAGTGTTCCTTCTCATATGTACTATCCCCTTGAAAATGTAATACAATGTCATGTATCACCCATGTGAAAATGAAAGGTTTTAAAATTCCTTCACCCTTAAAGATCCTCCACCCCAAACATCCTTCACCTCTGCCTCCCCCAACATACAGAGACTGTACAGACACAGATACAGTAACTGCCCAATAAGTGTTTGTTGAATAAAATAGCTGTATAACTTTGACCCAGAGAGGTTATTTATAATGTGATGGGTTGAGACTGGATGATCACCAAGGTTCCTTACTGCTATTGCTAGTCACAGGATTGAATCAAACAAATTACTTTGGAACCAAGTCCTCTAGTGATTAATGTATTGCTTAGAGGCAGAGAAAAATGATGGCAGCCAATGGAGGCTGCACTGCCCTGATCATCCAAGGAGGAGTCTGTGACCCTGGTTTGGAGAGAGCAAGGTGGCTATTCATTTTCCTTGGCGAGTCTAATTATTCTCCTAAGTACTGAGCTCCTGGAAGGCTGAGGCTATGCCTTTTTTGTCTGCCTGGAACACGTGGTTGCTTGAATATGTTATGAGTGAATGAACTCCCTCTGTCCTATTCAGAGCTGAGAAGATGGGGGCCTTCTCAAGAGGGCTGAGACCACCCTTCTTCATCTTCCTAGAGTTATAGGCCTGCCTCTATTGCTTCAAACATCTTTGCTTACTCCTAGAGAGAGCGAGGGAAGAAGCGATGAGTGGGGTGTGTCTGGGCCATTACAGGAATTAGTGAAGGAGATGGCCCAGGAAAAGGCTCAGGAAGGGAGTATGTGGAGCTGTGTGTTTTGTAGATCAAATTGAGTTTGTGGCTCTCTCAGTCTGCAGGAGAATGGGGATGGGAGTGGGCAGCACCATAAACAGACGAAGGAATTTATTCTTGAAACTGATCTGGGAGGACTCTAAGATTTGTAATAAGTCTTTCACTATGCTTTGTTAATTTAAAAGGGTGAAAATACTCTTAATTTGACCTGTTTGTTTTCTTTAGCTTTTCAGTGTTCCCGCCGAGGAGGAGAGCTGGGAATTTCCCTTCGTCCAGACGGAAGGGTTGACATTAGAGGATGTGCAGCTGTTGTTTTAGAGGGCACACTGACAGCCTAGAGGTGGTTATGCTGTGACGCTGCTGTCTCTAACCACCAAGTATTTTCTGCATAAAAAGAAATGTAAGGGGCTGCCTTTAGCAAATGTGCATAGTAGTCTACTTAATCCTCATGTTAAAAATCGAAAAATGGGCCAGGGGCAGTGGCTTATGCCTGTAATCCTAGCACTTTGAGAGGCCAAGGTGGGTGGATCACCTGAGGTCAGGGGTTCGATACCAGCCTGGCCAACATGGTGAAACCTCATCTCTACTACAAATACAAAAATTAGCTGGGTGTGGTGCCACATGCCTGTAATTCCAGCTACTTGGGATGCTGAGGCATGGAGAATCGCTTGAACCCAGGAGGCAGAAGTTGCAGTGAGCAGAGATCTCACCACTGCACTCCAGCCTGGGCAACAGAGTAAGACTCCGTCCACACACACACACACACACACAAAATTGAAAAGTGAAGACATTTTAATGGAGATTTAATAGTGCTTCCAGACTAATGAACTAATGGAGTTTTGGCTCCACTCATGAGTGTATTTGAAATGTAAGTAACCAGCTACAAAGAATAATGTCACTTCATTTGATTATGAGTACCAATCAAGAGAAGGAGGAATACATTTCTGAGGAGTGATACTAAACCATTTGAGCTTAAATGAGTACCTGATTTTGCAGCCATTAAAATGAGTCAATAACTATGTGGAAATATAGAAAAATATTTTATAATATAATACTAAGAAAGAGGACAGTAGGCCATAAAATGTTAGCAGTGTTATGCTATGTCTATATAAATAAGCATAGGCCATTAAAAATAGCAAACTGAAAACAGTTCATGTGTGGGGGGCAAGTTTAGAAGTAATTTTAATGTATCTAAGAAGTGATTTCCTTTATTGTTGTACTCAGGTACGAAGACTAAAAATCAGGACGAATCCAGAAAATTAACACAAAAAAGTATGTATTAGGCTACTTCCTGTCATAGTGAAATTAAACACTCAAAGTAATGTAATCTCAGCTGGGCGTGGCGGCTCATGCCTGTAATCCCAGCACTTTGGCAGGACAAGGCAGGAGGATCACTTGAACCTAGGAGTTCGAGACCAGCCTGGGCAACACAGCGAGAACTTGTCTCTATTAAAAAAAAAAAAAGGAATATAATTTCAATCTTTTTCTTGATATATGGCTTGAGAATGATAATGTAAAAGGAATTCTTCTCTTACTTCAATAAAATGGGTTTTAACATAACTTTAAATTCAGTTAAATGTACACTATTGAATACCTATAGTTGACTTTGGGATGGGGACTTTTTCAAGTCATTAAGAGTGTTTGTTTAAGGTGATCTCATTGATGGTAGTTCTCAGCCATCTCAAAAACTGCAAGCTAATCAGTCAGACATTCTTTAATGACCCCAATTTTTTCACTTTAATTGTTACCATGTTTTCTATTTTTACTGATTTTTGCTAAAGCATGTGAGAGTGAATTTATTATAGCAGTAATCTTGTGTTTCTCCTGATGTGCAATAAATCAATAATTCACCAGCTTTAATGCCTTAACTTACTGAGTAACCAGTGCCCCACCGCCCCCCCCCCAGACCTCACAACTCATCACAACACACCCACGGGTCATGATACCAAGGGCGAGTTTTCCCCCAGTTTTGGATTTTCCAAACCTGAGACTGAACTATATGAATAAGTTTATATAAATGTACAGTTGAGAGGGCCTGAATTTGATCAGATCTGAATCTGATCTTTCAAATGTATGCTAGATTCTTTTTTTTTTTTTTTTTGAGACAGAGTCTTGCTCTGTCGCCCAGGCTGGTGCCATCTTGGCTCACTGCAACCTCCGCCTTCCAGGTTCAAATGATTCTCATGACACAGCCTCCAAAGTAGCTGGGATTACAGGTGCTCACCACCATGCCTGGCTAATTTTTGTATTTTTAGTAGAGATGGGATTTCACCATGTTGGCCAGGCTGGTCTCAAACTCCTGGCCTCAAGTGATCCACCTGTTGTGGCCTCCCAAAGTGCTAGGACTATAGGCGTGAGCCACTGTGCCTGGTGGTGCTATATTCTTAATAGATATTTTTGGGAAAGAAGTCTCTGACATAACTCTGGATTCCTTTTCACATGAAAGTTGTTATTTGTAGCACCTGACTTGACTTTTCATCATATATATATATATATATATATATATATATATATTTTTTTTTTTTTTTTTTTTTTTTTTTTTTTTTGAGATGGAATCTTGCTCTGTCGTCCAGGCTGGAGTGCAGTGGTGCGATCTCGGCTCACTGCAAGCTCCGCCTCCCAGGTTCATGCCATTCTCCTGCCTCAGCCTCCTGAGTAGCTGGGACTACAGGTGCCCGCCACCACGCCCGGCTAATTATTTGTATTTTTAGTAGAGACGGGGTTTCACCGTGCTAGCCGGGATGGTCTCGATCTCCTGACCTCGTGATCTGCCTACCTCGGCCTCCCAAAGTGCTGGGATTACAGGCGTGAGCCACCGCGCCTGGCCTCATCCTATATTTTCAAACCACATATTCACTTGTGTGATTTTTGTTTGAAATTGTCCAATGGATAGTTGAGTCCAAATAGTCAGAATACTGATTATGTTTTTTTCCATATATAGGCTGTTTATGTAAGAACACTGATTATGTTTACTGTGTTTCCTCAGCGTGCTGAAAATGGACTCAGGGGCTGCAGTGCACATGTGTGTGGGAAGTAGCCACCAGAGAAGCAGGGACTGGGACAGGACAAGCACACCTGAATAAACAAAACATCTATTTATCTTTATATAAATATGCCTACATTTATATAAAAATAAACATATTTAAACACTAAGGCCAGGAGTGGTGGCTCATGCCTGTAATCCTAGCATTTTGGGAGGCCAAGGTGGGTGGATCACTTGAGGTCAGGAGTTTGAGACCAGCCTGGCTAACATGGTGAAACCCCATCTCTATTAAAAATACAAAAATTAGCTGGGTGCGGTGGCAGGTGCCTGTAATCCCAGCTACTCAGGAGGCTGAGGCAGGAGAATCACTTGAACCCAGGAGGCAGAAGTTTTAGCGAGCCAAGATCGCACCCTGCACTCCAGCCTGGGCGACAGAGCGAGACTGTCTAAAAATAAATAAATAAACAGTAAAATCACATTTGGTCTTGACTGTGCATGTGTAGTCAAATTCTACTAAATTAAATACAGTATGATGGGATTTTAATTCACCAAGTGGGGAAGCTTATCATGTCTTGATGACGTCTACAATTTAAGTCCATTTTGCCATTTTGCTGACTCTTCTTATTTTGGCTTCTTTGTCACTATGCAGCTTTTTAATGTTTGTTTGTTTCTTTGTTTTTAAGAGAAAAGGTCTTGCTCTTTTGCCCTTGCTTGTTGCCCAGGCTGGAGTGCAGTGGGGTGATCATAGCTCATTGCAGCCTCAAACTCCTGGGCTCAAGTGATCCTCCCACCCCAGCCTCCTGAGTAGCTAGGACTACAGGCATTTGCCTCCATGCCCAGCTAATTTTTGAATTTTTTGTAGAGACAAGGTCCTGTTATGTTGCCCAGGGTGGTCTTGAACTCTTGGCTTCAAGTGATCCTCCTGCCTTGGCCTCCCAAATCATTGGCATTACAGGCATGAGCCACTGTGCCTGGCCAGCTTTTCATGTTTTTATACAAATACAAAAAGTGACATCTCTGGGTAGCAAGAGCAAAGAGCCTCTAGGGTATACACTGTACAGTGAGTTATCTGCTGATATGAGCAGGGCAGGTTTGAGAGCCCTACTTCCAGATAGGTTTGTTCCTGCCTCTTCCACCTCTGCCCACCTCTTGCCTACCTGATCTTACTGAGAATGGCCAGAGGTGAATGCAGAGGGAGCTATGTTTCTGCTTGTATTAGTCCATTTTCATGCTGCTGATAAAGACATACCTGAGACTAGGTAATTTATTTATTTATTTATTTTTATTTATTTATTTATTTACTTATTTATTGATCATTCTTGGGTGTTTCTCACAGAGGGGGATTTGGCAGGGTCATAGGACAATAGCGGAGGGAAGATCAGCAGATAAACAAGTGAACAAAGGTCTCTGGTTTTCCTAGGCAGAGGACCCTGGGGCCTTCCACAGTGTTTGTGTCCCTGGGTACTTGAGATTAGGGAGTGGTGATGACTCTTAAGGAGCATGCTGCCTTCAAGCATCTGTTTAACAAAGCACATCTTGCACCGCCCTTAATCCATTTAACCCTGAGTGGACACAGCACATGTTTCAGAGAGCACCGGGTTGGGGGTAAGGTCATAGATAACAGCATCCCAAGGCAGAAGAATTTTTCTTAGTACAGAACAAAATGGAGTCCCCTATGTCTACTTCTTTCTACACAGACACAGCATCAATCTGATTTCTCTATCTTTTCCCCACATTTCCCCCTTTTCTATTCAACAAAACTGCCATCGTCATCATGGCCCGTTCTCAATGAGCTGTTGGGTACACCTCCCAGACGGGGTGGCGGCCGGGCAGAGGGGCTCCTCACTTCCTAGAAGGGGCGGCCGGGCAGAGGCACACCCCACCTCCCTCCCGGATGGGGCAGCTGGCCGGGCGGGGGCTGTCCCCCCACCTCCCTCCTGGACAGGGCGGCTGGCCGGGCGGGGGCTGCCCCCCCCCCAGACGGGGCCGCTGCCGGGCGGAGACGCTCCTCACTTCCCAGACGGGGTGGCTGCCGGGCGGAGGGGCTCCTCACTTCTCAGATGGGGCAGCCGGGCAGAGACACTCCTCACCTCCCAGACGGGGTCGCGGCCGGGCAGAGGTGCTCCTCACATCCCAGACGGGGTGGTGGGGCAGAGGTGCACCCCACATCTCAGACGATGGGCGGCTGGGCAGAGATGCTCCTCACTTCTTTCCAGACGGGGTGGCGGCCGGGCAGAGGCTGCAATCTCGGCACTTTGGGAGGCCAAGGCAGGCGGCTGGGAGGTGGAGGTTGTAGCGAGCCAAGATCACGCCACTGCACTCCAGCCTCTGCTTTTTCTCAGTTCCAGCTCCTTTCTCTTTCACGGTACCTCAGTTGCTTCTACTTTATCGGATAGTGTTGGAGATCATGGAGGGAAGGCAAATATACGCGCGGCTGAGCCGAGGCGAATCCGGAGCGCGAATCCGGGGCTTGGGCCCGTGGCCCCGCGGCTGTCCAGGAGGTCGGGGCGGGCGGTGGCGGCTGCGACCACGGGGCCAGGCCTCCTCCCCTCCTCTGCCGCACCCCTCCCCTGCCGCTGCCGCCGCCGCCACCACCCTGGCTGGAGAGCGCTGGGTGCGAGCTGCGTGCGCCGAGACTAGGTAATTTATAAAGAAAAAGAGTTTAGTGGACTCACAGTTTCACATGGCTGGGGAGGCCTCATGATCATGGCGAAGGTGAAAGGCATGTCTTACGTGGTGGCAGGCAAGAGAGAATGAGAGCCAAGCAAAAGGGAGAAACCCCTTATAAAACCAGCAGATCTGTAAGACTTATTCAATACCACAAGAACAGTATGGGGGAAACTGCCCCCATGATTCAATTATCTCCCACCACCAGGTTCCTCCTATAACATGTGGGAATTATGGGAGCTACAATTCAAGGTGAGATTTGGGTGGGGACACAGGCAAACCATATAATTCCGTTCTTGGTCCCTCCCAAATCTCATGTTCTCACATTTCAAAACCAATCATGCCTTCCCAACAATCTCCCAAAGTTTTAACTCATTTCAGCATTAACTCAAAAGTCCACAGTCCAAAGTCTCATCTGAGACAAGTCAAGTCCCTTCCACTTATGAGCCTGTAAAATCAAAAGCAAGTTAGTTACTTCCTACATACAATGGAGGTGCAGGCATTGGGTAAATACAACTGTTCCAAATGGGAGAAATTGGCCAAAACAAAGTGGTTACATACAGGCCCCACGCAAATCTGAAATCCACTGGGGCAGTCAAATCTTAAAGCTCCAAAATGATATCTTTTGACTCCATGTCTCAATCCAGGCCACGCTGATGCAACAGATGGGCTTCCACAGCCTTGGGCAGCTCTACCCCTGTGGCTTTGCAGGGTATAGCCCCTCTTATGGCTGCTTTCACAGGCTGATGTTGAGTGTTTGTGGATTTTCCAGGTGCATGGTGCAAGCTGTTGGTTGATGTACCATTATGGGGTCTGGAGGACAGTGGCCCTCCTCTCATAGCTCCACTAGGCAGTGCCCCAGTGGGGACTCTTTGTGGGGGCTTGCACCCCACATTTCCCTTCCGCACTGCCTTAGCAGAGGTTCTCCATGAGGGCTCCATCCCTGCAGCACACTTCTGCCTGGACAACCAGGCATTTCGATACATCCTCTGAAATCTAGGCAGAGGTTCCCAAACCTCAGTTCTTGACTTCTGTGCTCCCGCAGGCTCAACACCATGTGGAAGCTGCCAAGGCTTGGGACTTGCACACTCTGAAGCAATGGCCTGAGCTATACCTTGGCCCCTTTTAGCCATGGCTAGAGCAGCTGGGATGCAGGGCACCAAGTCCCTAGGTTGCACACAGCAGGAGGGTCCTGGACCTGGCCCACAAAACCATTTTTTTTCCTAGGACTTTGGGCCTATAGTGGGAGGGGCTGCCACAAAGATCTCTGACATGCCCTGGAGGCATTTTTCCCATTGTGTTGGTGATAAACATTTGTCTACTTGTTATTTATGCAAATTTCTGCAGCTGGCTTGAATTTCTCCTCAGAAAATGGGTTTTTCTTTTCTATCGCATCCTCAGACTGCAAATTTTTTGAACTTTTATGCTTTGTTTCCCTTTTAAAACTGAATGCTTTTAACAGCGCCCAAGTCACATCTTGAATGCTTTGCTGCTTAGAAATTTTTTTGGCCAGATACTCTAAATCATCTCCTTCAAGTTAAAAGTTCCATAGATCTCTAGGGCAGGGGCAAAATGCTGCCATTCTCTTTGCTAAAATATAGCAAGAGTCACCTTTACTCCAGTTCCCAACAAGTTCCTCATTCCCATCTGAGACCACCTCAGCCTGGATTTCATTGTCCATATCATTATCAGCATTTTGGTCAAAGCTGTTCAACAAATCTGTAGGAAGTTCCAAACTTTCCACATTTTCCTATCTTCTTTTGAGCCCTCCAAACTGTTCCAACCTCTGCCTGTTACCCAGTTTCAAAGTTGCTTCCACATTATTGGGTATCTTTACAGCAGTGCCCCACTCCCAGTACCAATTTACTGTATTAGTCCATTTTCATGCTGCTGATAAAGGCATACCTGAGACTGGATAATTTATAAAGAAAAAGAGGTTTAATGGACTCAGTTCCATATGGCTGGGGAGGCCTCACAATTATGGCAGAAGGTGAAAGGCATGTCTTACATGGTGGCAGGCAAGAGTGAATGAGAGCCAAGCAAAAGGAGAAACCCCTTATAAAACCAGCAGATCTCATGAGACTTATTCACTATCATGAGAACAGTATGGGGGAAACCGCCCCCATGATTCAATTATCTCCCACCAGGTCCCTCACACAAGTTGTGGGAATTATGGGAGCTACAATTCAAGATGAGATTTGGGTGGGGACACAGCCAAACCATATCACTGCTTTCAAGTTTAATGTTGCTATTGGTTGAAAAGAGTGCTCCCAGTAAAGTTGGCATCCCATCTCTGGTGTATTGAATTAGACTAGGTTATGCTAAAGCACAAAATATCTACAAAATCACAGTGGCTTAAAATAACAAACATTTTATTTGACCTCAGTGTCTAGTACAGGCCAGGAGGGGTACTGTTCCTTGTGATCATGCAGTGGCTCAGGCTGATTTTTCATTCTGCCGTCTCAACATGTGGTCTCTGTGGTTGTGGCAGCAGGAGGAAAGAGTGTATGGACACCTTCCTGTGCTTTGGCTCAGAAGTGATAGGTGTCAATTCTGTTCACAGCCTTTGGCCAGAACTGGTCACATATCTCCATCTAACAGCCAAAGAGCTGAGAAATGTGAGAGCTCATGGATCTATTCTGTGTACAGTAAGTATAATTGCTGTGCCTGGGGAAGGTTTTCAGGCCACTCAGATGGTTCCCTCTAGGATGACATTACATGGGTAAACTTATCACAGCCCAGGGGATTAGGGGTACAGTCTCATAAGCCCTATTATGTAAGTGCACCAAGAATAAATCTATCTTTCAGGGGCAGACTCACATTAACCTAGCACATAGAGACTGACGTATAAAGCCAAAACACCAATTTGTTATTTTACAGTGAGAAATATAACCACAGAATAGATTAGATCAGAGCATTTTCTCTGATCTAACCTATTCTCTGATTTCCCAAACAGCATTTGCATATCTGTTTGGGAAACCAAATTGTAATCAGAAAGCTCCTTGGTGACCAGGGAGCCAAAACAAGGAGAGTCAGCAAAATGGACTTAAATGGCAGATGTCATCAAAACATGATAAGCTTCCCCACTTTGACAACACAATAGAATCCCATCATATTGCACTTACTTTAGTCAAATTTGACTACATGTGCTCAGGTCAAGGCCACATGTGCTTTTAGTGTTGATTGATTGATTGAGATAGGGTCTTTCTCTGTCACCCAAGCTGAAGTACAGTGGCGTGATCATAGCTCATTGCAGCCTTGACTTCTTGAGCTCAAGCCATCCTCCCACCCCAGCCTCCTGAGTAGTTAGGACCACAGGCATGTGCCACAACTCCTGGCTAATTTTTTGATTTTTTATAGAGATGAGGTCTCACTGGTCTCAAACTCCTGGGCACAAGTGACCTTCCTGCCTTGGCCTCCCAAAATGCTGAGATTATAGGTGTAAGCCACCACACTTGGCCTAAATATATTTATTTTTGGTACAACTATGGTCCCTAGTTCAAGCAAACATCTTTGTCGGACTCTCAACAAAACAGTGATTTGTTCTAGCACTGTAGGAAAAAACTGGTAGTGCTATGCTTGTGAACTGGTGTGTCTGTCAACTATACAGGTTATTAATGGGATTTTCTTTCTTTCTTTGTTTTTTTTTTTTTTTGAGACAAAGTCTCGCTCTGTCGCCCAGGCTGGAGTGCAATGTCGTGATATTGGCTCACTGCAACCTCTGCCTCATGGTTTCAAGTGATTCTCTTGCCTCAGCCTCCTGAGTTGCTGGGACTACAGGCGCCTGCCACCACACCTGGCTGATTTTTGTATTTTTAGTAGAAACAGAGTTTCCCCATATTGGCCAGGCTGGTGTCGAACTCCTGACCTCAAAAGATCTGCCTGCCTTGGCCTCCCAAAGTGTTGGGATTACAGGTGTGAGCCACCACACTCGGCCTATTTGTGGGATTTTCAAGGATAATCTTGGAAAACTTAATTTTTGCCTTATGCGCTATGGTAGCCTGCCTCCAAAATGGTTTCCAATGATCCCCATCTTCTGCTATCAGGCCCTTAGGCAGTCCCCTCCCACATTGCACCAGGATTGGTCTGTGAGACCAGTGGAATATCCAGAGGTAATGCAGTTAGGTTATAAAAGGCTGCATCTTCTGTTTTGGTCAGTTTCTGTCCGTCTACCTCCCTCTCTTGAATCCCTTGCCCTGTGGGAAGCCAGCTGCCTCATCATGAGCAGCCCAAAAAAAAAAAAAAAAAGAAGAAGCCCACGTAGCAATGAACTGAGGCCTTTGACCAACAGCCACATAAATGAGCTTGGAAGTGGACCTTCCCGCTCCGGTCATCCTCAGATGATGCCATCCTGCTGACACCTTGACAGTAGCCTTGTGAGAAACCCTGAACCAGAGGTACCCAGCTATGCTGCTCCAGATTGTTAACCCACAGAGACTGAGATAATAAACGTTTGTAGTTTTAAGTAGCTAAATTTGATGTAATTTGTTTTGCAGCAAAAGAAAATGAATGCACATGGTGTCTTTATCTTTTATTTTTATTTACTTTTTTGAGACAGAATTTCGCTCTTGTTGCCCAGGCTGGAGTGCAATGGCACAATCTTGGCTCACCGCAACCTCCGCCTCCTGGGTTCAAGTAATTCTCCTGCCTCAGCCTCCCAAGTAGCTGGGATTACAAGCATGTACCACCACACCTGGCTAATTTTGTATTTTTTAGTAGAGACGGGCTTTCCCGATGTTAGTCAGGCTGGTCTTGAACTCCTGACCTCAAGTGATCCACCTGCCTTAGCCTCCCAAAGTTCTGGGATTACAGGTGTAAGCCACTGTGCCCAGCCTTTTATGTTCTTTTTTAGAGATAGTCTTGCTCTGTCTTTATCTTTTTAATTTTATTATGAAAATTTCAAACATATTCAAAGGTATAGAATAGTGTGATGAGCCCCCATGAACCTATCCCTCAGGTTCAGCAGTTTTAGTGCATGGCCAATCATCTATACCCCACTTCAGAGCCCACTTCTTTTCTCCCTTGGATTATTTTGAAGAAATCATACACTCTTATCAGCAAATATTTAAGTATTTATCTTTTAAATATAAGTACTCTTAAAAAAAAGTAACCTTAACACTAATATCACTTCTGTGATAGACAGACCATTAAGGTGGTCTGGTGTTCAAGCCCTTATGTGATCACCTCCCCTTGAGAGTGACTTGCTTATAACCAATAAGTACAACAAAGATGATGAAATGTATGTGATTACATATATGTATTGCATGGTTATGTTATATAAGATTGTAGCATGGTCTTGTTGGAGACTCCCTCTCCCTTGCTGGCTATGAGGATGCAAGGTACCATGTTGGGGAATATAAACCAAAAACTATCTGAGACACGTCTCAATCAATTTAGAAAACTTATTTTGCCAAAGTTAAGGACATGCCTGTGACAGCCTCAGGATGTCCTGATGACATGTGCCAAGGTGGTCCAGCTACAGCTTGGTTTTGTACATTTTAGAGAAGACATAAGGCATCAATCAATCAATACATGTAAGATGTTCATTGATTCGGTCTGGAAAGGTGAGACAACTGGGAACAGGGGCTTCCAGGTCATAGGTGGATTCAAAGATGTTCTGATTGGCAATTGGTTGAAAGGGTTATTATCAATAGAAAGGAATGTCTGGGTTATGATAACGGGTTGTGGAGACCAAGGTTTCGTTTTTTTTTTTTTTTTTAATTTTAAGTTTCGGGATACATGTGCAGAATGTGCAGGTTTGTTACATAGGTATACATGGGCCGTGGTGGTTTGCTGCACCTATCAACTATCTAGGTTTTAAGCCCTGCATGCATTAGGTATTTGTCCTAATGCTCTCCCTCTTCTTGCCAAAGTTTTATCATGCAGTTGAAGCCTCCAGGAGCAGGCTGGAGAGAGAAAGATTGTAAATGTTTCTTATCAGACTTAGAGTCTGTTCTATCAGTAATGCCAAAAGGGAGGAGGGTATAACAAGTCATGTCCCCTTCCCATCATGGCCTGAGCTAGTTTTTCAGGTTAAGTTTGGAATGCCCTTGCCAAGAAGAGGGGTCCATTCAGATGGCTGAGGGGCTTAGAATTTTATTTTTGGTTTACAGCAACCCAAAAGGAACTCAGGGTGGTCTCTAAAAGCTGAGGGCAGCCTGTAGCCAATAGCCAGCAGGAAAATGAAGCTCTCGGTCCTATGAAAGCAAGGACCTGAATTTTGCCAACAACCTGGATAAATTTGGAAGCAGATCTTTCCCCAGTTGAGCATTCTTATGAGACTGAGACCCCAACCCTCGCTAACACCTTGATTGCAGCTTTGAAGAGAACTCAGTTGTGCCTGGACTTCTGATCCACAGAAACTGTGAAATAATAGATGTGTGTTGTTTTCAGCTACCAAGTTTGTGGTAATATTGGTGCAGCAATAGAAAACTACTATCCAAGACATTAGCAACAATTACTTAATATTATTGAATATCCAGTTAATGTTCCCATTCCCTGATTGCCTTATATATTTTTTTTCACAGTTTTGTTTGTTTGTGTTTTTTTTTTCTTTTTGAGACAGAGTCTGACTCTGTCAGCCAGGCTGGAGTGCAGTGGCATGATCTCGCCTCACTGCAACTTCCACCTCCCAGATTCAAGTGATTCTCTTGCTTCAGCCTCCCAAGTAACTGGGACTACAGGCATGTGCCATCACGCCTGGATAATTTTTTTTTTTTTTTTTTTTGAGACGGAGTTTCGCTCTGTTGCCAGGCTGGAGTACAGTGGCCCGATCTCAGCCCACTGCAACCTCTGCCTCCTGGGTTCAAGCGATTCTCCTGCCTCAGCCTCCCAAGTAGCTGGGACTACAGGCGTGTGCCACCACACCTGGCTAATTTTTGTATTTTTAGTAGAGATGGGGTCTCACCATGTTGGCCAGGCTGGTCTCAAACTCCTGACCTCAAGTCATCTGCCTGCCTTGGCCTCCCAAAGTGCTGAGATTACAGACATGAGCCACCACGCCCGAGTTTTTCACAGTATTTTTCTAAGACATGCTGACTTTAGCCTGCACTTGCATGAGATGTGAGTCTACTGTATGTAACCTGCCTCATAGCACAGTCTGGATTCTTGTTTCCATGCCTTAGCCTTTCTCTCAGATAAGACCTGCCTGGGCCCTGCCAAAGCTTGACTCCCTGAGCAAGCTTTTCCAGAGCTTCCATGCTAACCAGTGCTGTCTTTCCACGTGGATCAGATTATAGTCAAGCCATTCTGTTCCTTTAATGTTGCTAGACATTGCCCAATGTCCCAGGGAGGTGGTTGCCAAGGGGAAAATCCATTATTCTGCTGAGAACCACTGCTTTAAGTTTATCTGTCTTTTTTTTCTTTCATTCCTTTGTTTGTTTTGTGGCTTAACTCTCAGAGGGTGAATTGTTTTCCTCTTTCCAAGTTCTTTTCAGGAGGGGAATCCCCCCGCTGTCCATCCCTGTATCCTGCGAGTTAGGTACCCAGCTGGGATCTGATTTCACAGCCTGGGGTCAGATATGTTGTAAAGCAATCTTAACGTGGTTGGTAAAAAGCAATGTAAGACACCCTGCTAGAAGCTGGCAGGGCAGAGAGCTGGGGCGCAGGCGGCAAACATGATTAGAGAGGGAGCTTACCCGGCTCTCAAGGGACTCACGCTAACTGTGGAGACCAGGCTCATCCTTTTATGAAAAGATAATGAGCTCTTGTGTGGGTCTGTGATTAAGGCCTACATATGGCACAGACACCAAGGGCGATAGCAGGGGAGTATTGAAGAAAAGGGCTTAGAAATATCAGGGTATGAGCAAAGACTCAGAGATGAACGCTCAGGGCATGTGTGGGTTTTGTCTAGGGTTTCTACATCTAGAAAGTAGTTGTTAGGTTCTGGGGGCACACAGAAAGAAATTTAAAAAACAGCAATTTTTAAACTAACATTCCAGTTGAATAGATAACATGTAAACACAAGGACAGATAAACAATACTGAAAGTTATTCTTACTGGTGTTTTATTTTGGAAACTATTAAAATCTATAAAAAGGACTTAGAAATCATAGCAATGGTGAGTCATTCCCAGTATATAAGTAAAGGTAGAACCGTGGTTCTCTGACAATCAGCATCAGCACCACCTGGGAGCTTGTTAGAAATGCACATTCACGGCTGGGTGTGGTGGCTCATGCCTATAATTCCAGCACTTTGAGAGTCCGAGGCATGCAGGTCACCTGAGATCAGGAGTTCGAGACCAGCCTGGCCAACATGGTGAGACCCCCCATCTTTACGAAAAATATAAAAGTTAGCTGGGCATGGTGGCACGCACCTGTAATCCCAGCTACTCGGGGGGCTGAGGCAGGAGAATCACTTGAACCCAGAAGGCAGAGGTTGCAGTGAGCCAAGATCGCGCCACTGCACTCCAGCCTGGGTGACAGAGCAAGACTGTCTCCAAAAAAAAAAAAAAAAAAGAAATGCACATTCACAGGCCCTAACCTAGACCAACTGAATTAGAAGCTCCGGGGGGAAGACCTAGTGATCTGGGTTGTAACAAGCCATCCAGGTGATTTTGGAGTATGTTTAAATTCGAAAACCATTAGGTGTTTAGGCTTTCAGACTTAGCCACCATTTTCTTCACTCTTGAGTGACAATTGCCTGTGCAGTTCAATAACTTTTAAATGTGCATTGTCCCATGATCTCCCTGACTATACCAACACACTTGCTACTTAGTGCACTTTTAGAGAAGCTTTTATTTTTTTTTAATTTTTTATTAGCTTCTAGCTCTGTTCAGCATAGAAAAATTAGCTGTGCTCAGGTGGGAGCTGTTCAGTAATGTGTTGGTAATAAACAGATTAGTTAATCAGCCATGATTTATTAATGATGAATTAATTATACCTGATTGTGCAGTTCTGCTAGCTAAATGGAGCTTTAAAGGAGTTGTTTTATTAATCATCAGGGTGCTAATTGCAGAGTCTTACAGAAGGATCACTAATTAAACATGCAACCATATGCAGAACAAGTTGGGTTGCTGAGACCTGCAAGAATAAAACATACTCATTTTTAAGGGAGCCAAAACAAACTTTATTTTATGCAATATTAGGGAATTGACTTGGCAATGTTAATTAATCACTGCACATTAATATTGTACTTTTTTCCAGCAGGAATTGATCCATACAACAAAACTCATGTAGTATTCTAGTGAGATCTGTTATAGGCGAAGTATATTGCTCAATCATATTTTCTGTTTACACATATGCAATCTACTATAATGGAGACCATTGGTTAATGAGATGGGACTTAGAGAAGAAAGAGTGAAAATTACATACCAGGCCTTTGCACTTTATTCAGAGCATCAAGCGAGTGGGAGATGGTGACCTCCTAGAGACCAGGAACACTCCTGCATGTTGAATCACAAAAAGAGAATTTATAGCCTTGTGCTATTGGAGCAAGGAAAGAAATGAGACTGTCCAGTTGAAAAGGTATCAGATAAACTCAAAGACAGATAAATAACAGGGAAAGTGTTTTCACATTTTAGCTCAAGGTAGATTAAAGGCAGTTCATGACTTTTTCTTGGGAATGAATATTTGTCATTTGGGGTTATTCAGCATCCAAACACCATTGTCCTGGCACCTGAAATTGGGAAATTCTCATTGTGAGTAGTCTAAGGAGGTAGTACCCAACTTCTATCATGGAAGCCAATGTGGCCAGATGCCATCTCTTCCTGCAAATCAGAGAGTGGGCATGCTACTCACGCTCAACCAAGTTAGAGACGTTGTCCTGGAAATTTGGTAGCTTCTCAGAATAATGGCTGCACGAACAATATTTGTTTAATTTTGGTCTAGTAGGTAACGGAATCAAGTCTGTGTTGTATGAACATATGATAAATGTGTGATGATGAGGGGGATGATGATAGTGATGACAAACTTCAAGGTTGTCTTGATTTTTCTGGATTCCTCCATCTTGGACATTTCCTATCCTGTTCCTTGGTTTAGGAATGAATATGTGATACAATTCTGGCCAATGAGACATGAGGGTAAGTTTTCAGTTCAGGGAGTCAAGTGAGGAAAAAGGTGGGATGAAACAGCATTTGACATGCATAGGTTTACTTAAGCCCCTGATGTTCAGTAAGGTATCCCTCCTTCAGTTGTGCTTGGTGCCTTTGAGTCTTGAGATCTTCTGTTTTATATTCTCCAAAGAAAAAACCTCTAGTCTTTTTTCCCATGGTGGGGCAAGGAAATTGCCCAATGTGTGGGAGCTGTTCAGCACATAGGTATTATTTTTATCTATCTATCTATCTATCATCTATCTATCTATCTTTTTTTTTTTTGTCTGAGTTTCGCTCTTGTTGCCCAGACTGGAGTACAATGGCACGATCTTGGCTCACTGCAACCTCCGTCTCCTGGGTTGAAGTGATTCTCCTGTTTCAGCCTCCCAAGTAGCTGGGATTACAAGCATGTGCCATCACGTCCAGCTAATTTTTGTATTTTTAGTAGAGATGGAGTTTCACCATGTTGGTGAGGCTTGTCTTGAACTCCTGACCTCAAGTGATCGCACCTGCCTCAGCCTCCCGAAGTGCCGTCGTCCCCAGCCAATATTATATGTGTTTTAACATAAGTATACAATGTGTATCAGCCATCCAGATCAAGATATAGAATGTTCCCATCAGCCTAGAATGTTCCCTCATGCTCTTTCTTGGCAAAATAAAACAAAGCAAAATAACTCTCCATATCTCACTCCCTAAAATTATCACTATTCTGAAACTTCTATCACTATAAATTGGTTGCTTATTGTTGGGCTTTTTTTTTTTTTTGAGACAGGGTCTTGCTCTGTCATCTGGCTAGCTAGAGTACAGTGGCTGGATCATGGCTCACTGCAGCCTCAACCTTCCAGGCTCAAGGAATTCTCCCACCTTAGCCTCTTGAATAGCTGGGACTACAGTAGGTGCACGCCATCACACCTGGCTAATTTTAGTATTCTTTGTAGAGACGAGGTTTTACCATGTTGCTTAGGCTGGTCTTGAACTCCTGAGCTCAAGCTATCTGCCTGCCTTGGCCTCCCAAAGTGCTGAGGTTACAGATGTGAGCCACTGTGCCCAGCCTATTCTTTAGCTTTTATAAATAGATTCATAAAGTATATACTGTTTGGTTTTGGTTTCTTTCATTCAACATAATGTTTTTTAGATTTATACATGATGGTGAGTTTATTCTTTTTTATTGCTGTATAGCATTTCATTGTGTAACTATATTATGCTTTATTTTTACCATTTGTTCGTCATCATTTGGGTTGTTCCTAGTTTTTGGTTATAAATACATTCTTGTACATGTCTTTTGGTAGACATATACATGCATTTACTTTGAAGAGCATACTTAGGAGTATAATTGAATAACAGATTTATTATATGTTTAACTTTGATACTGCCAAATGGTTTTCTAATGCAGTTGAATGAATGTACGCTTTTCACCAGTAACATCTGAGAGTTCTACTTGCTCTACATTCCCACCAGCATTTGGTAGTATCACTCTTTAATTTTAGTCATTTTGGGAGAGTATAGTGCTATCTCATTGTGGGTTTTAAATTGCGTACCCCAGCGAGTTCTGTTGTTGAACAACTTCATCATAGGTTTGTTGGACATTTGGGATCTTCTTTTGTCAAAATGCTCGTTCAAATTTTTGTCTACTTCACAATTGAGTTGTCTTTTTTATTGATTTTTAGGGGTTCTTTATATACTTTGAATATGAATCCTTCATCAGATGTATATACTGTGAATATTTTCTCCTAGTTTGTGGCATCTTCATTCACTTTCTTAATGGTATATTTTAATAACAAATTATTTTAATAAAGCCTAATTTATCAATCTGATCTTTTATGATTAGTGTTTTTTGTGTTCAGTCTAAGAAATCTTTGCCTTCCCCAAGAATATGAAAATTTCTATGTTTTCTTTTAGAAATTATTTTACTTTTCACATGTAGATCTATGACCTACCTGAAATTTATTATTATTGTTATTTTTGAGACAGAATCTTGCTCTGTGGCCCATGCTGGAGTGCAGTGGTGCGATCTCAGCTCACTGCAACCTCTACCTCCTGGGTTCAAGCGATTCTCCTGCTTCAGCCCCCTGCCTAGCTGGGATTACAGGCATGCACCACCATGCCCTGCTCATTTTATATTTTTTGTAGAGAAGAGGTTTCACCATGTTAGCCAGGCTGGTCTTGAACTCCTGACCTCAGGTGATCTGCCCGCCTGATCACTTGGCCTTCCAAAGTGCTGGGATTACATGCGTGAACCACCACGCCTGGCCCCTCAAATTAATTTTTATGTATTGTAAGGTAGGGGTCAAGATTCATTCTTTTTCTATGTGGATAACCAACTTCTCTGGCACTGCCTACTGAAAAAAACCACTTTCCCCCACTAAATTCAGTAGTGTTCTTACCTCAAATCAACCAACTGTATCTGTGGGGTATTTTTCTGGATTCTCTACTGTGTTCCACTGGCCTATTTATCTTTGCACCAACATGCGGTCTTAATTTAATGTAACATTATAGCAAATTTCAATAGCTGAAAGTGTAAGTTAGCCAACTTTTGAGGATGACAAAGTCTTTAAAATCTTGCTGAGAATTTTATTTAGATTGCATTGACTCTACAGATGAATCTATAGAGAGCTGATATCTTAACAAGATTTAGTCTTCTAATCAATGAATTTTCCTTCCACATGTTAAAGTTTTTCTATTTCTCTTAGCAATATTTTGTAATTTTCAGTGTAGGACTTACACATCTTTCACTAGATTTATTTCCAGGTTTGTGATTTTTAAAAATGTTATCATAAATGGTAGTTTAAAATTTCAGGCTGGGTGAGGTGGCTCATACCTGTAATCCAGCACTGTGGGAGGCCGAGGTGGGAGGATTGCTTGAGCTCAGGAGTTTGAGACCAGCCTGGGTAATAGAGGGAGACCTCATCTCTACTTAAAAAAAAAAAAAAAATTAGGTAGACCTGGTGGCATGTGCCTGTAGTCTCAGCCTGGGAGATCAAGGCTGCAAAGCTGCAGTGACCTACGATTTTGCCACTGCACTCCAGCCTGAGTGACAACATGAGACCCAGTCTCAAAAAAAAAAAAAAAAAAAGGAAAAAGAAAATTTCATCTTCCAGTAATTTATTATAAATATATATGCAACTGATTTTATATGTTTTGTCTTCTTTTCAGTGACCTTAATAGAATTTATTAATTCTAGTTGCTTGTAGATTCTTTTTTTTGAGATGGAGTCTCACTTTGCTGCCCAAGCTGGAGTGCGGAGGGATGATCTGGTTTGCTGCAACCTCTGTCTCTTGGGTTCAAGCAATTCTCCTGCCTCAGCCTCCCAAGTAGCTGGGATTACAGGCACACACCACCATGCTCAGCTAATTTTTGTATTTTTAGTAGAGACAGGGTTTCACCATGTTGACCAGACTTGTCTTGAACTCCTGACCTCAAGTGATCCGCCCACCTCAGCCTCCCAAAGTGCTGGGATTACAGGCACGAGCCACTGCACCTGGCAGCTTATAGATTCTTTTGGTTTTTCTACATAAACAGTCATGCCATTTATGAATAACAAAGACATTTTTATTTCTTCCTTTCTACCTTTTACCCCTTATTTCCTTTTCTTGCCTTATTGCACTGGCTGAGACCTCTGGTACAATAGTGAGTAGAAGTGATAAGAGTGAACATCCTGCCGGGTACAGTGGCTCTCGCTTGTAATCCCAGCACTTTAGGAGGCTGAGGTGGGCGGATCACAAGGTTAAGAGATTGACACCATCCTGGCCAACATGGTGAAACATGGTCTCTACTAAAAGTACAAAAATTAGCCAGGTGTGGTGGCACACGCCTGTAGTCCCAGCTACTCGGGAGGCTGAGACAGGAAAATCACTTGAACCCAGGACATGGAGGTTGCAGTGAGCTGAGATTGTATCACTCCACTCCAGCCTGGCGACAGAGTGAGATTCTGTCTCAACAACCAAAAAACAAAACAAAACAGAACAAAACAAAACAAAAAAAAAAAACGAGTGAACATCCTTGACCTTGGGGAAAAATGTTCAATATTTCACCATTGAATATGATGTTAGCTGTAGCTTTCTTGTAGACATTCTATATCAGATTAAGAAATTTTTCTTCTGTCTAGTCTGCTGAGAACTCTCCTACCTTCCTTCCTTCCTTCCTTCCTTCCTTCCTTCCTTTCTTTCTTTCTTTCTTTTGACAGGGTCTTGCTCTGTCACTCAGGCTACAGTTTACTAGTGGGATCATAGCTTAACAGCCTTGAACTCCTGGGATCAAGCGATCCTCCCACCTCAGCCTCCTGAGTAGCTGAGATTACGGGTGCATGCCACCATGCCCAGTTAATTTAAAAAAAATTTTTTTGTAGCGATGGAGTCTTGCTATGTTGCCCAGGCTGGTCTGAAACTCCTGGCTTCAAGTGATCTCCTCACCTCAGAATCCCAAAGTGTTGGCATTACAGGTGTGAACCACCTTGCCCAACTGAACATTTTCTTTTGGCATGAATAGATGTTGCATACTGTAAAATGCTTTTCCTTCTTTATTGAAATTATCCTATGGATTTTCTCCTTTATTTTGTTAGTGTGGATGAAATACCTTGATTTCAGATGTTAAACCAACCTTATATTCCTGAAATACATATTAATTGGTAATAATATTTTCTTATTTTATGTATTGTTAGATTCTATTTGTTTATATTTTATTTAGGATATTGAATATATATTAATAAGTGATATTGATCTATAATTTTCCTTTCTCCTAATGTCCTTGTTAAGTTTTAGTGTCAGGTTATGTTGACCTCATAAAATGAGTTGAGAATTGATTCCTCTTTTCCTATTCTCTGGAAGAGTTTGTGTAAGATTTTATTCCTTACATGTTTGGAAAAATCACCAGTGCAACCTTATTGGATACTCTGGTACTCAACCTAAATCTCTTCTAAGGTTTAATGCACCCTTTCTCCAACTGCTCAAATGTCTGATGCTGACAGCTCACAACATGTTCCTCCTTGGGAGCTACCTTCAGCTGCAGGGAACTGCCTCACCCAAGATTAAGCTTATTTTCAGGGTGCTAAGATAGGAATACTAAAGCCTAGCCCCTTTCCTCAAATTGATTCAATTCTCAATGGTTATCTCAGCTCTAGGGCTTGGCTGAGGCCTGGGTTGCAACTGCATTGTGAGTCAGTTTTTATTTCTGGCCAATCCTGTCAGAAACATCAGTTTCCTACAGATGTGTCTCCCACTCCTGCATGAAATTCAGCATCTCAGAATCTGTTTCCAGGGAAACCAATCTGAGACCAAAACCATATGGCCTTGGTGTTTTCTCAGTAGAAGCCTTTTAATAATTGATTCAATTTATTTAACAGTTGACCAGTTAATTTATTTAACTATTGAATAGTTAATAATTGTATAACCATTCAAATTTTCTATTTCTTGTATCAGTTTTGGTAAATTGTGCTTTCCAAGGACTTTTTCCTTGGAAAATCTCTATTTTTAGTTTATTGACATAAGGTTGTTCATAGTATCTTTTCACATTTTTAATGTCTGTAGGATATGTAGTGATATCCCTTATTTTATTCATAAAGATGACAATTTGTGTTTTCTTTGTTATGGATTAGTTGCTAGGAGTTTATCAATTTTATTATTCTTCTCAAAAAATCAATTCTTGTCTTTGTGGATTTTTTCCAGCATAGATTTATTTTTGATATCATTGATTTTTGCTTTTTTCGTATTATTTTCTTTCCTCTCCTTTCTTTTGAGTTTATTTTTCTATCCCACAATGTTTAGAGAACATGTCCTGTTTGATTTCAATCCCTTGAAATTTGTGAAGACTTGTTTGTGGCCCAAAACATGGTCTACTTGGATAAATGTTCTGTGTGTATGTATTAGTCTGTTCTTGCATTGCTATAAAGAACTACCCGAGACCGGATAATTTATAAAGAAAAGAGGTTTAATTGGCTCGTGGTTCCACACCGTGTACAGGAAGCATGGCTGGGGAGGCCACAGGAAACTTACAATCATAGTGGAAGGTGAAGAGGAAGGAGTCACGTCTTACATGGCTGGAGCAGGAGGAAGAGAGGGAGAGGGGAGAGGTGCTACACACTTTTAAGCAACCAGGTCTCATGAGAACTCATTCCTTATCACGAGCACAGCAAGGGGGAAGTCTGCCTCCATGATTCAATCACCTCCCACCAGGCCCCTCCCACAACAATGGTGGTTACAATTTGACATGAGATTTGGGTGGGGACACAAATCCAAACCATATTAGTGTACTTGAAAAGAATGTGTTTTCTATATTGTTGGTGCAATATTTTATGGACCAAGTTAGTTAATCATGTTTTTCAATCTTCTATATCTTACTGATTTTTTTCTTTTTTGAAACAGAGTCTTGCTCTGTCGCCGAGGCTGGAGTGCAGTGGCGCGATCTCGGCTCACTGCAAGCTCTGCCTCCTGGGTTCGCGCCATTCTCCTGCCTCAGCCTCCCGAGTAGCTGGTACTACAGGTGCCCACCACCATGCCCGGCTAATTTTTTGTATATTTTTTTAGTAGAGATGGGGTTTCACCGTGTTAGCCAGGATGGTCTCAATCTCCTGACCTCGTGATCTGCCTGCCTCAGCCTCCCAAAGTGCTGGGATTACAGGTGTGAGCCACTGCACCCAGCCTTACTGATGTTTTTGTATGCTTTTGCTATCAGTTACTCAGAGAAGTTGTTAAAATCTCTAACTATGTAAATGGAATGTTATCCCTGTTTTTAGTTCTGTCAAGTTCTCCTTTACATATTTTGAACCTGTATTATTAGGTACATGTTAATTTTTTAATGTATATGATTGTTAGCCCTCTTAATAAGGTATAATATCTCTTGTAATATTTCTTGTCTTAGAGTCTACTTTGTTTTATATTAATAAAGCACAACTGTTTTCTTTTGGATAGTGTTTGCAGGGTTTATCTTTTTCATCTTTTTACTTTCAACCCATCTGTGTAATTTGCTAGGGTCTCAACTGAATGTTGGGTGTTCACTGAAGTTTCTCCACTCTGGCTGGATCCAAATCCCAATGTCTCCCAGCACTGTGAAAACTCCAGATCTCCACCCAGCACTCCGTCTTCTAGTCACTGTTCTTACATGGCCCAGGAATTGGCCAAGACCTGAGAGAGTTTTCCACACAGACTTCTTGGGTTCCTTTTTTGTAGCACCGCCTCCGGCGCCCTGCACCACCTTTAATCTCAGTTGGCTCCTCACCCTTCAGCTATGAAATCTACTTCTCCTCCCCACACCCCTACACCCACCTTAGGCCATAAAACTTTATTGGCTGGCCAGGAAAAGAGCCAGGGGTAAGTGTCCCTCCCCTCCCTTTCCCCTACCCAGGGGAACTCCTCTCCTGGAGGACAGAAGCCCAGAAGCCAGTGGACTCAGAGGACCTTAGAGGCAGGAGGGTTGTTGCTGGGCATCCTGGCCCAAGGACAGGCTTCAGTAGATAGTAATCTCCTCCTCCAGCTGAGACTTGATGTCCATGAACCGCTGGTGCTGGTTCTGCTGCTGGCTGTCAGCACCCACGTCGCCCTGCTGGGCTTCAACACCACTGACCAGCGCCTGGATCTGTGCCAGCTTGGCTCCAAAGAGGGCCTTTGTTTCTTCCAGTGTGCCTTCCAGGGTGGCTTTCATGCTGAGCTGCTGCAGCTCAATGTCAAAACCCTGGGGGGTTCACCGCAGGTCAGTGACCTTGAATTTGCTCATCTGGAGCTGCTCATGTGGCTGGTAACCTCCTGATTCAGCTCCTGGGACTGGCTGATTAACCAGGCTTCAGCACCCTCCTAGTTCTGCTCAGCCATGACTTCCTATTTGCTTCTCAAGTCGTTGTTCAGGATCTAGGCTGGGTTGATGCCTGGAGGGGAATCTATCACCACACTGACTAGGCCTCCCACCTGGCCCCTCAGGGCACCAATTCCTTTCTGGTAATTTTTCTTCGGGTAGGCCAGCTCCTCCTTCAGGCTTTCCATCCCCATCTCCAGGTCAGTCCTGGCCAGGCTCAGCTCGCCCAGCACCCTGCACAGAACGTTGATGTGGATCTCCAGGCTCAGACCCGGGGCCAGCTCCTTAAACTTGGTTTGGAAGTCATCTGCAGCCAGATGGGTGCTGTTGGTCATCAGGACAATCCTGAAGTTCTCAATGGTGGCAGTGAGAATCTTGTCCCATAGGTCACTGACGGGCTTGAAGTAGTGGGTATAAGCCACAGGAGGGCCCAGGCCCTTGCTTCTGGTACCAGCCATGGGCCTTCACCCCCAGCTCTCAGGTGACCTCTTCCAGGGCGTTCACCTTGGCCAGGTAGGAGGCCAGATAGGTGGTTATTGAGGGTCTGCATGGTGATCTTCTCGTTGCCTACCAGCAGCCCATTGGACCTGGCCAGGGCATTAGCACAGCTGCCACTGTAACCCCCATCGTCCCCATCATAGCCCACAGAAAAGGATGAGGACAAGAAACCAGCAGAGGATACTGACATGCTGCGGCCCATGGAGCCTGGTGGATGCTGGGCATGCAGAAGGTGTCCCCTGCCTCAAAATGCATGGAGCTGCCACCCAAGCCCCAGGAGGATGAGGCTGGTCTGTGACTGGTGACAGCTGTAGGAAGGCATGGCAAGGCAGCAGACGTGAGCGACCCTGGTCTGAGGAGTTTTGATGGACAGGAGGAGCCTGACGTCTACTCCTAACCCATGTGACGCTCTTCTCCCCTGGCTGTGTTCCCTGGCCCCACAGCCTGGCCCAGAAAATGGGAGAAAGCCAGGGTAAATGTGGAACTCACCTGTGTGAGTTCCTCTACGATCACAGCCCCTTCTCTCTGTGATCACAGTATGGTATTGGTAACTGTTTAGTGTCTGCAACCCTGGTTTTTCACATTTTGTCCAGGTTTTTAATTTTAATTTTATTTTTAACAGCCGGAGGTTAAGTCTGATACCAATTACTTTATGATGGCCCAAATGCCCAAATTGAGCATTTTAATACCACTTCTTCTTTTTTTTTTTTTTTTTTGAGACAGAGTCTTGCTCTGTTGCCCAGGCTGGAGTGTAGTGGCCTGATCTCAGCTCACTGCAACCTCTACCTTCCCGGTTCAAGCGATTCTCCTGCCTCAGGCTCTCCATCAGCTGAGAGTACAGGCGTCCACCACCACACTTGGCTAATTTTGTATTTTTAGTAGAAATGGGGTTCACCATGTTGGCCAGGCTGGTCTTGAACCAAGTGCCCATCAATAGAGGAATGGTATATACCTACAATAAAATACCATTTAGCTATAAAAAGGAATGATGTTTTGATATGTGCTACAACATGGACGGATCTTGAAAACAAGCTAAATGAAATAATCCAGACACAAAAGGGCACATATTGCATGATTCCGCTTATATAAAGTGTTTAGAATAGGCAAATTCATAGAACAGAAAGTAGATTTCAAGTTACCAGGAGCTAGGAAAAGGGGAGAAGAGGAGTTACTGCTTAACGGTGACAGAATTGCTGTTTGGGGTAATGAAAGGGTTTTGGAAATAGTGGTGATAGTTGTACAACATTGTGAAGTAATTTAATGCCACTGAGCTGTACAATTAAAACGTTAGATGGAGAGGTTACTGGAGGCTGAGAAGGGCACAAGGTTGAGGGGGTATTGGGAGAGATTTGTTAAAGGACACAAAATTACAGCTAGAGAGGAGGAATAAGTTCTAATGTTCTATAGCACTGTAAGTAACGATAACTACAGTTGATAATGTATTATATATTTTCAAATAGCTAGAAGAAAGAATACTGAATGTTCCCAACACAAAGAATTGATAGCCAGGTGCAGTGGCTCACGCCTGTAATCCCAGCACTTTGGGAGGCTGAGGTGGGTGGATTGCTTGAGGCTAGGAGTTTGAGACCAGTCTGGGCAACATGGTGAAACTCATCTCTACTAAAAATATAAAAATTAGCTGGGCGTGGTGACGCATACCTGTAGTCCCAGCTACTCAGGAGGTTGAGGCATGAGAATTGCTTGACCCCAGGAGGTGGAAGTTGCAGTGAGCCAAGATCGCACTACTGCACTCCAGCCTAGGCAACAAAGCAAGACTCTGTCTCAAAAAAAAAAAGATAAATGTTTGAGATTATGGATACGTTAAGTACCCTGATCTGATCACTATATATTTTACATATCAAAACATCAGTATGTAGTCCATAATATATACAATTTTTATGTATCAATTTAAAAAATTAAAAAATGTGTTAAATGGAGAAGTGTCAATGAAGTGTCAACAAACATTCAGAAAAAAAGATAAAAATGGCTTCGATGGTAAATGTTATGTTACATATGTTACCACAATAACATATTTTTTAAAATTATGTTTATTCTCATTTTAGTGGATTTTAAGACTGAGCTAAATTAGATTCTTGTGTTTATTTGTCATCTTTTCCTCTCTGTTATTATCCTTTTTTCTTTTAAAATAATCATAAACAACAGACATGTTTACAGAATAGGATAACAACTTTTCTCCTTAAACAATTTAAAAATTCAGTTGCTAACCTAATGCCCCATCATCCCCAACTACATTAGTGTGTATTTCCTATGAACAAGAGCATTCTCCCACATATACAAAATAAAACCATCAAATTCTGGAAATTAACTTGGACACACTATTGCTCCTTATCGTTAGACCTGATTCATGTTTTTAGCAATAGTCCTTAATGGCAATATGCCCTTTATAGCAAAAGGATCCAGTCCCAAATGACACATTCCATTCAATTTTTCATATCTCCTCACTTTCCAATCTGGAATAGTTGCTCAGTCTTTCCTTGACATCATGACATTGGCACTATTAAAGATTACAGGCCAGTTTTGTGTGGCATGTCTCTCAATTTGAGTTTGTCTGGTGTGTCCTTGTGGTTAGATTCAGGATATGCACCTTTGGCAGGTCTAATAAAGAGGTGATACTGTGACCTCGTTGCATCCTATTAGGTGGCACATAATTTTGATGAGCCTGTGGTGCTGCTGATGACATTCACTCTGATTTCCTTTTCTTTCTTTCTTTCTTTTTTAGAGGCAAGGTCTTGTTGTAGTGCCTAGGCTGGAGTGCAGTGGTGTGATCATAGCTCACTGCAGCCGTCCCAAACTCCTGAGCTCAAGCAATCCTCCCACCTTGACCCCAAAAGTGCTGGAATTTCAAGCGTCAGGCACCACACCTGGCCCACTCTGATTTCTTGATTAAGGTGGTGTCTACTAGCTTTCTTTACTGTAAATTACCCATTTCCCCTTTGTAATTAATAAATATTTGTGGGGAAGTACTTTGAAACAATTTAAATATCTTTTTCCTCATCAAACTTTCAATTTATAATTTATATTTCTCCAGATTCATAGTTTTCTATATTATGCAATGAACTATAATGTATTACTATTGATTTTTATTTTGATGTTCAAATTATCTCAAATTTGTCCAGAGAAAGCCTATTGAAGCTGGCTTTTGTCTACATCACTCTTTGAGCACTTCTTTGCTTTTTGGAATGATAAGATAGGTAGTCCAGTGTATCTTGTATTTTCCAAGTACCAGCCCTGGAATCAGCCATTTCTACAAGGAGCCCTGATTCCTTCTAGTGCAAAATGACAGCTTAGATGCCAGAATCTAGTTGTCAGATCTACTCATTGCTATTGGATGTTGCTGCTCCAGCCTCTCTCAGTGGACAGAGTTATGAAATATGTGTTTTACACACACACATGCACTCATTTATATTTATTTCTATATCTATATATGTTGAAAGCCATGAATTCAAACGAATACCTCCAATTCTAATTCAACATGACCAGTCCTTTCTGCATTTGTAACTCCCTTCACCATCAGTGAGAAACCTAATTTCCATTATCCTTAATATATTTACTTATTTGATCAATCTCCCTATACCTAACCCATCTCATATCTCTGCACCCCATACTCTGCAAGAGAGCCGTCCTATCCCTGCCTGGACTCTGATTCCCATTCCAAGCTACCACCATGCTTGCTTGCACAGATATCCTCCTCTCCCTGATTGGTTTCTGTCACCCTGGATCCCTGTGTCTGTGTGTCCACAGTTAGGCGTATTCCACTCATGTGGAATTCGCCTCCTTATCGCAGGGCTTTTATTGAATGCTGAGTGCTTAGTTTTCTACTCCTGTATTTGCTCAGAGTTCCATCTGCAAATACTGAGTCTTTTTCCTCTTCCCCCCAACTCTCACTTCTTCCTTCCCTAACTAGTCCTCCTCCCTCCCCATCCTCCACCCCATGAAATTGTTGTTGGCAATGTGGTACCTTCTTCCATTCTCTTCTCCATGTTCATATAATAATATATCGGCTCATGAACACAATTACATATGATTTTTGTTTTACATGTTTGTTTTAAAGTAATGGTGTCATGTTCTATAACCCTCTCTGCACCTCCTTCTTTCTGATGTAACAGTCAACTGACATGACTCTTTAGCTCATGCTCTAGCTTATTCTTTCTAATGTTTGAACTTTATTCCAAGTATAGCTATACCACAATTTATTCAACCAATCCCCTCAATCTCCTATTGAAAATCTTTTCTTTTCTTTTTCTTTCTTTCTTTTTTTTTGAGATGGAGTCTGTCTCTGTCACCCAGGCTGGAGTGTAATGGCATGATCTCGGCTTACTGCAACCTCCACCTCCCGGGTTCAAGTGATTCTCCTGCCTCAGCCTCCCAAGTAGTTGGGATTACAGGCATGCGCAACCATGCCCCTCTAGTTTTTGCATTTTTAGTAGAGAAGGGATTTCACCATGGTGGTCAGGCTGGTCTTGAATTCCCGACCTCAAGTGACCTGCCTGCCTTAGCCTCCCAAAGTGGTAGGATTACAGGCGTGAGCCACTGCACCCAGCCTTTAGTATTATTTTTATTAAACATGTTATACTTGTTACACAAAATTTGCCATAAAATTTCCAAAATTTTATTTATTTTAATTTTATAATTGTTTCAAAATTATTAGTGCAAACATTTGGTAAATGATTCAAGTAATGTAAAAGTATACAGAGTTAGTCTCCCTCCCAGCTCTGATCCCTAATCTACCATTCCCTTCCTCAGAGGCAACCACCCTTTCAAATTTTTATTCTCCTAGTTAAGTTTATACATGTACAAATGTATCAATGTGGGTATGTTTGTCTATGTACATATGTCTCTGTGCATATACATATGTCTTAACATTAACAGTAGCCTACTAATCACACTGTTTTGCATCTTAATTTTTAAATGTGATGTATATTTGGGTAGCGATTTATTTTTATTTTTTATTTTTATTTTTTAAAATGGAGTCTTGCTCTGTTACCCAGGCTGGAGTGCAGTGGTGCAATCTCAGCTCACTGCACCCTCTGCTTCCCGGGCTTAAGTGCTTCTCCTGCCTCTGCCTCCTGAGTAGCTGGGGTTACAGGCACCTGCCACTACACCCGGCTAATTTTTGTATTTTTATTAGAGATGGGGTTTCATCATGTTGGCCAGGCTGGTCTTGAACTCCTGACCTCAATTGATCCGCCCGCCTTGGCCTCCCAAAATGCTGGGATTGCAGGCGTGAGTCGCTGTGCCCAGCCTGGGTAGCCATTATTAACCCCATTTTATAGATGAGGAAAGCAATGCTCAGAAAGGAAACTGACCTTCTTAAGGTCACTCAGTAAAGTGGTTAGGTCTGGATTCAAAACCAGGCTATACGACTGCAAACCTAATGCCCTTTCACACTTCAAGGAATACCCCTCAAGTGTTGTTCTGGTTACTGTTCTGTGTAACAAATTACTCCCAAAATTTAGAGGCATAAAACAACCATTTATTACACATACAGATCCTGTGGGTTGGGAATTTGTACAGGACATAATGGGGAAAGCTTGTCTGTGCTCCTCTTGGTTTCAACTGGGTGGCTCCAAGGCAGAGGTTGTGGTCATCTAAAGGCTTATTTGCTCACATATGTGGAGCCTGGGTTAGGAACACTCAAGACAGCTGGGAGCTGGAACAGTTAGAGCTCCTTGGGCATCTTTAATTCTATGTGGTCTCTTCATATGATGTTTCTAGCACGGAAGCTTTAGGATCACTGGACTTCGTCCCCGTTGGCTTAGCTCATAAGGCACATGCCCTGAGGGAGCCAAGTGGAAGCTGTGTCACCTTTTGTGACTTAGACTCACACCGTTTCACTTCTGCTACATTCTACTGTTGGAGGCATTTACAAAGTTCTATCGGGGCTCAAGGGACAGGAACCATGAATCTAACCTCTTGATAGAGAAGCGTCAATATCACGTTGTAAGAAGAGCATACAGGATGAGATATATTTAACTGCAGCTACCTTTGGAAAATAGAATCTGCCACATGAGAGTTTTGGGAAGTTTCTCATATTTTTGGGAAGATGGGAACATAACTGGTCAGCAGGAACAAGGATACCTTCACTAAAAAAAAAACTTGCCCGGGTGCGTTGGCTCACGCCTGTAATCCCAGCACTTTGGGAGGCCGAGGCGGGTGGATCACCTGAGGTCAGGAGTTTGAGACCAGCCTGGCCAACATGACAAAACCCTGTCTCTGCTAAAAATACAAAAATTAGCTGGGCGTGGTGGCGGGAGCCTGTAATCCCAGCTACTCGGGAGGCTGAGGCAGGAGAATCGCTTGAAGCCGGGAGGCGGAGATTGCAATGAGCCAAGATCGCACCGTTGCACTCCAGCCTGGGCAACAGAGCAAGACTCTGTCTCAAAAAAAAAAAAAAAAGAAGAAAACTTGATATAAATCTTGAACCTTTTTTGTATTGAGCAAAGACACCTCCTGTCATTGAACCATCATGACCAAACATATGGGTGTGCTTACAGTTCATCATCAAAGACTTTTGAAAATGTTCTCAGACTACTGAGCTGGAAGATACTTTCAAGGAACCAGAAACATTTAACTGTCAGCTTGCAAGGACTCTGTGGCTCTTGAGCATGCTCTGCAAAGTAGACGGGCCAAATGGAATCTTTTCCACAGTCCTGCATCATTCCGAGGGTGAAACAGTGTTCCTTGGCTTAATCTTTTTGGGGCAGTGACTTCTAGTCACTGTTTCCTGATGCTGCCAAATACTTCTGGGGAAGCCAGAGTGGCCACTGCCAGGGATGCATGGCCTATGACTTTGGGTAATAGTCAGCTGAAGTTATCTCTATACCTTTGGGCCAGGTTATTTTAAGTTACAATAGACAGTTTGTGTATCTCATCAACCAACTGGAGGTACTTTCTAGCTAAAAATCACGATTTCAGCATAAAAGAAAAGGAGGTAAGTTAAAAGTGAACACCTGTTCTTCTAAAATTGCTCTACTGCAGATACCAGCCCTAGAGAGTTGGCAGATGGTTTTGTGTTTCTAAGCCTGACCTTAGCAGCCCTTCATCAATCTTGAGCTGATTGATTCTCAGGAAAGAGGAGACTCCAGCTTCCCAGGGTACCCAAGACATCTTTGATTTAGTTACTACCTGAAGACCAATTAATTCGGCCACACTGATTCTCTCAAGTTTTCCTAACAAAGCTAGGAAACACTGGGCACAGCCTGGTTGGAGCAGCTTTTTATGAGCTAATTAATTACCCCAGTCATGGATACTCCTAAAAGATAAAGAAAAAAGCATCATGCTGCACCAGGGAAGATGAGTGATCTCCAAGGCCGGCAGCTACCCGGTGGTATGATTCCTACAGCCAAGGTGCTCCCCAGATTTAAAAACTTCCACCTACAGAGCTGAAACTATCGACTGCTTCTCCCTCGGCATTCTTACTCATTGCTGTCCCGGGGAGCTTGTTACTCTGTAGAGAGTTTGCCCCTTGGTTTTCTGGAACTGTTTATTTTTTTAATTTAGGAGCTTTATGTAAATTATTTTTCTTTTAAAGTCAGATAGGATAGTATTGGGTTTTTATGACATAGAAGTAATTCACAGTCAGCTCTCAGTTATCCTCTGGCTGGATTACCTGGGGATCTCTCTTACTTTTCTCCCCCACATAGAGCTCTTCTGCCTCTCACTTGGTTCGGTTTCTTTCCTAGCCACTCAGTCTTTGTTCTTCCAAGCGTTAGGGCTAAACTGAGAAGAGTAAGGGCCAGATCTGGGGATGTGTTGTTGATGTAATGAGAGGTGATTAAGGAGAAGTAATAGAACAGTATACCCACTTTTAAAGATTAGTGTCTCCAGAACTCTGCCCCATTAAAAGATAACCAAAAGCTGACTTTTGCTATTAACTTTCTCTCCATAACAGATGCTATTTTTGGCATTGCATGCATTAATTTTAAAAAATTAATATTTTAAACATATACAAAAGCAAAGCAAATTACTATACTTACCCTACCCCGCCACCAACCAACCAAGTACATGTCATGCAGTTTCAATGCTTATCAACCCATGATCAATTTTATTTCATAGGTGCCCCCAAACTCAGGTGCTCTGTGCTCCATGTTTGGGTTCACCCTCCAACCCTGTTTCCTCAGCTAACATGCCCAGAAGGAGGTGACCTAGGTGTGCTGGACTCCTGCTGTCCTGTCCTCCACTCCACTCATGAGGACTGAGGCTTGAGAACACCTCAAGCGTCACATTCTATTATACTTGATGGGGAAACTCGAGGCGTCCTGGTGGCAGGCAGGACAAAAGGACAGCTGTGCTGGGCTGCCCACAAATTACGGCATCTTTGGAGGCTGTCCTCTGATTCTCAATTAATTTTTAGGAGAGCTTTAATTACGCCACCAACAGTCCTCACTTGAACAATCACAAGCACTTCAGCTAGGGGAGAAAAGAGCGACTGACTGGATTTGCATAATCATTTGCCCTAATTAGAATGTCAAAAGTTGGTGGCAAAGAGGCCTAGTTGTGCTGTGACTTAGGATCATTTTAATTTAGTCCAATTTCCCATTATTACAACTGCCTTCCTCTTTGCACCTCAGATCCTCTTTCCTTCTAAATGATTTGTAGCAAAACCAAAACTGAAACAATTAGTAACTTGCTTGTTAGGCTGAACTGAAAAAGTCTAAGGGGTTTCTTTCCTTAATTGGAAACACAATTTTAGTTTCCATCTAAATTTATAATTGCATGGATTTTTAGATTTAGCCTGGTAACTTAGGTAAACACTTTGCTTTGCATTCAGAAGCCTACTCTCTGTGTGTGTGTGCGAGTGGGTGTGTGTGTGGAAGGGGGTAGAACTGTCTTCAGGTTGTACTACAAGAAACAAATAATGTCTTTGAATAGTCACTTTATTCCAATGTTTGAACACAAGGATTGGTGTGTAATAATAGCTGTATAAGATATACTCATTAATAGAACAATATTATTTTTAATAATTTGTAAAGCTTCCATGATGAATGTTTTGGACTACAGGTTTGAAATTACAAAGGAAGCTGAGAATAAGCAGAACTCCAGATCTCAGGCATAGAACCACCCTGACCCATTAGAGACTGCTTAGGCATGCATCGGTGATTTCTGGGTCCGGCTGGTGAGCTACTTACCCAGGTCCTAGTTAAATCAGGCATCCTCTGTTTTTCCGCCCTCATTCCCTTTTAACAGCAGGAGGCCACCTATTTAATTAGTTGGGGGTGGGAGCGTCTGTAATCTCCTGGGGGTGGCTTCAGCCCCAGGGTTGGATAAGAGGGTGAATCCAACGCCGGGTGTGGCTGGCCTCTCCCCTGCAACATATGGGGAACCCACCATATTTTCAGCCCAAGTTCCAGCAGCAAGCATTAGTGGAGAGGCCTTCCCTGCTGGGAACACACCCCGCAAAGCCAAGGGCAGGCGGCGTCACTACTAGAGGTCAAGGCAGTTCTTAGACCAAACAGCATCTGGCGAACTGTGCCAATTGGAAATCAATGGCCCTCCCTGGGTGGGTTTAATTTTATGGTTATTTGCACAAACTTACAGCCTCTAATGGGCAGGGCAGAGCTCAGAGCATCCTCCCAGGATTGTTGCAATGAAGTCGGACATCTTCGCAGTGCATTGATAAGTTGAATGGAAGAGTCTGTTTACTAGGGGTTAGTGTTGAGCCTGGCTGTCATGCTAAGACAGAGTAAGGATGAGGTTAGCCATTATTTATCCAGGGCCTGGAGATTTGATCGTCAGTGCAATATGTGTAAGCCCCAAATGCCTTACCACATTGTCTCTAGCCTGAGGGAGACACGGAGGTTCCTCTGCATGTAGCAACATTGAATCATTATGTTCAATTATGTTCAATGTGCCAACTCCATTTTAAGCAGACCCGTTTTTCTTTACATAAGATTTTGTAGTAGTTACATAAGATTTTGTAGTAGTTACATAAGATTTTCTTTACATAAGATTTTAGAGCAGTTAAGAGGTTGTGCACTGCAGTCAGGCAAATCCAGGTTCCACGACTCACCAGCAAAAGGTACGTAGGGCAAGTTTCCTAACCTCCCTGGAACTTGCTTTCCTCATCTGTAAATGGGTATGATAATATACCCCCTTCACTGAGCTGCTGAAAGGATGAGGTAAGATGATACGTTGAAGGGGCTTAATATAGTGCCTGGTACATTAATGCACTTTTTCATAAACCTTGGGTGTTAAAGATGACAATAATGATAATAATAATTCCAGCCATAGGATAGGCCTGTTAAAATAGGAACAGTAGTGTTGAAGTAGTAGTGCTAGTTTTAAAACCTTCAACTTTTAACATTTTTACAGTTGAACTCCATAGTCTTAAATTTGTATGAAAATTCTTTAACTTGTTTTATTTCTCCCTTGCTCTGACTTGTTAAACTTCCTTGTTTTTCATCAAAGAGATGAGGATCCAGCCATCATGCTGTACTTTGATTCACCCTGAGATGAATGGGTTATTGCTCCGGAAGCACTTCATGCCAATTCCCGGGTCCCATCAGAACCAGAACTTGGGGTACCTGGCAACAGCTATGGCAATGGCTTCTGTCATATTTCTCAGGTGGATCATTCCCAAGAGAGATGGATAAGCAAGATCAAGTGATGATCCACGTGGGAGAAAAGCTTTCATGTAGCTGGGGATGGGGTTGCTTTTTTCAGGGCCAGACATTGATGGAGTGTGGGCTGCCTGGCCTGTACCACAAGGTCTCCTCTCTTCCATCAGAGGCAGTTTCATTGCAATGGATGCCAAGAGAATGGGAGCTCTTGAAGACCTCTGCCTCTGCCCCTGCATGGGGCTGAATGAGGAGCATGGGAGAGGAAGGGCCAGTTCTACCAGATGAGTAGAGAGCAACAGCGGTAGGGAGGACTGTGCTACAAACCAGAATCACAGCTTCTGCAAGATGCTTGATTACTTTATTTATTTATTTATTTTTTAGTTAATCTACAGCTTCAGCTGGCTTCCATCATTGGGGCAGGATCCCTCTTTCTCTAGCAGGTCCTTCTTTCTCTAGTAGACACAACCTGCAGTGGCTTCTGGCTCACAACTGATCTCCCAGTGACCATGCTGGTGCTCCGTGTCCTGTTCTCAGGCCAAAGCTAGAGACACCTGTCAAGCTGGCCAGCTACGTTCTCTCTCCTGGGTATTTGAAAATGTGACTGAAATAGACAAGTCAGTTGGTGCAGAGTCGTCTCATGATAGTGCTCCAGTGCCAGGAGCAATAGCTCCCAAGGTCCCAGGTCACCTTCATTTACGTCCTGACAGAGAATTGATGGTTTCAGCTTCACTTGATTTAGTGAGCTACTCCCAGCATCTTTCTCATAAATCCCCTTTTTTGCTTAAATTAACCAAAGAGGCTGGGCGTGGTGGCTCACGCCTGTAACCCCAGCACTTTGGGAGGCTGAGGCAGGTGGATCACCTGAGGTCAGGAATTCGAGACTAGCCTGACCAACATGGTGAAACCCCGACTCTACTAAAAATACAAAATTAGCCAGGTGTGGTGGAGTGCAACTGTAATCCCAGCTACTCTGGAGGCTGAGGCAGGAGAATCGCTTGAACCCGGGAGACAGTGGTTGCAGTGAGCCAAGATCACGCCATTGCACTCCAGCTTGGGCGACAGAGTAAGACTCTGTCTCAAACAAAATAAAAAAATAAAAATAGATAAATACATTAACCGAAGAATGGTTATTTTCTTTTTTCTTTTTGCTTCTGAAAGACGCTTGAGTGATACTATTTCCCAACAAAGATTAAAAAAAAAAAAGAGTGAGAATGAGTTTTGTACAGTAGGCTTGTGATGTTTGCAAATGGTTTAACCCAAAACCTCTGGATTCTCTTGTTTTCTTTTTTCTTTTCTTTTTCTTTCTTTTTTTCTTTTTTGAGACAGAGTCTCGCTGTGTCACCCAGGCTGAAGTGTAGTGATGCGATCTCGGCTCACTGCAACCTCCACCTCCTGGGTTCAAGGGATTCTCCTGCCTCAGCCTCCCAAGTAGCTGGGACTACAGGCACCCACCACCATGCCCAGCTAATTTTTGTATTTTTAATAGAGACAAGGTTTCAGTACGTTGTCCAGAGTGATCTTGAACTCCTGGCCTTGTGATCCACCTACCTCGGCCTCCCAAAATGTTGGGATTACAGGCGTGAACCACCTTGCCTGGCAGATCACCTGAGGTCAGGAGTTCGAGACCAGCCTGACCAACACGAAAAAACCCTGTTTCTACTAAAAATACAAAGTTAGCGGGGCGTGGTGGCACATTCTTGTAATCGCAGCTACTTGGGAGGCTGAGGCAGGAGGTGGAGGTTGCGGTGAGCTGAGATCGCCATTACACTCCAGTCTGGGTAACAAGAGTGAAACTCCGTCTCAAAAAAAAAAAAAATCATCATAATGTAACATTTTCCTCATAAAGGTCACCTGAGCTGTAAGGCACAAGAGTGTAAGGCTGCACGGGGATGCAGGTGCCAGGTGGTTAGCCAGCTGGATCTGTTCCTTGGCTAAGTGATTTGCATCCATGTCTGGCAATATGGGATTGAAATTTATGCCTACCCAAAATACCCAAGTGGCTTCCTCGAGAAGAGGTGACACTGGAATGTTAATTCTTCAAATGCCAAAGGTCCACTGTATCAGAAAAAAGGCTTCAGGCTCATCTAAGCCGCACAAACTTGTACAGCTAAGTACCTTCCTTTTCTTTATGAACCACAATATTGCCTTCAGTGATGAGCTGGAAATTAGTCTTGGCTCTGTTACTCCCACAGTGAGGCAGGCCATGGATTTCCCACGGTTATCACTGGGAATGGCTTCTTCCATAATATCCGTCATTGTAATTCATGTTTGGGCACTGATTCAAAATTGGAAGGCTCTGGCTTTGACTTCTCCAGAAGGCTTCATCAGGATCTGAACGTGAGATTGGGTCCATTTATCTGTGACAACTCTGAAGCTGGGCAAAATTCTGACCAAGAGATTGAAATCTTTCTCCTACCTCCCTCAAATAGGGAGACCTTCTATATGATATCATCAAAAGCTGGGTAACTTTGTAGCTGAGCTGAAGCTAGAATTTCTTGTAAGGGCCAATTCATTTCCTTCTCTTCTCTGGCATGGAAATCATCCCCCATGGGTGGCCATGACATAACCCATCCTCACTTCTGCAGGAGTTAGCCTCAGCAGCATTGCTTTAGCTTATGATACATATCACAGTATCTACCAAAACCTCCTCTAAGCTTCCAAGGGTTTTCATGCTTCCGTGTCAGGAATTAGCAGTTACAACCTTCTTATGGCCTCCCCATCTTGAGGGCTCCCGTACCTTACATTTATCTCTCTAAGTCTCCTTTCCTTCCCCCTCCCCGCAACACACATGGTAGGTAACATCAGGACTGTGATCAGTCCAGCAGGGAGCAGCTAGGGGTGTCTCCAGGCAGGCTGTGAAATCAGCAAAGAGTTGGATTAATATCTGGGACCCCAGAGGGAGGTTCTGCGAGGTTCACTGACCTGTAAGCAGGTCACCTCCTTGAGGCCAAGGCACTGATGATGACCACCAGCACTTGAAGACACACGCTGCTCCTGTTCTGAATTCTGTCCCCATTTCTGAAGCATCACCAAATACAACCTTGAAATGGAAATTTTCTACAGACTGATTTTTTTTTCCAAATTTCAGGAGCCCACATGATGATGATCGACTCATTCGCCCCAATCCCAACACACAATTTTAAAATTTGGTGTAATGGCAGGGCGCGGTGGCTCACGCTTTAATCCTGACATTTTGGGAGGCTGAGGCAGGTGGATCAGCTGAGGTCAGGAGTTTGAGACCAGCGTGGCCAACATGATGAAAGCCCGTCTTTACTAAAAATACAAAAATTAGCTGGGCGTGGTGGCGCATCCCTGTAATCCCAGCTACTCAGGAGGCTGAGGCAGGAGAATCTCTTGAACCCAGGAGGCGGAGGTTGCAGTGAGCTGAGATCATGCGACTGCACTCCAGCCTGGGCAACAGAGCGAGACTCCATCTCAATAAATAAATAAATAAATAAATAAATAAATAAATAAATAAATAAATAAATTTGGTGTAATGGAGAATTTCAAACAGAGAGAATAGTACCATATAATGAACCACAATGTGTCCATAAACAGCTCTGACAATTATTAACTAGTAGGCATCTGATTTTGTTCCACCAATACCTTCACCTACTCCCCCTACCCTGAATTATTTTAGAGTAAATCTTACACATTACTGTATATAGTTTCATTTATATTTTAGTATGTACCCCTAACATATAAGGCCTTAAACAGTGTAACCATGATATCTTTATTACATCTAAAATAATAATAATTCTTTTTGTTTGTTTTAGAGACAGGGTCTCGCCGTGTCACCCGGCTTAAGTGCAATAGCATGAACATAGCTCACTGTAAATTTGACCTCTTGCGTTGAAGCAATCCTCCTGCCTCAGCCTCCCAAGTAGCTGGGACTACAGGTGCATGCAACCTAACCTCGCTAATATTTAAACTTTTTGTAGAGTCAGGGTCTTGCTATGTTGCCCAGGCTGGTCTTGAACTCCTGGCTTCAAGTGATCCTCCTGCCCCAGCCTCCCAAAATGCTGCTGCGATTACAGGTATGACAGATGTGAACCACAACATGCAGCCTAATAATTCTTCTTTTTTTTTAGATAGAGTGTTGCTCTGTCACCCAGGCTGGAGTGCAATGGCATGATCTTGGCTCACGGCAACCTCTGCCTCCCAGGTTCAAACGATTCTCCTGCCTCAACCTCCTGACTAGCTGGGACTACAGATGTGTGCCATCACACTCAGTTAATTTTTGTATTTTTAGTAGAGACAGGGTTTCACTATGTTGGCCAGACAGGTCTCGAACTCCTGACTTCAGGTGATCCTCCTGCCTTGTTCTCCCAAAGTGCTGGGATTATAGGCATGAGCCACTGTGCCCAGCCAATAATTCTTTATTATTACCAGCTATTTAGTCAGAGCTTAAATTTCCCTGATAGCCCCAAAAATATATTTAGAGTTGGTTTATTTGAATCAGGATCCAAACAAGACTCACACATTGCATTTGGTTGATATGGTTCTAGTCTCTTATTCTAATTCTACACATTTCCCTCCTTTTTTTTAAAAAAAAATGCAGTATATTTGTTGGAGAAATCAATCAATTGTCTTATTCAGTTTCTTAATTCTGGATTTTGCTGATTGCCTCCCCATGGTCTCTCTTAACATAATTCTCTCTCCCCTGAATTTCATGCAAATTAATCATTAGATATGGAGACCTAATAAAATTCAGGTTTAATTTTTTAGTGAGTATACTAGATGCTGTGTTTTTCCATTGTGAGGCACATGATGTCTGATTCTGTTTTTCTTTTTAGTGGGTTAACTGAACAACAGTTAGAAGCATTCACATAGCAGAGGCAGGTTATTCACAGACATGTGTATACCACCAGGCCTTGGGCAATAAATTATGGGGAAGGCCAGAATTTGAATCTGACCCTGCCACCACTTCCCTTCTTTCTATTGGCACTTCCTTCCTTTCCTGGGTTCCTGTATACACAGCCAAATTCTAGGCTGCCTGCAGACTGGGTTCGGGGCACGATCCCCAAAATATCTGAGAAAACAGCAGAAGCTGGAAGGTCACTCTCACCTTTTCCCTGCCCTTCTCCCCTGAAGCAGGTCAAACGACTGGTGGGCGGACCACCTGAGGTCGGGAGTTCGAGACCAGCCTGGCCAACATGGTGAAACACCATCTCTACCAAAAATACAAAAAAGTTAGCCAGGCTTGGTGGTGCACACCTGTAGTCCCAGCTACTGGGGAGGCTGAGGTGGGGGAATCACTTGAACCTGGGAGGCGGAAGTTGCAATGAGCCGAGATCGGGCCACTGCACTCCAGCCTGGGTGACAGAGTGAGACTCCATCTCAAAAAAAGAGAGGTGACCCCCTTATACCTGGAGGAAAGGAATATCCTTTTCTTTGAAGACACAAGGAAGAATCTGAACAAACAGACCTTGCTAAGTTCCCCCAGTTTATCACCATTAGGTGATAAATCCCTTTGTGCAATCATACTTCTCCACAACTATCCACTTCTTCATCAAACCTGGCACACAAAACGTGCAGGTTTACCTATTTCTTCAGGTTTTCATTTCCTTATGAAGGCCTCCATGTCAAATAAAATGTATATTAAATGAATTTATATGCTTTTCTCTTGTTAATCAGTCTTTTGGGTTTTTTGTTGTTGTTGTTTGTTTGTTTTGAGTCTGGGTCTTGCTCTGTTGCCCAGGTTGGAGGGCAGTAATGCAATCGTAGCTCACTGCAGCCTCAAACTCTTGGGCTCAAGCAATCCTCCCATCTCAGCCTCCTGAGTAGCTGGGATCACAGCTTCATACCACCATACCGCGCTAATTTTTAATTTTTTTTTTTTTTGTAGGACAGGATCTTGCTGTGTTGCTCAGGCTAGTCTCAAACTCCTGGCTTCAAGTGATCTTCCTGCCTTGGCTTCCCAAAGAACTGGGATTACAGGTGTGAGACACAGTGCCTGGCTGTCTTTTGTTTTAGGGGCCTCAGCCAGGAGCATAGGATGGATGAAGAAAAGTCTTCTTCCCCTCACAGCCAACGGAACTATGAGTGCTTGAGCATCTTCCTTGCCAACCAGTTCTGTCCCTGAATGTTCTCCCAGCACATCTACCTTACCCTTGACACTGCTGGAGAATTTCCATGCTTATAAGTCACTTTATAAGAGAAATCTTCAGGGCTCAAAAGAATGACTAGATTGCAGGGAGGAGGAATCTAGTTCTTTAATTTCAAAATAGCAAGTTTAAAAACTTCTGAGTGTAAAGATGTACGGATTTTTAAAAATTATCCACTGAAATGTTTTAAGACAGACTACTCTTTAAGTTATGGATTTAGCATTTTTCTTTTCTTTCTTTCTTTCTTCCTTTCTCTTTCTTTCTTTCTTTCTTTCTTTCTTTCTTTCTTTCTTTCTTTCTTTCTTTCTTTCTTTCTTTCTTCCGTCTGTCTGTCTGTCTTTTTTTTTTTTTTTTTTACAGGGTCTCACTCTGTCGCCCAGGCTGGAGTGCAGGGCTGTGATCTTGGCTCACTGCAACCTCCATCTCCTGGGTTCAAGTGGATTCTTGTGCCTCAGCCCCCTGAGTAGCTGGGATTACAGGTGCGCACCACCACGCTTGGCTAATTTTTGTATTTTTAGTAGAGACGAGGGTCTAGCCATGTTGACCTGGCTTGTCTTGGACTCTTGGCCTCAAGTGATCTGCCTGCCTCAGCCTCCCAAAGTGCTGGGATTACAGGTGTGAGCCACTGCACCCAGCTGGATTTAGCATTTTTCAAAAATTTTTTTATGGACACGCTCTTTGGATATCCTCTGAGATGAAGGAGCTCCATGCCATACAAGTTCAGGAAATGCTGCATTCTGTCTTGAGAAAAACCATAATCATAGTAAAGGTTCTAAAAAGTCCTGCAGTTAAAAAAAAAAAAAAACAATCATTGAGTTGGCTCTCCCTATCCATGGATTTTACATCCATGGATTTAGTCAACTGTGGATCAAAAATATTTGAGAAGGCCGGGTGCGGTGGCTCATGCCTGTAACCCTAGCACTTTAGGAGGCCAAGACGGGTGGATCACCTGAGGTCAGGAGTTCGAGACCAGCCTGGCCAACATGGCGAAACCCCCGTCTCTACTAAAAATACAAAAATTATCTGGGTGTGGTGGCGCATGCCTGTAATCCCACCTACTTGGGAGGCTGAGGAAGGAGAATCGCTTGAACCCGGGAGGTGGAGGTTGCAGTGAGCCGAGATCAGACCACTGAACTCCAGCCTGCCCAACAGAAGTTAGACTCCATCTCAAAAAAAAAATTTTTTTTGAGAAAAAAATTGTGTCTGTACTCAACATGCACAGACTTTTTTCTTGTCATTATTCCCTAAACAATACGGTACAACAATAATTTCCATAGCATTTACTTTGTGTTAGCTATCACAAGTAATCTGTGGATGATTTTAGGTACATGGGAGGATATGCATAGGTTATATGCAAATACAACATCATTTTATATCAGGGGCTTGAGCATCCATAAATTTTGGTATCCAAAAAAGGTCCTGAAGCCAATCCCCAACAGGAACCAAAGGATGACTATATAGCTTTGTCTAAGCCAGAATTTTCTTTTCTTTGTTGAAGGGTAGCAGTTTCAGGACAACATTTGGGAAACACACTTTGGAGGACCAACAAAGCTGATCTAGATAAAGTGAGTAATGAGAAAAAGGAGGGATTGGGGTTTGAGTCAGCACTCTGGAATTACTCCGAACCACTTGATTCTGGGGACATGTTGGAGATCCGATCAGTAAGAGGTTCTTTTAATGGGCTTCTGCAGAAAACTTATGTTATAGGAGTGTTTCTTAGCCTGAAGTGGTTAAGTATATAAGCCAACTTTGGCTTCCATCCTAGATGACTTACGTGAGTCATGTATGCCACCAAGGAGCATGGAGACATGGAACCAATGTTTCCTGGGACCCAATTCAGTGTTCCTCGGATAGTAGCAAAGCAAGCTTGCTGAGGTGAATCAAGTGACGTAGAGTGACAAATTATATGGCAATTGGGAGTAGCCACTAGGGAACGGGACAAATGTGCTGTAAAGAAAGGTCATGAGTGTCACTTGTCACCTGAGCACTGCAGTCAGCAGGGATGTCATGACTGTCAAAGTGCCAGGTGCTCAGGTCCACCCCTGGTCCACCGAAGCCTCAAGAACAGGCAGTCCCAGGGAGGTGAACATGCAAACAATGGCAGCCAGGGTTGGAGGAACTGACTCGGGGGTGAAATTGGCATGTGAGCAGGATGGTCAGATGCTCAGTGGCAGAGGGACAAGGCAAACTGAGACTTTATTTTGGCACCAATGTGCAAGGATCTGATTTTATGTGAAGAGATGCAGAGGCTCCAGGTACGGTGCAGTGTGGGAGTAATCCAGTGGTGGGTGCCGGGGCTGGGAAGGTGTGTGTAGGTTAGGCAGGCCCCTAGTCCTCTGCTGAGAGAAGAGCAAGAGTCCAGGTCCTCAGAGGAGAGATCTCACGGTGGACAAGGGACCCCATTACCCAAGCTGATGGGAACTTTGGGAACCTAAGGAGGAGGGCCCATGGGGGAAGGGGTGTTGCAGGAAGGTCCAAAGAAGAAGGTGAGGTTTATGCATCTTCAGGAGCCTCTGGCTCACTCCCAGGTATATCAGACAACACCTAGTGGGAAATGGGGCTCCAAGGAACCCTTGGACTTGGTTCACAGAATGAGGCTCATCTGTGCCTGCAGATTGCTAGATCCTGTGCCTACAGTTTAGCAGAATGGGGGCCAGCTGGGCCTGACACAGCGACTGCTTACACATCCCAGCATATTTAATGAGTGCAACCGGGTCCCAGCTCCTTTTCTAGGAACTGGGTACACCGTGAAGAATAAGGCCATGTTCCTGCCATCAAAGCTCTCACAGACAAGGGCCAGTGCAGCACAGAGCATGAGCTCTGTGTAGAAAGAGAGCTGGGTTCAAACCTGGCTGCTGTGTTGCTCAGTTTAACTAGGGCCTTGATTTTCTTGGCCACAAAATGGGATTACAACTGTCCTCACTCAAAGAGGGTTATAAGAATTGGAGTTAACACTGGGTGAGCATTTGGTATTTCCTGAAGTTGCAAATATTGTTATGGTGATGATAACCATTTTTTTTTTTAGCTTAAGGTCAGCCTGAATAAGTAAGAACTTCAGTCAGCCAAGCAGCAAATATGTATTTATTGAACATTCTAGCAAGAACCAGACATTGAAAATTTGTCCCTTCTCTCAAAGAATTTTTAGTCTATTTGGAGAAGCAGGAAATAAACATGTAAGAAGATACCAACAATACCAGTTTTAAATATGCACGAGGGCAGAGATTTTTGCAGTTTGTTCAGCACTATCTCTAGGGCCTACAATCCCTGGTACATTGTAAGTACAATAAGTATTTGTCAAACCTGGCGCAGTGGCTCATGCCTGTAATCCCAACACTTTGGGAGGCCGAGGCAGGCGGATTGCCTGAGCTCAGGAGTTCGAAACCAGCCTGGGCAACATGGTGAAACCCCGTCTGAAAAAATAAAAAATAAAAATATTAGCTAGGCATGGTGGCCACGTGCCTGTTTTCTCAGCTATTCTGGAGGCTGAGGTGGGAGGATCATCTGAGCCCAGGGAAGTTGAGGCTGCAGTGACCCATGATGTGCCACTGCACTCCAGACTGGGTGACAGAGTAAAACCCTGTCTCAAAAAATGAAATAAAATAAAATAAAAATTTGTTGAATAAATGAACAAATGAAAATCAGTTTGAAACAATGAAACAAGTTGGTATATAGTTACCAAAGGAATAGAAAAGACTATACACTCATATGGCTTCCAGTTTGGGGTTCTACTTAAAGATCGCCTAGGAATCCGATTGGGGCAGATGTCTGGCCAGCTAGCCATGGTATCTTTTTGCTTCCCTCTCAGTGGAGGTCAGTAGGAGGCAGGCACACAGCCAGGAAGTAAGAGTCAAAAACAATGGTGAGGAGTGATGGGAATACAACCTCAGAATCAGAAGACCCGGGTGTCTGGACACTTAGAATAACTTGTTTAGCCAAGCTGCTGAAATTGCACAAGGAAACAAAAAAGGCTAAACCAACTAAAATAAACAGAAAACCACTTCCCACGGGGCAGGGAGCCGACATCAGTGTCTGGCCTGGGCAAGTGAAGCCTCTGGGCTTTAACTCTGAGCTGACTCAGGTACCGCCTGAAACCTGGATGTAATGAGAGCCACCCTTTGGGGAAGAAAGCCACCTGCTCACTGTGAAACAGCAAATGCCACCATTTCAGAGCAGAAACAAAGCAGCAGGTCTGTTGCCATTGCTTTTGGAGGACATTATTTCTCTTGAAAGGGGCCATTAGCAAAAGGAAAAAGAGCTGTGTTGCTGGGAGTTGCTGGGGGGCAATGTCTACTCTCCCCCCGTGTGTGGGGTCCCTCCACCCCAAGACAGAAATTAAAAGAAAGATGTAAAACAAATGTCAGTAAAATTTATATTATTTTCCCATACTCTAATTGGTTGTCTTATGCACCTGTTGGGGAGCAAGACCCTGGTTTACTGCTCAGGGTAGGTTTTTAATATCTGTTAAATGGATCTTACCTGCAGAATTGGATCGTGAATTCCAATAGGCTAAAGGCCGTCTTATCCCTGATGTTGCCTGGCACAGGGCTGAACAGATAGAAGTAGTAATCCCTGTCCAAGATACAAAGTCTCGTATCCTGGTGGACACATGGACACTGTGCAGATGGTCTCTCTCCACTGGCAGGCAGGGATAGGTCTTGTGGCCTTACTGAGGTCTGGATGAAATATCCCTTGCTCCAGTCAGGGTCCAGTCAGGAAAGCAGAGCCACTCTGAGCATAATGGAAGAAGGAATTTCTTAGAAGGACAAGGTCTTACACAATTGGGAGAGGAGCTAGGGACATAAAGGTCCAAAAAAGAAGTTTCTGGCCGGGCATGGTGGCTCACTCCTGTAATCCCAGCACTTTAGGAGGCCCAGTTGGGGAAATCATCTGAGGTCAGGAGTTAGAGACCAGCCTGGCCAACATGGTGAAACCCCATCTCTACTAAAAATACAAAAATTAGCCGGGCATGGTGGTTCACGCTTGTAATTCCAGCTACTCAGGAGGCTGAGACAGGAGAGTTGCTTGAACCCGGGAAGTAGAGGTTGCTGTGAGCCGAGATAGCACCACTGCACTGCAGCCTGGGCGACAGAGCAAGATTCCGTCTCAAAAAAAAAAAAAAAAAAGTTGTTGAAGGATTGGATGAAAGTCCCTAAGCAGCACTGGCTTGGGTGAATGAATCCGAGCATGCAAGGACTCCGGAAGCCAGGGATGTCCAACTGCTGAAGTAAGGGCAGGGAGGTGGCAGAGAAGCCAGGTGCCCTGTGGCTGTCACCTCCTTGAGTTCACATGAAGCATCTGGTGGCAGGCCTGGGGCTGCTATTGCTCAGTAGGGCCAACAGTCGAGAGGGTGTGTGCTGGATGTGGAATAAGAGAAGACAAACACAAACTGGGCTCCATTGGCACCTCTGTGTCTGTCTCTCCTGTCCCTCAACCTGCAGTCGTCTCCAGACTTTGGTGACTTTACTTATGCCTCCCATAGCTCATGCAACTGCTCGTTTGCCCAACTCAAATCTGGAGCCACACAGGGAAAGGCATTCTGAGAAATGTAGCTGCCAGCCTAAGTATGTCACAAAAAGCTTAGCACATCCTTAAGACCCATTCCCTTTGTTCTGGTTCTATGTGTGTAAAGCAACATCATGATTGTCAGTTTGTCTCCTCAAATACCTCCGTACCAGGAAGGAAGAGGCCTGGATGGTAAATGCAAATATTTCAGTCACTGGACAAGTAGAGCATCCCCTGAAAATGAACACTTTTAACTATGTGTCTGCAACTGTAAAACTGAACCTCAAACTCTAATGAAATCACTAAACTTACTACCAACTAAGGCTTTCCCTGAGCAGCCTTTTGGCTTCTGTCACGGACTTTTTTTTTTTTTTTTTGAGACGGAATTTCACTCTGTCACCCAGGCTGGAGTACAGTGGCACGATCTCGGCTCACTGCAACCTCTGCTTCCCGGGTTCATGCGATTCTCCTGCCTCAGCCTCCCAAGTAGTGGGGACTACAGGCGTGTACCACCATGCCCCGCTAATTTTTGTAGTTTTTTTGTAGAAACGGGGTTTCGCCATGTTGGCCAGGCTGGTCTCGAACTCCTGACCTCAGATGATCTACCTGCGTCAGCCTCCCGAAGTGCTGGGATCACGGCCCTGAGCCACCGCGCCTGGCCAGTCTCTGACATTTCAAACAAGATTGCTCCAATATGAAAGGCAAAATGAACCTATTTGAATTTTCCCTTCTCTCCCTGTCCCTGTTCACCCTAAGGTACCAGCACTCAAGAGCAGAAAATTGAAGCAAAAATAAGCAGGAGTGGGTGACTATTCTACACCCTGGAAAACTGCAACAGGTTATTTTGTTTATTTAAGCAAGCAGCTATATTACATTTAATTGTATGCCAGGCATAGATCTAAGTGCTTTACAAAGAGAAACTAATTTAATCCTATTGTATGGGATTGATTATACTATTACTATTCCTCTCTTACATATAACATGAGAGGCACAGAGAAGTTAAGTAAGTTGGCCAAGATCACACAGCTGAGATTCATATCATGACTTTATAGTTCGATGTATAAAAGGTTCAAAAATTATTCATTTAATTCAGAATCTTCAGAAACTGATGACAAGCTGATTTTTATTACGATTTATAAAAAAATTCATAATATGTAATCCTCGCTGTCATTTAAAGGGTGACTTTCATAGGGACCAGGCAGGGTCTTTTGCAGGCCCAGTCTTATTTAATGCAATCTCCCCTATGAGGTAGGTATTATGATTCCTACCTTGCAGGTGGAGAAACAGGAGAAGTGACTTGCACAAGAGCACATAGCTCAGCTAGTTGATGGGGGTCCAGGATTCAAAATGGACTCCAAAGATGGTGTTATGTTTAGCCACAATGCCAACAGGACTCTAAGATCCACTAGCAAGAAGAGTGAAGGCAGAGTGCAAACTGTGCAAGTCGGTCTGGCTCATGGCAACTAGAGTCTAAATCAAAGTGCCTAGCCAGAATTCTCCAGCAGTTGCCAAGTGACCGGAAGCTGAAGAACCTCCTGGGGTCCTTTGGTGAGCTTGGATTTTTCTGGTAAGTGATTAGTGTGGAGGCCTGGGACAAGGCCCCCCATTGTTGTCATCTTTCTCTTGACCTCATGATTAGTCCCTGTCCCTTCTTAATTTCTGTCCTTCACTGGCTTTTCTCTACCCTGGACCTTTGAGTGGCAGGGAGTAGAGGTACAAGATTTGGCTTCAATCCTTCAATCTTTTTGTGGGTTTTTCTCCTCCTGGTAACTACGCAGCACATTATAAAGTTACAGGAACTCGGCTGGGCGCAGTGGCTCACGCCTGTAATCCCAGAACTTTGGGAGGCCGAGGCAGGCAGATCACTGAGGTCAGGAGTTTGAGACTAGCCTGGCCAACGTGGCGAAACCCCATCTCTACTAAAAATACAAAAATTAGCCGGGTGTGGTGGTGCACCCCTGTAACCCCAGCTACTCAGGAGGCTGAGGCAGGAGAACTGCTCAAACCCAGGAGGTAGAGATTGCAATGAGCTGAGATCATACCACTGCACTCCAGCCCAGAAGACAGAGTCAGATTCCGCCTTTAAATAAATAAATAAATAAATAAATAAAGCTACAGGAACTGTTAACACACTGCACTTTTGGTTTTCAATAAAATAGGAGTGGACCTCAGCTTCATTGTTCCTTTGTCCTTTGCTGACTTTCCTCTTAGTCTTTAGGGGACCCTGAGTCTCCTAACTGCTACACTCTCAATAATGAAGCCTCAGTCTTCAATTTCCATAGTTTTCTCTGCAAATTTCAGAATGAATATTTTTTTCCAAGTGTTTTCCTTTCTCTCTTTTAATTTTGTGTGTTTGTGTGTGTGTGTGTGTGTGTTTGAGAGCTTTCATCTTAAAAATTAAACACAGTTTTGGATAATAAAGGAATGTTTACCCTTAAACCTATTCTACACATTTTATGTAATAATTTCTAGCCATGGATCTTTTACCTTTAAAATAATATTTTCTATTTTTCTATTCCTTCTGCATGTGCAAACTCCTTCTTCCCTGGGTCCGCCCCCAATTCCTGCCATCTCCTTATCTCCATCTGCCAGTTTTGATTTCTGGCCAACCACCAGATGTATGGTAACCACCAATTCAACTGGTAGGATCATACATTCAGTATGGAAACACTGTGGAAATTAGTCTGACATACATGTTCTTCTGGCCCAAAAGGCTATGGATTTTTTTTTTTTTTTTTTTTCAGACAGGGTCTTGCTTTGTCACCCAGGCTGGAGTCAGTGGTGCAATCATAGCTCACTGCAGCCTTGACCTCCTATACTCAAGCTATCCTCCCTTACTTAGCCTCTCAAGTAACTGGTACTACAGGCATTCTCCATTACTCCCAGCTAATTAGTTTTATTTCTGTAGAGACAGGGTCTTACTATGCTGCATAGGCTGGTCTGAAATTCCTGTGCTGAAATGATGGTGTGAGCCACTGCACCCAGCCTGTTTTTAAAGAAGTCATTCTGCATTCAAAATGTGCAGCTAGCTCCCGTTCCCTACAGGTGAGGGAACATGAATCATTGTCTGGGTTATTCACTAGGAATGTGTTCATTCTGGCCCGCATCTATCATTTACCTAGTTTATTGTTCCAGTCACTCATTCCAGGTTATTTACTACTTATTATTTTCTAGTGTCTAGTGTGCTAGACACTAGGGTTATAAAATAACTGATGCTGTCCTTTATGCACAAAATTGCTAATTCTATTCCTGAAAATTTTATTAGTGACTTGTCTGACTGGGAAGTGACTGGTGGATATCAGTTGGCCCATTGCAAAATGAGGGGCTTGTATTAAGTGATCTTCTAATTTTAAAGCCTCTAAAATGAAGGGATGCAGGAGATTTGACTTCTTGCCTTAATCTAATCATTAAATTGCTCAGTGCCTTTTAGTACAATGTTCAGTCTCTAGATCTCAGTCTCCTTCTCCTCTGTAAAATAAATGAAGGCTGAGCACGGTGGCTCACGCCTGTAATTCCAGCACTTTGGGAGGCTGAGGCGGGTGGATCACCTGAGGACAAGAGTTCGAGACCAGCCTGGCCAACATGGTGAAACCCCGTGGCTACTAAAAATGCAAAATTAGCCGGTGTGGTGGCACATGCCTGTAATCCCAGCTATTTGGGAGGCTGAGGCAGGAGGAGAATCACTTGAATTTGGCAGGTGGAGGTTGCAGTGAGCTGAGATTGCACCACTGCACTCCAGCGTGGGCAAAAAGAGTGAAACTCTGTCTCAAAAAATAAACAAATAAATAAATAAAATAAATGAAATGAAATATACTAGAGCAGGTTAGAAAAAGTGTCCAAGGAACTTTGTTTGTTTTGAGACAGGGTCATACTTTGTTGCCCAGGCTGGAGTGTAGTGGTGATCACTGCTCACTGCAGCCTCCACCTCCCAGGCTCAAGCAAACCTCCCATTTCAGCCTCTCAAGTAGCTGGGACTACAGGTGCATGCCACCACACCTGACTAATATTTTTAAAACATTTTTCATAGAGATAGGATCTCACTATATTGCCTAGGCTGGTCTCAAGCAATCCTCCTGCCTCGGCCTCCCAAAGTGCTAGGATTATAGGCATAAGCCACTGCACCCAGCCAAGGAACTTTGTCAATAGATCTTTCTAGGATAAGAGGGTTCTGTGTTCAAGGAGATCTCAGAAATGCTGGAGTCAATAGGTTTCTTTACTCCAGGATTTCTCAGAAACTTTACTGTGCCAATTTTGCTTCATGACTCTCCAAGTGGAAGACAGCAGATACTGTTTCCCAAATTTATTTGACAATGGAACCCTTTCCCCCAGAAGCATCTTTGTCATTCTAATAATGTCTTTCAGAATACATTTGGGAAATGTGTTATACATGCCCTCTAAGACCCTTTACTGCAGCAATTCTCTCTATCCTTGGATCAACTTCATATCATAGGTATCTGCTAGTTTATGTTCTAATATAACTGTTGTGTGCACAGTAGTATTTCCTGTTTCTCTTCAAGTTATGCTTTCATTGCCTTTGGACTTGGGCTACAGTCTCATCAATCCTGGGTACATGGCCTGCAAAATCATACATCTCATTAGCACTTTGGACAATAACATCCAGAACAAATGTACAGTCCATTTTGCAGAGAAACATTCCACAGAGCAGCACAGAGGGAGCTCTTTGGAGGAAAGGGATGAAGCAAATGAATATGAAGAGCAACGGCATTAATAGGGCAGATTTCCACAGAAACACAGAAAAACATATTTGACATTTTGATGACTATATAACATAGTCTTTTCTGTCACAGGACTGCTGTTCCCAACCAAGACTGTTATGACCCAAAGTAACAGAGCTGAGTGGCTCCATGCAGAAGTCTGTGTTCAACATCTGTCATGCTGGAGATCATTAATGTTCAATTGCTTCCTATTGTCTTCATGTCATTCAACTTCATTTCATTGTCATTGCTTCAGCTGGGGGATTAATCAACTATTTATGAGAAGACAGGACTTGGAGTCAGGGCGGTCACAATGGGGTTATAGTCTGAGCAATGGTGGGGAAAGCAAGTCACGGTTAAAAGACTCCTAGTTTGTGACAGTTTGTTGACCCTTTAATTAAATAAACATATTTGAGAATAATGCTGACATATCCATATTTCAAAAGGAGAAAGAGCATACTTGGTCTTCCTAAAAAATCCAGTAAGGATTCTGGATTGAACCTATTTGGAGGTAGTTTTCTTGCTCCTTGATTCCTCTTAAGAGTGAGAAATAAGCAGAGATGAGAGAATCAAATTAATGGTTTTTCTGCATCAATTAGATCGTCATTATCAATAGCAGAAATCATGCTTTGTTATTATTCCTGCGGGCAGTTGACACAACTGAAATGTTCAAAGATGTAAACTATTTTCAAAAATTGTGCTTTAGGAACTATTTTTTAAAACCTCAGAAGTTACTTAGATGTTCTCATTTTGCAGAAAAATGTGCATTATGATTAGTTTTCTTTGATTTAAATGTTAAATGATTAAATGATTAGTTATCATCTCAGTGCATTTCCCACAAATATTTATGAACCTGTGGCAGGGGAAATGAAGTATAAATACTGAATTGATTTGCCTAAGTATCTGAATTCAAGCAACCCAATTATATAATTAGAATAATATAAAGTTTTATATACACGTTAATATCTTTTGATATGTTATAATACATTATTTCATAGAAAACAGCCAAATTATTTGCACAGTAAAATTCCAGGTCTGCAATAATATTGGAACCCGCTAATTTGTTCCAACTTACTTAATAACTAAAATTAAAATGTCAGTATATTAGATTAGCATTATGCAAAATTGTCACACTTCTCAACAAAGCTACATCCTGTTATACTACAGTCCCGATGTATCTCATAATGCCAAAACCAACATTTTCACACAGATGATGTCTAATAATTTACAAGTCTCGGTTAAGTTTTTGATACGTAAGCTGCCCACTGATACGGGAAAAGATAGACCAAGCTCTGCCCCAACCCCCACCTTGTTATTCTTTTGGGGACAGCCAGGCCACTCCAGATGGTGTGTTAGTTAGTGTTGGACATAGCTTTGGAGAAACTTCAACAGACTAATGCTGTAATGTCAGGATTTTGCTGTGCGTCGCCCCCTCCTCCCCGCAGTTCCCAGGGTAGGAAGGTGCTGAGATAGAAGCCGAGGGACGCCCGCCCACCTGCCACCACCTGTTCCCTCCTTCAGCTCTTTGCTATAAATTCTCCTCCCTCCAAGATTCATTCTGCACTCTCCGACAGCTACTGCGCTAAAAGCGCTCCTTCCCTGAGCTTCGGGAAAGAGTTCATCTTCCTGCAAAGGAGTCTCAGGCTTTCCCAGAGGACTTGAAAGGCCTTCCTCGAACCAGCCACACCAAACTCTGCTGCAGAAGGTTTCCTTCTCTTTTTCAACTTCATGTTGAGAAAATGACTTTCTCTTGAGCATCTCATTTTCCCCTAAATTTGGGCAAGTGAAGAGATATCAGCCTGGTCATCCAGTAGAACAGAAGGCCGAGTCCCGCACTCCCCCACTGTAAACTATTTGATTGCACGTGAGTTGCTTTGTTTATGACTTATTTGCTCAGAAGAGGCACGTTGGGAAGCGGCTCGAGAGACCAGCCCACGCGCAGGTCCTAAGCGGGCGGGCGTGCGAGGTCGGCGCCTCGCTGCTTGGGGCCGGGGATGAAGTCCTGCAAGCCCAGCGGCCCGCCGGCGGGAGCGCGCGTTGCGCCCCCGTGCGCAGGCGGCACCGAGTGCGCGGGCACGTGCGCCGGGGCCGGGCGGCTGGAGAGCGCGGCGCGCAGGCGCCTGGCGGCCAACGCGCGCGAGCGCCGCCGCATGCAGGGGCTCAACACTGCCTTCGACCGCTTACGCAGGGTGGTTCCCCAGTGGGGCCAGGATAAAAAGCTGTCCAAGTACGAGACCCTGCAGATGGCCCTGAGCTACATCATGGCTCTGACCCGGATCCTGGCCGAGGCCGAGCGATTCGGCTCGGAGCGGGACTGGGTGGGTCTCCACTGTGAGCACTTCGGCCGCGACCACTACCTCCCGTTCCCGGGCGCGAAGCTGCCGGGCGAGAGCGAGCTGTACAGCCAGAGACTCTTCGGCTTCCAGCCCGAGCCCTTCCAGATGGCCACCTAGGGCGCGCGCCTCCGCGGGGGTGGGTGTCCGGCAGCCGCTCCGAGCCGCGGCCCTGCCCCAAGTAGGCCAGAAGCCTCCGGCGGCCCAGGATTCTAAGGATGCATTCCTCGAGGAAAATTAGTCGATTCTCAGATTACCTTTATTCGCATCATCAGACCTATGGACGCAATCATTTAATTGCCTTCCTTTTCCCCTCCTCCTTTGTATTTTGTAGATTTCATTAATGGATCTTGTGAATGGGTTGATTGCTGTGAAAATAATGCCCCCTTTCCCCTTTTCTGGGCTACTTTGAGGGAAAACAATCTTAAGAAAAATAGGATTAAGCTATTCTGTTCCAGTCCTCAGAGAAATAATCACTTTCTTAAACTTTGTGAGTTTGTCCTGTTCGGGTGAAGTTACAGTATCCATTACTTGTGTTTGCTCACAACAGAGCTACCTTCCTGTTGTGTAAATGCGTTTTTGCTTTAGTGCATTGTGTGTGCAAGCATGAAGTAGAAACACTTTTTTTTTCTGGGTACAGTACATGGGTATCGGTGCTCTGTATTTTTTTAAACTGTGTACACATTATTAAAATATACATTTTATAAAATATAAATAAAAACGTGGATTTGTTTTTCATGCCAAGTACCTTGCCAGTTTCCTGATGGCCCTAAAGAACTCTTTGGAGGTGATGATATAGAATGCTTCCCTGAGCAAAGATGTGGAGTGTTTAAACCTAATCCGACCAATAAACGAATGTGCCGCTTTGTAGTAGTTCCTCAAAAAGCTGATGAGAGTACATGTAATTAATTTAAACATTTTCTCTGTCAACTTGTAAATTTTTTGTTGATTTTTTAAAAGATTAAAGTGAAATATTTAGCTTTTAAGTAACTAGATACACAGTTCCTCAATATTTTATTATCCACATTAAGCAGATTGCTACTAAGTCCTTACAAGTACCCAAATATATGTAGTTATTCTTATATGTATACAGTAATGTATATATACACATATACAGGAATACACTTCTATATTTCTAAAACTAACACAGAAATTAAAAATATTGCCTTTGGAAGTGATTTCCTTTTAATCAGTACAAGTTGGACAATAAGGGCTTCACTACCATCAAGACCAATCAAAATGGGAGCAAAATAATAAACATGGTATTGGTTTGAATTACTTTCATTAATTTGCTTAACCATTGCGTGAATAAACCAAGCCCTTCATGTAAAGAGTGACTTGGTGAAGAGTGGTGCGTGCATTTGGGAGAATGTCTTACTCATAATTAGGAAAAGCAGGACTCTAAGTTATCCATGCATTTGGAATTTGTCTTGTCACAAGTCAACAAAAACACCAATGACTCCCAAAACTCTTTTATTTTGGATTCCCAAGCCTAACCTCAGACACAGCTGCCTCTTCACAGTTTATCTACAGACTTTATTACAATTTTTATTTTCTTAGTTATCCCTATCAAAATCCGTTTGGTTTGTAATAAGGGAAAGTGTCTTCCCCAGCCCATACATACATTTACACTTAAAAAAATCATAGGTGGGCCAGGCGCAGTGGCTCATGCCTGTAATCCCAGTACTTTGGGAGGCCGAGGCAGGTGGATCACCTGAGGTTAGAAGTTTGAGAACAGCCTGACCAACATGATGAAACCCTATCTCTACTAAAAATACGAAATTAGCCTGGCGTGGTGGCATATGCCTGTAATCCCAGTTACTTGGGAAGCTGAGGCAGGAGAATCGCTTGAACCCGGGAAGTGGAGGTTGCAGTGAGCCGAGATTGTGCCATTGCACTCCAGCTTGGGCAATAAGAGCAAAACTCTGTCTCAAAAAAAAAAAAAAAAAAAAAAAATCACAAGTGTATTTTCAGAAACCCCTTGGGAGTTTGAAGCTGCATTTGCCTTTCCAGGTGATATCCATTAATGAGAAACAGGAGAGCTCAGAACTTTGCTTCCTGCAAATTTGATAGTAAACTGAAAATTTAGAAACTGCAAATTCAATAGTAAAATGTTTAACCTCTTGACTCCAACAACTCTTAAAAGACGCTATGTGATCTAGCAGACAAACAACACAGTTCTAGAAGTCATGATGCCAGGACCCCTTTCTAGTCACAACTCCACTCTGCAGTGTGCACTTGGGTCAATGGCAAGATTCAAGGCATTTGCCTTACTTGCTATTTGGGCACAATAGTCTACTTACTCAGATCTCCTGAGAAGCTTCATTAATAACTCCAGGAAGTGTGCAGAGTTCGAGAATGAGCAAAATCGGTGCTTTTGTTTATCAGAGAATGTCTCAAAAATATATTAAGATCATTAGCCATTTTTCAGGTAGGATGTCACATCTCCCTCTCTGAACTGTAAATACCTTGTGAAAGAGTAGTGTGCTTTTCATTGTATCTCTATGGCTTCTAGTATAGGGCTTTGCACAGAAAAAGTTATTTTTTCAATAGATATTTCATTTTTGGCTACTAATTTAACAACACTTTCTTAATGAAATAAGACAATTTAATTAAAATGATGGGATTCTAATCTCATACTTCTTCCCTGACGTCGCTCCTCCAAAAGAATGGGAGTCTGTCTTTTAAATACTAAGCCTTTAGCTTTCTGCTTCTGGGTTTTGAAGATTTCTGGAAGCAACTTAGCTTTTACCAAATTTCTAAACTTTCCACCCCACTCAATGTACTATTTTTTTTTTTCCTGGAAGACATATGAGGGAAAAGTAAATGAGTCTCAGTGATCAAATCCAATCTTTGATGAAACTCTTCAAACTGTATGTTGAGAGATCCATTGTGGTTTATTAAGTAGGAGCTCAGCTAAAATCAAGTATAAAATCTTTTTGCAGTCAAGATTCATATATCATGATATGTAATAGAATTTCGATTACCAAGCAACCTAAAACTTGCTATAGTATTTTATACTGTTCATCTTGGAAATTCATTTTCTTTCTAGTTTGACAAGACATTAAAATTAAAAAATATTTTTGTATCTGTGCTCCTTTTTTTCAACAAATCAACAAATATTATCAAGTACCTACACACACCCAGTCTTATGTGACACCATTCTTGTCCTTGGCTAGACAACCAAAAGAGAGCACACACACATTAATCATTAAGTAGTCCTAAACAGAGTTTAGCCAAATCCTTCAATAGTGTTGTGCCAGGGATATGTGCTGTAAGAGCTCCTAATAGAGGGGCATTAAATAATAAAGGAAGATCTCCTCTGGAAGTTTGACTAGCTATTATTATATGTGGGCTCTCCCTGGGTGCAAGCTAGAGATTGAGCTCCCAAACCCCAAGGTCAGAACTCTTGAAGAAACACATACAAATAAACAGGACTATCAAGATGGGAAAGGTGACTGGGCACCGTGGCTCATCCCTGCAATCCCAGCACTTTGGGAGCCTGAGGCAAGAGGATAACTTGAGGCCAGGAATTCAAGACCAGCCTGGGCAGCAAAGTGAGACTCCATCTGTACAAAAAATTTACAAATTAGCCAGGTGTGGTGGTGTGCATCTGCAGTCCCAACTACTCTGGAGGCTGAGTTGGGGGAGGATTGCTTGAGTCCAGGAGTTTGAGGTTGCAGTGAGCTATGATTGTGCCTCAGCACTCCAGCCTGGGTGACAGAGTGAGATCCTGTCTCAAAAACAAAAAGAAAAACAAAAAAAGATGGGACAAGCCACCATTAGTCTCATTACCAAAAACTGGTTATACTGACTTCCTATTTATTTATTTATTTATTTATTCATTCATTTTTGAGACGGAGTCTTGCTCTGTCGCCCAGGCTGGAGAGCAGTGGCGCGATCTCGGCTCACTGCAAGCTCTGCCTCCCGGGTTCACGCCATTCTCCTGCCTCAGCCTCCCGAGTAGCTGGGACTACAGGCGCCCGCCACGATGCCCGGCTAATTTTTTGTATTTTTAGTAGAGATGGGGTTTCACCGTGTTAGCCAGGATGGTCTCGATCTTCTGACCTCGTGATCCACCGGCCTCGGCCTCCCAAAGTGCTGGAATTACAGGTGTGAGCCACTGCTCCTGGCCGACTTTCTATTCTTTCTATTTGCAGATCATAAGGAAGACGAGGCTAAACATCCAATATAGCCAGTTTCTTAGTTAATGAGTTGATATTTATACTAATGAAGATCTAAAATTTCTGCTAGATATGGCACAGATGAGGGTGTATTTAGATTGTGGTTAGTGGAGCTGCAGGTTTCAACAATTAAGGCTCAATTCACTTAAATTTTGCCATATTGCAGTAAAAGCAAAGTGCTATTTTGGTACTGAATTTGGCTAGCATCCGCTCTCTGTCTAGACATCACTGAAGATATCTCTTTTCTATACCTATGTGTGAAACACATTTCTTTCTTTCTTTTTTTTTTTAAGATGGAGTCTCGCTCTGTCCCCCAGGCTGGAGTGCAGTGGCCCGATCTCGGCTCACTGCAAGCTCCGCCTCCTGGGTTCACGCCATTCTCCTGCATCAGCCTCCCGAGTAGCTGGGACTACAGGCACCCGCCACCACGCCTGGCTACTTTTTTGTATTTTTAGAAGAGGCAGGGTTTCACCGTGTTAGCCAGGAGGGTCTCAATCTCATGACCTCGTGATCTGCCCGTTTTGGCATCCCAAAGTGCTGAGATTACAGGCATGAGCCACCGTGCCCAGCCAGAAATTTCAAAGTACACATAAGACAATAAATATATGATCTATTGTCTCATATGTACACCTTTTCCCTTCTCTGGTTATAAATATACTAGTGGGTACAAATGTTAACAAGTATTATATTGAATTTACATAGGGTTTTTAGATTGCTATTTCAGATGAATTGTGTATCCCCAAAATACCAAAGCTGAAAGACAACGGTCACACATTGCTCAACAATGGGCATACATTCTGAGAAACGCGTTGTTAGGTGATTTCATCATTGTATGAACATCAGAGTGTACTTACAAAAACTAGATGGTCTAGCCTGCTACACACCTAGGCTATATGGTACAGCCTATTGCTCCTAGCCTATAAACCTGTGCAGCATGTTACTGTACTGAATACTGTGGAAAATTATAACACAATGATAATTATTTGTGTTTCTAAACATAGAAAAGGTACAGTAAAAATACAGTATTAAAGATAAAAAATGGCACACCTGTAGAAAGCACTTACCATGAATGGAGCTTGCAGGAATGGAAGCTATTCTGGCTGAGCCAGTGAGTGGTGAGTGAATGTGAAAGCCTAGGGCATTGCTGTACACCACTGCAGACTTTATAAACACTGTACACTTAGGCTACACTCAATTTATAAAATATTTTCTTTCTTTAATAATAAATTAACCTCAGCTTATTGGTAATTTTTTGACATTTTCAAACTTCTTGACTCTTGTAAAAGCACACTGCTTAAAACACAAACACGTTGTGCAGCTGTACAAAAATATTTTCTTTATATTCTTATTCTATAAGATTTTTAAAATTAAAATTTATTTTAATTTTTTTACTTTTTAAACTTTTTTGTTAAAAACTAAGACATAGAAACTCACATTAATGGCCGGACATGGTGGCTCACGCCTGTAATCCCAGCATTTTAGGGGGCTGAGTTGGGCGGATCATCTGAGGTCAGGAGTTTGAGACCAGCCTGGTCAACAAGGTGAAACCCCGGCTCTACTAAAAATACAATAATTGGCCTGGCATGGTGGCGCATGGCTGTAGTCCTAGCTACTCAAGAGGCTGAGGCAGGAGACTCACTTGAACCCAGGAGGCGGAGGTTGCAGTGAGCTGAGATCGCACCATTGCACTCCAGCCTGGGCGACAGAGCAAGACTCCGTTTCAAAAAAAAAAAAAGAAACATTAACCTTTTGTAGGCCCACATTAACCTGAGCTTACAAAGGGCTAGATTCATCAATGTCACTGTCTTCCTCCTCCACATTTTGTCGCACTGGAAGGTGTTCAGGGGTAGTATAAGGCCTGGAGCCATCTCTTATGATAACAATGCCTTCTTGAATACCACCTGAAGGATGTGCCTGAGTCTGTTTTACAGTTACCCATTCTTTTTATAAGTAGAAGAAGTACACTCTAAAAGTATTTTATAATAGATACATAAACCAGTAAGATAGTTGTTTATTTTCATTATCAAGTATTATGTACTGTACATAGTTGTATGTGCAATTGTTTGAATATGTATGAGTGGCAGAGCAGTTGGTTTGTTTATAGTAGCATCACTACAGACATGTTGAGTCATGTGTTGCACTACGATGTTATGTTACTGTATTATAGTCCATTCTCACACTGCTATGAAGAAATACCAGAGACTGGGTAACTCATAAAGAAAAGAGTTTTAATGGACTCACAGTTCCACATGGCTGGGGAGGCCTCAAGAAATTTACAATCATGGCAGAAGGCACCTCTTCACAGGGTGGCAGGAGAGAGAATGAGTGCCAGCAGGGGAAAAGCCAGACTCTTATAAAACCATCAGATCTCGTGAGACTCACTCACTATCAAGAGAACAGCATGGGGGAAGCTGTCCCCATGATTCAATTATATCCACCTGGTCCCGCCCTAGAACGTGGGGATTATGGGGATTACAATTCAAAGTGAGATTTGGGAGGGGACACAGAGCCAAACCGTATCAGTTACCTACAAAGTCACTAGGTGATAGGAATTTTTCAACTCTGTTTTAAGCTTAAGAGACCACTGTCATATAAGTGATTGACTAAAACCTTGTTATGCAGCAAATTACTGTTCTGGAAAACAAGAATTTACCCATCTCATATACTAAGTATATTGTTTAGTTTTAAAATGTTCTGTATATTATGCTGTTTTAACATTTAAAAAAACTTTCTGGGCTGGGTGTGGTTGCTCCTTCCTGTAATCCCAGAAATTTGGGAGGCTCAGGCAGGAGGATCACTTGAGCCTGGGATTTGAGACCACTCTGGGCAACATAGTGAGACCCCGTCTTTACAAAAAATTTTAAAAGTTAGCTGGGTGTGGTGGTGTGCGCCTGTAATCCTAGCTACTTGGGAGGCTGAAGTGGGAGGATTGCTTGAGCCCGGGAGTTTGAGGTTATGAGTACCACTGCACTCCAGCCTGGGTAAAAGAATGAGACTGTTTCTTAAAACAAAACAGAACAACAACAAAAAACTTTTCTGGGAGGGGAGAGACTGCCCCTCTTAAGGCTGGCCAATTTTTAAGGATAGCAAGGGCTCAAAGGAAAGCTTGCCTTTGGTATGCAGACTAACCAATCCAGAGATCTGGCCTGTACATACCAGGAAGTAATATTCACCTGCCTTAATTATCTCAGGGCCAGATACCAGGTAGCTAGGGACTTCTCCTTAGAGCCTTTCCAAATTATTTAAACAAGCCAATCCTGCCCTGCCTTGCCTTCCTCACAGGAACTCCAATAAGGGCCGTGGCCTAGGCTCTTACCTTGCTCCAGCCCCTTCTGCCTCCTGACTGAAGCTGGTGCCTCCCCGTGTGGCCCTGCATGGTGTGACATGCCTCCTGTTTCTAGGATCTGTGAGTAAAATAAAGTTTGTTTTCTTGAGCCTTTCCTATGACTCCTCTCATGGGCACACCTGAGTGACCATCACGTAACAGAACACAGAATACTAAGAGTGGGACAAAAAAAAAAAAAAAAAAAAAAGCAAAACCAACCCAACAATCAGTTGAGAATAAATAAAACTTTATTTAATGAATAAAGAAACAGTCCATCACATCCTGTAAATTGCCTTTAAAAACATGCAGCTTATATTAAATTCTGATTCATAAATTTAATTTTTATTCTTCTAATTGTAAAATTTCCAAACAAAACACAGTCCCAACAAATCCTTAAGAAAGCAGGACTAGGGAACAGCAACGAGTGTCATGTAGATGACGTGTTCTACCAGAATACAATACCATGTGCCTTCTGAGGAAGGACGTGATTTATGCTCGCAGACATTTTGGCTTAAATGATCACTGGTTTTCAGTTCCACAGAAGGTCTTCACATGCATGATGTGGAGGAACATGGATAAAAGCCAAGATCTGTTAATTGCTTTCTAGTAATAGAGGTGAAATATACAGTTTATGCAATGCACACATTTCAAAATAGTCACTATAATGGCTTTTGCATTAAGATTTCAATAACCAAAAAAAGTACTCTCGAAAATAAGTTGACTCCAGCTTCCTGAGATGGAAGCATACCATGTTTGCGAGACTTCTGGGGCCTGGTGTGTTTTCAAGTGGGAAGAACTCATGCATGGAGAGGGAGAAAAAGCGTTACAAGGTGTCACTTGATTTGGATTGAATTAAGTCAGCTGTGGGTGCTCCACGACTCCTTACTTGAAGTGTGTGTGTGTTTGTGTGTGTGTGGGTGTACATCATTTGTCAGTCTTCATGTGAATCAACAGGATTAAGTTCAGACGTGATGTAGCTGAGAATGCAAAAACAGAGACCAAAGGATATGCTTATTTTTGAGGGTCCACATATACCAGGTATTCTAAAGCTGATTTATTCAATGTAAGGCCACTGAGATGCTGGCATGGGATGTTTCTTCATTAGGGTTTGGGACAGTACTGTGGAATTGTCCTGAACTACTTATGCCAGAAAGGAATACAGAAACTCCCTTGCTATTTCTCTGCACGGTGGAGTCATCATTTCCACTACCTTCAATCATAGACACAGAAGTCAAAATTCCCCTAGGCTATTCTGCCTACACTGAAGTGAATTTCCCTGGAATCTCCCTACAGAAAGCAGACAGGATATTTCTTGAAAATCCATTTGATTTTTCTTTAGGTTTGTCCATTTATTTCTTTGCTGCATGCCATCTTGGAAGACAAAATCCCATCATTGTGTACTACCCTTCTAAGGAAGGACAAAGTAGTGGGCAGGAAAGAAATGTGAACTTTTTTTTTTTTTTTTTGAGACGGAGTCTCACTCTGTCGCCCAGGCTGGAGTGCAGTGGTGGGATCTCGGGTCACTGCAGCCTCCGCCTCCAGGGTCAAGCGATTCTCCTGCTCCAGCCTCCCAAGTAGCTGGGACTACAGGCGCGCGCCACCACGCCTGGCTAATTTTTGTATTTTTAGTGGAGATGGGGTTTCGCCCTGTTGGCCAGGATGGTCTCGATTTCTTGACCTCATCATCTGCCTGCCTCGGCCTCCTAAAGTGCTGGGATTGCAGGCGTGAGCTGCCGCGCCCGGCCAGTAATGTGAACTTTTTAAACAAGTTAACTATTTACTTTGGAGAAAAATATTTTAAACATTAAAGACATTTTTAAAAATATATATTTAAAAAACTGCTACCACTCTTTTGGGGGGGTTGTCTAAACGCTTCATAAATATTTATTTATGCATTTATCCTACCCTCCATCCTCAGCAAACCTCAGTACTTTGCTTATTTTACAAATAAAGAGACAGAGATCCCAGAGTTATGAAAATATTACAGAATCTATCTAAACTCATTTGAATGACTAAAATCCTCCTTAGAATTCACCTAAGAATTTACAAACTAGGAAGCTTTCCTAATGCTATTAAATATTCTAAAAATTTTTATCTGGACAGGGAGATAATGAAAAGAGAAGATTAGGTCAATAAATTTAATGCTAATGATTGCAAAAACAAAGTGAAAATCATAAAAGAGGATGAGGTGTCTCTGAAATCAAAATACTGGAAACATTTTTTACCAATACTGTGTTAAAATATAGTTGCATTAAAATTTTCTCATTTGAATTATTTTAGGATTTTTACTGCCCTTAAAACATGCAGTAAAACTTTTATACTGTATACATATTTAGTCATCTTTTGGCAGTGACAACTATAGTCAATACTAGTATACATTCACTGGATTCTTACAACAGTAATCATGTGGAAAGTACAGGAATCTATCTCTTGTTTGCTGATAACTCATTGAATCTGTGTAGAAACATTGGATTTTTTGGAGTTTTGGAATATTGAGCAATTACTTTTACCATGCTAGCTATATACAAATAATTTATGTTTCTTGTGAGTATAAAAACACCTCTTATTGTAACAAGACTATATTCATATCTCCATGAATTTCCAGTCCAAACTGTGCTTGCCCATCTTTAAATCCCATTTTTAATGTGTATTTGTTTTCAGTTAAGAAGCGTTTAAGAATGAAAACCAAAATCCAGTTATCTTTCTGTTGCTCCAGAGATATTTTAACCAGGTTATAATACATGTAGTAATTTATACAATATAAATAAGAATCATTTATAAAATTACTTTTAAATGTCAAATAAGGCCCAGGGTGGTGGCTCACACCTGTAATCCCAGAACTTTGGGAGGCCAAGGTGGGTGGATCACCTGAGGTCAGTAGTTGGAGACCAGCGTGGCCAACATGGCAAAACCCCATCTCTACCAAAAATACAAAAAAAATTAGCCAGGTGTGGTGGCACATGCCTGTAATCCCAGCTACTTGGGAGGCTGAGGCACGAGAATCACTTGAACCCGGGAGGCAGAGGTTGCAATAAGTCGAGATTGTGCCACTGCACTCCAGCCTGGGCAATACAGCGAGACGCTGTCTCAAAAAAAAAAAAATCAAATACATTTGTACATTTAAAAATTCGGGAGGCTGAGGCAGGAGAATCGCTTGAACCCTGGAGGTGGAGTCTGCAGTGAGCCGAGATCACACCACTGCACTCCAGCCCGGGCAATACAGTGAGACACCATCTCAAAAAAAAAAAAGAAAGAAAGAAAGAAAGAAGAATTGGTCCAATTGCTTCTTGGCCTTTTAGCTAAGACCAAGTGTATATCTGCTCTTATCAGTTCTAAGAAATAAAAAAAAAATTGGTTCATTCATTATCAAAAAGTAATCTTTAAACCTGGAAACTATAACTACTTTCTACATTTTAAAGAAAAATGTACATTTATTTCAGCCTTAAAATGCTATTGTCAAATAATGTTGAAATATTTTACTTTTTATTATTAGAGAAACAGTTTCTATTCACTTATACGTTAAAATCTTCTAGCAAATTAATGTTTATAGCAGTGCAGCCATTTTCAATACTCTCAGCATTTATGGCACAATTCTCAGAGGATTGAAAAGTATGCTCTTTCTTTATTTTTTGCAAGTTCAAGGCTATTTCTCTTTGGAATTTGAAGTGGCTATTATGTACATATTAACCAAAGGCAGCTTGTTTATGGTTCTATAATACCAAGTATGCTAACTAATGTAATTAGAAATAAGAGGCAAACATATTTTTAGCAAATATGCAATTTTTTGCACTGCACAGATTTTTAAAAACATGATATTAGCAACTTTTTAGCATACTGATGACCACTGCATTGTCAAAGTTTAGAAGATGCTTGGCATTCTTCAAACAATGCTTCAGTAATGAACTTTCTGGAATATTGATACACTTAAAACAAGAAAAAGCTATTAGTGATTAAAAGGACTTTGACTCTATTGAAGTCTAAGTAACTGTTCATTTACCGGTAAGGCATGTTGACTTTCAACTCAACCATTAGTGGAAATATTTTTAATGCAAGTTACCCAAGGACCCTGGAAGGGACCCTGAATAAAGGCTATTATGAGTAAATTTGCCTACATTTATGGTTTCCCTGGCAGTTTTGAGTTTACAATCGATTTATTAATAGCCCATATGCACATAAACTCAAGGTCCCAGCTTGGAAGGTACTTTGGGAGCACATGGAGGAGAAGGAAGAAAGGAAGAGGCTGTGATCGGCAGGAACAGTTTGGGTGTCTGAGTCAGTTGCCTCTATTTCCCCTCACAGTTTGATTTTTTTTTAAAAACTCTCTCAGCAATTTTATTAAATAGAAGTTGATGGGAGGGAGAAAGCAATTGGTTTTAAAAATTCAGCACCTCTGTGAAGTTAAAAGACTCTCGGGCATTTAGAGTTTGTTCAACTGGACTGGTTTCTTCTGGATACCAAGCCAAGATGTATGGAACTGGAGTTAGGTCATTGTGGAGCATGAAGCACCCTGGCAGGCCTTGGGGAAGGGATGAGATGGGACAAGTTAGAGCAGTGAGATTATAGAACATGGGGCACAGGGCACCTGGGAAGAAAAACAAAGAATGAAGGCTAGATGCAGAAAGGATCATAGACACTCTGGCTTTGACACATCAGAGGCACCGAAAAGGAGGAGGAAGTAGTCTTTTTTCTCTTATTCACTGCTTTGTCTGGTTCCCTGTCCTTGAGGCCATAACCCAATCTAGTGTAATAGGTACAGGTATGCCTCGGAGATACTGAGAGCTCTGTTCCAGACAATAAAGCAAGTCACATAACTTTATTGCTTTCCCAGTGCATATAAAAGTTATGTTTATACTGTAGTCTATTAAGTGTGCAATAGCACTGTGTCTAAAAAACAATGTACATACCCTAATTAAAGAATACTTTGACAGGGCACTGTGGCTCACACCTGTAATCCCAGCACTCTGAGAGGCCCAAGCGGGCGGATCGCTTGAGCCCAGGAGTTTGAGACCAGCCCTGGGCAACACAGTGAGACGCTGGCTCTACAAAAACTTAAAAAAATTAGCTAGGTACTGTGGTGAGCGCCTGTAGTCCCAGCTACTTGAGAGGCTGAGGTGGGAGGATGGCTTGAGCCTGGGAGGCAGAGGTTGCAGTGAGCAGAGATGACACCACGGCACTCCAACCTGGGCGACAGAGCCAGACTCTGTAACAACAACAACAACAACAACAACAACAACAAACCAACAAAAAAAACTTTACTGCTAAAAAAAAATGCTAACAATAATCTGAGCCTTCACAGACTCATAATCTTTTTGCTGTCAGAGGGTCTTGTCTTGATGTTGATGACTGCTGACTGATCAGGGTGGTGGTTGCTGAATGTTACAGTGGCTGTGCCAATTTCCTAAAATAACAGCGAAGTTTGCTGCATTGATTGACTTTTTCTTTCATAATGATTTCTCTGCAGCATGCAATGCTGTTTAATAGTACTTCACCCGCAGTAGAACTTCTTTCAAAATTAGAATCAATCCTCTCAAATCCTGCTGCTCCTTTATCAACAAAGTTTATGTTTTACTCTAAATTGTTTATTGTTATTTCAACAATGTTCATAGCATCTCCACCAGGAGTCGTTTCCATTTCAAGAAACCACTTTCTTTGCTCAGCCATAAGAAGCAACTTCTGATCTGCTAAAGTTTGATCATGAGATGGCAGCAATTCAGCCCCATCTTCAGGCTCCACTTCTAATTCTAGTTCTCTTGCTATTTCCATCACATCTGCAGTGACGTGTTCCATTCAAGTCTTGAACCTCTTGGTCATCCATGAGGGTTGGAATCGAATTCTTCCAAACTCCTGTTCATGTTGATATTTTGACCTTCCATGAGTCATGAATGTTCTTAATGGCATCTAGAATGGTAAATCCTTTCCAGAAGCTTTTCAATTTACTTTGCGCAGATCCATCTGAGGAATCACTGTCTATGGCAACTATGGCCTTAAGAAATGTGTTTCTTAAATAATAAAACCTGGGAGTTGAAATGACCCCTTGATCCATGGGCTGGATCAAGAACGGATGTTGTATTAGCAGGCATGAAAGCAACATTAATCTTCTTGTACGTGTCCATCAGAGCTCTTGGGTGACCAGGTGCATTGTCAATGAGCAGTAATATTTTCAAAGGAAATTTTTTTTCTGAGTCTCAATGGTGGGCTTACAATATTCAGTCAATCACACTGTAAGCGGATGTGCTGTCAACCAGGCTTTGTTGTTCCATTTATAGAACACAGGCAAAGTAGATTTAGCACAATTCTTAAGGGCCCTAGGATTTTCAGAATGGTAAATGAGCATTGGTTTCAACTTAAAGTCACCAGCGGCATTAGCCCCTAATGAGAGAGTCGGCCTGTCCTTTGAAGCTTAGAAGCCAGGCATTGACTTGTCCTTTCTAACTAGGAAAGTCGCAGATGGCATCTTCTTTCAATACAAGGCTGTTTCATCTACATTGAAAATCTGTTGTTTAGTGTAGCCACCTTCATCAATGATCTTAGCTAGATCTTCTGGATAACTTGCAGCTTCTACATCAGCACTTGCTGCTTCACCTTGCACTTTAAGATTGTGGAGATGGCTTCTTTCATTAAACCTCATGAACCCACCTCTGCTAGCTTCCAGCTTTTCTTTTTTTTCTTTTCTTTTTTTTTTCGACGGAGTCTCGCTCTGTCACCCAGGCTGGAGTGCAGTGGCAGGATCTTGGTTCACTGCAAGCTCCGCCTCCCAGGTTCACGCCATTCTCCTGGCTCAGCCTCCTGAGTAGCTGGGACTACAGGTACCCGCCACCACGCCTGGCTAATTTTTTGTATTTTTAGTAGAGATGCAGTTTCACCGTGTTAGCCAGGATGGTCTTGATCTCCTGACCTCGTGATCCACCCGCCTCAGCCTCCCAAAGTGCTGGGATTACAGGCGTGAGCCACCGTGCCCAGCCTTACTTTCAGCTTTTCTTCTGCAGCTTTCTCACCTAGCTCAGCCTTCACAGAATTGAAGAGAATTAGGACCTTGCTCTGACTAGGCTTTGGCTTATGCGAATGTTGTGACTGGTTTGATCTTCTATCCAGACCACTCAGACTTTCTCCATATCAGCAATAAGGCTGTTTTGCTTTCTTATCATTTATGTGTTCACTGGAGTAGCACTTATTTCCTTCAAGAACTTTTCCTTTGCATTCACAACTTGGTTAACAGGCACAAGAGACCTAGCTTGTGGCCTAGCTCAGCTTTTGACGTGTCTTCCTCTCAAAGCTCAATCATTTCTAGCTTTTGATTTAAAGTGAGAGATGTACTACTCTTTCTTTCACTTGAACAGTTAGAGGCCAATGTAGGGTTATTAATTGTCCTAATTTCAATATTGCTGTCTCAGGGACTAGGGAGGCCCAAGGAGAGGGAGAGAGATGTGGGAACAGCTGGTTGGTAGAGCTGTCAGAACACGCACAACATGTAGCGATTGAATTTGCCGCCTTCTATGGGTGCAGTTCATGGTGCCCCAAAGCAATTACAATAGCAACATCGAAGACCCCTGATCACAGATCACCATAACTATATCATAATGTTGAAATTTTGAATTGTTGCCAGAATTACCAAAATGCAACACAGAAACAGGCAGTGAGAGCACATGTTCTCACAGGGTTGCCACCGACTTTCAATTTGTAAAAACTGCAGTATCTGTGAAGTACAGTGAAGTGAGAAGCAGTAAAGGGAGGTATTTCTGTGCTGTAATCAGTCATGAATTAGACGGGCTTTTCTGGATTCACTTGGGAATCCAGCGTTGGGTGATATGTGTGTAAGGAAATATAGTCTCAGTTTTAAACAACCACTTTACAAATGAATATGTGGAGCACAACCCATTTATCATTTGAGGATTATCCAGGTGAAACTGCCCTTACCAAAGTCATCTTTTGACTCCTCTGGGAATGATTCTTCCTTGTACGTGTTCCTCAGGGCCCTAAGTCTACTTGCTGCTTGCCTATTGACCATGTTTTCTTATTGAATGCCTACAAAAGTTAAGTGATGAATAAAAAGAGAAGGATGCATTTAAACCACTTGTGCTATTTGGAAATTCTGAGTAATCCCTTAGTTTGGTGAAGAGTGATCTATCTCAACAAGGCAGTTTTGGTTTAAATGGTGCATTTTCTTTCTCCATTTTCCCTCTGATCCCCAATGCCATGACTAATTAAGTCGTGAAAAGCCCTTCAGTTGCTTGGAGAGAAGGGTGCTTATGGAATCTGCACACATTTTTGAAATAAATGGCGAGGCAAATTGCATCAACTTTCCTTCTTTCCTTGATCCATTTTTTGCAGGTTTCTGAGCTTCCTTTGGGGGCTTCATGAATGCTGCATGTCTAACAAATGTAGCACAAAATAGTAGGGTCTAATAAAGCCAATGTGTGTGCTTATTTCTATTTTCCAGGCACATACTGCACGCGTAACCAGGGGCAGTACCTTCCTCATGGATTCCAGCACTACAGCTTTGTGCCATCTGCATCCCTTCAGACCTTTACGGGTAAGTTCTACGATAATCATGGTAATAAAATGATTCTTCTCAACCTTAGTCGCTCATCGGAATCACCTGGGAAGCTTTAAAAAATACTGATGCCTGTGTCACAACCCCAGGGCTACTGATTCAGTTGATTTGAGAAATGGCCTGGGTGTTGAGATTTTTTAAAAGCTCCCCAGGAGCTTTTAATGTGCAGGCAAGGTTAACAATCGCTGCTTAGACTGAATACACTTTATATAGAAATAAACCTACTTGTATACAATTTAAAATTCCATTTAGGTTGATAAATATTTATTGAGTGACTACTCTATATAAGGCATGAAAACAAACTCCTGACACAGTCCGTACCAACAAGTAGCCAAAACCTAATGCAAGCAAGAGCGGGCTAGTGTAAGAGGGAGGGCAGGCAGGTACACAGAGGCTGTGTTCTGTACAAAGCACTGTAGAGGCCAGGTGCAGTGGCTCACGCCTGTAATCCCAGCACTTTGGGAGGCTGAGGCTGGTGGATTTCTTGAGGTTAGGAGTTCGAGACCAGCTTGGCCAACATGGTGAAACCCTATCTCTACTAAAATTATAAAAATTAGCTGGGCATGGTGGGGGCTGCCTGTAATCCCAGCTACCTCGGGAGGCTGAGGCACGAGAATTGCTTGAACCCTAGGAGGCAGAGGTTGCAATGAACGAGATCACACCACTGCAAGCCAGCCTGGGCAACAGAGTGAGACTCTGTCTCAAAAACAAAGAAACAAACAAAAAAACACGTAGAAAGTAATCTTTTCTTCCTCCAGACTCAAGGAACTTGGTATAAGGCTTCAAAGAAAGTAGAATTCTATTTGGTTGGAGTGTGGGAGATCCTAAAATATATCAGAGGTAATGGCATTTGAGATGGACTTGAAGGAACTGATAAGACTTCCGTAGGTGGAGACTGAGGAGAGCCTTCCAGGCAGAGGCAGAAGAAAGGCATGTGGCTGAAAAGCAGGGGCCTGTGTGAGGTTTGCTGCTGTGTTGGGTACGTTTTCTGAGTAATGGATGAAAAGCTTTGGGATCATATTAGGTAGCACAGGGCAGGTCAGCTGGTACCTGAATTGGCTCCAGGTAGCCATTAGGGGTTTGAACACTTGGAAATAATATTAATATAACTGGAGCAGTATTTTGCAAAGAATGATCTGCTGCTGAGATCTGGGCTAGGTTTGAGTAGGAAGAAATGGCAGGACTAGAGGCAGGAAGACCAGAAGGAGTATGTTATGGTTGAAGTCAGTAGTATTGAGGTCAAGTGGCCGGACCTGGTGGCTCATGCCTGTAATCCCAGCACTTTGGGAGGCCAAGACGGGCAGATCACTTGTGGTCAGGAATTCAAGACCAGCTTGGCCAACACGGTGAAACCCCGTCTCTACTAAAAATACAAAAATTAGTTGGGCATGATGGCTCGCGTCTGTATTCCAAGCTACTTGGGAGGCTGAGGTAGGAGAATCGCTTGAACCTGGGAGGCAGAGGTTGCAGCGAGCCAAGACTGTACCACTGCACTCCAGGCTGGGTGACAGAGCAAGACTCCATCTCACAAAAAAAAAAAAAAAAAAAAAAAAAAAAGAAGTATTATTGAGGGCAAGTGAAGGAAGTAATGGAAGTCTGAACTGGAGCACTGCAGGGGAAAGGAAGAAACTCCTGACTATAAGAAGAATGATAGAAGTAGAATCAGCAGGACTTGTCCATTGATAGGGTAGAGGAAGCAAAAACTGACTTGGATGTTTCTTATTAGAATTATGAGGAACGTTGATGGTGCCAATAACAGAAATCATTAAACTAGATTGAGGAATGGATTATAAAGGGAAGATGAATCTGATTTTGGATATGTTGAAAACAAACATCCAATGGAACTAAAATTTTTATTCAAATATTCCTCATTGTAACTGAATTCTAATTGGATTCTTTTTTGAAGTCAATATTTTGTAGGGATAGCGTCTCACTATGTTGCCTAGGCTGGCCTCGAACTCTTGGGCTCAAGCCATCCTCCTGCCTCAGCCTCCCAAAGTGCCAGGATTACAGTCATTGTGCTCGGTTGAGTTCTAATGGAATTCTTAAAGCAGGGCCTTGATTTGTTTGACACAGTGGTTCTCAACAAAGGGGGATTCTGCCTTTCAGGGAACATATGGCCATGTCTGAAGACATTTTGGGCTGCCACAACTTGGGGAAGAACAACTAGTGGATAGAGGCCAGGGATGCTGCTAAACATTCTACAATGCACAGGACAGTCCTCCATAACAAAGAATTCTCCAGTCCAAAGTGTCAGTAGTATTGAGGTTGGGAAACCCTGCTTTAACATAATTTAATAGCTCAAATTTCAGTAATTTTTAGGCCTGTTAATATTTGGGGTGAGACAACGCCACCTAGTTGCCAAATGTAATATTTATCTTAGTTCTCTGTTCAGAAAGCTAAAACACAGAGATGAAGAACATCATTTCATGGGAGAACTATCTAGGGTTTACAGAAGTAGGTGTGATGGGGAGGTCTGGTGTACAATCTAGGAGCAGTCCTGGAGTTAGAAAGTGCTCTTTAAGCTGGGCACAGTGGTTTATGCCTGTAATCCCAGCACTTTGGGAGGCCGAGGTGGGTGGATCACTTGAGGTCAGGAGTTCGAGACCAGCCTGGCCAACACGGCGAAACCCTGTCTCTACAAAAAACACAAAATTAGCCGGGCATGGTGGTGTGTGCCTGTAATCCCAGCTACTTGGGAGGCTGAGGCAGGAGAATCGCTGGAACCTGGGAGGCGGAGTTTGCAGTGAGCCAAGATCGTGGCACTGCACTGAAGCCTGGGTGACAGTGAGACTCCATTAAAAAAAAAGAAAGAAAGAAAGAAAGAAAAAAGTGCTCTTTGTTTATAAGAGATCTCAGAAGTCAATATGGAAACAATATTTCACTGGATTCCATATGAAATGCATTCTATTCCATTAAGGATGCCTGTATTTTACTGCTGTTACTGAATACATTAAAAAACAGAATCTAATAATTCTGCTAAATAATTGAAATAGTTATTGCTTGAGGATGTAACCTATGGTATTTTGTTTCATTAAGAAATAAAGATTGAAAAGATTTTTAAAGTTATAAAAAAATAGAATGAAGAGCACTAGAAACTTCTATTTTGCTTCAAGAGACAGCATTCTGCACACCTCAAATATTACCTTCCCTAATAGGTTGTGAGCTCCCTGAGGGTAGGGACTGTGACTTATTCATATCTTTATATCTGCCGCAGTATCTAGCACAGCATCTCATACAGAGTAGACATACAAATGATTTCTCCAGTGAATGAATTTATTTTTATGCTGGAAATCCTTGCCTTGAAGTGAAGACAGTTTCAAGCCTTTCTAAGCAGTTACTGTCTGTTCACACAAATACAATGCCAGCTGAGTGTGCTTGGCACAGACAGCACCAGAGATTCCAGCACAGGGAATTGATAACAGACACCTGCAATTCATTTCCCTGCACAGTCTAGAGCAAACTGTGCTGTGATGAGCATTCCCAGGGCAGTGTTTGGACTGGTGTGTGGGTGGCATATTCCTGCAGAATATAAGATTAGGCTATCTTATAATAGACATAATAACAGAAGATTCATTCATCCAGCAAATATTTATTGAATGTCTACTTTGTGCTAGGTACTCTTCTAGGTACTAGGGATATCACAGTGAACTTAAGTCTAAAAATTCCTTAAGAGGCAGGGTTTGAATTGGTGATTAGAAAAAAGATGCATATTCCCCTTTCTCCCAACTTTTCCACCTAGCAGAATATTCTCTACATAGAAAATGCAATTTGACCAATGATCTCAAAGCATTTCAAAGCTATTAAAGACCTCTCCTTCCAAAACCACTGCTCTGCTGGGGCAAGTGACAAAAACAACACTCTCCCATCATTTCCTCTCCTTGTTTGTATCTCTTCCTTCCTCCTACACTTTCAGACTTTTGGGGAAAGGGGTAGGAGCCCATGAGGTGTATTTTATGGGCAAATGATGACTCTTGCACATTTTTTAAGTGGTAGTTGAAGCTAGTAGTTTTTAAAGTGACCCCACAGAGGATTTCTTTCTGATTGGTTTATTACCAATCCTTTAGTTCTAGTGTCTAGGGATATGCAAAGTCAGAAAAAAACAGTCACCACCCAAAAGAAAATAGTGCAGACAAGCTGGTAAGGCCATGTTTTGGCTACAAAATAAGTGCACTGTGCAATATCAAGTGTTTCAGCAAGTTTTTGGAATCTCAAGCACATTTTGACACCTTATTATGTGGCTCAGTACACCCAGGATATGCAAATCAAAAGTGTTTGCCCGCATACGTGAGTTGTATGGCATGACCTCCTAATGCTAAGTGGAAGCTGATTTGGTGAATTCACCAAAACTACTGCTATACATGTAATCGATGAAAGGTGATGGTGACCTGTCCGCCTTTCTCCTTGGCATTGTTTGGTGAGTTAGTCATATCCTAAGGTCACTACTGCCTAACTCCTCTCAGCCCAGGCATATGGCTCCTAATTGCTCCTAGTATGGTCTAAACATCCCTAACACAACAGGGAGCAGGGGAGCATGCTAGTTTTTTCCCAAAGCAGTGGATGGCAACTGTGTGACATCTTTGGTTCATCTGTATTATCTTCTCACATCTCTGTTGGAATCTTTAGAAGGCACAGCCCTACCTTTCTCCCTCAGCTGAGACTGCAAGAATCCCTAGCTGACTTATTCAAAGCACTCCTTGCCACAGGTCCAGCAGCGTGGGAACTTACTCAACTTCGGTTGCTTGGAAACCACCAAGTCTGGCTTGTTCTCATTCCCCCTCCACAGTCCGCTCTCTTACACAGCAGGCACCTAGACATTCTTAAAGTTCATCACTCTCCACTACACTCCGAGAAGAGCATGAATACACCATCGTGCTTTCCATGGAGGAAAAGGCAGAAAATATGTCAAGTCCTTTACTGGTGAGAGATCCGTAGCGACTGCCACTGGGCCGGACAGACATGGGCGGTGGGATCTGATGGTGCCACTGAGCTGGAAAATGGACCAAATAATGTGTTACGATCAAAGGCATGCAGTCCAGCATGTACGCTGCAGAGGTGCATTCTGTCCTCACCCCGATGCTCCCTGAGCATTCTTGGTAAAGCATATAACTATACCTGGGTCTGAATTGCCTCGTTTGTAGAAGAGAACAATAAAGCCTTCCCTGCCAGGAATAAGGAAACTGTGCTGGTGATATCTTAAGCCCCTAATTCCAAAATCTGTGATTCTAATTCAGTAAGAGATTAGAATCCTACAAGTGAGAGATTAGAATTCCTCTAAGATGCGGCCAGGCACGGTGGCTTATGCCTGTAATCCCAGCACTTTGGAAGGCTGAAACGGGCACATTGCTTGAGCTCAGGAGTTCAAGACCAGGCTGGCCAACATGGTGAAACCCAGTTTCTACTAAATACAAAAATTAGCTGAGCATGGTGGCATACACCTGTAATCCCAGCTACTCAGGACGCTGAGGCACGAGAATCACTTGAACCCAGGAGGCAGAGGTTGCAGTGAGCCAAGATCACACCAAGGCATGCCACCTCACCTGGGCGACAGAGCGAGACTCCATCTCAAAAAAACAAAAAACAAAAAAAAAGAAAAGAATTCTATAAGATGGAAGAGTGGGTGACTAGGGTGATTTCTCAAGCTTATCCCCTTCCAGCGTCCTACCATGAAGACCTGTTAGGGGCAGTGTACAGAGGGTTGTAGGCTCTCAAAGAGGGTACCTCAAAAGATACAGACAAGAAAGCTGCAGAAATGAAAGCCAAACAATGGGTTTGCCCCTCTGAGCAGTGCCTACCTCACACCCTAATCACCCTAATCAGTCATTACCTACCTACCCACCTCCCTAATCAGGTTCTATTGTTACAGCAAGAAGACTGAAAAATAATTTAGGTACAATCAACCATGGTTCAGGGACAAAAGATAATTTATTAGAGTTTCTATGTTCACCAAGTGCTGCTGTTTTTAGCAGATATGACTTTAAGGTTTGAACATGGCCTGAGCGAGCTATCTGTCCAAACTTCACAGTCTCTGCTGTGGTTCCTGATTCAGAAATTACCGGGCAATCTTCTGATTAGGTTTCTGGGGACCTTGATGTGCAGAAGGGCGTTCCCTAGGTGGGGAACTCTCGTGCTCTGGGTCCTGGAAAGCTGTGCCCCTTTCTAGCATTCTGATTTAGAAATTGGTCCTTTGTTGATTTCATCATCTTGATTCAGTTTTCCAGTCTACATACCTCTGAGTGAATTCAGAAAAATCAAAATTTGGAGGACCAAACCTAGAGCGGTTTCACTAAAGAGCAGACACTCAGTAAGGCCTGCTCTTGCGCAGTCTCTCCTCCCAGCCCCTCCATCTCTTAGCCCTTCCCGGCTCTCTCTGACATCTTAACTGGACTACTGCATTTCCTAGGATTAGGAAGTGAGAGAAGAGAGGGGAGCCCTACGTGTCCCTATTCCTCAGAAAGGCAGGAAGTGTGGTGGCGGGGAAGGGAATCGATTCCAGCCCAAGTCTTCCACGTGTCCTCCATCCTAGGTCCCAACTGAGGAAACAGCACTGCCTATTGTTGGTGCTATGGAAGCAGGACAGGAACGAAAGGGAGAGGAGAGCCAGGGCAAAGTGACCTGGAAACTCAGCCACTGGAGGGCAGGATTGGCACAAGAGTCATCTGGTTCAGGGCTTATTGGTGGGGAGTTTCTCAGTTGGAGACCTACTGCCTTCTGACTTGGTGAAGACTGGGAAATGGTTAAGGACTGAGCCTTGATTAAGGAACATATCACTACTGGCCTCTTTCTCCCCCGATTTCTCCAGGGAAAAGTACATTAGTGTCTGCTTCCTTCACAGTTTAATCTCTTCTCAAGTCCTAGGATAAGGGAAAATAACCAGAAAATTATATATTTTCTCCAAAAACTAGACCTAGAGAAAATGGCAGGCTGAAGCCCCTCCTTTTTGGTACTAAATAAAGGGAATACCTGCTATGCAACCATAAATAGCAGAGAGATCTATCAGGTAATAGACAGAGCTAGTCTTATTTATTATTTTGGCTAATTAGGTTAAGCCAGTTTTGAATGTGAGATTTTCTAGTCAATTATGTTTTTTCAAAAAGGATTAAAAAAAACACTCTTTTGGGTTAAGAAATATGTCTCTAAAAATACCAGTTAATGTCAAAAAGTGTAGGATTGAGCACACAAATACATAAATAAAAATTTATTTCTTAGATCCTTTTGAAAATTGGAAATGTGGTTCAAAGAAACAATGCAAAGGCCTAGATTTGCTTCCTAGCTGTAGTCATTAACCTCTCCGAGTCTTCCGCTAAATATATAGCACAGCCAATTTAAGTGTGGGGGAGCTTTCCAGAAGACGTGCTCTAGCTCAGTCTAAAAGATTGAGTGGAAACTCACAGGGAGGGTGGGGCGGGCTGTTCCAGGTGGTGGGACAGCCTGTACAATGTTGTTACTCTCATGTAATTTTCAGCGTTAAATGAAGGTAACTACAATTATAATAATCTCATGGGTCTGGGAGATTTAAAGGTATCACTTTGAATCCCGCCTTTGGACGAGAGAGGGGAGCCTATGTGTCATTCTACAAATGTCACTTGATATTATTATTATTATTATTATTAGGACAGCTCTCTATTATTAGAGAAGTCTGGGGGATTGGAGCAACACACATTTGTTAAATGAATAAATGAAAGGAGTTTCAAAAATTCTGCCGGGGCATCACAGGCAGTGGGAAGTTCCAGTGGGTGGCCCACGGCAGCAAGGAGATGGCAAGAAAACATTGGCTGTTCAGAGGCACAAGCACTTGCAAACTCTGGACTAGCTGTAATTCCTGGTATTAGAGGCCCTGTTTTGGAAGAAGGTGAAGCCCATAGTAAAATGTAAAAGTGTACAAACGCCCTGAGGTAACCAGGATGAGATGACTTTTTAAATCTATCTCTTAAGCACTAAAATATAGTATAGTCTACCCGATTCATTTATGGAAACATATTCCATCTATATTTATTTATTTATTTATTTTGAGGCAGAGTCTTGTTCTGTTGCCCAGGCTGGAGTGCAGTGGTGCAATCTCGGGTCACTGCAACCTCTGCCTTCTGGGTTCAAGCAATTCTTCTGCCTCAGCTGCCCGAGTAGCTGGGATTACAGGTGTGTGCCACCATGCCTGGCTAATTTTTGTATTTTTAGTAGAGGTGGAGTTTCATCACGTTGACCAGGCTGGTCTTGAACTCCTGACCTCAGGTGATCTGCCTGCCTCGGCCTCCCAAAGTGCTGGGATTACAGGCCTGAGTCACTGTGTCCAGCCCCCATGCTTTATATTTTACACAGTCACACCCACCTATTTTTTGTTTTCTTTGAAAATGCTAAACTTTAAGTATAAGACCCAGTAACATTGTTTCAGAGGAGCCTAATTTACATATCACGAAAGAAATTTTATTTGTTATTAAATGCTGCTACCTATGCCAGAGGTGTTTGAACCACGGTGACTTCCATCTGGGTCAGCCACCTTGCCTGACCCATTTATCTTTTTAAAAAAAAAATTTTAAGCTGTCAGTTGCATACAGATGTTCAACTAACAGCATTACACTTACCGTATATATCCAGCCTGGCAGTGCACGACACGATGCCAGCTTCATTCTTGGCTGACAATGTGTACCATCCAGCGTCTGATTTCTTGGCTGGCTGAATGAGAAGGCAGGCATACCCTGTTGTGTCCTGGTGCATACTGGAGAAAAAGAGAGAATATACCTATATTTTATCGGGGGGCAGAAATGCCTTTGTCAAATTTAGGGTTCCAGGAGGAAGCGGGAACTCAGCTGAAGGCAGACATCAAGACAAATTTGAAGGTGGAAGACGTCACAGAAGAGCAGCAGTGAGCTTAATCATGCTAGGAGGAGGGGGCAGCTGGGGCTGAGACCTGCTGTTGCCCTCCCCACTGCTGCAAGTCCACTGAAGTTGCGCTTCCCACCAGCAGAACCCCCACTTTTCATAACCAAAGTTCAGAAAGATCTCTTTTCCAAACAAGGTTGGACATTTCATCGATAACTTTGTTAGGACGCTCTGGGATGAACAGGGAAAGCAAGACAAAATAGAGCCAGGGGGTGGATGAACTGGCAGCATAGACAGCATTTCCTAATGTAACCAGCTGGGCTCATGCATCTTCCAGCTTCATGAGGTTTAGGAGGAAACCAGCCTGCTGTTTCCTTCTGTTTTTCTCCACATCCATAGTTTTTCACTTTGACTGCATATTGGAATCCCAGGCCACATCCCAGGTAATTATATCAGAATCAAAGGCTGGGATCCAAGCATTAGGATTTTTGGAAACTCCCCAGTGATTGCAATATGCAGCCATGGATCAAAAACCATAGGGCCACATGTTCCCTACACCCCTTGTTGGCCTGGCCCTCTTATCACTCATACTTCCAAGCTCTCCTCTGGGGCTGCCACAGCTCATTTGCACAGCAGGGGCAACAGCAACGGCTTCCTGAGCTCAAAGGATGAATAAGTGTTTACCTTTCATTGAAAGTTATTATGTCTAAGAATTTATAAAGTAATAAGAATAAACAAGAATAAATCAATCAATAACAAGTATAACAAGAATAAAGTAATAAAATATCCACCACAATTTCACTACACTAACACATTGGCTACCTTCACCTTCTGATTAGTTAATTAATTAATCCATTCATTCTTTGATATATTTCTTTAGTAAACACTTATTGAATACTATGTTGGGGAAAATGCTAGGTGCTACTGCCTTGGGTGCTGAGGGTGTAAAGATGAACAGGACAAAAATTCCTTCTCTTTTTTTTGAGACAGAGTCTTGCTCTGTTGCCCAGGCTGGAATGCAGTGGTGTGATCTCGGCTCACTGCACCCTCCCCCTCCCAGGTTTGAGAGACTCTTGTGCCTCAGCTTTCCAAGTAGCTGGGATTACAGATGCCTGCCACCATGCCTGCCTAATTTTTTTTTTTTTTTTTTTTTTTGGTGGAAATAGGGTTTCACTGTGTTAGCTAGGCTGGTCTCGAACTCCTGACCTCAGGTGATCCACCCGCCTCGGCCTCCCAAAGTGCTGGGATTACGAGTGTGAGCCACCACACCTGGCCAAAGAAATTCCTTCTCTAGAAGGATCCCTAAGTTTAATGGAAAATAAATAAATAAAAGATAAATAAGTAGAAATAAAGAGAAATAGAATGCAACAAATGCTAGAGTAATGTCGTGGGAAAGATGCCTGGGGAAGACAGAGGGGAAAAGGTTATTCTGGGAAGCTGCAGGCATCAAGAAGGAGGCATGAAGATACTGGATGTTCAGAAGCACCAGCATATGTGAGGTTAGGCTCACAGAAAAATGTAACACTGTATAAAGACCTGAGACGACTAAGACGAGATTACTTTAAAAATCTATTTCTCAAGCACTGAAATATAATGTAGCCAATTCAAGGGTGGGAAAACTTCCCAGAAGTTGTGCTCCAGCTCAGTCTCAAAGGTCGAGTGGAAACTCACAGGGATGGTGGGATGTAGCTGTTCCAGGTGGTGGAACAGCCTGCACAAAGGCGTGGTGGTGTGGGAGGGAGCATGGCATATTCCTTACAGCTGGGGTTGGAGTGCACACGGGGTACTGGCAAGTGGGGGGACTAGGAAGAAGGCAGGGGAGAGGGTCACGTGCACTATGGTAAAGGGACGGGACCCTTCCTCTCAGATTATGGGAAACTAATGATATATTTTAAGCAGGAGTTGATATAATCAGTTTGTATTCTCTTTTTTTTTTTTTTTTTTTTTGAGACAGAGTCTCACTCTGTGGCCCAGGCTGGAGTGCAGTGGTGTGATCTCAGCTCAGTGCAACCTCCGCCTCCCAGGTTCAAGTGATTCTCCTGCCTCAGCCTCCCAAGTAGCTGGGATTACAGGCACATGCCAACATGCCTGGCTAATTTTTGTATTTTTAGTAGAGACAGGGTTTTGCCACGTTGGCCAGGCTGGTCTCCAACTCCTGACCAAAGGTGATCCACCTGCCTTGGCCTCCCAAAGTGCTGGGATTACAGGCGTAAGCCACTGCGCCCGGTCAGTTTGCATTCTTAAAAGATCATCCTCACAGTGGTGAGGAGTGGTATTGAATAGGGCTTGAGCCTGGCCGCAGAGAGACACATTAGGGTGCTATTGCTGTAGCTGAGTGAGGTGAGGCAATAGCCGTGGAAATTCATGCATTTGTTTGTAATTCCTTCATCTTACATAATATGCTACTAGGTGAAAGGCATTGGGTGTTGTGAAGAGTCAGGACATACGAAAACAAAGAAGACGTGGTCTCTTCCCTCAAGATGCTCACAGTCTAGTCATGGGAGAGAGAATGAAACCATTAGTACTAACAATTGTGACTACAGGCAACAGTTGCTGGTAGAAGAACATCAACTCAGTCCTGGACCAAGCTGGGGAGGAAGCAGGGGCGCTGCTCTTCCTTAGAAAGATGATGTTTGAGGTGAGTATTAAGGGATAACAGACATTAGGGAAGTGGGCTGCAGTGTGGAGGTAGAGAAGAAGGTGAAGAGAGTTCCCAAAGAAGGAATGTCCTGAGCAGAGGTATATAGGTGAGAGAAGGCAGGGACATGAAAACCGTAAATACTTACAACACTTACGACACAGTTATAATCACAGTGATATACAGGCAGTTCCTGACTTAGGATGCTTGCATTCCATATTCTCCTCAATTTATGATGGGGTTACATCCAGGTAAGTCCATCGTAAGTTGAGGAGCAACTGTATCTCTCTCTCTCTCTCTGTGTATGTGTGTGTGTGTGCGTGCGCGTTTTAGGACCATTCAGATGTTCCTAGGTGTGTGGTTTTCAGAAGCTAATCACTATGAGTTTAAAGTATCAAAATATCCTATTCTTTTTTTCTTTTGAGACTGGGTTTTGCTTGTCCCCAGGATGGAGTACAATGGCATGATCATGGCTCACTGCAGCCTTCAAATCCTGAGTTCAAGCAATCCTCCCTCCTCAGCCTCCTGAGTAGCTGGGACTACAGGTGTGTGCCACCATGCCTAGACAATTAATTTTTTTTTTTTAGAGATGGGGTCTTGCTATGTTGCCCAGGCTAGTCTTGAACTCCTGGTCTCAAGCAATCCTCCTGCCTTGGCCTCCCAAAATGTTGGGATTACAGGCATGAGCCACTGTGCCCAGCCAGAATGTCCTATGCTTACATTAAAATGACAGGCATCTTGTCACTAAAGGCAGGGGGAAGATGAATGGGCAGTGAGTGGGCAGCGGTCTCTGAGTCTTAGGCTTTCCCCACGGCAGCATCTCAGTCACTCCTCCTCCCTCCCCTGCCACTGCCTTCCCCAGGAAGTGGTGACTAAACCGAGCTAGTCCTCAGAGTCCAGGACTGAGCAATCACCCGGTCCCAGCAGTCAGCCTCAACTGGGAATGAACTTTCCAGACATTGATTTTGTTTTTGCCCAATAAAACCATATTTAAAATTGTAGACCCTCAGTTTATTTAGAGTATATAGTTTAATCTAGTTTAACATATTGCATTGTTAGATTGGAGCATTAACCCAAGACTATTCTCTGTTCTTGCTTAAGTTTTACTGTAGAAAAATGCACACCCCCACACCCCCACAATCCCAACACACACAATACACACACATATTTTAGATGACAAAATTCTTTAAAACCCAACAGCTACAGCATTCTCTGGGGCAATTTCCGTTTACTGTGGTGAAATAATTCTCAGTAGAAAGTTTTGTACAGAAGCTACCTTTACTTCCTTGTCCCCTTGTGGTATAAAACCAAAATGGCAAAGAAATTGCCATTTCCCTAAGTTGGTTAGGGAAGATTAAGCAACGTACCCAGTTTAAGAAACTGGATCCTTAAGCTTACTTTAAAAACAACCATTTAGTGATGGATGGAAAAGGAGTATAACTGCCTTGATGTTTCATTTTGTTTTAGCTTTTTTACTTCAAAGAGCTTTTCTGGGTCCTGATATAATTGAAGACATGGGACAAAAAATTTGCAAAATCTTCCATAAATTCCTTGTACTTTTTTTTTCTTTTTTTTGAGACGGAGTCTCACTCTGTCACCCAGGCTGGAGTCCAGTGGCGCAATCTCAGCTCACCGCAAGTTCCGCCTCCCAGGTTCACGCCATTCTCCTGCCTCAGCCTCCCGAGTAGCTGGGACTACAGGCGCCCACTACCACGCCTGGCTAATTTTTTGTATTTTTTAGTAAAGACGGGGTTTCACTGTGTTAGCCAGGATGGTCTCGATCTCCTGACCTCGTGATCCACCCGCCTTGGCCTCCCAAAGTGCTGGGATTACAGGCATGAGCCACTGCGCCTGGCCAGGAATACATTCTTAATACACACAATAATATCAATGAAACGCAAATGCATTATTCTAAATGAAATAAGCCAGACTCAAATAGCAGCAGACTTATTTGGGTGGCACAACAAGCCCCACTGAGAGTGGGAGTCCCTCTGGATGTGGTGGCTGCTGTACCTGATCCTCTCTCTGGTGCAAGGGATGGTCTCATTGTCTTTCTTCCAGTAGAACACAGGTGGGGGCATGCCTATCACGCGGCACTCCAGTCTCACGGGGTGGCCTTCGGGAACACCGCAGTTCTGTAGTTTCTCCAGGATCACAGGTGCTTTCTTCACCTCTTTGGCTGAGCAAGAGAAGGGTCATTCTTTTTCTTTCTTTCTTTTTTTTTTTTTTTTGAGACAGAGTCTTGCTCTGTCACCCAGGCTGGAGTGCAGTGGCAAGATCTCAGCTCACTGCAACCTCTGCCTGCACCCCTCCCCTGCCAGGTTCAGGTGATTCTCCTGCCTCAGTCTCCCGAGTAGCTGAGACTACAGGCGTGCACCGCCAAGCCTGGCTAATTTTTGTCATTTTAGGAGAGATGGGGTTTCGTCATGTTGGCCAGGCTGATCTCGAACTCCTGGCCTCAGGTGACCCACCCGCCTTGGCCTTCCAAAGTGCTGGGATTACAGGCATAAGCCACTGTGCCTGGTGGAGAAGGGTCATTCTTATTTGAATAGTAAGTACTTTGAGGTTCATGCCTCACAGTCACCACAGTTCTGGAATTCAGCAGAGTGGGCATGCACGAACCTTACCTCCTGGTCAGAACACTCCTCATGTCTTCCAGTGAGGATCGCTGCCTTGATAAAAGCTTCATAAATGGTTTAAAAAACAAAAGGAAATGGGGCAACCATCTCTGCACATTCCACGAGAGGCAATACTTGAGGATCTGGGTCGTACGCACGGGATGCAAATGCCAGGAATGGTGGAATTAAAGGAATTTCTTTTATATCTCAACAGTAGATTTTGAGAACCATATATTCTATTTACTGAAACAGATTTTTGGGGGAGGAGTTTTATTTTGTAGAAGACATAATAGTTTTTCCACAAAAATCTGACACCCACAGAATAACACTATCTAAAACACACACACACAAGACTGTGCTTCCCAAGGAGGCTTTTAGAGATTTGGCCAGGACAAATTTAGGTAAAGGTACCTCATGTCTTAGGGTTCCAAAGTCAATATTTTTTAGCAAAATAGTGGAATAAAGGTAAAAGCCTGAAATCAATGTATTCTTGCAGAATGAGTTCCTATTTTATTGGTGAGAAGAAATTAAAAGTGAGGGAAGGAAAAAGATATACAGGGGAAACTGCCACTAGCCTAGAGAGAGGATTAGCATGCTGAAGCCACCCTGAATTTCTTCTTCTTTTTTTTTTTTTTGAGATGGAGTCTTGCTCTGTCACCCAGGCTGGAGTGCAGTGGTGCAATCTTGGCTGACTGCAACCTCCACCTCCTGGGTTCAAGCGATTCTCCTGCCTCAGCCTCCCTAGTAGCTGGGATTATAGGTGTGCGCCACCACACCTGGCTAATTTTTGTATTTGTAGTAGAGATGGGGTTTTGCTATGTTGGCCAGGCTGGTCTTGAACACCTAACCTCAGGTGATCCACCCGCTTCAGCCTCCCAAAATGTTGGGATTACAGGTGTGAGCCACCGCGCCCCGCACCCTGATTTTCTTAAAGGGCCACACTGAGAGCAGGAGGAAGCCCAGCACCAGAATTCCTGCATTCTGAAATTTACTTCAGGGCTGGCACCTCCCAGATGACAATGTCTTGTTGTCCTTATGTATAGGCATTACAGTGTTTCGTTCACATCATCTAAGAATATAAAGTTTCACTTGTTTAGATATTGATTCAATATTTCTTGGGCACCTTCCATGTTCCAGGCACTGAGATACGCAGAAGAGAGACAGAGGCACTGGAGATGTGCAAGACGAGCCACAGTCTCTGACCTCAGGAGCTCAGCATCTCTTCAGGGAGGCAAATAATTAACATTTACACAGAAGGCCCTACCTGCTCTATGAATCTCTCCTTTTCTGAGTGCTATGGAAACACTTTACGGTTGTTAGGCTGGGAAGGGGTATTTGTGCCTGGTGGATCCACTGTACCTGGTGGTGACATTTCAGTTAGGTCTTACAGAATGAGTAGGAGGTGCCAGGCAGAAAAGGACATTCAGGTAGAGGGATCATTGGTGCAAAGGCATGAAAGCTTAGACAGAGGACAAAGAGCCTGGTATGTTCCAGGAATGATGGACTGCAGGGCAAATAACTGGAATTTAGTGACAGCTAATTGATTGATTGATTGACTGATGATTACAATGGCTCTCATTTATTTAATGGGTATTATGCACATGGTGTCATATTATGATTTTAGATTACTGGCATGTTTTTGAAAGTGATGTGGGAAATACCACCCCTACCACAGTGAAGGGGAAATTGAGATTGGAGTTAGTAGGGCAAAGGATGAAGGAATTCTGGCAGAGGCGCTGCCTCTTTGGGTAATGACTTTGGAGGAAGTTGTGTTTAGGGGTCCCAGCAGCAAACCTTACCTACTACAGAGAGCTCCAGACTAAAAGAATTCTGCCCGGTTTTGTTGGTAGCGATGCACTTATAGGTCCCTGCGTCGCGCTGAGTGAGCGGGTCAATGAGCAGAGAGTGGACTCCGGTCTCCCTGACCAGCATCTTGTGGGAGGCATCTGGTAGCACAGGTTGGCCATTGAGTAGCCATGTCAGCTCCGGGGGCGGTAAACCACTCACCTAATAAACAACAGGACAGCGGAGGCAAATGACTGATGACAGGCACATTTATTTGATGGCTGAATTCTTTATCCTTGCTTGGCACCAAACAGATAGTGAGAGAAAACATGGAGTGATGAGAAACCTCTCTGTAGGGGCATCGAGAGAAAAGAAGGGTCTGAATAAACAGCTGCATGAATTTGAACTGTATGGTACTTTGGTCACAGTTAAGGTAATGGTTAACCTATTTGATTATACTCTAGATTAGAATAAATAAGAATTAAAAAGTGAAATAGATAGATATAATAGGCCTGCAGCATCAATTTCAGAGATGATATACTGCTTACATACCTAATAGCCAAGAGAAAAGCCAGATTTTTTTTCTAAAAAAAAAAACGAAAACAAGAAAAACACAGGATACATGTGCAGAACATGCAGGTTTGTTACATAGGTATATGTGTACCACGGTGGTTTGCTGCACCTATTGACCTGTCCTCTAAGTTCCCTCCCCTCACCCCTCCCACCCCCCGAACAGGGCATGGTATGCTCCTCTCTCTGTGTCCATGTGTTCTCAGTGTTCAACTCCCACTTATGAGTGAGAACATGTGGTGTTTGGTTTTCTGTTCCTGTGTTAGTTTGCTGAGGATGATGAAAGGCCAGATATTAAACCAGAGTTCTTGAATCTTGCTGTGTATTACAATCATGTGGGAGGTGTTTAAAAATCCTGGTGCCCATTTACCATAAGTGAGAATCTCTGCGGATGGGACCCAGTCATGGGAATCTTTCAGAGTTTAGGGAGGGGGATGTAGCAATCAATCCGAATATTATTTAGGCAGCCACAGAGAGAAGAAGAACCACAGATAGAAGTGGACCCTTTATGAATGCTTAACCTCAAGTTTTGACTAATTTGCATCTAAGTCTTCCATAGCATTCTGCATCTATGGGCAGAAAGGGTGACGTAAGCTTCTCTTCATTCTGAGAGATATCCAAGCTGCTCAACTAGAGCCCGGTCAAAAAATGAGAATGCAGAATAGCTAAAGGTAATGGAGGTTGATTAGTATGAGAAACCAGCTTCTGTTCTCATACACTACCTTGGAGCCATATTTTCATGTCTATAAATTTTCAAAGGCAACACATTCAACAATTCACTTCAAGGATGTGAAAATCACACCATATGGCTTTATAGTAATAAAGGCTTTCCAGACACCATATGAAAAGACTTGTATCTAAATCTTCCATAGCATTCTAGAATTCTTAAAAGGCTTAGATGCAAATGTCTGAATTATAGTAGTCCTCCTTTTATCTAAAGTTTCAGTTACCCGAGGTCAACCACAGTCTGACAATATTAAATGAAAAATTTCAGAAATAAAGTTTCTAAGTTTTCAGTTGTGTTTCGTTCTGAGTACATGATGAAATCTCATGCCGTCTTACTCCATCCTACCCATGGGTATGAATCACCCATTTGCCCATCACGTTCACACTTTCTATGCTACCTGCCCATTAGATACTTAGTAGCTGTCTTGGTTATCAACTTTAAAAAATAGTATATATAGGGCTCAGTACTACCTAAAGTTTCAGGCATTCACTGCGGGGCTTGGAACGCGGGCCCCTCAGATAAGGCGGAACTACTGTGTATCACCTCTTTGGTTGTCTTCTAAAAATGCAATTAACTTGATATAATACCAATGTAATTTTTATTAATATATAAAGATTCAAAAATTTCATAAAATAATTTCATCTGACATTAAATACTCCAAACAAGCCTTATGATAAAAAAAAGTGATCTGTCTCCCTTCCCCATCTCATCTTTCCTGAAAAAAAAACCCACAAAACAAATACAAATAAAAATGAATGCAAACAAATACAAAATATGAACAGATCTGGAACTAAGCATGGGTGCTGGAGTCTACCTTACAGTCCAGCCGACAGAGGCGCCCCTCATGAGCTACCATATCCCCAGGAGCCTGCAGGAAATGTGGTCGGAAAAAGCGTTCCTGTAGGGGCTCTTTGTCTCTTTCTTGCACTCGGGATCTTCCCCTATAACAACAAGCATGTTCAGATATTAAACATAGAAATAAATTTACAAACTTATGATAATAGGCATTTAGGCATGGCTACAGACCTAGAGAACAGATTTTTTTTTGAAGGGGGAAAGGGGAGGCTGGACTATAAACAATAAATAATGGTGTGGAGCTGATGTAAAACACAAAGTGGTAAGTATCTCATACACTGTGGGATTGTCTTGCGAGATCTGCAATCAAATAAACAGGCTTAGCTTCTTTCTGTCATTCTGGGTTAAGTGGGCTCAGCTCCCATTGCTATGAGTTCGACCAGTTATTCAAAAGCCATCAAAATAAACAAATAGATCAGTATTCAATCTGAACCTCAAACGAGAGCCAAAAGAGAAGTCCTGTTTATTACCCAGAGTAAGGCAGCTGCAATCCCTGTGTCTTTGAGTAATAAAATTTAACCTGGCTATAAATTATGGCAGACCATTAAAGATGACTATGAACTTAAACTGGATAAGACTGACCAACGGTAACAGCTGTTCTTTAAAAAGGAGGAGGAGGAGAAGGGGGAGGAGGAGGCAAAGGGAGAGGGGGCCAGGTGTGGTGGCTCAAGCCTGTAATCCTAGCACTTTGGGAGGCTGAAGCAGGTTGATTGCTTGAGCTCAGGAGTTTGAAACCAGCCTGGGCAACATGGTGAAACCCCGTCTTTACAAAAAAATACAAAAATTAGCCGGGCATGGTGGTGCACACCTGTGGTCCCAATTACTTGGAAGGCTGAGGTGGGAAGATCACTTGAGCCTGGAAGTTGGAGGTTGCAGTGAACTGAGATTGCACCACTGCATTCCAGCCTGGGTGACAGAGTGAGACCCCCATCTCAAAAAAAAAAAAAAAAAAAAAGAAGAAGAAGAAGGTATAGTTGCAACGGTAGTGAAATACTGTATCTGAAACATGGGTCACTATTTTTGTTCCTTTGGTAAGTCACATTTAATTCATCTGTGTCAGCAGCTATGGAATGCTTTGCTAAGACTTCGTGGCACCGTAAGATTCAGGTGGAAAGCCAGGCTCTTTCTTCTTAGTGGTTAGTAAAATCAGAGAGGAAGAAAACCAGTTGTTGTATTGGAGACAACAACAAAAACATTCCATCAATATACATTCAATCATTAAAGGTTTCTGTTTTATGAAACAAAAGATGGTAACTTACTTCAATGGGTCTGATTTACATATTATGTGTGCAGGTGCTACTGATGGTTACAAATTTTGAACCATTAAAAGCATGCCAGGTTGGGAGTGATGGCTCATGCCTGTAATCCTAGCACTTTGGGAGGCCAAGGCAGGAGGATTGCTTGAGGCCAGGAGTGTGAGACAAACCTGGGCAACATAGTGAGACACCTGTCTCTACACACACACACAGAAAAATTGAGCCAGCATGGTGGCATGTGTCTGTAGTCTCAGCTACTTGGGAGGCTGAGGTGGGAAGATGGCTTGAGCCCATGAATTTGAGGTTGCAGTGAGCTATGATCACACGACTGCACTCCAGCCTGGGCAACAAAGTGAGACCCTGTCTCTAAAAAATAAAAATCAAACTTAAAAAAAAACCCCAGAGACTAGTGCTTGTTAAACTTTACTATGCTTGTGAGTCATCTGGGAATTCTGTTAAAATGCAGATTCTGAGTCAGTAGATCCAGAGTGGGGCCTGGGATTCTGCATTTCCAACCAATGCCCAGGTGATGCTAGTGCTGCAAGTGAAGGACTACCTTTAATTAAGAATTTGTGGATCCAGTACTTTGGTGCTCACGATAGTGGGCAGGTGCTTGGGAAGGGCCTAGAGAGGGGGAATTCTTACTGTCTTTACCTGTGAGACTGACCAGCAGAGGTTAGCCGACTGCGAATGGGCAAACTTTGTACCATCAAGTGGCCAGAACAGCTGATTCTCCCCTGACAAACAGAAAAAGAGCAAGATTAAAACAAGAACAATCTCACATTTTTTCAATTTACATAAGATTTTCTGGACCAGAACATCGTGAAATTTTGGCTATTATGTTTTTCTTTGGGGGAGAGAAATAAAAACAATAAAATATGATTTCTTAAATCATTGTTAATATTCCAGGGGGAGAGATTTTTAAGAGTATGGTAACGACTTTCATTTTTAAACTGAGATATGAACAGCACAAAGGTAAAAAGAAATTTGAATTCTTATGTACTTAACTTTATTTTCAGTCAAAATTTAGAAAGCATGGCCAAATATTTTCATACATTCCTCAACAGAGATTCTTCAAAACTAACATTTCAGTAGGAATGGATGTTATAGTTCTGTACTTCCTATTCAAATAGTAATTGAAGATGTTTATTCTGCCACATCTTTTAGGGGAATTTTAAGATTTGGCTTCATTCAGAAAAGGAAAGTGGATGATTATGGCTTTCCAAGTTTGAAAAACAAAACAATCCCAAAATGTGGACATTATGAGTTTGAGGGATATTCACAAATCTTTGCAAAGTAATTTGCCTATTCGCTAAAGAACAAAAATGACAGATCATTCTTGATAGAATGATTGATATAATGATTTATTGACTCATCAAGAGAATCAATGTGTTGAGAAACACAAGATCTAGTTCAAGAAGTCTGCAAGGTATACATAGTGAAAAAATAGTACTAAGGTCCCTTGACAAAGGCTGAAGGATTGAGTGACACGTCAGTGGCTAACTAGTCCTTTAAGTTGTGATGCTGTGCCCTAGTTACACAAAGTCACAATGCTTCTCATTCATTTTCCTCAGCAATCCTTAGTAACTCGCACTTCTCAAGGTCTCATTCACAATGACATCAACCGCTCCTTCCTCAGAGTGCAGCACAGCGCAGAACCCTGCGTCTCCACCTGGGGGTTGGCTGCCATGATGGTGTAGTTGCCATCGTCATCACTGGTAGTGGATTCAATGTGCAGGGAGCATGTCCCATCTCCTTCTCGCCTCATTTTGCAGTGCTCATTTCTCTTAGAAATCTGCTTCCCATCTTTGAACCAGTAAACCTGAAATGAAAAATTATCAAGATGTACACTGTTTTGTTTATCTTTAGAGGTTAATGAACTAGGGTCTGGGGTGAGGAAAGGGCCAACTGCCATCTTTTAAGTGACCATACTTTATGAAGCACTTGAGAAAAAGTTATAAAACATATTAAAAATGGCTGTATAATATGCCCCTCCACTTGTACCTGTATAATACTATTTAATATTAAATATTATATTATTTAAGTCAAGAATCCAATATAATTTAGGACTAAGATGAAGCTTTTGACTATTTTTCTTGTACTTCACACATAGTTTTAAAAGCCACCCTAAGGACTGGACATGTCTTCAGAAGCAAAATAATGAAAACCAGGAGAGTGGATATTTTCTCATTACCTTATTTACAAGCTCAAGTTTCCTGCAGTTGCAGATCTCAGCACTTAGAACAAGTCACCTTGCTTGAAAGGTTAGTATGGTTTGTTACACTAAATGGAATGAGGCTAGGATTAACTTGCTAAATTTCTCATCTAGCCAAAATGTAAATATCTATGTGTGTATGTGTGTGTGTGTGTGCACATACACATCTATCTATATATTTCCTGTTAAGTTTTGAATGTGTGAAGGAGATCTCTCAAAGACAGAGGAGATAAAGTGCTGGTTGCAGCTGTCCTCCTCTACTTTTCCTGGTTACCTAACCATACATGATAACACTATGCTAATGTTTATGAAAGTAGAGCAGAGAGATCCTCTGCCACAAACATGCTGGGTGTAAATCCTTCTCTCAGCTGACTGCCAAAAAATCTGCTGACTGATGTGATTTTTCAGCATCCAGTGATAACGATATGACATTTTCAGCATTTACCAACCTAATACAGTTCACTTTGTACAAGAACAGGTACCCTGTGGATATTAAATAGATATTAAGCAGACAGAAAAATATCAATTTGGTGAGTTTGATGGCTATGAAAATCAATAGCCCAAAATATAGTATCATGACTAAGACATTTATTTTAAACTTTTATTAAAATTTGAACTTACCCATAAGTCTGATTTCTTTTTAGCGTGACTATTTAATGATCTCATTCCTGATGGGTTTTTTTTTTAAGTGAAATTATCTGGGCTTTGCTAATTTTCTGGTATGGGTTTTCATTCCCTCCGTAGACACTTCACTAGAGTCTGATAAGACTTTCTTACTAAGAGGGAAGTTTATAGCAATAAATACCTACATTAAAAAAAAACCCAGAAAGACTCCAAATAAATTAGCTAAAGAGGCATCTCAAAGAACAAAGCAAGAACAAACCAAATTCAAAATTAGTAGATGGAAAGAAATAATAAATACAGAGCAGAAATCAATGAAATTGAGACTAAAAAAATGCAAAAGACCAAAAATACAAGAGATGAAAAGTTGGTGTTTTAAAAAGATAAACAAAATTGACAAACATTTAGCTAGACTAAGAAAGAAAGAGAGAAGAGAGAAGACCCAAATAAAATAAGAGATGAAAAAGGAAACAATACAACTGATAACCACAGAAACACAAAGGATCACTAGAGACTATTATGAACAACTATATGCCAGCAAATTGGAAAACCTGGAAGAAATTGGCAAATTCCTGGACACATACAACCTACCAAGACTAAACTACAAAGAAATAGAAAACCTAAGCAGACCAGACCAATAATGAGTGATGAGATTGAAGCAGTAACGAAAAAGTCTCCCATCCAAGAAAAGCCCAGGGCCTAATGGATTCACTGTTGAATTCTACCAAACATTTAAAGAAGAACTAATATCAATTCTACTCAAACTATTTCAAAAAATTAAAGAGGAGATAATACTTCCAAACTCATTCTACAAGACCAGCATTATCCTGATACTCAAACCAGTCAAAGACCCAACAACAACAACAACAACAACAACAACAGAACTACAGGTAAATATTCCTGATAAACATAGGTGCAAAAATCCTCAACAAAATACTACCAAACTAAATTCAACAACACATCGAAAAGATTATTTATCATGATCAAGTGTGATTCATCTCAGCTCTGCAAGGATGATTCAACACAGGCAAGTCAATACACATGACACATCCCATCAACAGAATCAAAGACAAAAACCATATGATCATTTCAATAGACACTGAAAAAGCACTCAATTAAATTCGGCACCTCTTTATAATAAAAAACCCTCAACAAATTGAGTGTAGAAGGAACACAACACAATGAAGTCCATATATGACAAACCCACAGCTAATATCGTACTGAACAGGGAAAAATTGAAAGCCTTTACACTAAGATCAGGAACAAGACAAAGAGGCCCACTTTTACCACTTTTATCCGACGTAGCCCTAAAAGTCCTGGCCAGAGTAATTAAGCAAGAGAAAGAAATAAAGGCACCCAAATTGGAAAGGAAGAAGTCAAATTATCCTTGCTTGCAGATGACATGATCTTATATTTTAGAAAAATGTAGGCTCTATCAAAAACCTCTTAGGGTAAACAAATTTAGTAAAGTTGCAGGATACAAAATCAACTTACAAAAATCCGTAGCATCTATACACTAACAGCAATCACTCTGAAAAAGAAATCAAGAAAGCAATACTATTTACAATACCTACAAAAATAAATAAGTAAAATGCCTAGGAATAAATTTAACCAAAGAAGTGAAAGATCTCTACAAGGAAAACTATAAAACACTGAAAGAAATAGAAGAGGGCACACACACACAAATGGAAAGATATCCCACGTTCACAAATTGGAAGAATTAACATTGTTAAAATGTCTATACTGCTCAACGTGATATACAGATTCAATGTAATCCCTATCAAAATAACAATGACATCCTTTGCAGAAATAGAAAAAACAGGCTGGGCGTGGTGGCTCATGCCTGTATTCCCAGCACTTTGGGAGGCTGAGGTGGGCAGATCACTTGAGGCCAGGAGTTCAAGACCAGCCTGGCCAACACAGCAAAATCCCATCTTTATTAAAGGTACAAAAATTAGCCAGGCATAGTGGCACACAGCTGTCATCCCAGCTACTCAGGAGTCTGAGGCAGGAGAATCGCTTGAACCCAGGAGGTGGAGGTAGCAGTGAGCAGAGATCTCACCACTGCACTCCAGCCTGGGCAATAGAGCAAGACCCTGTCTCAAAAAAGAAAAAAAAAAAAGAAATAGAAAAAACAATTCTAAAATTCATATGGAATCACAAAAGACCACAAATAGCCAAAACAATCCTGAGCAAAAAGATCAAAGCTGCAGGCATTATGCTACCTGATTGCAAATTATACCTTAAAGCTATCATATCCAAAACACCATGGTACTCGCAAAAAAATAGACACATAGACCAATGGAACAGAATAGAGAACCCAGAAATAAATCCATGTATTTATAGCCAACTCATTTTTGACAAAGGCGCCAAGAACATACATTGAGAGAAAGGACAGTCTCTTCAACAAATGGTGCTAGGAAAACTGAAAACCCATATGGAGAAGAATGAAACTAGATCTTCACCTTTCACCAGATAAAAAAATCCAGTCTAAATACATTAAAGACTTAAGTGCCAGGCCTGAAACTATGAAACTACTAGAAGAAAACAATGGGGAAACACTATAGGATATTGGTCTAGCCAAATTTTTTTTGGGTAAGACCTTAAAAGCACAGGCAACAAAGGCAAAAATAGACAAATCGGATTACAGCAAGTAAAAAGCTTCTGCTCAGCAAAGGAAACAATTAACAAAGTGAAGAGACAACCTACAGAATGGGAGAAAATATTTGCAAAGTATCCATCTGACAAGGGATTACTAACCAGAATATATAAGGAACCCAAAAAACTCAATAGCAAAAAACAAAAACAAAAACAAAGACTGTTAAAAATGGGCAAAAGACCTGAATAGGCTGGGCGTGGTGGCTCACACCTGTAATCCCAGTACTTTGGGAGGCTGAGGCCTCCAGGGTGGATCACCTGAGGTCAGGAGTTTGAGAGCAGCTTGGCTAACATGGTGAAACCCCATCTCTACTAAAAATACAAAAATTAGCCAGGTGTGGTGGCAGGCACCTGTAATCCCAGTTACTCAGGAGGCTGAGGCACGAGAATTGCTTGAACCTGGGAGGCAGAGGTTGCAGTGAGCCAAGACTGTGCCACCACACTCCAGCATGGGCGACAGAGTGAGACTTTGTCTCACACACACACAAAAAAGACCTGAATAGACATTTCTCAAAACACATACAAATGGCCAACAGGTATATGAAAAAATGTTCAACATTACTAATCAATAGGAAAATGCAAATCAAACCCCAAGAAATATAATCTCACCAGAGTTAGAATGGCTATTACCAAAAAGACAAAAAAATAAATGCTGGTGAGGATGCGGAGAAAGGGGAACCCTCATACACTGTTGGTGGAAATGTAAGGTAGTGCAGCTGTTATGGAAAACAGTATGGAGATTCTTTTCTCCAAAAACCAAAAATAGAACTACCATATGATCCAGCAATCCCACTGCTGGATATATATCCAAAAGAAAGGAAATCAGTATGTTGAAGAGATATCTGCACTCCTGTATTTACTGCAGCACTATTTACAATAGCCAAGTTACAGAATCAACCTATGTGTCCATCAATTAATGAATACATAAAGAAAATGGGATATCTACACACAATTGAATATTATTCTGCTATAAAAAGAATGAATGAAATCCCATCATTTGCAGCAACATGGATGGAACTGGAAGTCGTTATGTTAAGTGAAGTAAGCTGGGCACGGAAAGGCATGTATTGCATGTTCTGACTGACATGTGGGAGCTAAAGGAAATGATCTCATGGAGGTGGTGAGTGGAATGGTGGTTACCACAGGCTGGGAAGGATAGATGGGAGAAGGGAATGAAGAGAGGTTGGTTAATGGGTAAAAACATACAGTTAGATAGAAGAAATAAGTTCCAGTACTTGATAGTACAGTGGAAAAATTATAGTTAATAATAACTTGTTGTATATTTCAAAATAGCTAGAAGAGAAAAACTGTAATGTTCCCAATACACAAAAAAGATAAATGTTTGAGTGATGGATATCTCAGTTATCCTGATTTGATCATTACACATTGTATACATGTATCAAAATATTGCATATACCCTAAAACATGTACAACTATATCAATAACAAATACAAAAAAGAAGAAAAAACATTGCGTATATTTTTTAAAGACCTTCTTGAAGGCACTGTCTATAGTTTCATGCTGTGAGGTGGCCAACTGGCTTGTCATCTTCCCTACCTTTGGAACAGGTATCCCAACAATTTTGCAGGTGAATGTGACTGGAGAGCCTTCTGTGACCCGGAAGTGCTTGAGTCTCTTGTCAAAGATGGGAGCAATACACTTGCCCGTGGGGATCTCATCATGTTGAATTTCATCATCTGATTCATCAACAGGAGTACGTTCCAAGCGAAACTCTATTTCATTCATCAGCCTCTGCTCAAAGCTTGAAATTTTGTACTCCTGTCAAAATGACAAACGTGTTTCAATTTCCATATGGCAAGGAAGAACATGTCCATCAGTACAATTGAGGAAGCCACTTTTTAAGATTCAGACGTTAGATTTATACCATGAAATCCAAATGAACCAGGTATGTTCCAGATCCAGTTTCTCACCATGGAGCACTAAAGGAAATGTCAGTGTCTCTCCTAAAATCCCACACGGCCTTAGTGAATCCTGATTTTCCACCTGAGCATGCAGCCCCAGGAGAATTCTGTAGGAAATGGAATGTAGATGGAATATAATTTTCAGAGCTACTATTAGTGTTCCTTTCAATATGGAAAACTTCCTATAGCATTATTTTGGCAAAGCCATTCTGAACTGCATTCTGATACATGCCTGCATCACCAGCTTCCTGTCTCTACTGGATTTTTCCATCTTCACACTTGAGGAAAACCTGTCTTGAAAAATATATCTCTACTGTAACAATACAAGAATGATAGAAAAAAAAAAAAGAGGCCAGGCATGGTGGCTCACGCCTGTAATCCCAGCACTTTGGGAGGCTGAGGTAGGTGGATCACCTGAGGCCAGGAATTCGGGACCAGCCTGGCCAACACAGCAAAACTCTGTCTCTACTAAAAATACAAAAATTAGCTGGGTGTGGCGGTGCACACCTATAATCCCAGCTACTGGTGTGGCTGAGGTATGAGAATTGCTTGAACCTAGGAGGCAAATGTTGCAGTGAGCTGAGATCATGCCACTGCAATTCAGCCTGGGCAACAGAGCACAACTCTGTGTCAAAGAAAAAGAAAAGAAAAAGAAAAAAATCTCTCTTAACCCCATGTCTGCTTTCACTGCATCTCTCTGCCCCCCTCACAACAAAACCATGTGAAATAATCCTCTAATGTTATGAGATTGTTTCATTGTCACCTATTCTCTTGCTAACCCACTTCAATTAGTCTTGTGTTCTTTTTCTTCCTCTGAGATTGCTACTGTAGGGTCTCCAAATATGCCACGTCTAATTGTCATTTATCCATTCTTACCTTACTTGATCTAAGCAGCATTAGACACAGATGACTACTTTTTCCTTTTGAAACATTTCCTTCCGTGACACACCATACTGGTCTTTCCTTCTCTTTCTCTCACCGCACCAGTCTCCTGTGCTCCTCTGCTCTAGGTGAGCTCATCCAATCTCCTAGCTTCAGATACTTTCTGCTGATGACTCCCAAATCCATATCTCCAAGCCTGGTCTCTTTCCCAGAATTCCAGAGTCATATACTACTACTCTACATTATGGTGTCTAAAGGGCATTTCAAACAGGATGGCTCAAACATTACATGCTTGATTTCTGTCCCCAAGAGGTACTTGTAACCTGCTTTTCCTCATTTCCGGAAATGGCACCACTATTCACCACTTGGTTGAGTGATTAAACCAATGTTTCTCACACTGTCTACCATGAAAATCAGGTTTTAAAAATTTCCAGGCTGCACTTTTGTAAAGTAAAATAAAAACAAATTACTAGCCAAATGAAAGAAATGCAAAATTACTGTATACTATATAAAACTTCCCTGTCAAATTTCGATGAAATTTTCTGAATGGTTACTATTTTTTTTTTTTTTTTTTGAGATGGAGTCTCCCCTCTGTTTTGTTGCCCAGGCTGGAGTGCAGTGGCTGGGATTACAGGCGCCCTCTGCCATACCCAGCTAACTTTTGTATTTCTAGTAGAGACAGGGTTTCACCATGTTGGCCAGGCTGATCTCAAACTCCTGACCTCAAGTGATCCACCCACCTCAGTCTCCCAAAGTGCTGGGATTACAGAAGTGAGCCACCATGCCCAGCCCTGAATGGTTACTCTTAATTTTTGTACTAATCTCAAGGCAGAGAGGTGACATCTTGCAGGATGGCACAGGTCCTCGGACCACACTTTGACAGCACTAAGTAAACCCTAAATCTAGGACTCGTCCTGGATTCCTCTTACTCCCTCTCCCTGCCACAGCCTGCCCATCAAACTTAAATGTCACCTCCCCAAAGCAGCCTCCCCAGATCCCTTCATCTAATGTAACTCCCCATTCTAATTCTCTACATAGCACTGGTTACTATCTAGTATTTTTCTTGTTTGTTTATTGATTGAATCTTCAAGTGTTAGAGTGTTAGCTCCTCAAGAGCAGGGATCTTGTCTTCCTTCTCCCTATATTGACAGCACCTAGAAGAGTACCTGCACCATGGCAGGTGAGCGCTCAATAAGATCTGAAGAATGAGTGAATACATGAATCAAATAGAAGCAATCACTTTTTCTGACATTAACACATCTTGGAGGAATCTGGAGCCATGTGCTTGGGGTGAGAGTGAGACCTTTGGTTAAACTTATGACTGTAGTTAACCCTAATTTTATAATTTAGGGGAGCTCTATGGAGATGGTACTGGGATGCTCCTGAAGTGGAATTTGGAATCATGTGGCTGATATGCACCTGCCCCTAGTCAGCAGGAGAGTAACTGAGTTCAGGACTCATGCATTCTCAAGCTAAATCACATTAATGATGTTCTCTAATTACTGCCTTATACATTCAATATAATCATCTGAATTTGGATAGAATTTTAACTTTGGAACTACAGAAACCAAGTGTTTCTTGGTTTTAATTTACTGGAACCAATTTTAAATCTGCTCCTCTCTGCCTCCTCTCAAACTGGGTAAAAAAAAAGTAAGTACACAGTTCTTATAGGGTGGGAAAAGTGATTAACATCCAGTAAAGCTTATTAATTTTTAATGAGATCATTCAAATCAGTTAAAGTAAAAGATTGTTACTGGATTCTGAAACCAGATTTAGTTGAAATATATTAAGATTATTTTCTACATTATAGGAATATTTTTGGGAAAAGTTAACAATCAAAGCTTCCACTATCCACCTATTAGGTAGAACCATGTGAAACTGACATTTCTGTAGGTCAACAATTGTAGACTATCAGAAGTTTCATATGATTCAACCTAATTCTTCACAATGACTACATTTTCCAGAAATATATTAAATGGTCTCACAAGTTTGAAGTATTTTCTAGACTTGCCAGTTTAAAATTACACCAGGAAATTTTTTTCTTTGTTGGACTGTATTCATGATTCTAAATTGATATGATTCTAAATTGATGTTACTTTTCTTTTTAATAAATTTGGGTTTATTTTGCAGGATGTTTAGAAGTAAACCAATAAATCATTTTATTCCCTTACCATGTGAGATAGGTGCTACATTTTATTATTTATTATTTTCAAATTACATTCAAAATGAATAATTCACATAGTTCTCACTCCACATGAAGATCCTAGACCCCAAACTTTCCATGAGAGTGGCTGTTGTCCATTTATTTCAGGCTCTGTGATCATTGGTGGAGAGGGGTGTGGACTGGGTGCCTGTGCTCATAAGGAGGAGTGCCTAGAGGTGCTGACTGAGCCTGTATCTGGCAGGGGGTGTTGGGGAGGGTATGCGGATGGCACCCACCCTGGAGGCCCCCTCTAGGGAATTAGCTGGGGACTCTTGCTATGGGTAAATCATAAAGAAAATGTTATTGTTTTCTAAAAGCTAATCTGTGCTTTTCAGAGTTTTCTGTTCATTTTTCAGAAACAAAGACTAAAGCAAGCAGAAGTCCCAGTTTCTTTCTTTCTTTTTTCTCTTTTCTTTTTTCCTTTCCTTTCCCTTCCTTTCCTTTCTTTTCTTTTCTTTTCGCTTCCTCCCTTCCTCCCTTCCTTCCCTCCTTCCCTCCTTCCCTCCCTCCCTCCCTCCCTCCTTCTTTCTGACGGGGTTTCACCATGTTGCCCAGGCTGGTCTTGAACTCCTGAGCTCAAGCAATCCACCTGCCCTGGCCTCCCAAAGTGTTGGGATTACAGGCTTGAGCACGTCCAGCCGGCAGTCCCAGTTTCCATCATCACCAAGTTATAGCCATCCACCCTTAAATGGTTAACAGGAATGGGGAGGCTGTGTGGCTTCAGATGTTTCCTTTTCACCCACCAGAGATTCTCCTCTTTCCTCTCTCGATGCTACAGATCCTGGTCCTCCACCTCCCATTTCCAGCCCCCACTTCTCAGCATACTCCCAGGACTGGTTAGTGCTGGCCAGCCAAGGACAGGGCACAGGCACCGAAAGTCAGAAGGGAAAGCTCCAAGGCTTCGTCTCCCAACCTGTCCCTTCCCTGACATTGGGGCTGCAGCTGTTTCCCCAGACCCAACCCTGGTGTTGTCTGCTGCCCGCCCTCATTCCATTCCTGTTTCCTCTGCTCCTATCTCACTTCTATGTCCTGCCACAGTTCCTTAAAGAAATGCCTCAAAAAATACAAAAATTAGCTGGACGTGGTGGCGTGTGCCTGTAATTCCAGCTACTCGGGAGTCTGAGACAGGATAATCACTTGAACCCGGGAGGCAGAGGTTGTAGTGAGTCAAGATCGTGCCATTGCACTCCAGCCTGGGGGACAAGAGTGAAACTCCGTCTAAAAAAAAAAAATGCCTCCAACAGTTAACACAGGATCTGGGTTTACTCTGGACTCCTCGGGTTTACTCTAGTAAATCTTATTTGGGTCATTCATGCATCCGATCCTTTTACCAATTCTCTACAAATGGCCCTTGTTCCTATGGGACTATGTGAAGAAAAGGGCATATCAAGGTGGATATCAGACTCTTTTTACTCTCACATAGTCTGTTGCCAGTTATTCCTGAAAACCTTTACAAAGGCTTTGCTTGCTTTGTATCAGGATATTATGTATCTGAATCCAAATTACCAGGAACAAAAGAAAAACTTGATGGATGAAGAGAAACAAGAATACCAGTCCCTGAGGTCTATAGAATAAAATAAAGGGAGTAACCAAGGAGCCAGCCCAAAATGGAGAAGTATTCTGAGGGATTTTCTTTTTTTTCTTTTTGAGACAGGGTTCTCACTCTGTCACCCAGGCTGGAGTGCAATGACGTGATCACAGCTCACTGTAGCCTCAACTTCCTGGGTTCAAGCAGTCCTCCCATCTTGGCCTCGCAAGTAGCAGAGACCACAGGTATGCACCATCATGCCCAGCTAATTTTTAATTTTTTTTCTAGGGATGAGGTCTCCCTATATTGCCCAGGCTGGTCTTGAACTGGGCTCAAGCAATCCTCCCACTTTGGCTTCCCAGAGTGTTGGGATTACAGGCCTAAGCCACTGTACCTGACCTCTGGCGGTTTTCAATAGGCAAGAGGTCTTAACCTTCTATGGCTTCTTATCTTGTTTTATTATGTCCTCAAATTTCCAATCCATCCATACCACCTCTAGCCCCTATTCTAACAGAGTTCTTGCTACAAGCTAAAGAACCTTTTCTGCAGCTTCTATTGCCTGACTGGGGAGAACTGGTAAGTTCTTGGCTAACTACACTGTTAGAGTTATTACAGAGAAAGATGAATTCCTGAAATTCTGTATTATGAACTATTTTTTTTTCCAAATAATTTTTTTTTTTTGAGACAAAGTCTGGCTCTATTGCCCAGGCTGGAGTGCAGCGGTGTGATCTTGGCTCCTTGCAAACTTTGCCTCCTGGGCGCAAGCCATCTTCCCACCTCAGCCTCCCGAATAGCTGGGACAACAGGCACACAGCACCCCCACACCTAGCTAATTTTTGTATTTTTTGTAGATGGGGTTTCGCCATGTTGTCCAGGCTGGTCTTGAACTCCTAAGCTCAAGCAATCCGCCCGCCTCAGCCTCCCAAAGTTCTGGGATTACAGGCGTGAGTCACCGTGCCTGGCCGCAGAGAAATATTATTATACATGGTGGTAAGTTATGATTATACTTATACTTCAGAAATACAATGGGTTATATATAGCCTTTAAGCACCTGCCTGAGAATATAAATACCACATTGTCTCTATGTATTCCAAACAACCAATTTTAGGAACTTGATTTTAAGTTGGGGCCTGATTTTACAGAATTTAAATGCTTGAATTGATTTAGCCAAAGGAACTACAGAAGCAATATGATGAAAATATGTGCATTTTATTTGACTATAAATGTGTATAGTAAATACACACTTGGCTATAAATTTATTATCTTAACCAGTACTCCAAGTTGAGAGGTGATGAAAACAGAGAACTCAATGAGTTGTTTAAAATATACTATTAGAGACCGGGCGTGGTGGCTCATGCCTGTAATCCCAGCACTTTGGGTGGCTGAGGCAGGTGGATCACCTGAGGTCAGGAGTTTGGGACCAGCCAGGCCAATGGGGTGAAACCTCGTCTCTACTAAAAATACAAAAAAGTAGCCAGGCGTGGTGGCGAGTGCCTGTAGTCCCAGATACTCAGGAGGCTGAGGCACGAGAATCACTTGAACCCGGGAGGCACAGGTTGCAGTGAGCCAAGATCATGCCACTGCACTCCAGCCTGGGCGACAAAGTAAAACTCCATCTCAAAAAAAAAATGCCATATATATATATATATATATATATATATATATATATATATATATATATATAACATTAGTAACCAGGTAGTGAGGATACACTTGTAACTAGATTGTAATCAGAAGTTTCTACTGAGGCACCAAGATGGGCTAGATATCAGAAAACAAGTGACTTTTGAGATACATTATTATTCAGAAATTTCAAAGCAGGTGCTTAAGGACAGCTTAGATGATTTCAACCTTTTACCTTCATCACAGACACAAGAGTCAGGAGGGAGAAGACCCAGCAAGAGGACTTTGGAGAGAGCCATTAATGTCTGTGAGATGCCTACCTCCACCCCTAACCCTGGGGTACTTGTTTCACCTCAAGTTTAGCGAGGGAGATTAAATGGACCCTCTTGGAGAGGGTCCAGGGTCCATTGGAGAGCTTGGAGAGCTTGCTATGCCTCCTACAGTTAGGAGGACACAGGGGTTTGCCATCTGCCCCCTGCCTGAGAAATCTAAAGAGTGAGGAGCAAGCTTGGCTTTTTGCTGATGGGCAAAGTGGAAGGCTGCCTTGAGTGGCCTGGAGGCCTACAGTGTGTCAGGGCAGAGGGTGTGCTGTGGTTCCCATCATGCATCTGTAGGCCACAGACAAAACAAAGTCAATGTGGGATCAGCTTAGGTCCTTTCAAGATCAAGACAGGAAGGAATCAGGAGCAGAAGTTAGGCTGGGCATGGTGGCTCACGCCTGTAATCCCAGCACTTTGGGAGGCTGAGGTAGGTGGATCACTTGAGGTCAAGAGTTCGAGACCAGCCTGGCCAGCATGGTGAAACCCCGTCTCTACTACAAATACAAAAGTTAGCCAGGCATGGTGGCGAGCACCTGTAGTCCCAGCTACTCAAGAGGCTGAGGCAGGAGAATCTTGAACCCAGGAGGCGGAGATTGCAGTGAGCCGAGATCATGCCACTGCAATTCAGCCTGGGCAACAGAGCAAGACTCCGTCTTAAAAAAATAAAATTAAATTAAATGTAAAGGTATTTTCTGCACTGTTCTGCACAAATGTTTCACTATCAATCCACTGTCTGTAAATGTCCATTTTAAATGTCCAGTACTGGGTTTATGCTGTGTTCTCCATTTTCCCTTGCCTCATCTCCTTTGTGAGTAAAAACAGGAGTTTTTGTGTTAGCTGCTCATGGATGACGTCTACACTCAAAGGAAAGAATATTTTTTCTGTGTAAATCTGGGTGTTATAGAAATTAAATCAATGAGAAATGACCCATCCTCTCTAGGCTAATGAATTGCATAGAATTAGAGTTGCTTTATGAAAGGAAATGAAAAGCTAAAAATATTTACTTCAGAAGAATATGCCACTTGAAAATATAACCATTTTTTTTAAAAAGATAATCCTCTTCAGGCTGATAAATTGACAACTTGAAACATTTGATTTCTGGGACACATCAGCAAAAAGTTTCTTCAAATTGGCAGTTCCTTCCAATTGGTGGAGACAGTTTTTCTGTTGCGAAACATAATGTAATGACGCATCCCAATTGGATATGGCACTGCTGAGGTATGGGCCATGATCCAACAGTCACTGCCTGAGCTCACCGTGGGCTTTCTCTACTCTGGGTCCTGAGCCTGGACTTCAGGGGCAAATAATCAAACAGGATCAAGCCAGCTAGAAGACCTGCTCAAAGTGTTCCCAACAGATTCTGGGTATGATGTGCGCTAAAAGAAAGCACTGTGTGTTAGAGAAAGTGTTCTCCTTTTCTTTCCAGAGACAGACAGAGTTTAGAGACAGAAGAAAGGATTCTTAGATAAACTTGGAGGTAGGCCGGGCACAGTGGCCCACGCCTGTAATCCTAGCACTTTGGGAGGCCAAGGCGGGTAGATCGCTTGAGCTCAGGAGTTCAAGACCAGCCTGGGCAAAATGGTGAAACCCTGTCTCTACAAATAACACAAAAATTAGCCAGGAGTAGTGGCACGTGCCTGTAGTCCCATCTACTTGGAGGTCTCAGGTGGGAGAATTGCTTGAGCCTGGGAGCTGAAGGTTGCAGTGAGCAGAGAATGCGCCACTGCATTCTGCACTCCAGCCTGGGTGACAGAAACTTGGAGGTTAACATACCTAGAAGATAATTTACTTTGCCATTTATCTAACATCACTTGTTGCCTTCAGTAGAAATAACTAGTTATCATAGCCTACCCTGTCTCTGCTGCCAAATTCTTAGTAAGTACCTATTATGTGCTAAACACTGTGATAGACAATGGGGATACAACATTCTGCAAAACACAGACTCTACCTTCAAGGAGCTTACCTAAAAATACTTTTAATCCAATTTTGTACTTAAGAATAAAGAATTATTAAAAGATGCACAGATTTACATTATACTTAAATGTTTGGTTAACACAAGAGTTTTGTTTAATTTCTGTGTGTTTTTAAAAGATTTCATCTTGGCAAAACCTCCTCTCTATAAAAAAAAAAACTAAAATAAGCAGGGTATGGTGGCTTGCACCTGTAGACCCAGCCACTGGGGGTAGGGCTGAGGTGGGAGGATCACTTGAGCCCAAGAAGTCAAGGCTGCAATGAGTGGAGATCGCACCACTGCACTCCAGCCTGGGTGACAGAGTGATAACCCTGTCTCAAAAAAATAAAAAACTTTTCATCTTTTAAAATCAGCTAATTAAGTTGGATTGTTACCATAGTGGGTGGTATCCATAATGAGGTATAATCAGAATCTATATAGTCAAGTGAACTATTTTCCATAGTTTTGCAACAAATCCAAACTTTTCTACTTGGTTAACAGTTTTATTACTTTTTCTGAAACTAATGTAAATCCCATAGTCGTGGGTTGATTCAGCAATGTTCACTGAGCACCTACTCTGCACCATGCACAACAGGGATGCAGCAATGAACAAGACACCGCCCAGTCTGAGCCCCCAGGTTGCTCCTGACTGGTGCATTCTGTGTGGGTCCATGGCAGAGGATACAGAGACACTTCACTATCCCAGCAGCCAAGGTCCTGAAATGCCCAAAGTGGGCAGCATAAAGCCAGTGGCCTTACAAAGTAGAATGTAAGGCCAATGTGAAATTCTTGTTAGAAAGGGAATGAATGGCATGACTATTCACGGCTCACAAAAGAGGATTGTCATAAAGAATTCATGGTAAGAGATGAAAGAGGAAGACTTAAATAGAAGAACTGACAGAACAGCTCAGAGAAGAAGGAGATTAGAGGAACAAAAGGCAGAACAAAAATTAGGAGGTACTTATTTTTTTTTCCTCTGTCACATAGGGCAGTATCTGGAAACTGCAGATAGTTTAAAAGAAACATTAATAATAATAATAAAAAGCAGGGGGTGTGAGAGGACCAAATAACGAGATGGGAAAGTTTCCAGAGAAATGAGGTCAAGGAGGAAAGTTGAAATAAGACATTAGCTGGGGGTAGACGGGTGGGAAATGGAGATTAGAAATTAACACTCAGTCAACATAGCTAGTCAACAAATATTTACTGGGTGCAGAACTTCATGCTAAGTCATGTATGAATTAAAATCATTTGTCATGAAAGCTCCATTATGCTTTGCGATCCTGGATTCCTTTTTTTTTTTTTTTTTTTGAGGCAGAGTCTCACTCTGTCACCCAGACTGGAGCTCAATGGCATGATCTCAGCTCACTGCAACCTCCACCTCCTGGGTTCAAGTGATTCTCCTGCTTCAGCCTCCCGAGTAGTTGGGACTACAGGTACCCACTGCCAAACCCATCTAATTTTTGTATGTTTAGTAGAGACGGGGTTTCACTGTTGGCCAGGCTGGTCTTGAATTCCTGACCTCAAGTGATCCGCCTGTCTCAGCCTCCCAAAGTGCTAGGATTACAGGCCTGAGCCACCATGCCCGGCCGTGATCCTGGATTCCTTTGACTTTTCAGATTCACCATTCTAACCTAAACCATTTAGGTTTTATTGATGTCCAGTCAAGATCCACTGGTGATGAATGGTACTCTTCAAAATAGCAAATGATGCAGCCTAAAAATCTAGAAATAAGGAAACCTTTCTCTTGGCTCATCCCCAACTCAAAGACACTTTGTTGTAAGTTTAGAAAGCTAAAAATTTTAATAAATATGAGCCTCTGAAAGGATGGCACCTTCTCATTTCAAAAGGTTCTAAGAATCTACAAATGTTACTTGCTAATTGTAAATACGTAAGATGAGTTAAAAGGCAAAGACTGAACTATCACAACAGAGAAACACAAAGTGGTAGATACATCAAAGAAAACACATTTTAAAACATAATTTATAAATTTGAGTTCTGGGGAGAAAATTGTTTATAGTCAGTAATATTCATTGTTCAAGGACTTCTGATTTATTTTCATGCTCAGCACAATGTGTTAATGCTAGATCATGCAAATGTTCTAGGACAGTGTATTCTTTATTTACTTAGAACTAAAATAGGGCAAGAGAACCCAGCTTTCTGGACCTAAAAGTTTTCAAAGCAAAACAAATGCATACTCTTCCGAAGGAATCATTTGCACCCCATTCCCACATGTGTAGGCTAATATGGGAATGAGAACACAGATTATTTTCATTCCTGTGACCCCGGACTGCAGGCCTAGACGACTATCAATACACAGGGGTCTCTTCATAATTTTTCTCTGCTTGTCTAGTGTTTTTACACTTTCCTAAGCTGACTTTCTTCTTAACTTCACCAGCGTGGGTCACAGTATATTTTAGACAGTTCTTCATGATGTTTTTACTATCATTTCCGAAGGCAGCAATGGATAAAACAATATTATAATATGATCATCATTTTATTTCCCAAAACTTCCTCAGAGTCAACATCTGCCATCCAAATGCAAGCATTCTATCTCAGACAGCTCCCAGTTTCCCGAATTTCATTTATGCAGCTTGGATTTCATTATCCATGGCATGGAATGTAGTCTAAGATCAATTCTGTAATTAACCAACTGTAATAATTCTCAGAATAATAATTCTCAGGAGAATGACATATGTCACAAATATTCAGAGGAGAGTGTTGAGATGCTTTTAGAGACTTTCCTAGTTCCTGCGATTAGTCCAGAAGTTAATTCATGATGGAGGTTTAAGAGAGATTTCTACTGGGTTTATGGCATTCAACTTGTGGAATTTCACGTTTACATGTACACACATGTCAGGTAACTAAGAGAAAAACCCTTCTTTCCCCTGAGCTGGGCAATGGGGTATCCTGGATCTACCTACAGAGTAACTATAAAAGTAAAATCAAACAGCGTATGTGCGAGCTAGCATTGTTTTTACAAGGCTCTAATTGCTCTCTCTCCGAGTTGTAAAAGACATAGGCTGAATACAGCTATAATTACAATGACACTTAGAAGGATTAACAGCCACAAGTGTGGTGACAGTATTATAGGAAAACAAATCTGCATTAGACAGAGCAACATGTATAGAGCTTGAAGGTAACTGTTCTCATAAAACTGAAAACACTGCAGCGTTTCAGGGAAAATGTGAGAGTATCCTGGAAACCATAGGTCTAGTTCTAGTTCCACTACTGAGCCTGTGCCTTAGTTTCTCTGTCTAGAAGATGGAAGAGAAGAATAGTAGCGTTGGCATTTGCCTCCTAGAAATAGATGAAATTTGGTGAAATAATCCATGAAAAGTATACTCAGTTATGGCAAGTTTAAATATTCTCCTTAATAATTTTAAGTGAATTTTTAAAAGATTTTAAGAAGCACATTTTCAAAAGAATCCACTCAGTATAAGTTGCTCAATATATAACACAATTGCAAATTACTATATACCCATGGCTCCACTGGAAGTAAGAGACAGAAACACTAAGGAAAACAGCATATGGTCTGGGAAATCGAGAGCTTTGTTTCTAGGAGTCCACAAATTCCACAATATTTGGCATACTGTACTGACTGAAATTTTGTAATATTTTTATCAGTTCCCATCTTGGGAAATAAACCAAGAGTTAGATTATTAAAATGTAAACCTGCATTAAAAATAACCACTGGATTCTCAAAAGCAAAAATAAATGCCTCAAATAAGAAAACGTTCAATCTATCTTTCTTTTGTTTGAATGATGCTCACAGGTGGCTTTCCTCTTTTTCCTTTGGTGTAAGCATTTACTAGAAAGCAAAGAGTTGTATAGGTTGAACAACAGGATGTTGCCTAATGGCTATTTCACATGATTCAACCTAATATAAGGATTGAGAGGTACTGGTGATCAAACTTTTAAGCACATTAGATTGAAGATTAGACAGCTTAGAACCCCAGAATTCCTTAAAGTCTAGGTCATAGGCTGGGTGTGGTGTCTTATGCCTGTAATCCCAGCACTTTGGAAGGCTGAGGCAGGAGGATTGCTTGAGCCCAGGAGTTTGAGACAAGGCTGGGCAACATGGCAAGACCCCTGTCTCTACAAAAAATTAAAAAATTAGCCGGGCCTGTAGTCTCAGCTACTTGGGAAGCTAAGGCAAGAGGAACACTTGAGCCCAGGAGGTCAAGGTTGCAGTGAACCGTGATCGTACCACTGCACCCCAGCCTGGGTGACAGATCGAGACCTGTCTCAAAAACGTTTAGATTGTAAACTGAGGTGAGGATGCTGGGATGCGCAATAGATTGTCTACTCTCTTCTTTAATATATCTTATTCTGGGTAAATACATGTAAACAAGTAAACTGAGTTAACTACTGGGAGAATTAAGAACCGCAGATCCACACAGGCAGGTTTCTCACGTGACCTTTGGTTAGTCTGTGCTCTACCATCTGAGCTGCAACATCAGCCTCACTGAGGTTACCTGAGTATCCGAGGACTGAATCAAGCAAAATTAAATTCCTTACAATAAAATTTCAATAAACCTTCTGAATCCAACAATCTTACCTGCTGGTTTGGTCTGACATCACTGAAAGTTATTTTTTTCCCCAAGTCTCGAATCACTGCGTTCTTAGTTTCACGAATGTTATCATCATTCACTGGTTGAGGAGACTTTGTATTTTTCTTCGCTAATCCCTGGGATGGCCTGTAAGATAAATCCACACCCAACACACCCATGAAAAGCACTGGCCAGGGTAAAAAGGCCTAGAAATCAGAGTGGTTGAAATGACAACCAGAAACCAGCGGTCATTAGGCACTTAGGGAATTAAGCCCTGTGCAGAGAATCGGTATTTGTAAAGGTCTTTTTGATACTTTAATTAAAAAAAATTTTTTTTGAGACAGAGTCTCTGTCATCCAGGCTGGAGTGCAGTGGTGTGATCTCGGCTCACTGCAACCTCCGCCTCTTGGGTTCAATGATTCTCCTGCCTCAGCCTCCTGAGTAGCTGGGATTACAGGCATGCACCAACACGCCCAGCTAATTTTTTGTGTTTCTCCTAGAGACGGGGGTTTCACCATGTTGCCCAGGCTGCTGTCAAACACCAGAACTCAAGTGATCTGCCTTCCTCGGCCTCCCAAAGTGCTGGGATTACAGGCATGAGTTACCACACCTAGCCTGATATTTTAATTATTAATAATCATTCAAAGTAATCATCCCCTTTGTCCTGAAGTGTTCCACATCCATTCTGTGTCTAAGAGAATAAGATTGTCTAGGAATCCACAAAATGAGAGCCCTGTTTCTGATCAAGCTATTCAATGCGCACATTGCCTCTTAACTAGCATCTTACATCAAGAAACCTCAATGACACTTACATGGATGGTGCACTTCTAGGCAGCCCCATGGCATTTGTGGGTGGGACGGCAGGGAGAGAAGGCAGAACAGAGCTGAGGAAAGCCACTGGGTTCTGAATCCGGCTGGTAGGAGAGACAGGAATTGGGGACACACAGCGGGGCTGAAACTGGTTTCCGCTGGGGATGGAAAATGTGAATGGTGGCGGTGTTGGTTCTGTTGGGCCTGGTGGGAGTGGCTCATTTTGGATGGAAAGCCCTCCTGGAGATTTGGTTTGCACAGAGGGGTGAGACACTAAGAGGCTTTCTTTGCTCACTGTCCTCTGAATAGTTTGAGGAGTGCTGCTCAAAGTGAACACCGGAGAGCTGGAAGGGGCCACAGTTGCTGCGGTGGTGTTCGTGGAGGGGAAGAAATACTTCGGCCGGGCCAAGCTGAACGTCTGTGATGAAGGAGCCTTCACCTGCTTACTGGATGTTGTCACCGCTGGGGGAGCAGTGGAGTTCAAAACAGTCATGTTGAAAGGAAACTCCTTAGGAGATGAAGGAGGTGCGTTTTGCAACTGGTGTTGTTCCAGTAAGACTTGGTTATGAAGCTGTTGTAACTGAGTGGAATCACTGTACACAAAACAAGGGTGGAGAGAGAGAAGGAAATGTGTTATTATTGGCCTCACCTTTCAAACAATGTTCAGACAGACTGTTTATAACTTGATGATAGGCGGGGCATGGTGGCTCATGCCTGTAATCCCAGCACTTTCGGAGGCGGAGACAGGTGGATCACTTGAGTCCAGGAGTTTGAGACCAGCCTGGGCAACATGGTGAAACCCCGTCTCTACAAAAAAAAAAAAAAAAAAAAAAAATTATATATACATATATATTAGCCAGACATGGTGGTGCACGCCTGTAGCCCCAGCTACTCAGGAGGCTGTGGTGGGAAGATTGCTTTAGTGATCCCAGGAGGATCCCAGGAAGATCACTTGAGATCCCAGGCTTGAGCCTGGAGGCGGAGATTGCAGTGAGTCCTGATCATGCCACCTCACTCCAGCCTCAGTGACAGAGTGAGGCTCATCTCAATAAATAAATAAATAAATAAATAAATAAATAAATAAAATAACTTGATGTTGATAAAGAACACACAACCAGAGTGGCAAGAAATCAGCTGATCAATAATTGGTGAGTTTGTCTTTCCTTCTTTCCAAGGGCGTCCTTCACACTGTATTCTTTGTATTGCGACCTTGGAGTTGTGCAACAAAGAGTTTATAAATTGGAAAAGAGAAATAGAGACAATGTTTCTCTTGTAGGCAGTGCTCAAAGTTCTGATGATCAGAGGAAAGTATCCCAGCTTCAGAACAGAAGGCACTGAGCTACACGCCAGTGTGAGTTACTGAAAAGGGCTGAATTCTCCATGAGAACATGCTGTATTCTCCACTCTGCCTTGTTTTAGAGCCGACCTTAACAAAGAAGCCGGATGTGTCTCAGAGAGGTTTCTCATTCTCTCGCGATAACAAACCTTTATAGATAAAGTGACCATATGTCCCCATACATTCAGGAAGGTCCTGGTTTAACATCTTTTCCTGGCATCATTATTTTTGTTTTTGTTTTTCTTTTTTTTGAGACAGAGTCTCACTCTGTTGCCCAGGCTGGAGTGCAGTGGTGCGATCTTGGCTCACTGCAACCTCTGCCTCCTGGGTTCAAGCGATTCTTGTGCTTCAGCCTCCCAAGTAGCTGGGACCACAGGTGTCTGCCACCATGCCCGGCTAATTTTTGTATTTTTAGTAGAGACAGGGTTTCACCATTTTGGCCAGGCTGGTCTTGAACTCCTGACCTCAAATGATCTGCCCGTCTTGGCCTCCCAAACTGGTGGGATTACAGGCGCGAGCCACCATGCCCGGCCCTGACATCATTATTAATAGAACTCACTTTCACTCTCAGAAATGTCCTAATTTGAATGATGATTATATGCTCACCCTGATTATAAACCTTGCCTTAGACTTTTATTGTTCCTAAAAGGAGAAAGATCAAACTGGAAGCAGTTTCTCCATTTATAGAACCTGAGTCACAGAGGCATCACGTGATTTGCCTTAATGCTCCATTGAATTCAATGGTCTATTGAATTTCTCTTCACAAAAGAGTTATTTTTTAACAAAGAAAGTGCAACAAAAATGTCTTAAAATCATATATGCATAAAGTCATTAAGGCTGTCAAACTTTGATGTTTAGGAGAATCTACTGTTGAATGAGTAACCACGGGAAGACCCATAGGTGAGATCACAGTGCTTCAGGACCACTAATTATATGTTCTTTATTCTATTTTTATTTATTTAATTATTTTAGGCAGAGTCTTACTCTGTCACCTAGGCTGGAGTACAGTGGCACAATCACGGCTCACTGTAGCCCCAACCTCCTGAGTTCAAGTGATCCTTCTGCCTTAGCCTCCCAAGTAGCTGGGACCACAGGTGCATGCCTCCACACCCAGCAATTTTTTATATTTTTTGTAGAGTTGGGGGTCTCGTCATGTTGCCCAGGCTGGTCTCAAACTCCTGAGCTCAAGCAATTTGCCCGCCTTGGCCTCCAAAAGTGCTAGAATTACAGGCAAGCGCCTGGCTGGTTTTATGTTCTTTGGAAATATGTGTTGCTTTTGGGACACAAAGACTCTGCATTATAAGGAATATAAAAGAAATTATTAAGGATTTTGAATTCTTAAGATAAAATGCCAGACAACAAACTTGAGATACTGTATCAAGTACTTTTGAAAGCAGTTTTGGCAACGACAATTTCTGGCAGTGTGTGCTGGAGCCAGTTCACTGGCTTTGAAGAACAGGTAGTGCACATCTCAACTACCCATTCGATGACTTTCTCTTAGTAGCTTGAAATTGGTGCAAATGCTAAAAATCAGGGCTTTCTCACCCCTGTCAGTCATTAAACATTTGCCAGTGCATCACTGACTTGGAAAACTAGTTCTGAGTAAATCTGCTATGGTTTTAGCAGTAGTCACTGTGCTGGTTGCACATTTGAATCACCTGGAGACTGTAAAAGACAAATGAACCTTGCTGCTTTAGGCACCTGCTCAGAGTTAATTTACCTGGGATGGAATTCAGACAGAGTTATTATTATCTTTTCAAATGTAGGTCAGTCATTCTCAAACTTTACTGGGCCTCAGAATCCTCTGGAGGGCCTGTTAAAACACAGGTTTCTGGCCCCCATCCCCAGAGTTTCTCATTCGGCAGGTGTGGGGTGGGGCCTGGGAGTCTGCATTCCAACCAAGCTTCCAGGTGATGCTGATACAGCGGGTCTGCCAACCACAAAGCCCCAGGTGATTCTCACAGTCATCCAGGACTGAGAACTGCTGCCCTAAAGAAACATTTGGCCCCAAAGCATAGGCTTTCCTAGTATATTCTGACTTTTGTCTGACATTATCTCACTTTTAAATGTTAATTATTGTGTTTTCCTGGGTATAGAGGGTGGGTGGTAGGGAGTGGGGAATAGTAGCAACTCTCAGGGTTATTTCTTTTTATTTCTTTTTTCTTTCTTTCTTTCTTTTTTTTTTTTTTTTTGACAGAGTCTTGCTCTGTTACCCAGGCTGGAGTGCAGTGGCATGATCTCAGCTCACTGCAACCTCTGCCTCCTAGATTCAAACGATTCTCCTGCCTCAGCCTCCTAAGTAGCTGGGATGACAGGCATGCACCACCATGCCTGGCTAATTTTTGTATTTTTAGTAGAGACGGGGTTTCACCATGTTGGCCAGGGTAGTCTAGAACTCCTGACCTCAAGTGATCCAACTGCCTTGGCCTCCTAAAGTGCTGGGATTACAGGCTTGAGCCACTGTGCCCGGCCGGGGTTATTTCTCTAACTCTAGACCAGTGATTTCCAAACTGGCTGCACATTAAAATAATCTGTGGAGAGATTCTGATTCAATTGAGTTGGAGGGCATAAATGTTTTTTAAAAGCTCCACATTTTATTCTAGAGTGTAGCCAGGGTGAGGAATCACTGCTCTAGACAGCTTAATATTCAATCTGAAATTTCAAAGTCAGGCTTTGATGATACAAGGTTTAAAAATGACAGCTTCCCTTTCTGTAGCAATTTTAAGATCTACATTATCTCTATTTTCCATATGAATAGCAAATTGAAGGAACAAGCAGAAAATTGTATCCTTGAGAAGACTGAGTCAATATATTTTAATGCAAAGTTGTGAGGTTAAACTAATGAGGTTAAAACTAGTAAGAAAAGGTTGTAGGCATGTAGATTTACAAAGGGTGTGGTGTATGTGTATGTGGTGTGAATATATATATTCATATCTATACTAATGTAAACATATACATATACACAAGAGAAAAGGAAGGCAAAGAATATTAAAGAATTATATAGTGCTGAGAACTATGTTTTTAGAGGGTGTCACTACATGATTTAGTAGAAAGACGTCTTATATTAATTGGAAGTCTCATGTGGCAGGCACTGCTGTCTACTTGATTCCCCCCTTGTAAAAGAACCCGATTTTGTTCATGGTGGCAATATGTGCAGCTAGAGACTGTACTTCCAGCCTCCTTTGCAACTAGTGTCCCATCTGCCTAAATTCTGGCCAAAGAGGCAGAAGCAGATTTTGGTTGAAACCTCTAAGAAGTCTCCTTAGAAGGGATTCTAACATCAAGAGTGTGACTTTTGTCTGGGTGCGGTGGGTGGCTCACACCTGTAATCCCAGCACTTTGGGAGGCCAAGGTGGGTAGATCACAGGGTCAGGCATTTGAGACCAGCCTTGCCAACATGGTGAAACTCCTTCTTTGCTAAAAATACAAAAATTACCCAGGCATGGTGGTGTGCACCTGTAATCACAGGTACTCGGGAGGCTGAGGCAGGAGAATTGCTTGAACCCGGGAGGCAGAGGTTGCAGTGAGCTGAGATCACGCCACTGCACTCCAGCCTGGGCGACAGAGCAAGACTCCATCTCGGAGAAAAAAAAAAAAAAAGAATATGACTTCTGCCTATTGTCCCTTCTGACTGCCTAAACTGTAGATGTGGTGACTTGACCACCATCAGCCGTCTTGGACCATGAGGGGACCTGGAGAAGAAGCCAGTGTTTGGGATGGCAGAGCAGAAAGACAGAAGGAGACTGGATTCTTAATGACCATGGAACCCACATCACAGCCCCAGACTCCCTGTCTACTTTATGTGAGAGAAAATAAACCCTCAAGTATTTAAACCCTGTTAGTTTGGGTTGTCTGCAAAGTGAAGCTCAACTTAATCCTAACGGACGTACCTGAGGACTGAACTCTGACCTTTTTCCATGCTCAAATCCTATTCTAAGGGGCCTAGAGAGAGAAGTCACTTCTTTTTTTTTTTTTTTTTTTTTTTTAAATTTGAGACGGAATCTCATTCTGTTGCCCAGGCCGGAGTGCAGTGACGCGATCTTGGCTCACTGCAAGCTCCGCCTCCTGGGTTCACGCCATTCTCCTGCTTCAGCCTCCCAAGTAGCTGGGACTACAGGCGCCCGCAACAACACCTGGCTAATTTCTATTTTGTATTTTTTTTAGTAGAGACGGAGTTTCACCGTGTTAACCAGGATGGTCTCGATCTCCTGAACTCGTGGTCCGCCCGCCTTGGCCTCCCAAAGTGCTGGGATTATAGGCATGAGCCACCATGCCTGGCCGGAAAGTCACTTCTACAAGCCATAAAATCTCATGAAACAGGTCTTTTTTTTTTTTTTTTTTAAAGAAATAATCTCATTCTGTCGCCCACGCTAGAGTGCAGTGGCGCGATCTTGGTTCACTGCAACCTCTGCGCCTGGGTTCAAGCAATTCTCCCACCTCAGCCTCCTGAGTAGCTGGGATTAAAGGCACGCGCCACCACACCTGGCTAATTTGAAACAGGCCTTTTTGACCCCGTGTATGGTGGTTTTCTTTTCATCCCGACTCTGGCATGGCATCACATGACAAACAGCGGATTCCCTTATTTTAACTTGAACAATCCTTTCTACTGACTCCAAGTTTTCAGACAAAACTTAACTCTTTCAATTGCCAGCCATAGAATCCCCAGCCCCACCTATGACTGGTAAGTCCCTGCTTTGAGATGTTCTGCCTTTTTGGGCCAAACCAATGTTTGTCTTCTTGTATTGATTTATGATTTTACCTGCAATTCTTGTCTTCCTGAAACGCATAAAACCAAACTGCAACCTGACTGCCTTGGGTGCACTTTCTTAGGACCTCTGGAGACTGTATTTCCCTGGGCCGCAGTCACTCATATTGACTTAGAATAAACCTCTTTAAATATTTTGGCAGAATTTTTTTTCCATCATCATATGTAACGGCCCCTAAAACTGTTACTGGGGGAGAGACAGTCCTACAAAGGAGGCAATTCCCCAGGAGGTTGTTTGGGGTTACCTGTTCCCTGTAACTCCCTTCTCTGAGAACTTCTCCCACCCAGTTTCTTCCAAAGGTAAATCCTCTAATAGTTGAGTGTACTGGGGAGGGGGCAGGAGGTCACCTGACCAGCCTGGACCAATTAGAATTGGGAGTTGAGGGGCTGAGACTGATTTAGTTAACAGTGGTACTTGACACAGATCATGATGTGGAATGGGGACATGGCCATGATGGGCCACTTATGAGTTGATGGGTCTTCAAAGAGAGAAGAATGGATCAGATAAGTAAAGAGGAAACAAGGAGATGCTCACGTAGACAGAGGGCGAACCAGCCGCGCAAGCTCCATCAGACAGAGGCTGGACTGACCTGTGATCCTGAGTGACAGGTGAAGAGGCCCAGCTCCCGCCTCTCTAGTTCTTCTCCTGCAGGGTTTGGTTGTGTTTGGTTTACCCATTTCTGCCTATATCCCTGCAATAACCTCTTCCCCTCTTTTTACTTTAAGTGGATTCCTGTTTCCTGTGACTGACAGGACTTTGAGGGGACTGACATTTCTGGATGTGACTTGCTTAGAGGCATGTTTCACAACATTGAATCTTATGTCCAGAATTTTGCCTTATATAGTGGTGAGCAGAATATAAAACTAAACACGAATGGCTTCTAGTGAACATCTCATGGTGATGAGCAACACACAGTGGGTGCACTGGGACTGTAGAGTTTGATGTTGACATTTAAAGGTTTTTGTAATTAGAAACAATTTTTTATCATTTTGATGTGTGGATGAAACAGGAAATAATAGCAATATCATGCCCTGTATTTGCTTTGTTATGGATAGACATTTTAAACATTGCAACATGGCTTTCTAGAGAGTCAGGACAACAACCACAGTAGGCTCCTGAGTTGAGTCAGAAAATCATGACCACTTACTCATCCTATTATATTCATCCAGCAGCAGCTAGGAACTATCTAAAAAATACTAAATAGCTTTTCCATAATGACTACAGAAGCTTAAGTTGAAGCAGAAATGGGAAATATAAGGATGAAATTAGAGACTGTAAAGAAGATTAGACACAAAAAAGTCTTTATAAGAGAAGCACAGAAGTACTTTACCTGGGGCCTCTAATGTCAGAATGTCAGACAAATGTTTCTGAATTAGTTTAAGTGCAACATTGCTTGGAGGTAGATTATTAATTAAGGATAATAGTGATAGTATGCTTCTATTGATGTAAGGATGTATATTTGGCAAAACATTTAATGTGTATTTTCTCATTTGGGAATTCCCCTTTTTGGTTCCATCTTTTTTTTTCCTGGACAAGTCTTGCTCTGTCACCCAGGCTGGGGTACAGTGGCACGATCACAGCTCACTGCAGCCTGAAACTCCTAGGCTCAAGTGATCCTCCTGCCTCTGTCTCCCACGTAGCTAGGACTATAGGTGTGCACCACCACGCCTGCTAATTTTTTTACTTAAAAATTTTTCTTTTAGAGACAGAGGTCTCACTATTTTTCCCAGGCTGGTCTCGAATTCCTGGGCTCAAGCGATCCTCCTGCCTCAGCCTCCCAAAGTGCTGGGATTATAGGTGTGAGCAACTGTGCCTAGCTGAGTTCCATTACTTTTAAGGAGATCAGATTCAAGAAAAGATCACAGAAGCTTCTGGTTATTCATCCTACTTTTTACTTACAGTTTGGGTTTGGCCAGAACTGGAGGGGGCTCTTTCATGGGGGAAGAAGGCTCTGGGGTTTTTGTTGCCTGTCCGTTGAACCTCTCCTGGAAAGAATCGGGCCTGGTCTGTCCGGTGGTCACCACACCAGCCTCAGAGGATGCTTCACTTCCTTTGTCATCTTCAGGCAGGTTGAAGTGCACACGAAGCCCAATCCTGGAGCTGGACCGGGGCTCATTGTGGTTCACCAGAACCCCCTCGAGTTTGGGTTTGGGGGGTTGTTCCACAGATGGAGGCTCTGAGTGGGGTGGGGAGGGCTGTGGCTCAATAGCTGCCAGGTTGGTGGTGGAGTTGGCTGAGTGAAGAGACCCGTTGTTGCTGAGGTCCTCATTTCCTGAAAGGACAATCACAGGACCTGAGCTGTCAGCCACTGTAAGCCTGAATTGGGGCATGTGCACAAATGGGAAAGTGTTCACACCAGAGGAATGTATGAATGGGAAAATGCTTGTCAAAAACAGATCATCATCGGGGCATTAAAGAATGGTAAGGATACAGGAAAAAAATAAATTAAAAATAAAAAACTAAATTTAAAATCTAAGTACCCTTTTGGAAAGAAATTTAGAAATGTATTGAGATGTTCTCTTAGGAAATATAATGATGACAGCAGGTTAACTGGGGTGGTGGCTGTAAGCGCAATAAGAAGTTGAAAATTGGACACTGTTCAAGAACATTTTCCTCAATAATTCAAATCTTTTTAGAAGAGCCAAGCCAGCTTTGTATGAAAAACAGTAAGGAATGGTCACACAAAATCTGCATATTCACACTCAAAGTCATAGGCTAAACTGTTCTAGCATTAAAGGGTCCTTACCTCTCACGTGCAGCTGTGCAATGCTTGACACTGTGCCGTATTTGTTGCTTGCAGTACATGTGAAGCACCCAGAATCTTCTGCAAACACCTCAGCAATGACCAAGGTGCAAATCTCCTCTATATGCCAGTGAAACAGAATGGTTACTGACTTCATTATGAAAACAGAATTATAGAATTTACTGGTATCAGATGATGATTCTACAAAGTCAATATAAAAAGCTGGCTATATTAATTCTTTGAAAACAATTATTTGATTGAATTGACTGATTAGTAGGCAAAATGAGTCAAAGAATGTAGAAACAATAACTCCATGCAGACAGGCCAAGTACTGACAAGGGGATTTTTTTGTTTTTTTAGGTGGAGTCTCGCTCTGTTGCCCAGGCTGGAGCGCAGTGGCAAGATCTCGGCTCACTGCAACCTCCACCTCCCAGGTTCAAGTGATTCTCCTACCTCAGCCTCCCGAGTAGCTGGGACTACAGGCATGTGCCACCAAGCCCGGCTAATTTTTGTATTTTTAGTAGAGATGGGGTTTTGCCATGTTGGCAGACTGGTCTCAAACTCCTGACCTCAGGTGATCTGCCCGCCTTGGCCTCCCAGAGTCCTGGGATTACAGGCGTGAGCCCCCATGCCCGGCCTGACAAGGGGATTTTGTAAAAATATGGATTCTCAGATAATCTTCTATTTTTATGTCATCAGTACAGATGGCAAAAATAGAAATGTATAACAATAAACTTAAAAAATCACAAAAACAAATTAGGAGTCAAAGGAAAAGGAAGTTTCTGTGAAATTAAAGGACTAATAAAACATTTTCTAAGCCTAGATCTCTCACTATTTCCTTGGGGAACTTTTGCATTGAGATTATTTTAAACAAGGACCACAATTTAAAATTGGACAGCAAATAAATATTTTGCTTTACTAGTAGTAATGAGCTGATAGAGTAACTTGAAATTCTGTGTGAAAGAAGAGTGAAATGCATTTCTACTTTTGTATTACTGTGGTAATTCTTATGGATTACTCTGATACACTGTGAATGATGATTCTCTGTGAATAACTACAGAGGTGATTCCCAGGTAGAACCACATGATTACAGTCCAAAATTATTAAAGTTAGATATTCCTTGACAGCTAATAAAGAGGAGGTATAAGACAGTAGCATAAACCTCCAGTTATCACTCCATTGAACTGACATTAAAAACAAAATTATTAAGAAATAGTTGCATTAGGAGAAACTTGGCAGGCATCTCAGTGCTTCATGATAATTGAATTGAATTAACTAGACTGTTTCTAGGAAATCTGGCCAGTGGGGCATGGCAGGTAGTATTGAGTATTGCTATTTGAACATGTCCCCCAATGCTCATGTGCTGGAAACAATCCCCAATGCTTCAGTGCTGGGATGTGGAGCCTAAAGGGAGGTGTTTAGGTCGTGATGCCTCTGCCCTAATAAATGGATACATGTTGTTATCTTGGGAGTGGGTTCGTCATGAAAGTAAGAGTGGCCCACTCTCTCCCTCCCTTCTCTTGCGCACTTGCTCTCTTGCCCTTCTGCCTTCTGCCATGGAATGGCACAGCATGAAGGCCCTCACCAGATGCAGGCCCCTTGATCTTGGGCTTTCCAGCCTCCAGAACTGTAAGAAATAAATCCCTGTTCTTTATTAAAAATCACCCAGTTTCAGGTATTCGTTTACAGCAGCACACAGTGGACCAAGGCAAGTACCTACTCAGTAACTCTTCATCCTCCTACCTCCTTGTTGATAGAACCCTGGCTTTGTCTACTCTACTTGGAGTGGTCATATGTTCTGAAGAAAGCTGGTTCCTCTCAGCCTCAGATGGTAAATCATGACTGGTCTAAGCCAGTCAAGCTAACTCTATTCTTGTTAAGTGGTAGTTGAGACACACAATTCCAGTCAGTGTGATATTGAAACCATAACCACAGGGTTGACAAGAATTGCATACTAGGTTCTGGACAGAAATATAGTTAAGCATTAATCAGGCTGCACTTTGACCCACTTCCTTTGTCACTAAAAGTCACATAGCAGTAGATCCTGACCATTTGCATCCCCTTGTTCCTATAGATAGGATTTCTGACATTAGGATCATAAGAATGTTTAAGAATTGATTTGCATCCCCGTTGTTGCTATAGACAGGATTTCTTTTATTTTTTATTTATTTATTTATTTTTGAGATGGAGTCTCACTCTGTCACCTGGGCTGGAGTGCAGTGGCGTGATCTTGGCTCACTGCAAGCTCTGCCTCCCGGGTTCACACCATTCTCTCGCCTCAGCCTCCCGAGTAGCTGGGATTACAGGCGTCCGCCACCACGCTGGGCTAATTTTTTGTATTCTTTTTAGTAGAGACGGGGTTTCACCGTGTTAGCCAGGATGGTCTCGATCTCCTGACCTCATGATCCACCCGCCTCAGCCTCCCAAAGTGCTGGGATTACAGGCGTGAGCCACCGCACCCAGCTGCTATAGACAGGATTTGTAACATTAGAATCATAAGGCTTCTATTTTTTTTTTGAGACAAGGTCTTGCTCTGTTGCCCAGGCTGGAGTGTAGAGGCATAATCTTGGCTCACTGCAACCGCCACCTCCAAGGCTTGAGTGATCCTCCCACCTGAGCCTCCCGAGTAGCTGGGACCACAGACATGCACCACCATGCCTGGCTAAGTTTTGAGTTTTTGTAGAGGTGGGAGTCTCACTATATTGCCTAGGCTGGTCTTTAACTCGTGTGCTCAAGCAATCCTCCCACCAAAGTGTTGGGATCACAGGTGTGAGCCACTGTGCCCAGCCTCATAAGGCTTTTGTTTAAGGATCTCTTAAGACATTTTTTTCAGACCATGAATTCCAGCAACCAGTTTGAAGACCCCCACAGAGGATCGAGATCAGCATGAGAACCCGGCTTCTTCATCTCCCTGTCCCGTGACTTCACCCCGCACTTTTTAACCAACCAGTGATCTCCGCTCTTCAACCCACTCCAAAACCCTTAAAAACCCTATCCTGGCTAATTTTTGTAAATTTAGTAGAGATGGGGTTGTATGTATGTTGGCCAGGCTGGTCCTGAACTCCCAATCTCAGGTGATCCACTCGCCCCAGCCTCCCAAAGTGCTGGGATTACAGGCGTGAACCACCATGCCCGGCCTGAAGAGAGAATTATAATAATGAGATCACAAACCAGCTTTCTGTCACAGGGTTGCAAATACAATCTGATTTTTCCAGGTGGTCACAGAGAGGGCATTCAGATGTTTATGCCCTGTTTTGTGAGTGACTTGTATTTTCTAACTTCGCCTACTGTCACTTGCATCTCATCGTAGTATCCTCCCAACCAAATCTAATAACATCACAGATATTTTATTGAATCTCTGCAAGCTTCAAAACCTGATGATGCATAAGTTTTGAGATACCTAGGCTATGGAAATGAAATTGACCTAGCATTATAAAAATTGCTTTGCCTAGTTTTGAGAGGGCTCAAATGGCGGCCATTTATGGAGGAAAAATATTCCTAAGAAACACTTCTCAATAACCAAGAACCAGCTGCATTCATGTGAGGTATTAAATATATATTCCAGATTTGCACATGCACCCCTCCTTTCCTCCTACAATAATAGCTATAGTTCATTTGGATGGTTTTTTTTTTTGTTTTTTTGTTTTTTTTTTTTGAGACAGATTCTTGTTCTGTCGTGCAGCTGGACTGTAGTGTCACTATCTTGGCTCACTGCAACCTCCACCTCCCAGGCTCAAGTGATTCTCCTGCCTCAGCCTCCCAGGTAGCTGGGATTACAGACGTGCGCCACTATGCCTGGCTAATTTTTATATTTTTAGTAGAGATGGGGTTTCATTTTGTCATGTTGGCCAGGCTGGTCTTGAACTTCTGATCTCAAGTAATCCGCCCGCCTCGGCCTCGCAAAGTGCTGGAATTACAGACATGAGCCACTGCACCCGGCCCATTTGGATCTTTTTTTCCTAAAACTTTATTTTTCACTTTTTATTCATCTCAGTGTAACTTCATTATGTATTCTTGTATATATAAAATCACTCATATACTAATAAATTAAAGTTGAAATCATCTTTACCTGGCTCTGCCATGGATCGAGGTTCTAAAAGAAAAGAAAGTAAAAGATTCTGAGCATTTATTTTACTGAGAAACTACATGTTCATCAGAAGCTTCCTATAGAATTTCACAGTCTCTTGCACACTCAGGAGTGATACAATAAGGTTATGTGACAATATTAAGTAAGATGATCTCAACAGGGACAGGATGGATATTACAGAAAGGCAGCAAAAGAGCAAAAACTTTTTTTTTTTTTTTTTGAGACTGAGTTTCACTCTTGTTGCCCAGGCTGGAGTGCAATGGCACGATCTCGGCTCACTGCAACCTCTGCCTCCTGGGTTCAAGCAATTCTCCTGGGTTCAAGCAATTCTCCTGCTTCAGCCTCCCAGGTAGCTGGAATTATAGGCATGTGCCACCACGCCTGGCTAATTTTTGTATTTTTGATAGAGATGGGGTTTCATCATGTTGGCTAGGCTGGTCTTGAACTCCTGACCTCAGGTAATCTGCCCGCCTTAGCCTCCCAAAGTGCTGGGATTACAGGCAGGAGCCACTGTGCCTTGCCCAAGAGCAACAAATAAATGATACTGCTTCCTCTTGAAATAAATCTGGGTTTCACTTGGGGTACATAAACCTTAGCCAAGGAGGTTTCTGAGTTAGTTATATTTCAGAAATGACTCTTGCTTTTACTGGCACTCATTCAGCCTTACCTGAAAAAGGTTTGTGAAGATTGAGAGATTGTTCTTGGCTTTGGGCTCTGATATCCTAATAAAATGTACACTATACCTCCTGCTCTGAGGTTTCTAAGATTAAGAGCCTCAAGATAGATCATAGTTTTTTCAAGAGTAGATTTTTTCTTTTTGAGACGAAGTCTCACTCTGTTGCCCAGGCTGGAGTACAGTGGCAAGATCTTGGCTCACTGCAACCTCTGCCTCCTGGGTTCAAGTGATTCTCCTACCTCAGGCTCCTGCGTAGCTGGGACTACAGGCACCTGTCACCACACTCAGCTAAGTTTTGTATTTTTAGTAGAGACGGGGTTTCACCATGTTGGCCAGGCTGGTCTCAAACTTCTGGCCTCACGTGATCCGCCCGCCTCAGCCTCCCAAAGTGCTGGGATTGAAAGGCATGAGCCACCATGCCCAGCCAAGAGTAGGTTCTTATCTTATCTTAAAATTCTTTGGGCTTCATGAAAGTGCCCACGGTGGTACTGAATACAGGTGTTTGATTGATATTGAATTGCCAACACTCAAAAAGTAGTTGTTGAACTTAGTTTTAATCTTCTACACTGGTAGACCCATTGAAGTTTTTTTTTCTCTCTCTCTGTTTTTTTTTTTTTTTTTTTTGAGATAAGGTGTCACTCTGTTGCTCAGGCTGGAATGCAGTGGCGTGATCTCAGCTCACTGCAACTCAGCCTCCTGGGTTCAAGTGATTCTCCTGCCTCAACCTTCAGAGTAGCTGGGACTACAGATGCATGCCACCACACCCGGCTGAGTTTTTTGTTTTTTTTGTTTTTTTTTTTTTTGGTGGAAACAGGGTTTCCCCATGTTGGCCAGGCTGGTCTCAAACTACCGACCTCAGGTGATCCGTCTGCCTTGGCCTGGCCTCCCAAAGTCCTGGGATTACAGGTGTGAGCCACTGTGCCCGGCATCTCTCAGTTTAAATGGCATTCAGAATATATTATTGTTGCTGCTACTACCAATAAAACCTGACAGTAGCTCTGATTCATATGTCACACTGATCTACAGACTGCTATTTTGTGATAGGCAGAAAAAGATTAAGAAAAAAGCAAATAACTCACCACAAAAAATGATGTGTGTGAGGTAATACGTATGTTCATTAGCTCAATTTAGCCATTCCACAATGTATATATATTTCAAAACATCATGTTGTACATGGTAACTTGTAAAATTTTTATCAATCAATGTAAAAAATAAAAAATAAATAAAAGTTATACATGTTCATTATGGAAAAACTAAAAAAATACAGAAATGCAAAAGGAAGTAAAACAATTGACCCTAGACTCACTGCCCAGAGAAAGACTGCCAACATTTTAGCAAATTTCTTTCCCAAGTTTTTCTATAATAGATTGCTCTACATAGTTAATAAAACATATTTTTAAAAAGCAAGTATGTTGCAATGTAGTTTATGGCTGAAATGGGTCAAGGAGAAAGCACTGCATGACAAGGTGAAAGCATTGTGCGATAAGAAAAGAAGAATTAACTATGTAAATTTCTAAATAATTCTTACAATAAAAAAGAGCAAGAACCCAATGTGAAATAAAGAAATACAAAGACTTAAGTAAATATGAAAAAGAAAAGTTTCATCCCAGATTTAATTAGTGAAGTGCAGATTAAAAAAAGTGTTCCCATTTTTGGCCTATAAAATTAGTGAAGATTTTTAATAAAATGGTTAACACTCATTGTTGGTGAAGGTGTGAGATGAAAGGCATTCCCACGTATTGTTGGTTGTAGTAGGATATAGCTAGGGCGACGTGTGTCCCAGTTCAACTGGGGCAGACCTAGTTTATGCCTGGGATCCCTGTATAATTATTAATAGCATCCTCTTTCACTCCCCTAAAGGATCTCATTTTGGCTGATTAATTGTGTGATCATCCTAAATTTAGTTCAACCCTTTGGGGTGGCATTTTGGCAACATATTTTAAAAGCCTTGAAAAAGGTAAATTTATAGCAGCAATTCTCGTACTAGAAATTTATTCCAAGGCAATAACTGTAGATATTCACAGCTACTGGGGAGGCTGAAGCAAGAGAATCGCTGGAACTGAGGAGGTGGAGGTTGCAGTGAGCCGAGATCGTGCCACTGCACTCCAGCCTGGGTGACAGAGTGAGATTCCATCTAAAAAAAAAAAAAGTAAGGAGGCTCTGTGTTTATGGACATGGAAAGGTGTTCACTAAATGTTGAGTAAATAATCAATTTACAAAAAAGAATATGATGCTTTTCTTTAAAAACTATGCATGGAAAAATTCTTGGAGAACATATACTGAAATATTAACAGGAGTATGATTACAGGTGTTTTTTATTCTTTTTGACTATATTTTTAATTAGTTGTTAAAAAGTTATAAAAATAAGTGTGTACAATAAGTTCATAAAAACAAAATATCAGAAAATAATTTAAAGTATTAACTTACTTTTCTGTAAAATCCTAAAATCTGGAGAATCTTCTATTAAAGTCCCTTCTCTATACCACTCAACCTTAGGAGATGGAGCTCCTTTTACTCTGCATTCAAAGACAACCAGCTGACCCTCAGAAGCTGACAAATTTTGTAGCATCTATAATGATAAGAAGAATGTAGTTAGAACAAAAAAGTACACATTTTTGTAATCTAGTTCCGGTGTTGAATTTTAGAAAAAGATGCCGTCTCCGTATTTGGATTTTTCTCCAAAGCATCTACATCTCTAGCAGCTTCAGTTCTGTGGATGTGCATTCAAAAGTAGTTTTGAGAGCTTGTTTGGAGGCTCTAGCAGGCGAGCGTGGCTACTCCTATGCCCTTGACCTAAGATTGGTCCTCCTCTATCAGGGATGGTCATCTTCTTCCACTGAGCGCACAGCTTCGGGAGGGACGCACATGGAACAATGAAGGAGAAAGAGGACACCCGCATAGCCAGCCTGATCAGCTGAATTAATTCTGGCCATCAATGGGGTGACAGATGTCACAGCCAGATCACCCTCACATCCTAAAAGTAGGTTTGAAGACAGAATCATCTGAGCCCATATAAAGCTTTTCCCTCACTATTGTTTTCCTTTCTCTCTCTACCAATGCTAAGTAAATTTATTAAATATTAGGCAAGACATTTTGAGTAATGTAGCTACTTTTAATATAGTGCCTTTGGGGTGGTTTTTTTTGTTGTTGTTTTGGTTTGGGTTTTTTTGTTTTTTTTTTGGTCAGGGGTGTTTTTTTGTTTGTTTGTTTGTTTTTTTCTGAGACAGGGTCTCACTCTCTTTCCCAGGCTGGTGTGCAGTGTTGTGATCATGGCTCACTGCAGCTTCAACCTCCCAGGCTCAAGCGATCCTCTCACCTCAGCTTCCTGAATAGCTGGGACTAAAGGCACAGGTCACCACGCCCAGCTAATTTTTCTTTTTTTTGTAGAGACAGGGTTTTGCCATTGCCCAATCTGATGTCAAACTTCTGGGCTCAAGTGATCCACCCACCTTGGCCTCCCAAAGTGCTGGGATTACAGGCTTGAGCTACCGCACCCGGCCTCAGTACCTCTGTTCTTAAATGCCCAAGTGGTGTTTGATTTCCAGAAATAATAATAATCTTTAAATCTGCAGTGAGTATCTACTAGATGTGTTCAACATAGGCGTGATGTATTAGTCCACAAAAGAATGTGGCTGCTCATAATGTGGAAGGGTTCTATGGCCCAAGTAACTGGTTCTGTCTTCCTAGCTTTGCCTTGTTTACATTCTGCAGTCCTGGAAATTGATTTTCATTGTGCTGTTTTGTTTTTCTTATGTGGTCTTTACAGGATAGGCTCACTAATCTGTTGAGGAATAAAAACAATCACAATCTTTATAAAATCTTAGTCACACATACAGTCATATGTCATTGTAAAATACGTTGTAAATTTGCGAAGGAATCATTAAATGCTTTTCCACACTCCCACAATGAAAGGTTTAGAAAGACCACTTTGAATTGTAAGATATCAGTGTATTCTGTATTAGACTCTAGAAGATAATAAAATGCACATTTTTTCACAACTAGTTTCTTATTCATCATGGTTTGTGAGCTGAAAACCAGACATTCTTTTCTGTAGTTGGCACTTCATGTGATTATGAAATGCTTTTTCGGCACATGTATTGGCATATTTTTGTTTTTCATTTGGCCCAAAGACTGTAAGCATAAAAAAGGTTACAATTAAACTTCCTCCACAAACTCTGTAAGCAACAAATGCTGCATGACTTTCTATTATTACAATTTTTGGACCTGCATTTAGGAAATACTGGCTCTTGCTTCAGAGAAGGGGAAAGCCAATCGTTTTTTCTCTTTTGTCATTCGCTGTTACGAATATTTCGTTATTTTTTACAGTTCTTGTCTGAACAACTTATGATATTCTGTACTTGGTCCTATCGTACTTAATAGCATTTACCTAAGGAGAATATGGGGCTGGGGAAAACCACATAGCATTAGCTGTGTAAGAGACTTTCACCTCAGGGATGTTATGCATTGATATTGTGACAGCCAGGAGGTGCTGTAGTTCAATGCTAGTGTTTTATTCTTTCTGAGGTCCCAAATTTGTTTGCTGAAGTAATTCAGGATGGGATTAGCACCGAGTGGTTTCTGAATTAATAAAGAACTATTTGACCGAAAAATCTTTTTATTATTTGTCTTCCCAAAACATCTACTAATGACAAGAACGGAAAACAGGAAGCATCAGTGAATTTTGGGTGCTCCCGGCAAACTGGTGAGTATGTCCTCCACCCTGACCTCTGAGCAAATTGTGTGCTCAAATGGCAGCTTTGGGGCCCATTGAAAACTTTAATGGCACTTAGACACCTTCCTGGAGCTTATACATAATAAAGTTTTCATTCCTTCTTGAGGCAAACCAATTAGAAAGCCAAACCAAACATCAAAATAGGTGGTGGTGGCAGAAGGGGTTGAGTAAATGAAACAGTACATTCACAGTAGAATGAGGTCAATCTAATATGCTCTGACATGGCCTAAAGTTGAGCTCAGATATATGAGCCAGTTCCCAATCTGCGGAGGTTACACAAAAGCCCTGCTTGCAAAAGGATCTCCTTGAGAAAATATGTTGCTCACAATTTAAACCATCAGTTGGTTGTTATTCATTTAACATCAAAGGGCAAGACTTGTGTTCTATTCAAGAGCCCAGCCTAGTTATGTGAGATACTACGGTGTATGGAATGGGCCTCCTAATGTCTGTGATGGAAGCTCATTCCAGTGTGGCACATCATCAATACTCAGTAAAGGAGGTGCCAAGGGTCATCCCACAAGCCACTTAGAAAACTGTTAAGAGTCATAGTTATAAGGATGAGGATGGTTGTTATTGCTGAAAGCTGCTTTTCTACAAAGTTTCATGAGAAAGAGCTGGCTCACATTGCCACAGATCAGGATCCAAACCAGTTACCCTATTAGAACATAGTGTAGCTGTCATCACGTTCATCACAGCAGTAGGTCTTAGGCTGTTGGTTACTAATGGCATGGGGTGTACAGACTTGATCATATTCATTTCAGCTTCACTGACAACAAATGAGACAGACCAAACAGTCTCCAACTAGCAAAGATTAAGTTAGTCTTTTCTAGGAATTATGAGTCTGGGCTAAAGTCACTATAACCAAAGATCTACAACCTCCTCAGGTATGCAGTATTCAAAGTGCAAATCTATCTTGTGTGGCATCACTAAACTGGTCATCTGGGAGGACATTCTTTGTAGGGTGACTTGACAACATAGAGACTTGGGAAGCTTGTCTTCTTCCATGGCCATTTGACATTTTACTTTTTTTCTCTATTCCTCCTAAAGACACTCTGAAGTCACAAAGTAATGAAAATAATAATTTCTTCTTAGCTGAAATGGAAGGGTTTTTTTTGTTTTGTTTTTTGTTGTTTTGTTTTTTGAGATGGAGTCTTGCTCTGTCACCCAGGCTGGAGTGCAGTGGTATGATCTCAGGTCACTGCAACCTCCACTTCCTGGGTTCAAGTGATTCTCCTGCCTCAGCCTCCCAAGTAGCTGGGACCACAGGCGAGTGCCACCATGCCCGGCTAATTTTTGTGTTTTTAGTTAGAGACGGGGTTTTGCCATCTTGGTCAGGCTGGTCTCGAACTCTTGGCCTCAAGTGATCCTCCTGCCTCAACCTCCCGAAGTGCTGGAATTACAGTTGTGAGCCACCATGCCTGGCCTAAAATGGAAGTTATTTGCCACAGAATAAATGTGTGCCTGCTTTGTGCCCAGCACCATGCCCACTGCTATAAATGTGAGTTGAAAGGATATAGTTCTTGCTTAGGAGATCTATAACCACAAACATAATGCTGGGACATCCTTGAGAAACAGCATCTGCCTTATTGGTTAAAAGATGTCAGCTACAAGGTTCGTTTTGCCATTTTATTTGTTTTTCAATCCAGTTGATAATTTTGCACCTTGGAAGATGCTGCAAGTGCACAGTGCTTTAGGCTGGAGTTGGATCAAAGTGGTTTTTACTGATAAAGAACTGTCTGATTGAAAGCTCTTTTGCCCCTTGACTGTCACAAGTGCCCCATGCAATCATTGAGTAAGAAAAGTCTCCAGAATTGATTGAATGGGGAGAGGGGCCCATGAACTCCAGAAATCTGGATCCCACTACCGGCCCAGTTATTTCAGGGTTTCCTGCCTTTGCTGTTATATAATGAAGTGCTCTTTTTCAAATTCTCGCTTCCCCTGCCCCCTTGCACTCTTCAAATTACTGCTGAAGCAGCTGGGGCCAGGGCTGCTGCAGCCTTGAAAGCCTGCCAGAGCAGCTGCTGCTGGGGTGAGAGCAGTGATAGGAGTAAGATTCTAATTTGATCATCAACCTCCCTTCACATTCAAGAAGTGTGAGTGCTGTTTTCCCCGCATAAACAGAGCAAAAGTATTTTTGATACTGCGTAGAGGATGGAGGATAGTCTATCTCTATCCACAGTTAAAGAGCATTTAAAAACATAGGTATCACCTATGAGTAGAGTAGTGAACTAGTTTTGGAATCCCACAGTCCTCTCTCAAATTCTACCACTGTTTTGCTGGGCTACTCTCCTTTTCATTTTAACTTTCTTTAAAAGAAGATAAGTACTTCGCTGTCACCAGCAGAGGAAGGAGTTAAACAAAACTCTGCTCTCTAACCGTTGCTTTAAAAAAAAAAAACTGGCTTCTTGCCACGATTGGCAAAGAAATGCTTTGTTGGGCAGTATAGAAAGTGAGTCACAGGGAATGGAATGCCAGAAGTCCCTAAACAAGTAAATAGGGCAGGAATAAGCCAAGCAAACATATGCAAATAATCTGTTATCATGGCTCATAGCCACATGATACCATCCATCACTGGTGGCTCTGACTCAGAAACTTGCTAATGACACTGGCAGTGACTATGACTTCAATCCTGCCCTCACTGATGGAAACTAACGCAAGCACATCATTGCTGATAAGTCTTTCTGGAATCTGAGCCACTGCCTATCCTAGTGCCCAATGCCTGAACAATCCTTTATCCCATTTATGGAGGCAAAAGCACATATCCTGACGAGGCTGAGAAAGCCTCGTCAGGGTTTGGGTCTGTGTACTAAGGACCATTTTCCCACCATGAAGCTATTTCTTTTAGATATTTTATCTAACAAACAAAGTATGTTAATGATTAATTCATTTTCCTATTTTTATTTATCAAAAGTATATGCATCTGCCAATCAGAGCATCTAATTATTAATAGAAGGAGCTAATCAGAATCAGCACACAAAGGCAGCTCAATCTGTGGCTCTAATCAGCTCATGAAAATTAAATGTAAAGAATAAATGTGGCTGGGCACCGTGGCTCACGCCTGTAATCCCAACACTTTGGGAGGCTGAGGTGGGCGGATTACCTGAGATCGGAGTTCCAGACCAGCCAGGGCAACATGGTGAAACCCCGTCTCTACTAAAAACACAAAAATTAGCCAGGCATGGTGGTGCACACCTATAGTCCCAGCTATTTGGGAGGCTGAGACATGAGAATCGCTTGAACCCAGGAGGCAAAGGTTGCACTGAGCCAAGATCATGCCACTGCACTCCAGCTTGGGTGACAGAGGGAGACTCTGTCTAAATAAAATAAAATAAAATAAATAAAATAAAATAAAATAAATAAAATAAAATAAAATAACATAAAATAAAATAAATGTTAGCCGGGTGTGGTGGTTCATGCTTGTAATCCCAGCACTTTGGGAAGCTGAGGTGAGCGGATCTGAGGTCAGGAGTTTTAGACCAGCCTGACCAACATGGTGAAACCTCATGTCTACTAAAAATACAAAAGATTAGCCAGGCATGGTGGTGGATGCCTGTTATTCCAGCTACTCTGGAGGCTGAGGCAGGAGAATCGCTTAAACCCGGGGGGGGCCAAGGTTGCAGTGAGCTGAGATCATGCCATTGCACTCTAGCCTGGGCAACAAGACTGAAGCTCCATCTCAAAAAACAAACAAGCAAACAAATAAATAAATGTTAAAGTCCTATTGGACTTTTCAAAATAATAACAACTTTTTACCTATTGTTGCCTCTATGGACTCCTATCTAGTTATTAGAGATAGTCTTCAAGGTGAACGGGAGAGATTGAAAGGTAAACAGCTTTACTGTCATGATAAACGTGCCAGAGGTATGCTCTGGGTGATATGTGTCAACCAAAAATGAAATTCTTAGCGCACACCCGCTCTGCACCCTCCCCTGCCTGCCCCCTACCATCTGAATGGACCCCTCCTCTCAGCAAGGGCATTCTGAAGCTAACCTGAAAACTAGTTCAGGTCATGATGGGAAGGGGACATGCCTCATTATACCCTCCTGGAATTACTGATAGAACAGACTCTTTAAGTCTGATAAGATCTGATAAAAAACATTTATAATCTATTCTCTGAAGCCTGCTCCTGGAGGCTTCATCTGCATGATAAAACCTTGGTCTCTACAACCCCTTATCCTAATCCAGACATTCCTTTCTATTGTTAATAACTCTTTCAACCAACTGCCAATCAAAAAAATATTTGAATCTGCCTATGACTTGGAAGGCCCCACTTCCAGTTGTCCTGCCTTTCCAGACCAAATCAATGTACATCTTACATGTATGGATTGATGTCTCATGTCTCCCTAAAGGTATAAAACCAAGCTGTACCCAGACCACCTTTGGCATATGTTCTCAGAATCTCCTGAGGGCTCTGTCACAGGCCATGGTCACTCATATTTGGCTGAGAATAAATCTCTTCCAACTATTTTACAGAGTTGGACTCTTTTCCTAGACATAGATGCAGGGAAGACACAGTACCTAGGAAGATTTCAAATTGAGTGGAGATATTACCTGATATCCCTCTGATGTCACCTGTCTGTCTAGGCAGATGGAGTTGAGGAAGGGAAGAGAGGGGGAGACTTTAGCTGAGACTGAGTATAAACTATCTTGTGGTTTAGCTGCCTTTGAAGAGTCAGCACTGTCTCTAAGGTGTGACAAACTGGCATGATAAATTAAAGTGTCTGTGGCACTTAATCACTGTTTTAAGGTTAGATGACTTAGCAATGATGATAAGAGACAATAAGAAGTAGCTCTCTTAGCTGTGTTACAAACACACATACACCCCCCGCATAAAGGTCCACCTATAACTCCTCATCAAAGTCTTGTATCCACCAAATCACAACATGTTGCTCTCCTACTTCAAGACTTTGAAAATAGTAAAGCTAAAATCTCAAATGTAGGTTATGAACTGAACTTGAAAAATTGAGAGGCATCTTGTTTCACATAAGAATGTTTGCCTAACTGATATGGATATTGGTAAACATGGTTGTTCGCTCTAGACTCCACTCTGGGTTTTGGAAAACCATCTTGAATGATCTGATACAGCAGAGCTCCCATGAAATGGATGCTTCTGTAGAAGCTGTGGATTTAGCTATTCCTTTAAGGATCAGTACTCACTAGAAAAATAGCCCATTTTTTCCATTTTGCTCAAACCAGGATTTCTCAGCTTCAACACTGTTGACATTTTGAGCTAGACAATTTTTGTTGTGGGGGGCTGTCATCCTATGTGTTGTGGGATGTTTAGCACCATTCCTGGATGCCAGGAATGCAACCCCCCAGCTGTGACAACAAAAGTGCCAATGACTCTGAAGGGCAAAATTAACCATGATTGAGAACCATTGCTCTAAACCAAAGCATACTTCAAAGAGGATAAAATCTATTTGGGCCTAAGTTTGGTGTTCATACAAACAATAAACAATAAATCCAGGCATAGATGTTGCCTATTTGGTCCTCATAATACCATAAAATCTAATGTGATTCAATTTTTTCGTCTTCACACTCACTGGCTTGGGCAACATATAAACACAGTCTGATAGTCTGAGAATTGGGACAACTTGTTTGTAGTCCTGATTCTGCCACTAACTGGATCTGTGACATTGGCTACATGGCTTCATCTCTCTGGCCCTCCTTTGGTTTTTCATTTGTAAATGAATGTGCTTGACTAAATTTTCTAGTGCTAAGTACAAAGATTATGAGACTCAGAATTTGATGCCACCTCAACAGTTGATACCATGGAATAGAAAAAGAAAGCTCTTTGTCCTAGAGGGAGGGAGGCTTTATGTTAAACCTCCTAAGAGCATTTAACTCCATCTCCTTGAGCACCTAAGCCAGGTACCTGCAATTGAATTTTTCTAAAAATTCAGAGAAACCTTTGGAGTAATATGTGGCTAGAAATTTATCACTTGACCTCTAGGGGTGGCTCCTATGTTGAACAGTTGTATAATGGCCACAGAGATCAGTGTGGTAAGAGGGAAAGACATTTCTCTCATTACTAAAACTGTTATTGGAAATCTGGGACTTGAAGCGATACTGTAGTAACTAACGAAACAACCCAAACCCTATACCGTACATACAGAAGACCAAATCCTGAGATAAAAATGAGTAAATCTTGTATCCTATAACTTTGGGTGCTGTGGTATCTTTAAAGCCATGACAGAAAGAAGTAATATTTTTATTACCTTTGTAAACACAGGAGCTGCAATGATAGGTTTTCCATCCAATCCCTGCAAGTAATTGGTGGGGCTCTGACACTGGTAGAAGGGAAGCAACAGTAAATTCATTGTTACTAATATTATTAGATGGATAGTGAGACATAACAAACCTATAGAATTTGGTATATGAAATGCATCCCAAACCAAAAAACTGATGTATTCTAAGTTTATGAATCACAGACTTCAAATTTTAGACTGAATTGACTCTATTTCTCTCTAGGTCATGGTGGCTATAAAATATGTGCTGCCTATCCCCACGCCACCCCTTCACATATAGATCTGTGGATCTATGTCATTAACCCTAAACCTCCAAAGAGGCTCCATAGAACCCCTGGGGCTACACAGATCACAGTTTGAAAACCAATGGATTAGAACTAAAACTTGACCCCTCTGCACTACTAAATGGGTTGGATAATTTTTAAAAAGAGGTTGTAGATAAATATATTTAAATACATTGATCATCAATAAAGAAATATATCAGGCTGGGTATGGTGGCTTACAGCTGTAATTCTAGCACTTTGGGAGGCTGAGGCGGGAGGATGGCTTGAGGCCAGGGTTCAAGACCAGCCTGGGCAACACAGTGAGATCTCGTCTCTACAAATAATTTTTTGAAAAATAGAAAAAAAAAGTATATAAAAGAAATACATCAATAACATGTTATATGTATATTTAGATAGTATGACTTCATATGTTTTAAAGTCTATGCATACATATATGTATTCTTCTATATGCATAGACAATGCCTGGAACTACCCACTAGAAACTACTAACATGAAGTACCTCTGAGGAGTGAAGGCACTGGAGTAGAATCTTGACTAAGCTTTTTACTTAATACATTTTTCGGGGGGCAGTGGGAGGACAGGGTCTTATTCTGTTGCCCAGGCTGGAGTGCAGCTATGCTATCACAGGTCACTGTGGCCTTGACCTCTTGGGCTCAAGTGATCCTCCCATGTCAACCTCCCGAGTAGCTGGGACCATAGGTGCATGGCACCATGCCTGGCTAATTTTTTTTTCTTTTTTGTAGAGATAGGGTCTCGCTATGTTGCCCAGACAGGTCTCAAACTCCTGGACTCAAGCAATCCTCCCACCTTGGCCTCCCAAAGTGCTGAGATCACAGGTGTGAGCCACCACACCTGGCATACTTCTGTACTTTTAAAGTGTTTTTACAATAAGCATGTATCATTATTATTAACTTGAAGGATGAGAGCCTTTGCTGTTTTCTAAAAAATAACTACATGCTTGCTTTGTCTTAGAAAGTGGAATTCTCTGCAGCTCCATGAAACTAATCAGGTTTTATGATATAGAGTGTTTGTTCTAGGCCAGTCTGAGAGCTGACAGCTCACTGCATATGTAATCAGCACCCTTTATAAAGCTGAAAAGCCAGGGACTAATTTGTAAAGCGTTTCTTCTCCTCAGAATTTGCCTATTGAAGCCCGAGAATATGTTCCCAAAGCAACAGGAACCACTGCTCTCAAACATCAGAAATACAAGTTGATTATCCTGATGATGGAGTTGCACCTGAGAAAAACACGATCATGCCATGCAAGGTGGTCATGGTCACCATGACTCTCTGTCACAGTGGATGGCACTTGTGTTTCACTTGGATTCTTGTACCTGCTGGATGGTTGCCACACGAGGTTGGGCCACCAAATGCTGGGCTTGGGGTACTGCTGGAGGAATGGCTGCAGAGGTAGTGGGAGGAGATGACACCTCATTTGGCTTCTGGATTCTGAGAAATTATTAAAATATAGATTATAAAATAGACCTATCACTCTTTGTGAAAATTATTTTAGGAAAACTAGTAATGGCATCACTGCTTACAGGTGAGTGTAATAAAAATCTTGGTTTGATGATATTTTACAAACGTTGACCAAGGGCATTTTTGCTACACACTTTGTCAGGCAATGCAAACACGAAAATGCATAAGACACCATTCCTGTCCTTGGGCCGTTGTTCTCAGTGTAGCCAGGGAGTCAAACATATTAACAGTTAACTGAGATCCAAGACAAATGCAGTGATGGAAGCATGTGCAGAAGGTAATTTTTTGAGATTTGTTTTGTTGTTACCCTCGGTATTCTCCCTCCCCCTCCCATTTCAAGTAAGAGGCCAGGCTTTTTAAATCTATACCTCTGATCCAAGACAGGGTCTCTCATATATAAAACTTAACCTCTGAGAATTTGGCATGGCAGAAAGTAGAAACGGCATGAAGTCAACAAGCTTTTCAAGTTTACACAAATTAAATTAAAGAGGGTATTTGAAGGGCAAGAGAGCCAGCAAGTATTCTTGAGAAGGCTGCAGAGGGGAGATTATTTTAGTTTTGTTGTGGAAGAGACAGAGGTCTGTGGATCTTGCCAGAGAACCTGACCCCAGGGAGAACCTACGTCCAGAGAGGAAGGCCATCTCTCTCGGTAAACGGCTCCCAGTCTTGTTAAAGATATCAGTAATTACACACGTCAGAAAGCAACAAGCTCTGGACTTAAAGAGAACTTGGGATTTGGGACATGGGCCTCTCACCTGTAACCCATGGATAGATGACTGGATGACAGAGGGCTTTCCTTTGGTCTAGGTGTTATATCTCTTTGCCTCAGCTTCCTCATCTCTAAAATGGGGAAATAATAATTCCCGGAGGGGGCACGGTGGCTCACACCTATAATCCCAGCACTCTGGGAGGTTGAAGTGGGTGGATCACTTAAGGCCAAGAGTTCAAGACCAGCCTGGCCAATATGGCGAAACCCCATCTCTACTAAAAATAGAAAAAAATTAGCCAGGCATGGTGGCGTGTACCTGTAATTCCAGCTTCTTGGGAGGCTGAGGTGGGAGAATCGTTTGAACCTGGGTGGCAGAGGTTGCAGTGAGCTGAGATCGCACCACAGCACTCTAGCCTGGGCAACAGAGCAACACTCTGTCTCAAAATAAACAAATAAATAATAAAAAATTCTTATAGGGTTTTGTGAGGATTAAATGAGATAATTCATGTAATGTGTTTAGAATGGTGCTTGCTCCAAAACTGCTCTCTCTCTCTATGGCTCATTGTAAAACTGTGAGGGGGAAAGTGACACTCAATACCAGACTGGATGTTTTCCCTAACCAGGCAGCATTTGGTCTCAAGCAGAATGATGTGCTAATGCAAAGCCAATCCGTGTATCCAAAGCATCTGTTTTCTTCTTCTACAATAATAGAATACCTGATTTCTTTACATGATTGCTCCAAATAAAGACTACATATCCCAAAATTCACTGCAGCTAGGTGTGGCCACATGGGTACTTTCTGGTTATGGGATATGAGGGATAGTGGTATATGCATTTTAAGAGAGATGACCTTAAAAGGCTGATGAGCCTTTATTTCTTTCTATTTTAGCCTAAGAAGATGAGGGCAACATCTTAGTGTGAGATAAAGCAGAAAGCAGGAAGCACAGAGGAACCTAGTGGAGTGTGGGGTCATTTTACCCACCAAATCCAGATTTGTATGTAAATAAGAAATAAATATCTGTTTCATTTAAGTCACAGTTAATTTGAGTCTCTATGATACACAACGGAGGCTAAATCCCAACAACTACAAGTAGATTTAAAGCAAATAAATAAATGGGATATTTCTTGCTTATTTAAGTTTATAGATCAAAATTCATACCCCTTAGGTTTGTAACACATTATGGGAGCCATAAGGAAGCAGTGATGCGTGTGCAATAGGGGAGAAGTTTATTACAGAGCTCAAAGAGAAAGGACATTTAGACTGGGTTTTGCAGGACAAATAAGAGTTTGCTAGACAGAGAAGATAGGGCAATCCTAGCAAAGTGAATAGCTTGAACAAAGGAGTGAAGAGGAACTATACATGATTTGGGTGAGATGTCAACAATGTAGACAGCCTGAGGTGGGGAAGGAAGGAGGGGACAGAAAAACCTGGTTGATGCTCTACTGAATAAGGCTTTGTATGTATGCCATGTTAAGATTTTTTTAAATGTTGCTGTTTGTTTTGTGTTTGATTTTTGTTTTCTCATAGATAATCTTTTTCTGAGTCAGGAAAACAATAGGATCAGAATCTTGATCTCTTTTAGAGAATAACTGGTCATAGTTTGGACACTATAAAAGAGAGAAAAAGGCAGAAGCAGACAGGAAGCCCTCTAAGGAGGTGGTTGGCATAAAAGGCAGGAGAGAAGGAGGAGTTGACTCAAGGCCACGAGAATGATATAGGAAGGGGGTAAAAGAGGAATCATTTACTCTGGTTATGAATGTTCGTATCTGCACAAAAGCTAGAAGCAAATTATCATTTCAAGGTAAGCATGAACAAGGGATTTCTGCCCTTAAGGAGCTCATCCTCTGTAGGGAGTAAATTGGAAAGATTCAAATTTATCTGTAGGCAAGACTTAAGCAAAAGTAGGGTCTTCTTCAAATCCACTCAGTTTGTTTGTTTGTTTATTTATTTATTTATTTATTTATTTATTTTTGTGGTCAAACCCTGGAGCCACCCTTCTTAAGTTCTAGTAACCAATTAATCATTCTCTTTGAGCTATTAATTGATCTGAGGATGCTAAAGCTATAAGATAGAAAATCAGAATTACCGATTCATCTCTTCCTTGTTAGGGTCGCCTTCTGAGTCAGAAGAAGAAACCCCTGGAAAAATAAAAACAAGACATAAGATTGTTAAGATGACAATTTCTTAAATTGGTTCCTAAACACGACATAAGATTTTTAAGATGATACTTTGTTTACCTGATTCCTAAATATCTGAATACCTATAGAATCTTAGAAATGAACTCAGTAACGCCGGGCGTGGTGGCTCACGCCTGTAATCTCAGCACTTTGGGAGGCCGAGGGGGGTGGATCACCTGAGGTCCGGAGTTCGAGACCAGCCTGACCAACATGGAGAAACCCCATCTCTACTAAAAATACAAAATTAGCTGGGCATGGTGGTGCATGCCTGTAATGCCAGCTACTCTGGAGGCTGAGGCAGGAGAATAGCTTGAACCCGGGAGGCGGAGGTTGCTGTGAGCCGAGATCGCGCCATTGCACTCCAGCCTGGGCAACAAAAGCAAAACTCCGTCTCAAAAAAAAAAAAAAAAGAAATGAACTCATTGATTCACTACACTAACACCCAACTTGACAAACAAGGAAATAGGCCCTAAGAAGTTGAAGGAATTGCTCAAGGTCACATGTCTAGTTAGTGGCACTGTTCAAATTAACTGACCCAACTTCTAAGGGTTCATATATGTAAAACACCTGCTGATGCCTTTGGCCTAACAGAGCAGTATTTACAGACATTCTCTGGTGTTCGTAAATCCTCTTGCTCTTGGCCTACACAGATTGAATACAAGAAGGGATTACACTGGATTCCAAACATTGTAGGTGTAGGTGGATGCTCTTCCGTCCAGTCCTAATATTAACAAGTCATACTTCATTGTGAGAGAGGGGGTGTTTAAAATCTTTTTGTCACAAAGAAAAAAAAAACCCAGCAATCCAATCTCAGCACTGTTAGCAGAGCTTTGATCCTGCATTTACTTCTCAAGATAGTGCATTCCACGAAGATATATAACAGCTAAATCTGGAGGTATTTATTGGACTCCAAAAATGTGAGGATAAAAACACATACACATACAACACATTTCTATTCATGTATTTATTCAAAAAATGTTTATCAAATACTCACTATGTACTTGGTACTATGTAAGTACCTAGTACAAGTACATATTGGAGATATAAATAAGTCGTGGCCTTACAATCTAGTTGATAAATGGGCATCTATACCATAATAATATGTTTAAATGCTAAAACCAAGGCATACATAAGGTATTATTGGTGAAAAAAGTGCTAAAGAATGATCTGCAGACAAAATTCAGAGGATAAGATAAAATAGGAATGCAAATATAGGTAGATACAAAGGAGCATAAGTTGATTTTTTTCACCTCAAATTAATCATATAAACTTGATGCCAATGTAAATGCCTTTCCAGTGTTCCCAAATGGTATCCATGCATCTATCCTTGACTCCCTGCGGTATATTTTTAAACAGCAGCCAGAGTGACTATTACGTCAGATCGTCCAGGCACAGTGACTCACACCTATAATCCCAGCACTTTGGGAGGCCGAGGTGGGCAGATCACTTGAGGTGAGGAGCCCAAGAACAGCCTGGCCAACATGGTGAAACCCCATCTCTACTAAAAATACAAAAATTAGCCAGGTGTGGTGGCGCATGCCTGTAATCCCAGCTATTTGGGGGGCTGGGGCACGAGAATCACTTGAACCCGGGAGGTGGAGGTTGCAGTGGGCCGAGATTGTGTCACTGCACTCCAGCTTGGGCAATAGAGTGAGACTCCATCTTAAAAACAAAACAAAACAAAACAAAACAAAAAACAAAAAAACTAAGATCATGTCATGTCTTTGCTCAGAATGCTCCAGAACTTCTCATCTACCTCAGGGTCAAAACCAAAGTCCTTGCAATGACCTACAAGGACTTTTGTGATCTGCTTACCTCCCTCCTTCCACTTCCACCCCATCTTACCTTTCAACCTCATCTTCTGTTACTTTCTTGCTCACTCCACCCTGGCCACATTGGCTCATCTCTGTGTCTTAAGACAAGCACACTCCCACCCTCAGGGCCACTGCACTTGCTGGTTTTTCTGCCTAGAGTAAATTTCTCTCAAACGACCTTGTGGCTCATTCCCCAATCCTCCGCCCCCTACACTCATACATATGCCATTCCTATCTCTTTTTCTTGGTTTTTGTATCTTTCACAGTGTTTATATATACCTATCATATCATATATTTTATTTGTTTATCTTGTTTATTTTCTGTCTTTCCCATCATATAATGTAAATTATCAGTAAATGAGCCTAAGTATTTTTGTTCTACTCGGTTCACTGCTGTATCCTCATTGCCTAGAAGAGCGCATGGTAGAGGAGGCCCTCAATAAATATTTATTTATTATAACTAAATGTCTTACTATTAAGTGTCATACTCCAAGAGTATTTTGTTTTACCTTCTATATAAATCTCAGCAGAAGTCGAATCTGTCCCATAGATGTTAGAAGCAAAGCAGGAATAGCGTCCTGTGTCCTCTTCAAAGGCTTCCGCAATGGTCAGTGAGTGCAGATTTCCTGCCTGGACGATGTGAATATCTGGGGAATTTTCAAGCTCCTTGCCTTCACAGTACCACCTGCAGGGAAAAGGATATGGTCATTGGACATGACTCAAATGCAAGGCAATAACATAGACAGCTCCAGATATTCTCTTAAATGAGCTTCATTTGAAGTCAGAACAACAACAACAAAAAACTCCATCATTATAACATTATTTTTTTGTAACAGTGAGAAGAGTTGGCAGTATTCAAACCATACTGACACCACACTCAGGAAATTAGAAAGTAGCTCCAGTTAAGAATGGTCCAACTGAGAAAACTGGTGAGAAAGCAGGAACAGCCAAGTACAAAGATCAGGGTCTTTGATGTGGAACTTGGCTTCTCCTAAAATGACTTTCTGATTCCTATCATATGCATTAAGTGCTACATTCGCTTATATGAGAGAATCTAAGAGATAATACAGGTTCGTACAGTTGAGGACACTTGTTTCTTTCTATTAAGTTTCATCTGACCTAACTAAATGAAAATTAATTTGTTCTGTTACTTGAGCCATCAGAGTAAGGAGGAGGGGTCATATTCTCCCAGGAGTGGCCCAACTCTGGCAAATAACCCAAGTTAAATATGTTTCTGTAGGTTATGATATTTTCTTTTAATTCTATATCCTTGAAGTTAGAAATTTTTATTACAGCCTAGTTTTCTGGCCAAAGTTTACCAAAAATACTATATAAAATAATGTTTAAAATGTAGAGGTGCATAATAAGAGAAATGGACATTAAAATTAAATGGAAATTCCATTCTTCACGTAGAAGATTGGCAAAAGTCTAAATGTTTGACCACTCTTACGCATTGCTAGTGTGAATGGCATAAACCCTATGAAAGAAGTCTGCCAATACTGCCAGAATTACAGATGCAAATATCCTTGGACCCAACAATCCCACTTGTGGGAATCTATCTTATAGATCCACTGGTATACATACAAAATGACAAATGTATAGGCTACTCATTCAAGCAGCAAAACATTGTAAACCATTCAGGCGTTCATCCTCAGGGGACTGATGCAGTCACACAACAGAACACTATGCTGCTCTAAAAAGAAGACGAGAATGATCACTATGTACTGACATGGAAAGAATCCCAAGATATATAATTGAATTTTAACAGTAAGGTGCAAAATAGTGCATATAGGGTGCTAGCCTTGTATAAGAAATGGGGTTTACGGGTTTCATTATGTCGCCCCACCATAGATATGTGGAAGTTCTACCCCACCCTTATACTTGTGAAAATGACCTTACAAGGGGGCAAGAAATAAGATATGTTCGTGTTGTTTGCATTTGCAGAAAGAAAATTGGAAAGAATAAAATGCAAATCATAAGCGGCTATTAGGGGCGAAGGGAAACAAGATGGATAAGGACAGATAGGAGTGAGATGGCTCAGTGTACCCTTTTACATTTTTTCATTTTTTGAAATAATAACTATTAATCAACATAATAAAAAGTAATTAAGTGGGAGGTATAATAACTACTAAGTGTCAAAAATTAAGTAGCCTTGGCAGTTGCTAATCTTTACTGTAATTTAGATCTAACCACTCAGTGCTGTAATCCCTGTCTCCCTCCCACCATTTATACAGCAATATTCTTTTTTTTTTTTTTTTGAGACAGAGTCTTGCTCTGTCACCAGATTGGAGTGCAGTGGTCCGATCTCCACTCACTGCAACCTCTGCCTCCCGGGTTCAAGCAATTCTCCTGCCTCAGCCTCCCGAGTAGCAGGGGCTACAGGTGCACACCACCACGCCCAGCTAATTTTTGTATTTTTAGTAGAGACAGGGTTTCACCATGTTGACCAGAATGGTCTTGATCTCTTGAGCTCGTGATCCACCCGCCTTGTCCTCCCAGAGTGCTGGGATTACAGGCATGAGCCACTGCGCCTGGCCCTTTTTTTGGGGGGGTGGTGGAGGAAGGGTCTCACTCTGTTGCCCTGGAGTGCAGTGGCATGATCATGGCTCACTCCAGCCTCAACCTCCCCGGGCTCAGGTGATCCTCCCACTCCAGCCTCCCAAGTAGCTGGGGCCACAGGCACGTGCTGCCACACCTGGCTAATTTTTGTATTTTTAGTAGATACGTGTTTTGCTATGTTTCCCAGGCTGGTCTTGAACTCCTGGGCTCAAGCGATTCATCCGCCTTGGCCTTCCAAAGTGCTGGGATTACAGGAATGAGCCACCACACACATCCTATAAGGCAAGATTCTAAAGCACACTGAAGAAAACTCACCTGTTTACTTCCCAACAGTCAAGCTATTCTTCATTATTCCATAAATATGTCATGGTCACCTCCCCACATTCAAGTCTCTGCCCATGTTTTTTCTGTCTGAGATTCTCTTTTTCTGCCTTTCAGCTACTACAAATATAAGTCATCCATCAAAATTTGGCTCAGATATTACCTCCTCCACAAAGCTATATTTTACCATCAATTCTGAATGATTGTTACATTTTCTAACTTCACCTAAAAAAAAAAAAAACCTGTACTATGTCATGCAAATACTTGATTATACACGCTTTTACTATTTTCTATTTTGAAAATGTGTCTTGCCTCACCAGTTTCCTAGGTTGTAAATGTTTTGAAGGTAAGGACAGTGTCTTGGATGCTCTTGCAAGCATCCACAGTGCCTACCACAGTTTTCTATATACTCTCTCTCCTCTGGCCATCTTATCTCATCCTATAGTTTCAATTATTACCTCTATTTGGGCCATCATCCATATTTGCCTTTCCAGCTCTGATTTCTGGACCCCATCTCCCATCACTCTTCCCTTCAATACGTTCCAACCACGTTGGTCTTTTGATTCTGTGAACACATAAGCTTTTCCCCACTTTGGAATTTTGGCACTTCCTGAAACCCTCCTCCCCCAGACCTTTACAAAGATAGGTCCTTCTCATGAGTCAGATCTCAGCTCAAATGTCGCCTTCTCAGAGAGGCCCTCCCTGACCCTCTTCCCAATATAGCCCCCTTATCCTCAGTCATTCCAGCACATTACCCTCTTTTGTTATCTTCATAGCATTTGTTACTATCTGAAATTGTCTTATATACTTGTTTATTTTATTGTGGTTTGCTCCCTTCACTAGACTGCAAAGTGCACGAGAGGACCGTATTGGTCTTATTCACCACTACAATGTCAGCACCTACAATAGTGCCCTGGCACATGGTAGGTACTCAGAAAATAAGTGTTTGATGGGTTTGTTGAAAGATTGAATGATGGAAAAAATTCACAGTTAATATTTTCTAAGTATTTGTTATTTGCTTCATCAAGTTCTATGGCAACCTTTGATTTCTGTTGTGGCAGCAGCAGAACATAGAGCTGCTGAAATGGGTTCATAAATCTCCCAAAGCATAAAACTACCAAGACCACAAGGAGCTTGTACAAACAAATCCTCAGAGCGTGTGCAGTTACAAATTCAAATACTGGATGTCCGATTAAACAAGACATATGGAGCACATATGTTTATCTTTACTCCCCTCCTGAAATGCCCCTAAAGTGAGAATAAAAGAATTTTTTAAAGGTACAAAACCATAGGGACAAAAAGAATGGAAGGGGAGACAATAGCAGATCTAAGACTTCAAAACTCTTGGAAGGTGGAAAGCAGGTTGAGGAGCCAGGAGATTTGAGAAATGTGGAAACCAAGTGCCCACTTGGGGATATTAGTCAAAGAAGAAGCCAATTTGTGCAGCAGAACCCCAGAAAGTTTTGGGATTTGGAGACACAAGATTGCTGACAATGGGAGAAGAGATACAGAGCTTAAAACAGGGAGGTTGGTTACAAGTTTGGAACATGAGCTTTTAGATCTCCCCACTAGGTCACTTCTCCTCTTCTGAGCCATTAGTGAATGTCCCGGAATGAAGGCTGAGTTGCAGACTGAGCCAGCAGCTGCTCCATGTTGGAGCAGGAGGAAGAAGGGCTTCTAAAGGGATTTCTCTAGGGAAAAACATGGGCCTTATGGATCACCTAAGACTGCATGGAAGAGAATATTTAGGAGAAGTTACACAAATCTGTTGGAGGATTAAGACAAATTTGCAATAGAAACACAGAACTAAGCATGTAAAAAAAATGGTGTCATCAACTTTAAGATCAAAATAAAGAGTTGTACAAGCAAAGAAGCATTCACTTTACCCTACCAGGCTTGGTAGTGAACAATACTTAGGTAGTAACGGGAAGGTAAGCAGTTTCCTAAACCACAGTGTGATGATTATAATGAAGTGATAAAGAAAGGAGCAAGGGGAATGCTAGTTTAAAGGGTGCTAACCCTTCATCTTGCAGAATAGGAAGTCAGCAGAAATGGCTAACATCAGCAAACCAAGCAATAGCAGTAGAAGCATATCACAGTGGTTCTGAAAGTGTGGTTCACTTTCTGTGAAGACAGAACTATTTTTATATAATACAAAGATATTATTTGCCTTTTCATTGTATTGACATTTACACTGATGGTGCAAAAGCCACAGTGGGTCTAATTGCTAGTGCTTTAGCAACACAAATTAAAGCACTGTTGCAAAACTGATTAGTGGTTATTGCATTTACCACCACACTTGCAATTAAAAAAAAAAAAGAAAGAAAGAAACAAGAAAGAAAAAGAGGCCGGGCACGGTGGCTCATACCTGTAATCCCAGCACTTTAGGAGGCTGAGGCGGGTGGATCACTTGAAGTCAGGAGTTCAAGACCAGCCTGACCAACATGGAGAAAACCCACCTCTACTAAAAATACAAAAATTAGTGGGCATGGTGATGCACACCTGTATTCCCAGCTACTCAGGAGACTGAGGAAGGAGAATCGCTTGAACCCAGGAGGCAGAGGTTGCAATGAGCCAAAATCGCGGCACTGCACCCCAGCCTGCACGACGTGAGACTCCATCTCAAAAAAAAAAAAGAAGAAAAAAGAAAAAGAAAAATTCCATTTCACCAAAAAATGTCCTTGATGAAGCAGTAAAAATCATTACTTTTATTAATCTCCACCTTGAGTCCATGTGTTCTTAATATTTGGGTGGTAAAGTGAGAAGTATTAATAGCATAAGTACTAATAGCATAAAAATCTGTTGCATATGGAAGAACACTTGTGTGATGTTTACATTAAGGGTTGAACTAGCTGCTTAATGCATGAAACAATATTTCAACTTGAAAGAACAAATGATAGACAAATTATGGTTATTCAAACTTGGGTATTCAGCACACATTTTCTCAAAAATGAAGGAAGTAAACCTGACATTTCAAGTAAAAAAAAAAAACTGACAGTATTTGTTGGAATGAAAAAATTTGAGGTTTCAAGGGAAAATTAGAAGTTTGGAAAACTTGTATCCTCCACGGTAAGTTTATGGTTTTCCAATACTTAAATTTTTTTAATGAAATCAGTGATGATATTAACAAATGTGATTTTAAAATATTATATAATAAAATGTATCACCTTTTGGAAGATCTGCATTACTAATTTTCCTGATGACCAATGCGTGATATTATCCATTCAAAGTTCAAGACAGACCAGTAGGTTTCAGTATAGCAGAGCACAAAAGTTTATTGGTGTGGTTTCAGATTTCACATTGCAACAAATCTTTCAGAAACTACTGCTAGTTAATTTTAATATGGTATCAAATAAGAATAGCCACAATTTCCTGAAAAGACTATTAAAATACTCCTCCTGTTTCTGACTACATAACTGTGTAAGGTTGGATTTTTAAAAATTTACTTCAACCCAAACAACATAATACAACAAACTGGATGCAGAAGCCAATGTGAGGATCCAGCTGTCTTCCATTAAGCCAGATATTAAAGAGATATGCAAACAATGAAAAACAATGCTACTCTTCTCACTAAATGGTTTTTATGTTCATTTTGGAAAATGTAGTTATTTTTTATAAATTTTTTTTGTTAACATGTTTATTATTACTACTTAAAAATGAATAAACAATATTTAAAATATTTTTCAGTTTTAAATTCTAATATGATAAATAAATAAAATATTACAACTCACATAAAACCTCATTTGGGCCTCACTGATTTTTAAGATTGTAAAGGGATCCTGAGAATAAAAAGTTTGAACCACTGGCATGTTATTTAGAAGCTAGAGGTAAATAAACAGAAAATTTCAAAAAAGAGTTGAAAATGGTCTGTTCTTTAATAATACTTGGCTTTTAAAGCAATGTAACTCTATTAACTTGATAAAACAAATATCAATAGCTATTTCAAAACTAATACTTTCCATTATACAAACATTATAGGATTATCTAAATTATTTAGAGAACATTTCTCGTCCTTACCAAAATGAGAGTGGAAACATCTATGAGCAATTGGATAGCCAGAAGGAGATAAATGGAATGATTCAAATGCCCAAACTCTCTGTCAGAAGTGTTTTTGTCCTTACTCAGATGGCCAGGATGGCCTCAGCAGGCCTAAAAAAACAATCAGTAACCGTCACTCTGACTTTAACAGCATGACCCACTTAGAAATTAGGCAGGGATCAGGCTGGCTTCTGAAAAGGTATTAAATTTACCCTGCTATGCTGAAGACTTTTGAGGGTCAGGGGGAACCATACTCTCAAACCTCCATCCATGTTAGGGAATGCTTTCATAGAAATGCCCTGACCGGTGGCATGTTTTTAGAACGCCAAATCCTCATGACACTTACAGAATGGCAGTAGGTGCCAGGCATGATTCATGGCTCAATAGAAATGAGTCAATGATTGGGATAAATAGGGCAGGTCCAGATGGCTAAAGAAAAGGACCCACCTTTCACGCACAAGGACGGCTTGCCAGATCTGCTCATTTGGCTAGCTAGCAAGCCTGGGAAGAAAGAAGGAAGACACTGAAGAGACACATTTTTCAGATGTAACTGGACTTTTGGCTGTTTATCACCATTCTGCTGTGAGGTTACTATTTATTCTAAAATATGGCTTGGATAAATATTATGACTCATTGTTTTAGCACATTAACAACTTCTAAACGTAATTTGAATGTTATTCTGACTCACCAGTAATAACGCTTGTTAAAAGAATGATTACTCAGAGTCTTTCTTTAACCATGCCCCAGCCCTTCCAAAGTCCCTATCCCAATCCCTCTCCTAACACCCTGTTCTTTTCCTTTCCAGAACCCTTATATATTTTATAATTATATATTTATTTGTAGGTTTATTTGTTTTAGTGTCTCTCTTCCTTACTGAACAATAAACACAAGGGCTAAAATTATCTCGTTTGTTTTGTTTACCTCTGTCTATCCCACACCTAGCACAGTGTATGGTATATTTTAGCTGCTCAAAACATATTTCTTGTATGAATGTTAACTGAATAACTCAACTAGGGTCATTATAGCCTCAAGTTTTTTTCATTTTCATTTTTTCAAGAAGGCTTGTGCACCAGAAAAGGACTTTCCTTTAATTGTCTTTGCCCAGCTTCATTTAACAATGCTTGATCTCTTAAGTGAAGAATGTGGGGCCTAAAACACAGCCAAAAAGTAGTACATTTACTTACTCACATTTCCAGCTCTCTCCAAGCATCAGAGTAACTCTTCTTCATATACAGAGTGCAACTGGAGTATATCGGACAATAAGATAATAATAAATGTTGTCTAATAAAGTTATGTTGAATTATGTGACACAGTTTGTATGTCCTGTTTGACTGCTACTGAGTTAGTAAACTTAAGTCTTCATGTCCATGTTCCACTCATGGGAGGGTAGGAGTGTAAGTGGGAGGATATGTCTATGTTTTAAGTGTTATTAAAATTTATTGGGTTCTGGTTGGGCACGGTGGCTCACGCCTGTGATCCCAGCACTTTGGGAGGCTGAGGCAGGTGGATCACTTGAGGTCAGGAGTTTGAGACCAGCCTGGCTAACATGGTGAAACCTCCATCTCTACTAAAAATACAAAAATTAGCCAGGCATGGTAGCGCGTGCCTGTAATCCCAGCTACTCGGGAGGCTGAGGCTTGAGAATCACTTGAACCCAGGAGACAAAGGTTGCAGTGAGCCAAGATCATGGCACTGTACTCCAGCCTGGGTGAAGGAGTGAGACCTGTTTCAAAAAAAATAATAAAATAAAATAAAATAAAATAATTTATTGAGTTCCTCCAGGCAGAAACTTCTTGGTAACTTAAGAAAAGCATAAGTAGGTAGTGGCTAATACCAAGACATCAATACCACCCCTTACCACATATCCTATTTAATTTAATTTAATTAATTAATTAATTTTTTTGAGATGGAGTCTTGCTCTGTCACCAGGCTGGAGTGCAGTGGTGCAATTTCGGCTCACTGCAACCTCCACCTCCCAGGTGCAAGTGATTGTCCTGCCTCAGCCTTCAGAGTAGCTGGGACTACAGGAGCACACCAACATGCCCAGCTAATTTTTGTATTTTTAGTAGAGACAGGGTTTCACCATGTTAGCCGGGATGGTCTTGATCTCTTGACTTCGTGATCCACCCGCCTCAGCCTCCCAAAGTGCTGGGATTACGGGCATGAGCCACCATGTCTGGCCCACATATCCTATTTTAGATATAACAAAAGAGAGGATGAATAAATGTGAAGATGAAAACAGTTCCTAAAATAGTTTTTTTAAACATTAAATTACTTTGAGGAGGGGTGACTAGAAAGTTTTTATTGTCTCCTCTAGAAATCCTTCTTTTTCTTTGTTTGATAGTACTTATTGCTAAATTGCTACATAATTTACTTATTTATTAAATATAATATTTATCTGTTCTCCTTCACCTCATCTAGAATGTAATATGGCAGGAAACTTTGCTTTATTTACTGATGAATCCCAAGTATTTGGAATAGTCCCTGATAGTAGTGAGACTAGTAGGGAGTGCTGAATGAATTGTTATTGAATGAATGAACAAACGAACATCTTGAATTTTTTAGTTTTGTTGTTAATGTTAATTCAATGTACTTGAATTTTTGCATGTTATAGATTTTGAAGAACGATTTCTTCCCTTCTTCTGTTTGCTATGTTAACTCTTTCTTTTAGATTAAGTTCTTCTATTTGTTCAATTTAGAGCCTCTCATGGTGTTGACTTCTTAGCTTTTTGAAAATCTTGCTTTTTTTGTGGAGGTTGGCTCTGATTACAGGGGGATATGTTTGGTGATTGCTGGGGAGGAGCAGACTGTAATTTCAGGTAGGCATGTACTGTGTCCCAGTAGCTCCTCAGTCCTCCTGGCTATCTGGGATGCCGCCCTGCTTGTCCAGCACACATTGGCTGCTCTGGCTTCCGTGTAAATTGGCAGTGCTTGTGGCTCAGCCCAAGCAGGGGAAGCAGGAGGCACTGACCTACACAGCTGCTCTGAATGTAGCTCCCAGATTAATCACCCTGACTGCCCTGGGCCCCCTCTCGCTTATTGTATCTTTTGTCCCTGAGCCTGGAGCATGTCCAGAGAGTTCCTTATGCTGCAACAGTCCTCTCTGGGATACAATTTGGGCTTTGGGTTCTCTTGTCAATCAAGTTCCACCTGCTTATTGGCAGATTTACCATGAAACCAATGAAGCTTCAGGGTTCTTCACCTACATGGCTCCCTTCCAAAGCCCTGTACCCAATTGCATATTTACAATTTGCATTATTTATCTTAAAGGGGACTTCCCAAACTGTGTACACTTCAGGACCCACAAAACTTGACTCTCTTCCATCTATATGCTTTCTACCTTTGAGAAATTTGTTAAAATTTCAGGTCTATAGGCCGGGCATGGTGGCTGACACCTGTAACCCCAGCACTTTGGGAGGCTGAGGCAAGTGGATTGCATAAGGTCAGGAGTTCAAGACTAGCTTGGCCAATATGGCAGAACCCGTCTCTACTAAAAATACAAAAATTAGCTGGGCATGATGGCAGGCACCTGTAATCCCAGCTACTATGGAGGCTGAGGCAGGAGAATTGCTTGAACCAAGAAGGTGGTGGTTACAGTGAGCCGAGATCATGCCACTGCACTCCAGCCTGGGTGACAGAGCAAGTCTCCATCTCAAAAAAAAAAAAAAAAAAAAAATTTGAGGTCTACACATGTCATTCTATATGGTTTTCCAGTTAGGTTTTGGGGTGTTGGAAGAGAAGATAGGCCCATGTGCTCAGTCTACCATTTTGGGATGATGATGCCCTTTTCACTGCTAAACTACTTCTAATTTGCCTTTGGTGCCCATCACCCTGTCAAACTGCTCTTACTGAGGTCATTATGGCCTCCCTGTTATTAAATCAAATGATACTTTTCAGTTTTCATCTTATTTGATCTCTAATTAGTATTCACTGTAGTCAACTACTTAATCCCTCTTGAAGCAACTCTTCTTTTTTATGACTGCCCTATATCCCCCCTACCATTTGGGATGTTCCTTGCCAATTTCCTTTAGGGGATTTTTGTCATCTACCCAAACTTTAAATCTTGGCATTCCTTTGCAGTATGGTCTGGACAGGAGTGATACTTGAAGTAATTAACTGCTGATTCAGAATGGATGCCACTACCAATCAGAAAGATGTAAACCATAACCAGCCTCAAGGGCTATACCAGTTGTACTAATTAAATATCACAATTGGGGCTTGGGGCCAATTATCTTCTGACAAAAATATGAGAAAGAAAATTGAGGCCAATTTTGTACTTGAACAAAAATGCAAAATCCTTTTAAAAATTAGCAAACCAAATCTTGAAATATATGAAAAGATAGTGGATTATGACAAAATTGTGTTTATCCAAAGAATTCAAGATTGGTTTAACATTATAAAATCAATATTCTTTTCCATACTAACAGAGTAAAGGGGAAAAACACATGATAAGCTCAATAAATGCAGAAAAAGTGCTTGAAAAAATTCAACATCCTTTCATGATTTTTAAAAATCTTAGTATTTTAGACATCAGAACTTACAACAAAATCCTACATAATATGTTATTATAGAGCTAGAAAGCATTCTCTTCAAGATCAGAAATAAGACTAGAGCATGTATTGAACAGAAAAAGACACTTCTGTCCAACATTGTACCAAAGGATTTAGCAAGCTCAAAACAGCAAAAATAATGAAATACGAAATAGAGGATTATAAAGGAAGAACACACCTAAAAATCTATAGATAGATTTCCATAAATTTAGCGGTTGTTGAATGAGGAAAAGTCCTCCAAAGGAGAATTGTTTCATGAATTTAACAAGGTTATAGAAGTTGATTGTATTTCTATTACATAACAAACATAGTAAGTAATTTTTAACAATGATGCCATTAATAATAGCATTAAAAAATAATAATAGCATTAAAAATGAGATGCCTATGAATAAAGCTAACCAAGGATTTGTAAGACCCAGAGAAAAGATTACAAATCTTTTTTGAAAGAAATTAAAGAATACCGCCTATGAAGGCTGGCGTAGTGGCTTACACCTGTAGTCCCTGCTACTCAGGACAACCAGGCAGGAGGATCACCTGAACCTGGGAGTTCAAGATTACAGTAAGCTATCATTGTGCCACTGCACTCCATCCTGGGTGACAGAAATTAAAGAATACCTTTGAAAATGGAGAAATATACCATGTCCTTGACTATGAAAGCTCAGTATTTTAAAGATGTCAAATTCCCCTAAATTGATATACAGATTCAATGCAATTCCAAAAATCTTATTAGTTTTTTTTGTTGTTGTTCTTTTTTTTTTTTTTGAGACACAGTCTCGATCTGTTGCCCATGCTGGAGTGCACTGACATGATCTCGGCTCACTGCAACCCCCACATCCTGAGTTCAAGTGATTCTCCTGCCTCAGCCTCCCAAGTAACTGAGACTGCAGGTGCCCGCCACTATGCTCTGCTAATTTTTGTATTTTTGGTAGAGACGGGGTTTCACCATGTTGGCCAGGCTGCTCTCGAACTCCTGACCTCAAGTGATCTGCCCGCCTTGGCCTCCCAAAGTGCTGGGATTACAGGCGTGAACCCCCATGCCCGGCCTAGATTTTAAAACTTGGTAAGAGGATTCCAAAATTTATGTTATAAGGGCAAAAGAGCAAGAAAGGCCAAAAATCCTTAAAATGAAAAATTTGGAAACCAAGAGCTGTGAAAAGCCTATTATAACGAGATAAATAAATCACAGGAAAATAAGAGAAAGCCCATACGTTTATGGAATTTCAATTTATGATGAGCTGACACTATAGATCAGTGGGGAAAAGATATACTTTTCCATCAACTGGTGCTAGAATAATTGGCTATCCAATCTTAAAAAATGAAAATGGGTTCCTGGCTTTACATTATACACAAAAATCAACTTTAAGTGGATTAAAAACTTGAATGTGAAAGACAAAATTACAAAATTTTTAGAAGACAAAATACAAGAATATCTTTATGACTTTGAGGTTAGGAAGAATTTCTTAAACTAGATGCAAACTACAAAAACCAACATCATAAAGGAAAAAATTAATTAATTTGGAGCAAAAGTTAAGAATATCTAATTATCTAAAGATAAACTAAACTAAAATAAAAATAAAAAGAGGAAATAGAAAAATAAATGAAACCAGAAGAGGATATTTTCATAACGTGTTATATGACTAGTATCCAGTAGTATCCAGGATATTGCTGTTTTTTTTTTTTTTTCGAGAGGATGAAAGGGAGTTTCACTCTTGTCACCCAGGCTGGAGTGCAATGGCATGATCTTGGCTCACTGTAACCTCCACCTCCCGGGTTCAAGCAATTCTCCTGCCTCAGCCTCCCGAGTAGCTGGGATTACAGGTGCCCGCCACCACGACTGGCTAATTTTTGTATTTTTAGTAGAGACGGGGTTTCACAATGTTGGCCAGGCTAGTCTCGAACTCCTGACCTCAGGTGATCCGCCTGCCTCGGCCTCCCAAAGTGCTGGGATTACAGGCATGAGCTACCACACCCAGTCTATCCAGGATATTTTAAAAGTTTTATAAATCAATAAGAAAAGAACAAAAAATCCAATAGAAAAATGGGTGAAAGATGTAAACAGGCCCTTCATAAAACAAGAGTCCTGAAAGGTCAACAAACAAAAAAATTTCAACCTCATTTGTAACTGCGGAAATGAAAATTAAAACCACTTGAGATAATACTTCATACCCATCAGACTGGCAAAAATGTAAAAGTCTGGTATGGGTTGAGCATCCCAAATCCAAAAATAAGTAATCCAAAATGCCACAAAAATTTAAAACTTTCTGAGTGCTGACAACACTCAAAGGAAATGTTTATTAGAGCCAATCTCATCTGAGATTTGAAATTCTCAGATTTGGGATGCTCAACCAGTAAGTATAATGCAATATTCCAAAATCCAATAAAAATTGAAATTTGAAACACTTCTGGTCTCAAACAATAGTATCAATATTGGCAATGATGTAGAACAACCAAAACTCTTACACAATGTCGGTGGGAATGTAAATCAAAACAATTCCTTTGGAAAACAATTTGGTATTATCATAAAGTTGAAGTTATACATAGTCTGCCAGCAATTTTATGCCCAACACACTCATTCACCAGGAAAAGCTTGTGTACCATACTAGAACATTTGTAATGACATTGTTCATATTAGGAAAAAACCTGTAAACAACCCAAATGTACATCAATGATATATTATTCTAGCCATACAGTAAAATACTGCATAGCAATGAAAACAAGTGGTTTAGAGTTGTGTGTAACATGGATATACTTTTTAAAGAAAAAAATTCAAGTAGTAGAAGAAAATAGACATTCTGATTTCACTTGTATCAGTTTTAAAACATGTAAAAGTTACTAATATTACTTTTAAAAATATTTTCATTATGAAAACCTTCAAACATACATAGAGAGACTAGAACAATGTACCCCTTTGCACACATTGCTTATCTTCAACAAATTATCAGCAGTTTGTTAGAACACAGACGGCCGAGCCTCTTCCCTAGACATCCTGATTCAGTGGGTCCGAGATGTGGCCTGTGAATTTGCCTGTCCATCAAGTCGCAGGTGAAGCTGACGCTGCTGGTCCATGGACCCACTTTGAGTAGCCTGCTCTAGGAGGCTTTTAGAATCTGACCTCTTGGAACTAGTTTAAGGCACATTAAAAAAAAACAAGAGAGAGAGAGGAGAGAGAGAGAATCTGGCCTCTAGTCTCTCTCTATGCTTATCTCAAACCCTTTCCCCCTCACTCTTTAAGATTTAGTGACATCAAGACATAATTGGTTTCTTCAATTTCTTAAACTCACCAATTAACTTGCTGCGTCAAGGGCTTCAAATTTTCTATTCCCTCAGCCTGCGACACTTTTCCCCACAGACTTCTTTGCCAGCCTAACTCTTAGCTGTCCTTTATGTCTCAGCCTTAATATTGATTTTCAAGAAAACCTTCCCAACCCATAAGGTTTGGTCCCTTTGCTATATGCTCCCTCCTTTATAACATTTATCACAATTGTAATTATATAAACAGTTATGGAATTTGTGTTTATTGTCTGTGTTCCTTACTATACTCTATGCTGCATGAAGGCAGGGAATTTGGCTGTCTTGTTTGCTGCTTTAACCTTAGTGTCTACAACAGTATGGGGCACATAAATAGGCACTTAATATTTGTTGGATGAATGAATGAATGAAGGTATCTAGATTTTTCCAAAAAGTAGAAAGAAAAAGCCTCTAAATAGTGTAATATGAAATTAAGATATGCTTTTTATTTATAACTATTTTGTTTCCTACACTACTTGTAGACAAATGTCTAGAAGCGGCAATAACAAAACTTAACAGCCATAGCAGGCATCAACATCTATAAAAGGTAAATTTGTGCTGCCTCGAAAGGTTGTGTACAAGCAAACATAGAGTTACCCAGCTGTACATTCCTGGGGAAAGAATTTGGAGCTGGGATACAGGAAAGGATCACGGCCATTTGCTGTGAATTCTCACAGACTCTTTCATCTCTGGGTAATACATGAACGTATTTCATTTTCTAAGACAACTCCTCCAATGAAGCTATGTCCAAGAAAGATTAACAGGCTTGCAAAACACACTAGCTTCAGTGATACAGGATTCCACCCCTACTTATACAGCAATTTCTACCTACAACAATTTCTAACTTGGAAATCAACAATATAAACAAAATAATTTCTCAACTTGTTAAACTAGGGTTACAGGAACATGGGCAAAATACTGATTATATAATACACAGGAGCACATAGGTTAGGCTTCAGTTGCCCAGTATGCTTATTATATTTTCTTGCTAAGATAGCAAAAAAGGATACTATCCTTATTGACTGTGGTGTTCCTATTTAGCAAACCAAAATGTCTCATTACTTTGTTATTTTAAGGTATTTTTTAAGGAAATTCTCTGAATCAAAATCTGTTTTCCTGGGTCCTGTGGAGATACCTCAAAAGTTTCAGTGGCAAACAAACAGGTAGGGCTCCAGGCGTCTCTACCCCACCCCTCTTCAAAACTCAATAGCACTACTTTATCTTAAAAAGATATATGTGTCCCAGGCTTGGCATGGTGGCTCACACCTGTAATCCCAGCACTTTGGGAGGCCGAGGCAGGCAGATCATGAGGTCAGGAGTTCAAGACCAGCCTGACCAACATGGTGAAACCCCATCTCTACTAAAAATACAAAAATTAGCTGGGCATGGTGGCACGCGCCTGTAATCCCAGCTACTCAGGAGGCTGAGGCAGAAGAATCACTTGAACCCAGGAGGCGGAGGTTGCAGTGAGCCAAGATCGTGCCACTGCACTCCAGCACTTCAGCCGGGGTGACAGAGCGAGACTTCATCTCAAAAAAAAAAAAAAAAAAAAAAGATATATGTGTCCCAGGCCGGGCATGGTAGCTCACGCCTATAATCCCAGCACTTTGGGAGGGCAAGGGAGGTGGATCACCTGAGGTCAGGAGTTCAAGATCAGCCTGGCCTACATGGTGAAACCCCGTCTCTACCGAAAATACAAAAAATTAGCTGGGTGTGGTGGCAGGCATCTGTAATCCCAGTTACTTGGGAGGCTGAGGCAGGGGAATTGCTTGGAGGCAGGGGAATTGCTTGAACCCAGGAGGCGGAGGTTGCAGTGAGCCAAAATCTGGCCATTGCACTCCAGCCTGAGTGACGGAGAGACTCTGTGTCAAAATCACTACTCCACTCTAGCACTGGACTGAACCAACTAGGAGATGGCTCCAAGTATTAGTTGTGTTTACAGTTCCTTTGTAAGTACAGAGATATTGTGTCAGGCTTTTCTCAGTGTCCAGGGTATTCCTTGGAATGTTTCTAGTTCCACTACTCTCTCATCTGACTTTCAGTCCTGCATTTCTGGCTGCCTACTGGAAATGGTCCTTCTGTCCCCTCAGACTCAAATTCCCATCGACCTCCTCCACAAACCAGCCACCTCTTCCCTTATCTCAGTCCATGCTGGAGACCCCATCTTTCTTTCAAGTATCCAGGTCCACAAACTTGTGGAGTAAATTTTGTATACCCATCCTTCTTCTGTGGTGTGTCACCAAGTTCAGCTTGATTTCTTTCCTTCTAAACATTGCTCGCTGACATCCTTCCTCCTCATTCCTACCACACCTACCCGAGTCCGACCAGAGCATCAGATGCCTAGGATACCTTCTGCAGCTTCCTAAGTGGCTTCATGGCTTCATTTTTTCCAGATGTGACTTATTCTTCCAGATTAATTATTCTTAAATCCTCCCTTTCATCTTGTTACTTCCCTATACACAATCTTAAATGGTTTCCAGTTTGTTTTGAAACCAAGTCTGAACTACTCTGCTTTGCTTTCAAGGTTCTTCGAAGTCATCTGACTCTACTCTCCTTTCCAGTTTGGTCAAGGTCCTCCCTGCTATATAAAAAATATTATTATAATTAGAGCATCTGTGCCTTTCCATAAACATGCTGAAGTAACCTGGCCTGAAAGGACCCATTCCTTCCACCTACCTCTTCAACCTTATCTCTAATCTTTCTTACCTTTACCCTATGTTCTTGACATAGATGAGTACTTATGGTTCCCTGATAACACTTGCCTCGGGAGCTTTGCACTTGCTTTCCCCTCTACCCTTGGCCTCCTCTACCTCCTGTGTTAACACTTCCTTTATCATGCACTCCAGGCCAAGCAACTCATATACTCTTTTAAGCCACCACTGCCTCCTCTACAGACTCCTGTCATAGCCCTTATTACATAATACTGCAGTGATTGATTTGTTTGCTGTCTGCCCGATTCCTAGCTATTAGATTGTGAGCCACCCTCTCAGAAGAGTTTAGATTTGGTTTCAAAACAAGATTTATGACCTCCACTAGCTCACAATTGTTTTGTACTCCCAGTGAATCACTTTAGTAACTCAATTGATATTTGTTGAATGAGTAAATAAGAAACTTTCTACCTAAATTTTCACTATTCAAAGTTCAAGTAAAATCCTCCTACATCTCTGAAGACTTCTTTGACTTTTCTAGTCCTTCACTCCTTCTCTGACACCTGACACTACTTAAAGTTTGTACTATAAAAATTAGGATTATTTCTTTAACTGTATTGCAAGCTCCTTGAAGGCAGGGATGCATATTTATATTGTGTCTGTCATTGCATTGATCACTGTGCCGAACACACAGTAGAAACTAAATAAATAAATAAATATTTGCTTTCTGATTGGAGTTATATAAATTCTGTGCTTAGGAAAATGGCAGCTAATAGTCTACTTGGACAATTCTAATTCTATTCTTAATCTAACTGCAGTCATAAAATTAAGTACTAACTCATTCAGAAAATATTTAGCATATACCTACTAATTTCCTAGCATCCAACCAGTTGTTAAGACACAGGCATGATTGCTGTCAGTAAAGAAATTCTTCCCAGGAAAAATTAGCATTGCTACATGGAAACTGTGTACATTTCTTTCATTTTTAAATTTGAAGATTTGTAAATTTTTAGTTGGCTTACTAAATGGTTTCTGAGTGGCCACCACATTACTTTGCTTTGTGGGGAATGTCTTCCTAATTGATATTTCTTAGTGGTGCATTGAATTCATTCTTGTATCTGAGATTGTCATGGTTGAAAAATGAGTAGGATGAGACCTGAATGATCTGGTCTGATTTTTTTTTTAATCAGTCTATGTCCAGAAACTAATGGATTGGACAGGACTAACCTAAGTTTTGTGTATATCACAACTGGAGTGCTCACCAGTTTACTTAGACTGACCAGATGCCGCTGAGTAGTAGCTGTCATGGGGCTGTAATGACATCTCACTAGCATTACCGACCAGAGTCCCAGGGAGTATCATCAGGCACGTTCAGAGCAGAAGAGTAGACACCGCCCTGTGTTTTTCAGTTCCAACCCTTTGCTACATCTTAGGCCAACTGTCTCACTTCTGATTTAAATCTAAGTTGAGTTTCTTGTTTTCCTGTTTCTTTATCCACTAGCTCATTCAACATTTCTGAGTGGCTACCATGAGCCCAAAGCTGTGCTCAGTGCTCAAGACACAAAGGTAAAAACAACAGAATCCCTGCCCTCAAGGAGGTCAGCAGGATAACCTAATAGTCAAATGTATCTGCCACTGTAGAAATAATATTTGACATCGCCTTATGTCGCTTTTGAAAAGCAAAAATCAATATATGAATATGTCTTTGGGCCAGAATCCCTTGAATTAATATGCCTATATATAAACAAAAATGCTATTATTAATACTACTATTGTCCTATAATTGAATATTATGGAATAAAAAGATGATGCCCAGATGCCCTATTTACATACAGAGAATAAATGTTGAATAGTAATGAAATCATATTCTAGTAATAATCAGGTAGTTACAAACACAAAGTAACTCTTATAGGACTCTAAATACCAGGAATTCTCTACAAAAGTAATCCACTTCAACCACATTTTTCACATGTTATTCCATTATAAAATCAAAAGTAGGACATGTTACCCTAGGGGCTAAGGCTGGTTCCAGGTTTTGTGGGACCTGAAGCTCATAAATGTGGAAGGGCTCCTTTAAAAAGTAAAATAAACTTAGAATGCAAAATTAGGTATAGCCTAGGCAAGTGAGGCGTCCTGAAACTTGCACTGCATTTGCCTCACAGAAAAGCTGACCATGGTAGGCAAATAAAAGATGAATAACCTCTCTATCCATCAGTCATAGCTTTCATGAAGCTGACATGGAAAGTGTATAATACATTTAATACATGTATAATGAATCTTTAAATTGACTTTAGCCTCAGCCCAATTCTATAGGTTTTTATGCTATTATTTGGGTTTCTTTAAAGTTTAAAAAAATACTGCAGGTATTCATTGCATAGAGACCTTTTTTAGGCTATAAATTGTAGCCCTGCGCTGTCCAATACTGTAGTCATTAGACACATGCAGTTACTGGGCACTTGAAATGTGGCTCGTGCAACTAAATAACTGAATTTTTAATTATACTTATTTATTTATTTATTTATTGAAGGAGTCTCGCTCTGTCGCCCAGGCTGGAGTGCAGTGGTGCAAGCTCGGCTCACAGCAAGTTCAGCCTCCCGGGTTCACGCCAGTCTCCTGTCTCAGCCTCTCAAGTAGCTGGGACTACAGGTGCCCGCCACCATGCTTGGCTAATTTTTTTTTTTTTTTTTTTTTTTTGTATTTTTAGTAGAGACGGGGTTTCACCGTTTTAGCCAGGATGGTCTCGATCTCCTGACCTCGTGATCCGCCCGCCTCAGCCTCCCAAAGTGCTGGGATTACAGGCGTGAGCCACTGCGCCAGGCCTAATTTATTTATTTTGAGATGGAGCCTCCGCTCTGTAGCCCAGGCTGGAGTGCAGTGGTGCGATCTCAGCTCACTACAACCTCTGCCTCCCAAGTTCAAGAAATTCTCTCTGCCTAAGCCACCTGAATAGTTGGCATTACAGATGCCTGTTACCACGCCCGGCTAAATTTTTTTTGTATTTTTAGTAGAGATGGGGTTTCGCCCTGTTGGCCAGGCTGGTCTTGAACTCCTGACCTCAAGTGATCTGCCTGCCTCGGCCTCCCAAAGTGCTGGGATTATACGCTGGAGCCACTGCGCCCGGCCAAAATGAAGGTTGTATTCCCTAGGAAAATTTAACATCCAAATTGAAATATGCTGTCAGTGTAGAATTCACGCCGAGTTTCAAATCCCTGGTATAATAAAAATAATGTAAAATATCTTATTAATAGTTATTATATTGGTTACATGTTGAATGATAATGTTTTTATTTATTTTTTATTTTATTTATTTATTTTTGAGACTGAGTTTCGCTCTTGTTGCCCGGGCTGGAGAGCAGTGGCGCGATCTCGGCTCACCGCAACCTCCATCTCCCGGGTTCAAGCGATTTTCCTGCCTCAGCCTCCGGAGTAGCTGGGATTACAGGCGCATACCACCACGCCCGGCTAATTTTTGTATTTTTAGTAGAGATGGGATTTCTCCATGTTGGTCAGGCTGGTCTCGAGCTCCCGACCTCAGGTGATCGGCTGGCCTTGACCTCCCAAAATGCTGAGATTACAGGCGTGAGCCACTGCGCCCAGCCTACGATAATGTTTTTAATATGTTAGTTAAATAATGTATGTTATTAACTTTAATTTCACCTGGTTCTTTTTAGTTTTTAAAAATGTAGCTACTAGAGAAATTAAAACTACATACGTGACTAGGTTTACATTTCTATTGGACCAAGCTGCTTTAGATACCGACTACTTTTCTCAAAGGGAGTATATAATTTTGTAAACCAGGTGCTTAAATGGTAATACTTGGGAGGGTCATGGTAGATGGAAAGCAACATTACTCAGCATTACCAATGGGACATTTTTACCTTACTTGAGGTGGTGGAATTCCTACCACTATGCAATCCAACTGTACTCGAGTTCCTTCTGGAACTTCTCTGCTCCGTAACTTTTGAGTGAACCGGGGAGGTTGCCCCAGAGGTTCTTCATAGTACAGAGATGAAGGGGAAGACCCTGGTGTAGTGTCTCCACCAGCCGCCTCACTGGCAGCCTGCTCCTCTTCACGCCTCTTGGCTTCCTGCTGTTCCAGGGCGTGATTCACTTCATTATCCCTGGTATCCGCAGGGATAGGGATGGGAACAGAAGATCTTTCTCGTCTTTCTGACAGATCTGAGAAACTGGAGCTGTTTTCCTGCATAACTTTGTTTTGAGATTCCAGTTTACTCTTGTGGTTTTTGCAGGCACGAGGTCTAATCCTTTTGGAGCTGTGGGATTTGAAAAGGGAGGATAGCTCTTCAATGAAGTCGGCAGCCTTATTTAAAAATACTTTTTTGGACTGGGTTTCAGAACAATACTGTGGCCTTTTTGCCTCCTGGGGGCTTTCTTTAGAGCTGGTGGGACTTCGAGGGTTATCCTGGCAGAAGTTAGGCTCAAAACTTAAATTAGGTGAGTGTTTCATCTGATCAGGAGAAAGTCGTTTTCTAGCTTGAGTTTCATCTGCCTTCTCCAAAGGGTCGTAATTGATGGCCAGTCTTGCCAAATTGACACTTTCGTCTAATTCTTCTTGGCTCAGAAAGGCTGAAAGATCTGGAAGGTCATCTTGGGCTCCGCCTCCTTCAGCGGCCCCAGAAGGACTGCCGAAATGGCAAGGGTTGGAGGAGGGCTCCGCTCGACTCCTCTCATTGTTTCCCCGATGTCTGGTTTCAGCTAAATAGCTCTCTCTTAGAAGCTGAGATATGGAAGTAGAAGCTTCTATGCTGTCGTCTTGCATGCTGTCACAAAATAATAATAACAAAAAGTTTGGATCATTTCTAGGGAATAACAAGTCTATGTCTATTATAGCACTGCAGACTCGTTAGAAATTAAAGCTCAAAATAAAGAATTGCCTAATTTTAATACTTTTACAAACTTTTAATTAATTTATTTATTTTTGAGAGAAGGTCTCACTTTGTCACCCAGGCTGGAGTGCAGTGATGCAATCTCGGCTCACTGCAACCTCCACCTCATGGGCTCAAGCGATCCTCCCACCTCACCCTTGCACGTAGCTGGGACTACAGGCATGTGCCACCACACCCAGCTGATTTTTGTATTTTTTGCAAGACAAGGTTTTTGCCTGTTGCCCAGGCTGGTCTCGAGCTCCTGGGCTCAGGTGATCCGCTCACCTCAGCCTTCCAAAGTGCTGGGATTATAGGGGTGAGCCATTGTGCCCTCCCCCTTTTACAAACTTTAAAGACTTAAATATTACTCTCAAATTATGAAATAAATAAGAACAGAATGAAATTTCCCTGAAATTGAAAATAAAGACCTGGATGATTACCACTTTATTAAACTCTTTAAAGGCAAGTTCAGCTGTGAAGGCCATAACATACCTGTAATAATATTAAATAACATTTCTAAGCCTGATATTGATAATGTCGATAATGGTCTTTTAGTTATACAGTGCTTTCATACACAGAGATTTGCTCTCCACCCTCTCCTCTTTACCTTGAATGTAATAAAATTATAGAAATTGAAAGATATTGACAACATAATCTCACCTAGTTACTGAAAATATGAACTTGATCTAGCTAGCTCATGGAAAGTAAACAATGCTTTTGTTTTTTGACAAGCTTGCTAGAGACAAGCTGTTTAAATTCAATGTTGTTATTAGGCTCAACCTGTTCTTGAAAACTATGATGATTTAGCTTCTTCATATTAGGCTACAAAGATATGAGTTAGAGCCTAGGTTTTTAAAAAATCTTAAATTAACTTTGGTTAAGAGGGGAAATGAGATATAATGGAATATGATGCTTGGCAGGAGACTTCGCTCTGTGTTCTTCCTAACTTTTGAATTTTAATTATATGATATTACCTATTCAAAAAATAAATATTTTTAAAGTCTTAAGAAAGTAATATAATAATGCAAGCCAATTTTGTATTTTTAATATTATATCCATTTATTCATTCAAACATTTACTAAAGGATGGCAAATTTGTGACTTAGGCTGTCACTACTCTCTCTCATCCTTAAAAGCTGCAGCTCAGTGATTACTGTACTTTCCCCTTGACCTTGACTTTCCTAACACTCCACTCCTTCAGCCATCACCAATCAGAGATGGCAATGGAGATGAAGACTATTTGCCATTCTTGGCTACTGTGTGGGAAAGTGGAGAAAAAAGTAATCTTCTAAATATTTTCTGGCTTTAACATCCTATAATAGAACTTACTTCAGTTGATTTCTTTCCATTCTCTTATATGACAGCATCACTTATATCACACAAAAGGCTTCCTAGGAACTGTCCCAGTTCCCAAACTTCTAGAATGCTATCCCAAACTAACCTCTGATTTGGCAAAGTAGGCAGCCACCTTGAGAAGCAATTAGAGATGACTGAAAGGACCATCCACAGCAAAATATTTTTCCCACCTACTTGCCACAGACTGAGATTGCCCGTACTAGAGCTACGTATTTGTTTGAAGTCTATTATGCCTTTTTAAAAAGATTAATTTAAAATGCAAAGGTGACAGGGCACAGTGGCGCATGCCTATGATCCCAGCACTTTGGGAGGCCAAAGCGGGTGGATCACCTGAGGTCAGGAGTTTGAGACCAGCCTGGGCAGCATGGTGAAACCCTGTCTCTATCAAAAATACAAAAAATTAGCTGGGCGTGGTGGTGGGCGCCTGTAATTCCAGCTACTCAGGAGGCTGAGACAGGATAATTACTTGAACCTGGGAAGCAGAGGTTGCTGTGAGCCAAGATCGCACCATTGCACTCCAGCCTGGGCAACAAGAGCAAAACTCTGTCTCAATAAATAAATAAATAAAATAAAATGCAAAGGTGTTGGAGGGCAAAGATTTGTCTACAAAGGTGTTTATCACATGATAATATTTAAAAATTGGAACCATGTTCAGTAATAAGAAATTAGTTAATTAAGTTATTACTCATTAAATAGAACTATATGGCTATTTATTAAATTTTGTGGAACAGTGAATAATACACAAAATAGTATATGAAAGTATAATTGATACCCCAGTTGAAAATCTTTCTCATTTGTGCACCAACTACATGTAGTAACAGTTAAAGATATATGAAATAAGGTGCAAAATGTTATTTGAAAATGTAATTAATATACCAAAAATCCTCATTTGTAACTCAACTATTTCTTTAGCCTCGTTTAATTTTCTGTTTCTGTTTACATGGGGGGGAAATTAAGTGCCTTATAAATCAGGATGGCTTTCTCTCTATTCATTGGACATTACTGTTTATTGTGGTTTTTAAAATTTCCTTCCTTCCTTCCTTCCTTCCTTCCTTCATCACTCTTTTCCCTCCCTCTCTCTCTCTTTCTCTCTTTCTTTCTTGACAGGGTCTCACTCCCTCACCCAGGATGGAGCACAGTGGCATGATCGTAGCTCACTGTAGCCTTAAACTCCTAGATTCAAGCAATTCTCCCTCCTCAACCTCCCAAGCAGCTGGGACTACAGCCACGCACCACCACACCTGGCTAATATTTAAATTTTCTGTAGGAACGAGGTCTCTCTATGTTGCCCAGGCTGGTCTCCAACTCAAAGAACCTCAAGTGATCCTCCCACCTCCATCTCCCAAAGCTCTGGGATTACAGGCATGAGGCATTGTGCCTAGCTTGTATATTGTGTTTTAATGTGACTTTGTCTTTTACTCTTTATTTTGAGATAGCTTTTATACTGAGGCAACATGGAATGAGCATTGGCCTTGGTACCAGATAGATCTAATTCCAAATTCTGCTTCATCTCGTAACAATTATGTAACTCTGAGAAGTTAACTTATTTGAGCTTTGGTTTCTTCATCTGTAAAACATGAAAAAATCTATTTCCCAGGGGAGTGAGGATTAATAACATCAAAGGCAAAGTCCTTAAAATAGGGCTTGCCACTATAATGGGTATTCAACTGATGTTCGTAAAAAACAATGCTTTGGTGAAGGTGATGTTAAAGTTGAAGAACTTTAAAAAAGTTTATATTTGTGGTGGAAATAGAAAATAAAATTCTTAGATAAGTTTTTTTTTTTAAGAAGCCAATTGAGGTGTTAATGTACCTGTTCTTATGTTTATGGTTATGATAAATTATTACAACAAAACTTTCAGGTATTCAAAATAAAGATTTCTTTAATGTTTTAATGTAGTACTTATGACCTAGTACTTTGGCATTAGATAGAACTGGGTTCAAATCCTAGTTCTGACACTTCCTAATATCCTTGTATAAACTTGGGAAAGTTTAAACTCTATACGCCTCAGTTTACTCATCTGTAAAACAGATATAATAGTAGTAGCCATATCATAGGTAGAAGTGATGATTAAATGTGCTTGGGATTTAGTAAACATTCAATAAATGGAAGTTACTATTACTATAATAATAATAATTATTATTAGTATTTAACAGCTATGGCCATGTATCATGGCCTCCATTTTATAGATAAGAAATGGAGGCAGAACTAGTGAAGTGGCTTGATCCGAGGAAAAATTTGAAGAAAAACCAAAGTCTACATTCATAGTTAATTCAGTGTATCTGTATTCTATTGAAATACAGTCTCATGAATTAACTGTGTTGACTTCAGATCTTTGTATTCTCTTTGCTTGGACTGCTTCCTGTGCCCACCTCTTTTCACTATCCTATCAGGCCTAATCCTACATGGTCTTTGGTTCCTAGCTGAGACATCACTGCCCTGGGATTTCTTCTCTTCCCTGAGTTGGGTACCTCTCCAATGTGCTCCCAAAGCTCACTGTCCTTGACACAGTCTCCAAACACAATACTTATCACAATATATGAAGTGTGTGTATTTTCTTCTCTGTCTCCTTCACTATGTTTTGTACACCATCATCTCTGCACCCACATAGCACATAGAAGGTGGTCAATAAATTTTTTTTTGAATTTATGTGTTCATTAGAATTTTCTGCTAACTCTACTATTAGCTTTCACTTTTTTTTTTTTTTTTTAAGACAGAGTTTCACTCTTGTTGCCCAGGCTGGAGTGCAATGGTGCGATGTTGGCTCACTGCAACCTCCACCTCCCACATTCAGGCAATTCTCCTGCCTCAGCCTCCCAAGTAGCTGGGATTACAGGCATGCGCCACCATGCCTGGCTAATTTTTGTATTTTTAGTAGAGACAGGGTTTCACCATGTTGATCAGTCTGGATGGTCTTGAACTCCTGACCTTGAGTGATCCACTTGCCTCGGCCTCCCAAAGTGTTGGGATTACAGGTGTGAGCCACCATGTCCGGCCTATCTTTCACTTTTGATTGTAGGATAAAATAGGACAGATAAAGGAGGTCAAAGAAAACTTATAGACACAAAGAAAAACTATAAACTGGTAAAGGCAGTCATAACTTTAAGATGACTTTCAAGTGAAAATTTATTTATGATGGATAAAATAACTGAAATCATGCTTTGTTTTCTTTTTTCTTTCTTTTCTTTCTTTTTTTTTGAGATAGACTCTCGCTCTTATAGCCCAGACTGAAGTGCAATGGCACGATCTCAGCTCACTGCAGCCTCTGTCTCCCGTGTTCAAGTGATTCTCCTGCCTCAGCCTCCCAAGTGGCTGGGATTATAGGCACCTGCCACCATGCCCGGCTAATTTTTGTATTTTTAATAGAGATGGGTTTTCACCATGTTGACCAGGCTGGAATGCTTTACTTTCATACCAGAAGTATCAGAGAACATCTGATTATAATCAGAAACCTGGGTTTGAATCCCAGCTCCAACACTAAATAACTTTGTTTTCTTGAGAAAGTCACTTAATGCATCGGAATCTCAGTTAACCTCATCTGTCAAATAGGACAACAATTCTATCTTTGAGGATTCTCAGATGAAAATGCATATATAAATTGTTAAACTGATAAAATATTAGCCAAAATAAAAAATATGAAAATTATTTTCTTTTTTAAGCATTAATTTAAAAACTTTCTATTTTAAGCATTAATTTTATAACTACTATAAAATTTGTACTTAAAAAAATCATAAGTGCTCTTATAGGTACCCTATAATTCATTTATTCATCCAATAAATATTTATTGAGCATCTACTATGTGCCAGGCACTGTTCTAGGCACTGTGGATTCAGGGGTGAACAAAAGACAAAGTCTCTATCCTAATGGAACTGACATTCTAGTAGGGAAAATATTAATGTTAGGAAGAAAAATAAAATAGAAAAGGGGGATTGAGAATAATGGAGGAGGAAACAAAGTGTGTTATTTTAGCTAGCAAAGTCAAGCAAAGCTTATAATGCAGTGGAGAAGTTACTCATGTGACCATCTGGTAAAAAAAAAATGTTCCTGACTGAGGTAGAAGTAAGCGTCAAAGCCTGAAGAGGTGAGTGTTTTGTTTGTTTAAGTCAAGCCCAGTGAGCGAAGAAGTGCATGAAAAAGGAGAGCCAAAGAAAATGAGGGCAGAAAGTTTCAAGGCCAGATCATTTAAGGTCTTGCAGACCATGGAAAGGACTTCAAATTTTATTAAACTTGTGAAGGGAAACCACTTAAAGGTTTTGAGAAGCAGATGGCATGGTTTCGAAAAAGTTCAATCATGGCTGCTATGCAAAGAATCAAACTGAAGAAAGTAACAGTAGAAGTGAGCAGATCAGTTAGGAGGCAATTGCAACATGCTACGCAAGGGATGATGGTGGCTTGGACCAATGAGCAGTAGCCATGGGAGATGGCCAGAAATGCTCATATTTGAGATGTCTTTAAAAGTAGAGCCAATGCGGTTTGCTGATGGATTAAAAGTGGGATGTGAAAGAAAGAGCAGTCAAGAATTACTCCAATATTTATGCCCTGAGCAACTAGGTCATTGGCAAAATCATTTGCTGGGATGAGGCAGGAGCAGGTTTCAGGAAAGAAAATCGTAAGTTCTCTTAGACATTTCAGCTGCAGTATTCAGAGTGTCATTTGACTTTTTTTTTTTTTTTTTTTTTGAGATGGAGTTTCACTTTGTCGCCCAGGCTGGAGTGCAGTGGCGCAATTTCCGCTCACTGCAACCTCTGCCTCCTGGGTTCAAGCAACTCACCTGCCTCAGCCTCCTGAGTAGCTGGGATTCCAGGCGCGTGCCACCACCCCTGGCTAATTTTTGTGTTTTTAGTAGAGATAGGGTTTCACCAAGTTATCCAGGCTGGTTTCAAACTCCTGACTTCAAGTAATCCGCCTGCCTCAGCCTCCCAAAGTGCTGGGATTACAGGCGTGAGCCACCATGCCCCGTCACAGTGATATTTGAGTTTGTTTCCTCTTTTCTGTTTCTCACAAAATGGAAAATTAGATTTTTTTTCCCACTTTCAAAATAAGAATGAGTAATTACCCTTGAAAACATATCATGGCATTGATGAAATGGCACCAGATTGGAAATGAAACAATTAATGTGGCATCAAATATCAAGACAGACTTTAGCAAATCACTTAAAATAATTTGGCAACATAGACAGCTTATTTTACTTCCTTTACTTTCCTAAATATCTCTATTTTTTCCCTAGGACTTTTCCAGAAAAGAGGATCTGCCCTAAGAACTTTCTGAAAATGTTGAGTCAGGTTTATGGTGGTGCACAGTGGCTCATGCCTGTAATCCCTGCACTTTGGGAGGCTGAGCCAGGCAGATCACTTGAGGTCAGGTGTTCGAGACCAGCCTGGTCAACATGGTGAAACCCTGTCTCTACTAAAAGTACAAAAATTAGCTGGACCTGGTGGCAGGTGCCGGTAATCCCAGTTACCTGGGAAGCTGAGACAGGAGAATCTCTTGAACCTAGGAGGCAAAAGTTGCAGTGAGCCGAGATTGTGCCACTGCATTCCACACTCCAGTCTGGGCAAAAGAGCGAGACTCCGTCAAAAAAAAAAAAAAAAAGGAAAAAAAAGAGAGTCAGGTTCATAAAAACAAAAGTTTGAGGCTGATACCTTTGGACATGTTTTCAACTCATGTTAACTTGGTGCTATCCTTCTTCAGGCTCTAAGAAGACCCTGTTGTTGGAAATACATGGAATAAACTCATTTTTTAGTTATAATATGAAAATTTAAGCTGGGGCATTGACCAGAGAATTGGCAAAACCTAGTATGAAGTAACTTGAATTCAAACATAAATACTGAAGTATTCTGATTGTGAAGTATTAGATATTTAAATGAGAAAACAAATCTGGGTGTGAGGAATGCCGAGATGTTGGTCAAAGGGTACAAAGTTCCAGTTACACAGGAGAAGGAATAAATTATGGAGCCTTGCTGTACAGCATGGGGACTACAGTTAGTAATAATGTAATGTATTCTTGAATATTACTAAAAGAGTAGAGCTTCAATTTTCTCACCACACAAAAAAGTGGTAAGTATGTGAGGCTATGGATATATTAATTAGCTTGATTTAATCATTGCAAAATGTATACATACAGCAAAACATTACCTTGTACACCACAAATATATATAATTTTTAATTTGTCAATTAAACCTTCATAAAGCTGAAAAAAATGAATTTATTATTTTTTTTAATGTGTCTTTTTTTTTTTTTTTTTTGAGGCAAGATCTCACTCTGTCACCCAGGCTGGGGTATAGTGGTGCAGTCATGGCTCACTGCAGCCTTGAACTTTGGGGCTCAAGCAATCCTCCCACCTCAGCCTCCCAAGTAGCTAGGACTACAGGTGCTTTCTACCATGCCCAGATAACTTTTAAAATTTGTTGTAGAGATGGAGTCTTCCTATGTTGCTCAGGCTGGTCTCCAACTCCTGGGCTCAAGTGATCCACCCACCTTGGCCTCCCAAAGTGCTGGGATTACAGGCATGAGCCACTGCACCTAGCTACATGTGTCTTTAAACACTGCTCTACATTCATTATAATGTGGGAAGCACATTCATGAAAAAACCAAAGAACTCCCAAGTAACCTAAATCTGGTTTAGAGGCAGGCCCAAAAATAGCCTAATAGTTAATAATTATTTGTAAAGAGAGCCAGAATAGGAAAAGATAAATATGTTTAAGTAACTCATCTAAAACAGGGATGAGCAGAACTACCCTACTCATTTCATAGGTCTGTTTGTGAAAACACTTTAAAACTGTAGAGCACTATGCAAATTTGAGGTGACCTTTTGCTGGTGATGTGTAATTAATATGCCCAGAATGCTTTTTAGGGAAAGAAAAAATAGACTTTGCTCCCTCTCTTTAATGCCAGTATTGACCTGTTGGTTTTGCCTTCTATATCCAATGATATCACCCTAGAGAAGTATCTAAGTCAATTCTTTTGGAGAAGTTCTTGCTGTGTCGAAAACCAAATCCCAGTGAATGGGAACCAGTCCTGGAGAGTTATGTACAGATCACCTTTTTAAAATCTGGGTGCAGATGAAGTGTACTTGGTACACTATTACAATATCCATCCCTTCACTATCACAGTGATCATCCCCATCTTACTTTTATTTCTAGTCTATTTTTCATGTGAACGGCATTAGTAATTTAATAAATTAGTATATACTGCATTACCAGAGTAAGAACTTGAGGAATATGGAAATGATATGTCAATAATAATATGGAAATCATATAAGACACATTATCTCAAAAATTTTTCAGTTTGAAAGAAGAAAAGATAAATACAGACAAATGCATACATCAGAAAAGAATGTTGAGATAAAGAGGCCGAGCAGAGATGATCCATCAGGGAATTAATGCGAATCCGTTTAGGGACATTCCTTTAAGGGCAGAGGTTAAGTAATGAAGACTTTTAGATAATAAGCCAAAGGTGAGTAGGCCATTTTCTTATTATTATTTTAATCGAATTGGTAAAAGTAAGAATGTAGGAAAGAAAGTAAAGATTTCGTTTGAGTGGGAGAAAAAAGACTGGCTCCTACGAAGCGTATTATCTATGTTTTTGTATCCAGAGGATGACAAACATGTAGGGAAGCGCTAGTGAAAGACACTGCGGCCAGAGCTCAAAGGTACTATTTAATCTGAAAGACAGCGAAGAAATAATGTAAAAAATAAATCCTATGGCCCATAGAAAGTCTCATGGAAGGCAATCAAGAAGACTTCAAGAATCTAGGATCAAAAAAGAAAAAGGGTTTGGTGGTTGTCACAAAAGTGATAGGCATAGGAGGTTTTATATCACTCTCAAGATCTCACCATTCATAATGAACCAAACTGTTATACAGGAAATCCCAAATGGGAAAACTTCGTCAATCCCTATCAACTCAAATATTTATTTTTTAAATGCAAAAATTTAACACTTTCATTCTTCTTCAGCTTCTTACTATTTGTGTCATTTTTAAGGTAATTAAGGATTTGAAAAAAGCTAACTTCCCTAATTAAATTGACATAATACATTTGCTAGATTGAGAGAGCAATAGGTGTCCCAAGGGATCTCAAGATCAAGTTCTAGTTCAAGCGCTTTGTTGGGAGGCTCTATTGGGCCCCTCCCTGAGAATGGAGTGCACTGTGACTCCGAGTGGAGGTCTCCGTAGCAGGGAGCCTGCACAGAGCTTGTCAAGGTGACTCGGGTTATACATGAACTCTGAGAACTCTATAGCTACTGCAGGTAAATAGTCCCACCAACCTTTGTTCCCACCAAAAATATATCTGCTGAAATTGTTCTTAAATTTCTAAACAGACCATTTAGTCTCTACCTAAGTTGTTCCCTTTAAGCAAATGGGTAATGTTATAGTAGTTTTAAAAGCATTTGGTCAACCATGAAGCACCACAGAGATATTTTAAAAAATATCATCCCCTAGGAGAGGGGAAAACCTGTTAAGAAAACCCTTTCATTTTTCTATCTTGTTATCTAACACCATGAGACCAGCAACATCTTTGTCAAATCTCAATGTGAATGAAAAAAAAATTAATTGTTCTAGGGTTGGTAGGAGCATTTGACTTATATTTTCAGGTTAGTGAACTGAGTCTACTATTCCTATTACGTGTAGGAACTAACTGTTGAAAAATTGAACTCTCACTTTTTCACATACCAACATTAGTTCATTAAAACCCTTTCAAAATGGAACCTGATTTACCTGTTGTGTCATATGTTCAAAAGCAAATTTGCAAAAACTACCACTATGAATTCCAAAACCAGCTTGGACAAAAACTCATTCAACTTCTTGTGTCCATAAATTGTGGTTCTGTGTCTGTTCTACTGAAAGTGCCTTTGTAAGCATATTGTAGTAGTGTCTATATTATAAATTGTAGATATATGGAAGACTGGGGTTTTAACACATTATTATGAGTTCCAGTAGCATTAGCCATATACTATAAGTGGGGATAGAGACACACTTCCAGAATTTGGATAGTGTTCAACTGTTTGTTTCATAGTCCATTATCATAAGATTCTGTAAGGCCTATAATTTTATCTCTTGACACCTCTGTAAGTATATTATCCATATATTTCAGATTTCTTGGGATGGCCTTGATTTTAAATATTTTGCTTGTTGTCAAATCATGTGTCGGACAGTATATCTTATTTTCTGTTTTAAAAAATATGTTTATGATAGCTGTAAGTCTAGACATTCTCAATTTCCAGAAAAGGATTATGAATTTTATGTGAACCCAAGAGCTGTTATTATTAAGGAGAGACTATAAAGTTATGACAAATTTTTAATTTAGTGTTTGTAGGATTCATTTCATTATTACTAAAGTAAAAGTAATTGAATCATACTTTTCTGAGAAAGAAAACTGGATGACTGTTTTGTTTCTTTCAAGCTGATGTTAATATCTTTAATAAGCATATAAAAATCTGTTGATAAGGTCCTAAAATTCCTTAACACCATTACTGTAATGTTCACTTTTGAGGACTGGAAATACATAATAATCCATCTTTTCTCTTTCTTTGCTTATACAGTTTTTAAAATATAACTCAAGATGTGCATCTATTACTGCTAATAGTGCAATGTACCAGGCCAAACATTTGCCACTGACTGTCAAGTGTCTTTCTGATGCAGCTGAAAAGGGAGAGAGAGAAAGAGACGGAGAGAGAGAGAGAGAGAGAGAAAGGAGAAAGAAAGAGCAATGTCCCTTGAGCAAGACTTTCTGCAGCTGTTGTGTACATTAATCCAGGGAGCAGATCTCCCAACACTAAATATAGCAAGCGTATCCTTTTACATGATAAAAAAATTTAAAATGAAAGTCTTTATGCAGGCATATTATTTTAGATTCAACTTCCTTTAAAAAGGAAATAGGCATTGCTTACATATTCTCTATATAAACAACATTCTTTTAATAAATGAATGTGTGGAAAATGCCAATGAGATATGCAACATGTCACAACTTCTTCTGTTGAGATATTTTTCCTTAGGAACTCAAGTTGTCTGTGATCTCTGTGAGTCTCATCAATCCCCTCCAAAATCTTTACATGTGGAAAGCTTTATTTTTCACTTAATTTCGTGTCCCGTCATATGTAATTAGACAGTTATCCTAGGTTTCATTTCAAGTAACAGTAATGAGTTCTTTGAAATATTCGCTTTTCCACTGTCAGTGCCCTGTTATCAAAACACACTTGTGAACTTAAATCTGGATATTACCTTTCTTTTTTTAGTTGACCCAGATGAGGATGTCCAATCCAGGCACTCCACTGCAATGATAATTATCCAGGGAGAACTTTTAGATGAAAGTACAGGAGAAGAGGGAAATTCTTCACGCCCTTGGAAATAGAGAGTAGCCGTCCATAGAGAGTGAGGAGTTAACCTTAGTTTCAGTGAAGATGGCTGTAAGAAGCTGGACAACCTGTCACCACCGGAGCCAGAGCATTTGTCAGCTCACAGGTCCCAAGTTATTTTGAGCTGTATAAACCATGTGCCTGTGAAACATTCCACCTGATTGGACAGGAGAAAACTGAGCAAAGGGATTCCATAGCAGGACAGCACCTATGGGGGTGGGGGTCAATCAGTTCTTTTACCTATAGAATTTCCCTTATAGCTAGAGGCCCAAGTTATTTATTGATTGATGTTTGGAATGAACACTAAATGCATTATACCATAGTTCATCATTCAAAAAAATGGCATTATTTTTAAATGTACAAAAACTCTTCATTTTAATTTTTAAGATCTTTAATTTTAATCAATAGGAAATTTACTCTCATTAAATCACTGATACATTTTAGGAAATTTGGCTATGAAAAGCCAACATGAAGCTAAGGTCTAACGTTTTAAAGCTGAGAGCTTTTTTGGATTGTTTGTCCAAAGGCTAAGCAAAAGCAGACAAGGTAACTAACGTTAAAAATTCCTTGGCTGGGCACAGTCGCTCACGCCTGTAATCCCAGCACTTTGGGAGGCTGATGTGGGCAGATCACCTGAGGTCAGGAGTTCAAGACCAGGCTGGCCTACATGGCGAAACCCCGTCTCCACTAAATATACAAAAATTAGCCAGGTTTGGTGGCGCATGCCTATAAATCAGCTACTCAGGAGGCTGCGGCAGGAGAATCACTTGAACTGGGGAGGTAGAGGTTGCGGTGAGCCGAGATCACGCTACTGCATTCCAACAAGGGGGACAGAGCGAAACTCTGTCTCAAAAAAAATAATAAAATTAAAAATAAATAAATAAATAAATAAACTTGAAAAAAGTTAACCTGATTGCTTAGTATAGATTAAATGATGCTATAACATTATCAATCATGGTAGAAGCCAGGACTTTGAAAATTCAGACTTAAATGATGGTTATTATTCTTTAAAAAGATCATTCTTAGATTCTGATAGCATGAAACACATTGGTTTAAATCTAGCTTTCTTAATTAAGTCATACAACTGCTTATAGGGTTTCTTCCTAGTCATTCATTCATTTGATAATTATTTACTTAATGCCTACTGTGTACCAGGTACTGAGTATAAAGCAGTGCACAAAATACACAAAAATTTCTGACCTTGTGGAATTTACGAAGAGATCTTTATCCTCTTCAGTCATCGTGAGACTATTTATAGTACATTGAACAGATATAAAATTTCTTTGCTTATTGTGATCGCATTGGAGGTTTAATTACACCTTTTTTATGTGGTTTTATGCTTACACAGGCAAAAAAAATGAAGAACACTTTTAAATAATTCAGATTGAAATAACTGGTATTGAGGAGAGAAGAGGATACAGGAGGAAATGAATTATCTGTATAGGTTATTCTCATTACCACAGTAATCCAGAGCTTCAATGTACAGATTTATTTTCTCTCTTACCTAATCTTGTGCTGATGCTAATGTCAAGACCACTTAATTGTCCTTCTGCATATTCTATTTATGTGGATATGCCAACAATTTCTTTTTATTTAAAAAGAGGATCTTCCTCCACTATGCCACTCAGATCTTAAGCTGTAATCAATGTTAAGTGCTGCTGGGTCTTGGGTAGGTCTCTCCCATGGGAGAGTAGAACCTCTATTTCAGGTGGCTAGTAAAGGCAATGTTTAAACACACTATAAGTAAACACATTTTTACTTTCCTGCAAACTGCCATGATAAGCCTGGTATTCTACCTTTCACCCAGGTATAGAATACTAAGGTTGAAGGAGACTCATACTAAAAGGTAGAATAAAGCTGGTTGGGCAGTGAAATTAGGAATCTATATGAAGAATTAAAGTAGGTTTAAAATGCGAAAGAAGAGTTACAGAAAAAAGAAGCCGGCCGGGCGCGGGGGATCACGCCTGTAATCCTAGCACTTTGGGAGGTTGAGGCAGGCAGATCGCCTGAGCTCAGGAGTTTGAGACCAGCCTGGGCAACGTAGCGAAACCCCATCTCTACTGAAAATACAAAAAAAAAAAAAAAAAAAAAAAAATTAGCAGGGCGTAGAGGTGCATGCCTGTAGTCCCAGCTCCTTGGGAGGCTGAGGCAGGAGAGTCTCTTGAACCTGGGAGGCAGAGGTTGCAGTGAGCCGAGATGGCGCCATTGCACTCCAGACTGGGTGACACAGCAAGACTCTGTCTCAAAAAAAAAAAAAAAAAAGAAAAGAGAAGCCAAAGACATTCTGAATGGCAGTCATCTTTCTCTTTTCATTTTTACTGCAACATTTTCAAATACAGATACCATACACAATTTTTGAGCTCTTTGAAAAAAAGCTGAATATAAATGTTTTAAATAAATAATATTTAGTAATTGTGAACACTCTGGTTATAGTACATCAAACATATTTTAGATTTTAGTTTTTAAAAACTAATTTCTGCTCCCAAATAACCCAGCTCCTGCCTTGCTTATCTTCAGTCGTAATTGTATAAACATTATATCACAAACCTACTAGTTCAAGATTTCATCAGAGTTTATTGATACAAAAAATAATCTTTAAAACTTTCTAATGCCCAACATAGTTAAAAACAAACTTTGTTAAGTGGCAAGCAAACACAAGGTTGGTTACATGTCTTAAGCCTTCCCCATAAAGTTGAGTGGCTCATCCAACACATGTGTTTCTTGTGGTTTGAACACGATCCTGTGCTTGCCTTCAGCTGTTTTCTTAATTCAGTCAGTCAGCCACAGAAACAATTTACTCACATTGGGATGATCCACAGGAATGCCAAGGAATCTGGAAGATCTATGGCAGAGGAAGTCTTCACTTGGACGGTAAGCATGGGAGAATTTCCATGCTAGTAGATTCATACAAAATGTTTGCATTTGCTAATTTTTTTATATCGCTATAGGCTCCAGTTCTCTAAAACAAATTACTCACATATACCAAAGCTTCAATAAGTTTTGCTTGAAGTTCATAGATTCATCTTGACATATCCAGTATCAGATGAAAAAACTAAACAAAACCTCTATGCCGTATTTTTGAAAAACAGAGAAAGTATGTATTTTTTAGCCATTTTTAATGAGAAAAATTTTCACAGCAAAGACAAGTTCTTGACTATCCAAAACAATAGATGGGTGGTGGATTATAAAAGATCTTATACAAAAGGCATGACAACAATATAATTGAAAAAGACAACGAAATCACTAAGAAATTTCTTTTTCATCTAAACTACTGAAAATGCTTGCCTGGGAAAACTAAAAACATTAAAAAAAAACCTAAAAGTTCAAAACCCACTTAGTTTTAAAAACTAAAAACATTTTTAAAAACTAAACAGAACACCCACTTTAAAACATTATCCTGAGAAGTAAATTTGTGGTTACCTGTCTCAGGAGAAGCACCATTCCTATATCAATCAACCAGGATCATCTAAAGTCCAAATCTCACTGCCTAACTTGTGTCAGACACAAAAGTGGCATGAAGGAAATGTGATACTGCCCCGCCAGAGTAATGAAGGGTATTTACAGGGTTCCGTTGCAGATCCAGGGACAGTCATTTAGAACAGATTGCTCTTTCAGATCAACTTTAATAACTCAGTCTGCACGATGTTCTTAGCCTGGAGGGCTGGTGGGGGTGGATAATGACTAAGATGACTAAGGAAATAGGCTTTCTTGATTTCTCCTTAGTCTAAATGAAAATAAGAGTGAAGAAATTCTCAAGAATAAAGCATATGGAATACATAAGATATCTATACACAGGATGCATATTACATGTATAAATATCTTTATCTGGTACCAAACTGGGACTATGGTCAAGGCATTTATTAAGGTAAATATGAAAAAACAATCAATTATTACAACACTTCCTGTTTGTTCCCCTAATTTTAAGGTGATTAAATTAAAGCTTTACTGTGTGGTTTGCATTAAAACACAACAAAGCTTCCTTTACTTGTTCTTTTGGTATGTAGTACATATCAAAGTTTACACTTTTCAAAAAGTATTATTTCCAAGAAGAAAATCTATTCAGAACTTTTTAAAAGAGCACTCTGAGACTAAGTTACTGAAGAAATCTGGAACAATTGTTACCATGTATGTACTCCTCAAGGTATACAGTTAAATCCTACTTCTCACCACATTAATATAATGATTATATTAACACACATAAATATGCTATAGTCTTGGTAGTAATAAGTTAACATTCCTTAGCTATGTGCGAGGCACTATGCTAGGCTCTTTGTGTATGTGTTTTATTTAACAGATTCCTTTAACGTCTATGAAGTAGGTACTGTTATAATTCTCATTTTACAGATGAAAACTTGAGGCTTAGAAAGAAGTTTAAAACTTGCCCAAGGTCACACAACAAGTAAGTGACTGAGCCAAAATTGAACCTGAGTCTGTGCTCATAACCACTGCAAATATTCAAATGATTATATTTCCAACATATTTGTGAAAAATTCAAGGTAAAAATGAATAGAAAACATATTAGGCCGGGCATGGTGGCTCATGCCTATAATCCCAGCACTTTGCAGGCTGAGGCGGGTGGCTCACCTGAGGTCAGGAGTTCAAAGCCAGCCTGGCCAACATGGTGAAACCCTGTCTCTATTAAAAATACAAAAATTAGCTGGGCGTGGTGGTGCGTGCCTGTAATCCCAGCTACTTGGGAGGCTGAGACAGGAGAATCACTTGAACCCAGGAGGCAGATGTTACAGTGAGCCAAGATCACACCCCTACACTCCAGCCTGGGCGACAGAGTGAGACTCTGTCTCAAAAAAATAAAGAAAGAAAGAAATAATAGAAAATATATCTTTCTTTTAGTAAATATTCTAAGGGAACACTATATAGGGTTTAAGTTTGTAATTTTTCTGACTGAAACCAACCCTGACATTATTTTGTATGACTAAGCAAACAAAAAGAAGTGATAATTTAGAAAGAAAAAAGCAAATGCTTGCAATAAACTCTACATGCAATGTTTTATCTGGGAACATGAATTGATATGTAGACTGGAGTTAGGCATTAGTGCTGAAAAGTGGGGCATTGGAAGCAGTCAGAATGCTATGACAGACCTATGTTTTCATTTCTATTTGTTATAATTATTGTGCTGAAATAATACAAGAGGTTTGTTCTTTTAAAACTAAATTTAAATGCTTTGGTGTTATTTCTGAGCACAGCAACATGGGTCAATAAAGTTTTTACAAGTTAGGGGTAGGAAAATAACAGCTTGAATATTCTCTCTTCATAAGGTTAGCTCAAAATATGCCAGTATGCCAGGATCTGAGTGATTCCACACAGATTCTATTTTTGGTCTGCTTGGACATCTCCAAAAACTGAAAACAAAGTTCAGTGTTCTTACTCATGACCCAGGTAATCACACTAATGTTAATGATGTGCGGGAAAGGAAATGGGAACTAACATTTCTTACAAGTGTATTCTAGGCTGGGGAGTAGCCTAAGTTACTCTCATTTAATTCTCATAGCAACCCTGCAAAGTGTTGTTATCTGCATGTTACTGGGAGGAAATTACGCCTTAAAGAAGCATAGTTTTCCCAAAGTTACCCAACCAGTGAGTTACACAGTTGAGTAGATTCAAACCTAAGCCTTTTAGAGGCTTGTTGTTGTTTGAGACAGAGTTTCACTCTTGTTGCTTAGGCTGGAGTGCAATGGTGCGGTCTCAGCTCACTGCAAGCTCCAGCTCCCAGGTTCAAGCGATTCTCCTGCCTCAGCCTCCAAAGTAGCTGGGATTACAGGCGCCTGCCACCACGGCTGGCTAATTTTTGCATTTTTAGTAGAGACAGGGTTTCACCACGTTAGTCAGGCTGGTTTTGAACTCCTGACCTCAGGTGATCTGCCCACATCAGCCTCCCAAAGTGCTGGAATTACAGGCATGAGCCACCACACCCGGCCTAACATAAGCCTTTTAGTTTAGAACTCACTCTCTTTTCAATGGCCCCCCACTGTCTTATCATGAAGAAGAATCTTTAAGATTAGTTCAAAAATCAGAACTCACTCAAAGGAGGAAATTCATCATGATTTTCATATGTATTGATGGGCAATGGGATTGTTAAAGATACCACTTTAGTTTTATTGACTTTGTGTTTATTTAATAGAAACATGAAGGGAACAGAAAAATAGCATATGACTAAGCTCTAGGGCTATTTTCACAAAGAAGACTCAATAAAATTGGTTGACTGAAATAGCAACGGCTAATACACACTTCTGGGAAGTTACCATCTTATTACATATAATTTGTCAGGAAAATAGTAAGTGCCAAATGGAATGAAACTGTTGTCAAGGAGGAAAGAGTACAGAGGAAGAGCTTGGAGAACACAGACCATGGAAAATTCAAAAGAAATTTGTATCTTATATCCTTATCCAAGTTCACATTTTTATTTGCATATGAATCTATATGTCTGGCATTTTCCAGAGTCAGCAAACTTCCAAGTGAATAAAGGCAGTGGGAAGACCTGCAAAATCTTTTTGTTTTGCTTTTTCATCCATTTTGCTCACCTCCAAATTGCTCTTCATTCCAAACTAAGAATGAATTAATCAAAACAGCCCAAACAAAGATTCATGGTTCAATGTAATTATCATGTGTATTAAATATCTTAGATCTCCTTTCCCTTCATCTTTTAGGCTAGACAGTGAGCTTCAGTTCGAAATGCAGGTGATAATGTCACTAAAAGGGATAAGTAAGCAGATAATGTTACAGAGAAGTTAAACACAAAAATTTTTCACAATGGGGATAAATTTAGCTGGGGATAAATCTATTATAAGTCCACTGGCCTGACAATATTGTGCAAATTTTCTTTTTTTTAATTGTAGTTAAGTTAATATAATCAAATACAAGAAAATATGCCAAGAGCTTCCACAAGTAAAGAGCAGTTCACCTGCAAAGGAACAAGACCCAGACTGCCATTCGATTTCCCAACAGCAACACTGAATGCAAAACAATAGAGCCATATTTTTAAATAATGGAAGGAAAAGAAATTTGAACCTAGAATATTATTTCTAGACAAACTGTCATTCAAATTTGAAGGTATAATAAAAGTACTCTCTCACATAGGTCTCAAATGGTTTGCCATACAAAGACTCATTTTTTGTGAGAAAACATTTTGGGAGAAAGTAATAAAAATAAGAGAAGCACAGCAGGTGAAGTGGCTCACAGCCATAATCCCAGCACTTTGGGAAGCTGAGGCGGTGGATGACTTGAGCCTAGGAGTTTGAGACCAGCCTGGGCAACATGATGAAACACCACCTCTATAAAAAATTTAAAAAATAATTAGCTGGGCGTGGTGGTGTGTGCCTGTAGTACCAGCTACCTGGGAGGCTGAGGCAGGAGGATCGAGCCTGGGAGGTGGAGGCTACAATGAGCTTTGATTGTGCCACTGCACTCCAGCCTGGGCTGCAGTAAAATGAGAACCTATCTCAAAAAAAAAAAAAAAAAAAAAAAAAAGGAGAGAGAAATAGATCCCTGAAAATTGCTGTTTAAGAGATAGAGAATTAATGAAAACCAAATATTTTGGTAATATTCATCATTCAAGAGAACCCAGAATTTAAATTCTGGGCAGTATCAAAAAATTAAAGGCAGATGACAATGTGATAAAGTACTTTTCCTGTTAGGAGAAAAATGCAAATATTAATAAGTTAAGGAAGTCAATAGGGATAAGTAAATATGAGACTATATCTTAAGATAAGGATAACAAGTATAAAAACAAAATTTACAATTTCTAAACCAGCAGAAGAAAACTTGACCTATACAATTGAAATCAGGAACAGAAACAAAAAGGAAGAAATGAGAAGTTCAGTAAATTAAAAATATAATAAGCTATCAGAAGTAAGTTTTAAAAAATTGAGTAAATATAAGTACAAATAGGTTAAATCCACCAACTAAAAGACAGATACTGTCAACCTGGAGTTAAGAACAAGAATATTAAATAAACACATTGAAGACAAAATGAAAAAAAATGTTAAAAATGAAAGGAATGAAAGCTTATATTAAGCAACTATGAACCTAAAGAAAGTTGGTGTAGTAATCTTAATATCGGACAAAAGAGAATATAAAGCTAAAAAATACCATCAGGCCAAAGGATGACATTACATACTGATGAAGGCAGCTAGAGCAAATTTTCATCAAGAATAAGAAAAGCTTTGGTATAATCAGAAATGTGAGCATCCCAATCTTATGAAATACAAACCACTGTTCTGGTCTTACCTGCCACTCTTCTACACAATTACTTATCTCCAACCAAAATGTTCCACCAATATTTCCTTGCCTTCTCTTTACTTCGTGCCTTTGTTCACTGTCACTTCCACTTATGTAATTAAACAACTACTTGTTGCTTGTTGCAGTGTTTCTTATATTGTTGAATTCAACCAGGTCTTTTTTTACGTATTTATGTATTATTTACTCAACTAGATCAACTTTTTGAGAATTGAAGCTATACAAAATTTTTCTTTTTAGGTCACTCAGTTCTAATCTCAAGGCATGACACAAAGTAGGCGCATAATAAATATTTATCTGTGGCATGCCATAAAAATGATGTATAAACTGTCTTATTCAGTCAATCAACACATATTTACTGAAAACTTATCATGTGCCAGGAAAGATCAAATGGCCCAGACTCTCAGCAATATTAACTGATTTAATTGTCATTAATGGTTATGATTTTTTTAACACAAAAATACTATTAAGAATTAAATCAAATGAAGAAAGGAGCTAAAAATGATCATATGTTCACCATGCACCAGTCACAAACTGAGGAACTATATGTGCATTTGGCTCAATGGATGCTTATAATTCTTGAGATAATTGGTATAGGGGAACTCTTGCTTTTGAAAAAGACTTGGTGCTGTTTTCAGTGACCACCTTGCCCAAGGGTTTGTCCACAGGTGCTAATAAGAGGTGTTTTTGTACTTTTACATCCTTCTAAACCGGCTTACTACTATTTTTTTCTGACTACCTTTGCCCAACCTTTGTTTTACATAAGGTCCTTGCTTTCTATCCACCCTGTAAAGATCAGGCTCTTTCTTGCTTCCATATGCTGCTTCTAATGAGTTTTGTGCTTCATGACCCTAATCCTCATCACCGATGGGCAGTTCTGTTCATTCTCGTGCGCTGGTTTTGGGGATCCCACTCAAGCCACAGACTGTTTCCTGTTTGCCCAGAAATAAACAGTACACTTAAAACACACATAATATTTTCTAATTTCAATCATGATTTCAACTATTTGTGACTGACTGCAAACTGGACTCATTTCTGGAAAGGCAGATAAGCCAGAATGAATTATTTAGCTCCCTGAGTGACCCTAGCTCACCCCAACCCAGCATCCACATTAACCAAGCTTTGTTCTTCATATTTAATTCATAATTTAATTTACTACAATAACCCAGGAAGTATAGGTCATTATCCCTATTTAGTGAAGGATGAAACTGAAAAAATTATATGCTACTGTGGTTTTTGCAAATTCAAGGATCTGAAAAAGACTTAAGAAGCATACTTTAAGATTTTCCAAGGTATACTATATCATTATCCTCTTTTTATAGAGGAGGAAACTGAAGATCAGAGAAGAAATTGCACAAAGCCACTCAGAGCTGTGATTCACATCTAAGGTCCATACAACGCCGAAGCCCAGCTCTTGTCTGCTACACCACGCCACATTTCAGAGGCCTGCACACTCATTAGTAATGCATTCAGGAATCTATTTGGAAAAAAACACAGAAGATGCAGAGTAACAAGATGGAGACATCCGGTGATATTGCTATTACCTTGATTTCATGACTTCCTCCAAAGTGTTTCCAAGTCCTTGGAAATGCAGGTGATTTACTATCTCTCACTAGTCAAAGAAATAGCTTAAAGGAATTGAAGCAACAATACCTAATAAGCAATTCTCTCTGTGCATCTCTATCTGCAAATTATTAGTTACTTTTTTTTTTTTGAGACAGAGTCTTGCTCTGTCACCCAGGCTGGAGTGCAGTGGCACGATCTTGGCTCACTGCAACCTCTGCCTCCCAAGTTCAAGTGATTCTCATGTCTCAGCCTCCTGAGTAGCTGGGATGACAGGTGCGTGGCACTATGCCCAGCTAATTTTTGTATTTTTAATAGAGACTGGGTGTCACCATGTTGGCCAGGCTGTAGTTACTATTTTTAAAGTAGACATCTGAAGTTACCTACAATCACATATTTGTTATTACATGCCAATAAAAACAACAACAACAACAAAACAACACTCCTGCCCTTGAAATTGGTCTTCATTATGATTATTTTGTATATAGGAAAGTTAAGCACTAGAAAGGCCATGCTGCATATCCATGTAAGCCAGCAGTAAAACTCAGATTTTCAAGTTGACATTATTAATTTAGTCTAATGAGGGTTATTTTGGGAGGCACCCCAAATTTTATCTATTAGCAAAACTGGAGCAATAAATGTGTGCCAAGTGAGACTTACAACAGCTTTGAGTAACTGGTATACAAGGCAACAAAAAGAAACATTAAAAGGTGGTTATAGATTATTTTATGTCTCTAAACAGTAATTACTACCAATATTATTTTACTAAGTCTTAAGAAAACTGTGAGAACCAGATTAATTTATGTGTTCATCGAAACATATCTAATTGCTTCGTGAACTTTATTTTAAAGGTCACTTAGTGTATTAAAAACTTCTTCCCTGGCTACTATGGGAAATCTCATAAAATAAAGACCCAGATTTTCAAAAAGAAATTTTTTTTTAGACAGAGTCTTGCTCTTGTCGCCCAGGCTGGAGTGCAATGGCATGATCTCAGCTCACTGCAACCTCTGCCTCCTGGGTTCAAGCGATTCTCCTGCCTCAGCCTCCTGAGTAGCTGGGATTACAGGCGCCTGCCACCACACCGGGCTAATTTTTGTATTTTTAAAGAGACGGGGTTTTGCCGTGTTGCCCAGGCTGGCCTCAAACACCTGACCTCATGATCCGCCTGCCTCGGCCTCCCACAGTGCTGGGATTACAGGTGTGAGTCACCGTGCCCAGCCAAAAAATTTCTTATCTGCTTTCCAATTTTGCATGAATAGTGGTGAAAATAATCTAATTACTATGTTAATAAAAAGAAGTAGCTGGACTGCCTGTTTGTCATTTGTTCACCAATCATGTGAACTATGTGTTGGAATTAAGTGTTTGATAGAGATTTATTTTATTTTATCCTCTCAAATTAATTTAGATTCTAAATCTATTAATTTAGAAAGTGAAGGGCAGAGAATGTTTCCAAGTGCCACGATCAGGTAATGTTTAACTTAAATAATAAAAAAATAGATAAGCATAAAAGCCATAGTAAAATTGAGATCTTTTTTTTGGAGACAGAGTCTCGCTCTGTTGCCCAGGCTGGAGTGCAGAGGTGCAATCTCAGCTCACTGCAACCTTCGCCTCCCAGGTTCAAGAGATTCTCCCACTTCAGCCTCCCAAGTAGCTGGGATTACAGGTGCCTGCCACCATGCCCAGCTAATTTTTGTATTTTTAGTAGAGACAGGGTTTCACCATGTTGCCCTGGCTAGTCTGGAATTCCTGAACTCAGGCAATCCATCCACCTTGGCCTCCCAAAGTGCTAGGATTACAGGCATGAGCCACCATGCCCGGCCTAAAATTGAGATCTTTAAGGACCTTAAGTTCAGAATAATGATGCACATGAACTAAATTTAAGAAAGGGACATCACCTCTTTTGAAAACAAATAGTACTTAAAAACTAGTACTGAAAGATGAACAATTTTAAAATTTGGAAATTGATATATGCCCCATTTGGTGTGGACACGGATTTTTTTTTTAAATCAGCTATATAGTAAGATGATAAAAGAGAAAATCAAATAAATGCTATAATTAGGAAGAGAGTAATTTAGTATTTAGAGCTGTATTCCAACTCCGCCACTTATTATGTGAGAAACATTAGGCAAATTATTTAATCTCTTTGTGTCTCAGTTTTCTCACCTCTGTAAAAGAGGAAAATATCATAGGAATGCTGTGAGACTTAAGTGAGTTAATACTTTTAGAACAATGCCTGGCTCCTAGCAAGTGGTCAATAAATGTAAACCACCACTATTATCATTACTATTATAAAAATATATTTATTTTAAATAAACATCTTTTAGTTCACTTTGTGAAGTCACAGAGTGGAGCACACCCAGTTGCACTGAGCTGTAAACTCTAAAGAAAGGCCAAAGGCTGAATGGGCCACCTAGACTGATGAGTCAGACACAGCAGCAGTTCAGGTTTCCAGACTGATTCAGTCCTTGGCGTCTATCCCGAGGCTGACAACAAGAAGGCTAATTAGTGCCAAGGGTGATGAGTTTTGTAACATGGGGTGCTCCATTAGAGATGCAAATCAGATCACTTACATCTTGTACAGAGCACCAATAGTAATCAAGTTCAGATTCACACCAGTAACATAGAGGTAAAATGCTTCATATCTAGTTACCATGTTCCTGAACCATATGCTTCTGAATTCTATGTTCTCTACTCACCTACTGCCAAGGAGCTAAACATAGCTAAAGGATTTAAATTATAATTTGATCTGACAACCAGGTATCAAACAATACTTCTTTAGCCAATAAGTAGAGCAGAGACAAATATCAGAGCAGTATATCCAGTTTATGCTGTGTGCTTTGTGATAGGAAAATAATAATTGAGGGTATTGGTATATCTCTTGTATTATCTGATCTAAAAAGGATGTCAGCATAAGCTTGGTATTCAACATAGACTAACCAAATTATTGTTAAGGTTAAGTGATTTAGAATAGAGAAATCTAGGAAAGTGAGGAATATCCTAACCTTTCTATGATCGTGAATTGTCTAATAGACTACCGTTGAATGCATATAAACACTCTTATGTAGAATAAGACAAAGCAGATTCAGTTCTTCTAAATAAATGCTCCTGAGGATAATGATGATGAACTGGGACAGATGTCAAATACAAAGGAACGGTGATGTTTTAAATCCTATTATATTCAAATGCCCAAATATTATTAATAATACTGTGCTTGAATAATTTTTTTGCCTCACTCTGTCACTCAGGCTGGAGGGCAGTGGCGCGATCTCAGCTCACTGCAACCTCCGCCTCCTGGGTTCAAGTGATTCTCCTGCCTCAGTCTCCTGAGTAGCTGGGACTACAGGTGGCTGCCACCATGCCCGGCTAATTTTTGTATTTTTAGTAGAGACAGGGCTTCACCATATTGGCCAGGCTGGTCTCGAACTCCTGACCTTGTGATCCTCCTGCCTCAGCCTCCCAAAGTCAGATCTGCTTTAATACTCATGTTTCACATATGAGAAAACTGACATACAGAAAGAACAATTGACTTAAAAGTTACACGGCAAGTCAATACTGAAGTATTAAGAGTTATCATTTGCCCAGACCAGTGTTTATCTTATAAATCTTCAGGTTTTGGTGAATCTTGTCCCCATAAATAGGATGACATGATTTAGAAATTATTAGAAATATCGGTTGATTTGTGTATATTATCTTTTACCGATCTCTGAATCAAATTCATACCTAATAATGAACTATCTTAGCATAATTCTATTCTATTTCAATTTTGTGAGTAAAAGGCCTAATAAAAAATTTATTTTGAAATCTGATCTCCAGATAACAATTTTTTTTCCATTCTGGATTTTGGTAAAATATGCATAACATACAATTTACCATTTTAACCATTTTTAAGGTTTCAGTTCTGTGGCATTGAGTACACTCACATTGTTGTACAGCCATTGTCACCACCCATCTCCAGAATCTTTTTCATCTCGCAAAATTAAACCTCTGTATCCATTAAACAATAACTCCCCCTATTCCCCTCTTCCCCCAACTGCTGGCAACCACCATTCTCCTTTCTGTCCCTAGGACTTTGTCTTGCTACTCTTAGTTCCATATAACCTATGCTTATGAACATTCAAAAGTGTTTTGTCTTTAAAGAAAACTTAGGGGAAGATTCTTTAAATTATTCACTTCCAATTAGTCTCTGAAGTAAGACTCTGTAACAGAGCTCTGCCTGGAGGATCCACATTAGGCTGGTTCTAAGTACTCAGTTTGTGGAGTTGTAAATGGCTGGTACTTCAGATGGGAGGCAGGGAGACCCTGGTCTGCAGTGTGATTTGTGATAGGCTCTCCCACCTTGCCACAGTGCACAGGATGCTTCTGCAAATTACAGCCAAAAAAGAGTTAGTCATATGCATGCCTTTCATGCCTTATAATTTTTTTTTTTTTTTTTGAGACAGGGACTGACTCTGTCACCCAAGCTGGAGTGTAATAGAGTGATCTCTTCTTATTACAGCCTCGACCTCCCAGACTCAAGCAATCTTCCCACCTCAGCCTCCCGAGTAGCTGGGACCACAGATATGTGACTCCACACCCACACCCAGGTAATTTTTGAATTTTTTGTAGAGAAGGGGTTTTACCATGTTGCCAAGGCTGGTCTGGAACTCCTGAGCTCAAGCAATCCATCCACCACAGCCTCCCAAACTGCTCCTGACCTCGTGCCTTATATCTTCTTCATTGCTTTTAAAAAGTCTCCCTCTGTAGCCCAGGTTGGAGTGCAATGGTGCAATCTCGGCTCACTGCAACCTCCGTCTCCCAGGTTCAAGTGATTCTCAGGCCTCAATCTCCCTAGTAGCTGGGATTACAGCACCCGCCACCATGCCCAGCTACTTTTTGTAATTTTAGTGGAGACAGGGATTCACTATGTTGGCCAGGCTGGTCTCGAACTCCTGACCGCAAGTGATCTGCCCACCTTGGCCTCCCAAAGTGCTGGGATTACAGGCCTGAGTCACTGTGTCCAGCCCCCATGCTTTATATTTTACACAGTCACACCCACCTATTTTTTGTTTTCTTTGAAAATGCTAAACTTTAAGTATAAGACCCAGTAACATTGTTTCAGAGGAGCCTAATTTACATATCACGAAAGAAATTTTATTTGTTATTAAATGCTGCTACCTATGCCAGAGGTGTTTGAACCACGGTGACTTCCATCTCGAATAGGGGCTGGGTAAAATAAGGCTGAGACCAAGGCTAGACGCAGTAGCTCACGCTTGTAATCCCAGCGCTTTGGGAGGCCGAGGTGGATGGATCACCTGAGGTCAGGAGTTGAAGACCAGCCTGGCCAACATGGTGAAACCCCGTCTCTACTAAAAATACAAATATTGGGCGTGGTAGCGGGCACCTGTAGTCCCAGCTACTCAGGAGGCTGAGGCAGGAGAATCGCTTGAACCTGGGAGGCAGAGGTTGCAGTGAGCCGAGATAGTGCCATTGCACTCCAGCCTGGGCAACAAGAGCGAAACTCCATCTCAAAAAAAAAAAAATAATTAATTAAAAAATAAAATAAGGCCGAGACCTGCTGGGCCGCATTCCCAGCAGATTAGGCATTCTTAGTCACAGGATGAGGCAGAAGGCGGGCAGGATTGGTTTCACAAGATATAGATCGTAAAGATACTGCTGATAAAACAGGATATGGTCAAGAAGCCAGCCAAAATCCACCAAATCCAAGATGGCGATGAAAGTGACCTTTGGTTGTCCTCACTTCTTATTATACGCTAATTATAGTATATTCGCATGCTAAAAGACACTCCCACTCACCACCACCGTGACAGTTTACAAATGCCATGGCAATGATAGGAAGTTTCCCTATGTAGCCTAAAAAGTGGAGGGGCCCTCAGTTCTGGGAAATATTTACTCCTTTCCCGGAAAACTCGTGAATAATCCACCCCTTGTTTAGCATATAATCAAGAAGCAACAATATGTATACTCAGTCTATGTATACTCAGCTCTGCCTACGGAGTAGCCATTCTTTTATTCTTTTACTTTCTTTTTTTTTTTTTTTTTTTGAGACGGAGTCTCGCTCTGTCGCCCAGGCTGGAGTGCAGTGGTGCAATCTCGGCTCACTGCAAGCTCCGCCTCCGGGGTTCACGCCATTCTCCTGCCTCAGCCTCCCGAGTAGCTGGGACTACAGGCGCCCGCCACCACACCCGGTTCATTTTTTGTATTTTTTTTTTTTTTTTTTTAGTAGAGATGGGGTTTCACCGTGTTAGCCGGGATGGTCTCGATCTCCTGACCTCGTGATTTGCCTGCCTGGCCTTCCCAAAGTGCTGGGATTACAGGCATGAGCCACCGTGCCCGGCCTATTCCTTTACTTTCTTAATAAACTTGCTTTCACTTTACTCTATGGACTTGCCCTGAATTCTTTCTTGATCCAAGAACGCTGTCTTGGGGTCCGGATTGAGACCCCTTTCTGATGTCAGCTACATTTTTAGAGCCATGGTTTTGTCAAGAATTTTAAGCCATTTTAGAATACTTGAGAGCAAATATAATGAAACTTACCAAGGTCAAAAGCACTGGTTTCTAACCTTTTCAAGGTTGGGATGAGGCCTCCTTTTTCCAACATGTAAAAATGTTGTAGACAGCTGGACCTGGTGGCTCACGCCTAAAATTCCACCGCTTTGGGAGGCCAAGGCAGGAGGATCACTTGAGCTCAAGGGTTCATGGGAGACCAGCCTGGGCAATATAGTGAGACTTCATCTCTACTAAAAAAAATAAAAATAAAAATAAAAATTATCTGTTTTCAGATAATCTTTGATGTACACATGGATTTGTGGGCCCATTACAGTTAATTCACGGCCCTCCAGGGGTCTTGCTCACAAGTTGGAAACCACTGATCCAAGAAAACAAGCAGGTTCTAGCCCCAGCTCTATCTCTCACTAGCTATACAGCCTTGGGTAAATCATTCTACAAGCTTCAGTTACCTCACCTTTTCAGTTAACGAAAAATGAGGAAAACTGTTTTGCTTACTTCAGAAAATTTACAATGAGTATAAGAATGAAATAATATACAAAGGATTGAAAGCTTAAACATGACACATAAAATAAAGTGACATAATTATGAAAGAATTTTATTTTATAGAAAACACATGGAAGCATCATACAGCACTCCTACACTCTGAAAATTTAACTAGAAAATCAACATATCATGAATAATGCATGTAATTTGACTATCCTTAAGAAAAGAACAACTAGCATTCCTGTATTTATAAGGATGTTCATCAAGAACTGCTTGTAACAGCAAAAAACTGGAAACAACATACATTTCTTTTTTTTTTTTTTTGAGACAAAGTCTCATTCTTGTCCCCCAGGCTGGAGTGCAATGACTCAATCTCGGCTCACTGCAACCTCCACCTCCCAGGTTCAAGCGATTCTCCTGCCTCAGCCTCCCGAGTAGCTGGGATTACAGGCGCCTGCCACCATGCCCGGCTAATTTTCATATTTTTAGTAGAGACAGGGTTTCACCATGTTGGCCAGGCTGGTCTCAAACTCCTGACCTCAGATGATCCACCCACCTCGGCCGGTCTCCCAAAGTGCTGGGATTACAGGCATGAGCCACTGCGCCCGGCCAACAACATACATTTCTTAACATGGAAAGATGATATGTAAAACTTTTTTCACCAGTTTTCAAAACGATATTTATGACTGCACTTTATTTTTTAAAATTCTGGAGTCAAATACTCTTTTCTTTTTTTTAGAGACAGAGCTGTGCTCTGTTGCCCAGACTGGAGAGCAGTGACACAATCATAGCTTACTGCACCCTCGAACTCCTGGGCTCAAGCAATCCATTCACCTTGGCCTCCCAAAGCACTGGGATTACAAGTACTAGCCAAAGAACCCAACCTGGATTACAATATTTTAAAATGTTAGTTATAGCCAGGGAGTAGAATTACGGGTGATTTTTCTCTTGTAATTTTTTTTTTTGGCTGCACTTTAAAAAAAAGTTCTAATAAAAGTGTTTATTTTTATAAAGAGGACAAAATAGTAAAACTCTTCCTCCACATCAAAAAACCAGAATGCCTCAAGCACATCAAAAGAAGGAAAAGAAAAAAAAAAAAAACGAGCAAATTTGGGCTGTAGTCTAGGCTGGGCGCGGTTGCTCATGCCTATAATCCCAGCATTTTGGGAGGCTAAGTGGGGGCAGATCACTTGAGCCCCGGAGTTCAAGACCAGCCTGGGTAACATGGTGAAACCCCATCTCTACCTAAAATACAAAAATTAGCCCAGCATAGTGGCAGGCACCTGTAGCCCTAGCTAATTGAGAGGCTGAGGTGGGAGGATCACCTGAGCCTGGGAGCTGGAGGTTGCAGTGAGCTGAGATTGCACCAACACACTCCAGCCTGGGCAATAGGGCAAGACCCTGTCAAAAAAAAAAAAAAAAAGGGCTGTAGTCTAGTTGATGGTATATATGTATATATGTCTTTATACATAAATATAAATATGCATATATCTATATCTTAAGAGGTAATAGAATGACAGGTAGGAAAGAGAAATCAGAGAATAAAGAATCAGCACTGTCCACCTGAGAGAGCCCTATTGCTCCTGGTGGAGAAGCTGGGAGCCCAGGCCAATGCTCACAAGATGCCATAATAAATTACCTGCCTTTCTCCAGTCCATGCCTACCCAGCAGCATTCTAATTTCAGTTTAGTTTTTTAAAAAATAAGTTTCCTCGTAAAGAAAAGAAAAGCTGATTTTTAACATAACATGCTGTTTGGTTTGCTTTAAAACCATTTTTATCATTGTAAATTAACAAATTGGAATTCTGGCTGACCTAGTACTCTCTTGGGAATTTGGTTAATGCGAGTACTTTGCTAAGGGTCTGGATCACTCTAAGAATTTTGGGAAAAAATATATATTACGTTTCTGAGTTTGAAAAGCTGAACACCAGACAATGAAACCTGGTAATTTCATCAATGTAATTATAAGCTACAAGGTCTTATGACAGTCAACCAACTGGACTTCCTTAAGAAGCGATCCTATAATTCAATGTGTCACCTTTAGCATGAAATAAACACAGGGCAGGTATGTCTTGGAGACATAATGGAGTTTTACAGTATGAACAATGGGTATAACATTTTAGCTATAATCCAGTGTTATCATTCCTAGTCTGGAGATGTAGATAAAGACCAGAGAAAGTAAGTAGGTTATCTAAGATTATAATTGATAGTTCAAACTTGAAATTATAATTGGTGCCTCCTAGTCCGGGATATGAAACTACTTTCCCCAGCCTTTATGAAAGAATGTCACAGCTCTATATTGCACATATTCATGACTATATCTACCTTCCCTGTTTTAATAAGTGCTCATTGAGGCCTGGTGCGGTGGCTCACGCCTGTAATCCTAGCACTTTGGGAGGCCGAGGCGGGTAGATCACTTGAGGTCAGGAGTTCGAAACTAGCCTGACCAACATGGTGAAACCCCATCTCTACTAAAAATACAAAAAAATTAGCCGGATGTGGTTGTGGGTGCCTGTAATCCCAGCTAGTTGGGAGGCTGAGGTAGGAGAATTGCTTGAACCCAGAAGGCAGAGGTTGCAGTGAGCTGAGATCGCGCCACTGCACTCCAACCTGGGTGACAGAGTGAGACTTTGTCTCAAAAAAAAAAAAAAGTGTTCATTGAGTAGTATGTTCAAAGCATTCTGCTAGGTTAAGATTTTTTTCAAATCTGCTATGTAGGTTTTATAACACGAGTAGACGTCTAACACTGAAAGTCGGATGGAGGAAAATATGCCTATTTACTAATAATCTAATACCTGCAAGGCGCTATTCTAGACACACTACATCATACTTCATTTATTATTTACTAAAACCTTAGGCTGTGTCCCATATAAGTTCTCTAATGATACCCTAAATGGATATACTTCATTCCATCAGATCACATCCAAGATTATCATTAAGTGAAAATTATCATTACCGTAAAGCATTTATTAATCATTTCATTATATGTAACACTGAAGTACCATTATAACTGGACAATCTTAGAGTAGTGGGTTATAAATATTCACTGAAAACAGAGACTGGAGACAATTACAGATCCTCTTTTGGGTGAGTCAACAGTTGATACTTCAACAACAAAAGAGGCTTCTCTTCTCTCTTCTCGCACACTTAAGCATTCTCTTAAAAACAAACAAATAAGGCCAGGCGCGCTGACTCACGTCTGTAATCCCAGCACTTTGGGAGGCTGAGGCGGGTGAATCACGGGGTCAGGAGATCGAGACCAGCCTGGCTAACACGGTGAAACCCCGTCTCTACTAAAAATACAAAAATAAAATTAGCCGGGCATGGTGGCAGGCGCCTGTAGTCCCAGCTACTCGGGAGGCTGAGGCAGGAGAATGGCATGAACCTGGGAAACGGAGCTTGCAGTGAGCCGAGATCGCGCCACTGCACTCCAGTCTGGGCGACAGAGCGAGTCTCAAAAACAAACAAACAAACAAACAAAAAACAGCCCAGGCAAAGTGGCTCACACCTTTAATGCCAGCGCTTTGGGAGGCCAAAGTGGGTGGATCACTTGAGGCCAGGAGTTCAAGACCAGCCTGGCCAACGTGGCAAAACCCTGTCTCTACTAAAAATACAAAAATTAGCTGAGCACTGTGGCGCATGTCTGTAATCCCAGCTACTTGGGAGGCTGAGGCATGAGAATCACTTAAACCCAGGAGGCAGAGGTTGCAGTGAGCTAAGCTAGCACCACTGCACTCCGTCCTGGGTAACAGAGTGAGACTCTGTCTCAAAAATTAAACAAACAAACGAACTCACAAAAGACTACGCATTGTGTGATTTCATTGATGTGAAATATCGAGAATAGGCAAGTCTATAGAAACAGAAAGTAGATTAATGGTTTCCTGGGGCTGTGAGTGGGAGGATGTTGGAGGAAAAGAGGAGTTACTGCTATTGGATACGAGGGGGTGATACAAATGTTCTAAAATTGTTTGTGGCAATGGTTGCACAACTCTGTAAATTTTCTAAAATCCATTGACTTACTTTAAGCAGGTGAATTGCATGGTGTATTAATTATATCTCAATTAATTTATTTTTTTAAAGTTCTGAATTTCTGCTATTCACTTGCACAACTCCTTCAGATTAACCCTGTGAGAAACTCTGTTAATAGCACTGGAAGGTTTTACCATTAATGAGGAGCTGTAACTTCAAAAAGCAATTGGTAATATATTATTAAAATGAATTCTAGTATGGGAGACAGAAACGATGGAGAGTGATAGATCAGTACCCTGACTGGGAGTTATTCATGTGCAACGTAAAAATCTATCACTGATCCAGTTCTTTATGAAACAATAATACAGAATATTCTGGTCCCCTCTAGGATTCTGTTGACTGTCCTCAATCAGCTCAATTGCTCTGCACTTCATTCATGAAAAAAGCAGACTGTTGCCCACTGAGTCCTATTTGTATTATCTCTGATCTTTCCTTCTTGGCTCTGCAGTTTCTTTACATTGCTTGGCAATGCCCTTTCATCATTCCTTTTCCCACATGGCTTTAAAGGTTTTTCTAGGACACCCTCCCCTCTTTAACACTTGAAAGAAGCAGCACCTACATACCCCAGAGAGCCCCAATTCAATAAGGTGAGAGTGAGTGGTTCAGATGAATACCCTGATTAAGGATGAATAGAATGTTCTTCATCTATTGCTCTCTTAATCATTAGATTCCTGGAGGCACCTTTTTACTGGGACAGTATTAAATATTTCAATTATCTGGACATCCCCTTAAGAAATCTCTTGCTTTACCTCCCAAGATGAATTTTGAGGGAGGACCTTACCTGGCACAAACAGCAGTGGAGCTCCAAAGGCTACATTGGGTAGTTCCAGCCGGGACTCCCAGCCCCTCACCTCACTTGTTGAGGGCAGGAAAGGCTGCCGTGGTTTTCCCTTCCTGGGCTTGCCCGTCCTGCTAATTTTAGGCTGCTTCCTCATGCGGCTGCCATGGGTATCAGAGCATGTGGCTCCCCTTGGAGGAGCTATTTTCTCCTGTGAGCCTCACTTGTTTGTTTCCAGCTTCTCTCCCTTCCCCTCCCTGCTCCCCACCTCTGTAGGGTAGAGTTGTTTCATAGTAAAAAATAAAACATCTTTCAGAATCATACACTGATCTGCATTTATTCCTCAATCTAAGACACCAAGGGAAACTTTACTTTTTCCCCCAAGGGAAACTTTTCATGTTAGATTTAATTGTACCTGCCAATAGCAAGATTTCCAAATCATGTTTATTTAACGACTATTTGCTAAATTCCTACAATGAATAAGATCTTGCCCTAGGTCACTGGGATACAATGATGAGCAAAGCAAACTTGTATTTCACTGATGAAATCTTAATAACAGAGATTTATTAAACTTCTGCTATGTTCAGTGTTCTCTGTTAAGACTTTAAAATATAAAAATCAATAGGTAGAACCCCTTTCCTCAAAGAGCTCACAGATATTTCAATATGTAGACAGAAATTCAAAGACACAGGTCTTATACATTCCTGTTGAGATTTAGAGATAATTAATGGATTCCCTCATTTGATTAATCAGTAAAATTAGATTTGATATTATTTTATGGACATAGTATTCTGTTAGGCACTGGAAACAATAAATAAAAATATATCACGGGTCCCTTCCTTAGAAAGATAACAATCTAAACAAGGAACGATTGCTCGATTGACAAATACTTAATGGATATTTACTATATATATGTTCACAGTCTTCTCCATTGAGGACTTTTTGACAAGCAGCGCGTTTGCTTATGCAAATAACATATAAATATATAATTCCTTTTCTTTTCGGCAGTAATTATTTCTATCTTCATCCTTCCTACCATGGCTTCAGTTCAGGCTATCATCGATTCCAGCCTGGAATGATCCTTTTTCCTTAGCGACATTGTTTTGAAAGATTTTATATACTAAATAAAATGTTCTGAGCCGAGGCAGGTGGATTACTTGAGGCCAGGAGTTTTGAGACCAGCCTGCCCAGCACGGTGAAATCCCATCTCTACTGAAAATACAAAAATTAGCTGGGCATGCTGGCGGGGGCCTGTAATCCCAGCTCAGGAGGCTGAGGCAAGAGAATCGCTTGAACACTGGAGGCAGAGTTAGCAGTGAGCCATGATCGCACCACTGCACTCCAGCCTGGGCAACAGAGTGAGACTCTGCCTCAAAATAAATAAATAAACAAATAATTAAATAAAATAGTCTAACAATTTATTTCTTATATGTATTAGTCAAAAATAAATATTTGGTAACTACAGCTTCTGAGTATATGAAACAAGTTGTATTCATTCATTCCTGGGGATACAAGGGTAAAAAGATCGAAGTTCCTGACCTTCAGCTAGCAGTCTAGTGAGGGAGAAGACAGGAAATTGATTATGTTGAAGTGTGGCAAGCTCTGTAGCAGAGGATGGCACCAGAAAGGAGGGTGTTAACTGTCACAGACAGGCCAAGTCTTCATTAAGAAAGTACTGTCTAAGCTGAGTATTGAAAAATGAGAAACTTACCAGGTTAGGAGCAACATGAAAATTTAGGAAGATGTGAGAGAGCATATTTCATGCCTCATAAAACAAAGATGAGGCGTGATTTGAGGAATGTGGCAGGCATGAGGTTGCAGAGGAAGACAAAGGCTTGATTATGAAGAATTCTGAATGCCTAAATTATAAACGTTTTGAGGAGGTATGATCAAATCTGCATTTGAGAAAGACCACCCAGTGGCTGTGTGTTTGGACCAAAGGGCCAAGACTATAGGTAGTCTATAGACCAGGGAAAAAGTCCAGGCTGGAATAGATGATAGCTTGAACTGAGGCCATGGTAGGAGGAATGAAGATTGAAATCATTACTGCCAAAAAGCAAATGAATGATATCTTTATATGCTATTTGCATAAGCAAACACACTGCTTACCAACTTAAATGATATAAGTATGAAAGTGTAGTCGACAATATGAAAACTCTATGCAGCATCTCGACGTTCTCCTTTTTATCCCCCTGAGCATTTTGCTCTTCTTTGGAGCCAGAGGAGTTGAAGAACCTGGAGAAGCCATTCTAGGCATTCAAAGCACGGGTGATGATTATTAACACGACAAGATACATCAGAATACATTCAACTTAAGATTTGTATTCAGCTTGGATAGAATAAGACTGAACATATCCATCATTTATTTCTATTTGTGGTTAACTGCCCCTGCAGGTTCACGGTCTGGCGTGTTTTCCATATGAACATAACTAAGCCCTCCAATACTTGGAAAGAGGTACTTAGCACCTTGTTGAGTAAAAATAGGTTACAAAACTCCAAGATCCATTGAGCAAACTTTCATTGACTTCTATATGTGTACAATATGCTTTGAAGTAAAGAAAAATATCAGGGCCGGGCACGATGGTTCACGCCTGTAATCCCAGCACTTTGGAAGGTCGAGGCAGGTGGATCACAAGGTCAGGAGTTCAGGACCAGCCTGGCCAATATGGTGAAACCCCGTCTCTACTAAAAATACAAAAATTAGCGTGGTGGTGGGTGCCTGTAGTCCCAGCTACTCAGGAGGCTGAGGCAGGAGAATTGCTTGAACTGGGAGGCAGAGGTTGCAGTAAGCTGGGATCATGCCATTGTACTCCAGCCTGGGTGACAGAGAAAGACTCCTTCTCAAAAAAAAAAAAAAAATCAGAATGATGTTCAGTACAGTATTAGCAGTATGCATCTTGGGGTCATTTTTCTGATAGTTCTTTACTTCTTTACTGAATTATTTTAATTATTAACAATAAGCATTAATATTTAAAATAAAAGCTATTTTAAATTTTTTTTTTTTTGAGACAGGGTCTCACTCTGTCACCCAGGCTGGAGGGCAGTGGTGCAATTTCAGCTCACTACAACCTCTGCCTCCTGGGTTCGAGCAATTCTCCTGCCTCAGCCTCCTGAATAGCTGAGATTACAGGTGCCCGCCACCACAGCTAATTAGCCCAGCTAATTTTTTTGTATTTTTAAAGTAGAGATGGGGTTCACCATGTAGGCCAGGATGGTCTCAAACTCCTGACCTCAAGCAATCCACCCACCTCAGCCTCCCAAAGTGCTGGAATTGCAGGCATGAGCCACCACGCTCAGCCTGATTTTTTTAAAAATGGGAGTTCCCCATACTAAGCAAATTTAAAACAGAAGAGTTTCACACTTAAAAAAAAAATCATCTTATCCAGTCTATTTATAACTGAGTTAGAGAAGGATGACAAGATGTTTCACCCTTATCATAGATTAATTCAATACACAATTATATTCTCTGATTATGCTGTCCTTTAAAAATAAACAAAGATGTTTCAATGTTAAGAACAATTCTGACATTAACCATTCCTCAGGATTTCTATTTTATTGTCAACACTATCAGAGCTTGTGAATGGGAGCAGTTTGAAAGCTGCTCTTTGGAAGTTAGCTTGCTGGCTAATGCTTCCTTTTAGAGATTGAATAGATGAAGTTGTTTGTTGGAAATGAACAGCACACAACACTTCAATTCACTTCTTAAGATCCTATGTTTACAACGAGTAATTTTTGTTTGGCTTTTTTTAAAAAAAAAAGTAGGTAAAACAGGAGCTTGAATTACATGGCATTTTTCTTGGGCAAACATTTCTGTCATTTCAATATGGTTAAACTCTATTTAGGCAATGTGGAGGTGGCAACTATAATTTGTCTTCTAGGAACACTCTGTCCTTCCTAGTCACTACTGCTCAACTGTTCTGTCAGGCTATCAGATTTTACATCAAGATTTTAAGAACATTTTTCAAACTCTAATGAAAATCTGTCCATAAAAATTGTGGTGTTTTATTTATTTCTGGATGCCAACTATTAGGACAATCTTTTTCATTTTTCTGAAAGAAGCATGAGTAGCAATAGAGATTTTTTTTAAAATTTGCAATCACTGTGCATAAAAGTTACCTGTATGCTAAAGGCAACCAATAATTAGTTCTATAAACATAAGAAGTACACTAAACTTAAGGAAATTAGGGGCAGGGAGGGTTAAAAAGCTTTTTCATCTCCTTACTTTTGTAGTTCTCCGTGCTGCTTTCATAAAAATTGTAATGCTTAGTTAAGATATGAAATGTACTGTCAGTTCCCATTATAAAAGTGATAATCAAATGAGATGCTTAGCAAGGCTTTGTCTTTTATAACATTACTTTGAAAGTTATTAATAAGGGATTCAATAGATGAAGATATCCATGCTCTGGCTAATTGTTATCCAAAGCAGCAGTACTGTTAATTCGACACAGATCTGTAGTTACAATTAGTTTTAGTCCTAGTTTTATTTAAGGGCAGTGAGGCATGCAATCTAAAAATATACATATTCTTCCCAAATTTATATTTTTGACAGTTATATTAGAACTTTCAACCTCAAATATCTTTATAGGACCCTTTGAAATCAGTAGCAACAAAATAGTTCAATTTGCTACTCGAAAGTATGACTGATAAGCTCTAACAGTTGAGATTCCTTCTTTGCTAGTCTCTGCTATTGCTATGTTCTGTTTTCTTTAAAAGAAGACCCATGGATTTAAAGGAATCATATAAGTATAAATTCTACACTTTCATATTGTATTACTTTGGTGATGCTGACTATTAACTAGAAATCACAGAATCCTCATTTTAGGACTGCTGTGGTTTAAAGCTAATTTTAAAGCATAGCTTATCATGCAGTTAAGTCTTTGATTCTAAACACAAATTTTATTTTTTACTGCCACAAAAAGCAGGGCAGTTTGAGAGCTTTCTCTGTTAAGAAAAAGTAGTAACTGAAGTAATCGCATTATAATTTCAAATGTATGAACACATCCCCACATACTGGTGAAGGGCTACATTACATGTGATTTTTCACATTTATTCCTGTTTGAATGCCATTTGAATTTTGAATTCCTATAATTAGGCGATGGAAGACAAACATAAAGAAATCACACAGAGTTATAAAGGGAGAACATTTAAAAATATTTCTGGTATTTATGATGCAAACAGTACTACTATTTCACACTGGGATACCAAGAAGGGAATTGAAGCCAGAATGTAAATTTGGAGCCAGAATGGATGTCGGGATAATCGTGAGGGTGAAAGTAGAGAAGTCCTATAATAAATAACCTGGAATTATTATTCTTCATGTGTCGATTAAGTGGCATATTCTGTGACATACAATATTCTCAATAAAATTGTTTTGCTTGCATCCATTAGAAAGAAGGGCCACATTTTCCTGTCTGCTGTCTCATTTATGTGGCAGGAGTGAGTTATTTCTCCTATCTTACTCTTTTCTGGAACAGGCTCATACCTACCTAAGATAACAGAAAAAGGAATTTTTTTTTTTTTCTTTGAGACAGAGTCTCTCTCTGTTGCCCAGGCTGGAGTACAATGGCACAATCTCGGCTCACTGCAACCTCCGCCCCCCAGGTTCAATCAATTCTCCTGCCTCAGCCTCCCAAGTAGCTGTGATTACAGGCGCCCACCACCATGCCCAGCTAATTTTTCTATTTTTAGTAGAGACGAGGTTTCACCATGTTGGCCAGGCTGGTCTCGAACTCCTGACCTCAGGTGATTTGCCTGCTTTGGCCTCCCAAAGTGCTGGGATTACAGGCGTGAGCCGCCGCGCCCAGCCACAAAAGGACTTTTTATAATGCAATTCAGAAGAAAAAAAGAAATGGCTATGGGCTGAATTGTGTTACACCCCTCAATCCGCCACCCCTGAATTCATATGCTAAAGTCCTAACCCCCAGTACCTCAGAATGTGACTGTATTTGGAGTTAGATTCTTTAACGAGGTAATAAGGTAAAATGAGGTCATATGGGTGGGACCTAATCCAATGTGACTTTATAAGAAGAGGAGTCTAAGACACAGTCTGTAATACGCAAATAGAAGAAAGCAAGAAAGAACTATAAGATGTGCAAGAACAATGAAAAGGTGAATGGGAAAATAGACTTTAGGGCAGGAAGAACTGTGGTGTCAATGACAGGAAAATGAACACGCACTCAGCAAATGTCCAGAATCCCAGGCTAATGAGATTATTTGCAGGCAGAAGGTACATAGATAATGTTGGTCTTTATCTCTTCTGAAATAATGTTTTCAAAATATATGTTACCCTATAAATCACCAGTTTTTCTTTAGGGTAATTGAGAGGTAGGTGCAAGTCACATTAAGTTTTCAGAAAATTAAGATAATAGAACAGTAGTGGGTTGAATAGAGCTCCCCCAAAATTCATGTCCATCTGAAACTTCAGAATGTGATTTTATTTCAAAAATACAGTCAGCACTCATAATGATATGTCAGTCAACAGCAGTCCACATATAGGATGGTGTGGTCCCATGAGATTATAATAGCATATTTTTACTGTACCTTTTCTATGTTTAGATACACAAACACTTAGTGTATGATACAATTATGTTACAGTTGCCTGTGGTACTCAGTATAGTAACATGCTGTACAGGTTTGTAGCCAAGGAGCAATAGGCCATACCATATAACCTAGGTGTTTAGTAGGCTACACCATCTAGGTTTGTGTAAGTCCACTCTATGTTGTTTACACAATGACAAAATTGCCTAACAATGCATTTTTTAGACAATATCCCATCATTAAGGGACGCATGACTGTAATGCCTTTGCAGATGTCATCAAATTATGGCTCTAGAGATGTAAATAAGTTATAGATCTGATTAGGTGGGCCCTAAATTCAATGACCGGTGTTCTTAAAAGGGAAAGGAAAGAGGAAAGAAAGGAGCGATCACAGAGGAAGGGAAGGAGGCCACGTGAAGATGGAGGTTGAGATTGGAGTTACACTGCCACAAGCCAAGGAATGACTGGAGCCACCAAAAGCTAGAAAAGGCAAGGAAGGATTCTTCCTAAAGCCTTTGGAGGGAATGTAGCACTCCTAACACCTTGATTTTAGAATTCTTACCTCCAAAACCATGAGAGAATAAAGTCTGTTGTTTTAAGTCACCGAGTTTGTGGTAATTTGTTACAGCAGCCCTAGGAAATTAAATACAAGGATCAAAAGAAAACTGAGGGGTAATCTTTTAGTGGCACAAATGAACTCAAATTGGCATTCCCACATACATAGTTCTAAAATGTCTGACACCTCTAAAAGCAATGCTTACCAAAACAGAAACTTCTAATTCACTTAAAGGAGTCAAATAATTCAGTATTTAACTCATAAGATCTTCCTGACACTCAATATTTTTAAAATTTCATAGAATTACAACCTTGACTTAAACTATATATAAATGTGAATATATACTTTGCAAAAAAAAAGGAAAATTTGATTCATTTGAAGTTCTGTATTTACTTTTAGGTTAAGGATATAATTACGCATATTTACACTTTCAACCTCTTCTATTTTTGAAGCAAGTAAGATTTCTCTTATCCACAACTTTTTAAGCCATAAGTTAAATATTTATAGAAATTTGGAAAATAGAGAAAAGAATTGCTTCAAATTTCAACACTCTAACACAATTTGCAGTCTTTTGATATATTTCTTTTCCATCTTTTAAAAACATGGCTACAAGCAAGAAACATACAATTTTGTATTCTACTTTTAAAAGAACCTTATGATTGTATCATGTAAATTTTGCAGCAACAGTCTTTCAAATCGTAATTTTACCAGCCACATATCAATACCCATTTTCCCATGTTGGAACTTAGGTTGCTTTTATGTTTTTATTTTTTATTTTTTTTAATATGGAACTTAGGTTGCTTTTAATTTTTTTTATTTTTTATGTTTTGTTTTTTGAGATGGAGTTTTGCTCTTGTCACCCAGGCTGGAGTGCAATGGTGTGAATTCGGCTCACTGCATCCTCTGCCTCCTGGGTTCAAGTGATTCTCCTGCCTCAACCTCCCGAGTAGTTGGGATTACAGGTGCGCACCACCAAGCCCAGATAATTTTTGCATTTTTAGTAGAGATGGGGTTTCACCATGTTGGCCAGGCTGGTCTTAAACTCCTGGCCTCAGGTGATCCACCTGCCTGGGCCTCTCAAAGTGCTAGGATTACATGCATGGGCCACCACGCCTGGTTGGCTGCTTTTAATTTTTGCTATGGGAAATAACACTGCAATAAAAATCTTGTTCATACTTTCATTCACCCACCCCCATGTTTTTATCTATCCTGCTAGACTTGGGAGGGTGTGACATAGTAGGTGCTCAATAAACATTTGTTGAATGCATCTTGTATTTCCTTAGGACAGAATCCAGAAGTAATATTGTACAGGTAAATGGTTTAGGGCAATGTCTCACAAGAAATATTGCTATTATTATGAACTATTAAATGAAATTTACTGGCTCTTGAAATATATTGCCAAATTTATTTATTAAAAGGTTGTGATAATTTACAATGCTGCCAGCACCATTAATTAATTAATTCAAGAAGTGGTTTTTTTTGTTTTCTTTTTGTTTTTTTAGAGACAGGGTCTCTTACTCTGTTGCCCGGGCTGGACTGCAGTGGCACAATCTCCGCTCACTGCAACCTTTGTCTCCTCGACTCAAGCAATCTTCCCACTTCAGCCTCCTGAGTAGCTGTAACCACAGGTTCACACCACCCCATCCAGCTAATTTTTGTCTTTTTCGTGGAGACATGGTTTCACCATTGTTGCCAGGCTGGTCACGAACTCCTGAGCTCAAAGCAATCTGCCTGCCTCGGCCTCCCAAAGGGCTGGGATTATAGGTCTGACCCACCGCACCCAGCCTCAGGAGTATATTTTTAGCACTTGCCGTGGGCCAGGAACTGTTCAAGATCCCGGGGGATAGAGCACGGAGCAAAATAGACAAAATCACTGCCTTTATGAGTTTTCATTCTAATGGAGGAGGTGAAGTTAAATATCTATTTAAGTAATAGGTAAATAGATTGTATATAATTGCTTATCCATTTTCTTAGTTATATATTTTTTATATGCTAAGCATAATACATATTTATGAATTATATATTAAAATGTCAGTTTGTTATAATGGATATGAAGGAAAAGCAAGCAGGATAAGATGATAGGGAGAGAGGGGATGGTTTTTTGGATAGGCTGATCAGGGAAGTCTGTAGAGGTGACATGAGTAGAGACCTGAATGAAGAAAATGAGGTGAGATCCAGCAGAAGCAGTATGGCTGGAAGGAAGGGAGAAAGAGAAAGAGTGGAAGAAGAATGAATACTACTTTTAGATGTCTCTCAACAGTCTGAGCATTATTTTTTTTTTAAATAAAAATAGGTAAAAAAATACTTTACTCTGTTATGAATTAAAATTATTTTCTTTCTGGTCATATGGACTGCATTCTCTTACTAGTAATTCAGGAGAAATAATACTAGTAATAGTAAAAGCTAACATTTACAAAACTCCTGCCACATACAAGGCACTGTATGTGTCATTTTACTGGCTTCACAACAACCCAGTGAGATATGGATTATGAACATAATTATAAAAATTATGGCTGAGATGTAATATTCTGTAAAACAGACCATTAGTAAATGCCCTTGTGTTTGGGGGGATAGAAGGACAGAGGTCTGAGGTAAGCTTATAGGGTTTAGGCTCTGAATTCAGATAAAGCAGCACCAGAGATCATACTCACCAATATCTCATGCTGCATTTATACAACAAATTTACATTATTCTAATAACCCTAGGATCCTATACTTGTTTCATCTTAAAGATAATCACATGCTACTTTCTAAAACCTTGCACCATAGTTTCACAGATTTATAAGGTTAAAAGGAACATGCAAAAATGTCCATTCCACTTTCTACAAGCAAGATCTATCTTTAAAAATATTCCAGATAGATATACATCCAGGTGGAATAGACAGCTGTCCATCAATTCATGCTCTCCCTTCCACAGCATGAAGTAGTACTTGGGAACTCAGGGACTATGCTTCCCAGCACCCTTGTTTCTAGGGGCAGAGTTCTGTTTTGTGTATAGTAGTGCTATGTGGCATTTCCCAAACAAGGATTTTAAGAAGCTCACCCTCCCTCCATCTTCTCAGGTCCCTGGAGATCAGTTTTCACTTATTAGGAACACTTATTTGGACTGCTAAAAAGGTTAAAAAATACACTTATATTAAGCCACTCATTTTAATTTTTATGTATTATAGCATCAATTGTATATCTTAAAGATCCTGAATTCCATAACTTCCCTTTTAATGATATATTCTGAGGCAACAAGCCCTTAAGGGTAAAAGACCACAAACAAAAATCCTACAAGAGGCCTGGCGCGGTGGCTCACACCTGTAGTCCCAGCACTCTGGGAGGCCAAGGTGGGTGGATTACTAGAGCCCAGGAGTTGTAGATTACCTTGGGCAACATGGCAAGACCCTGTCTCTACAAAAAATACAAAAATTGGCCAAGCGTGGTGGCATGTGTCTGTAGTCCCAGCTACTCAGGAGGCTGAGATGAGAGGATCCCTTGAGCCTGGGAGGTGTAGATTGCAGTGAGCCGAGATGAGCAGAGCAAGATGCTGTCTCAAAAAAAAAAAAAGCCAACAAGAGCAATGAAACTCTCAAAATATGAGTAATTTTTTGTGAACATTCCTACCATTTCTCATGTTGGAATTATGCTTTCCTTGCTTAAGCATCTTGTCATTCTACATTCATTTCTGTAACATACTGTTGTGGGTTAAATTTGATCCCTCAAAAGATAAGCTGAAGTCCTAACCTCCAGTACCTGTGAATGTGAACTTTTTTTCTTTTTGAGATGGAGTTTTGCTCTTGTTGCCCAGGCTGGAGTGCAATGGCGCGCTCTAGGCTCACCACAAAACCTCCGTCTCCCAGGTTCAAGCAATTCTCCTGCCTCAGCCTCCTGAGGAGATGGGATTACAGGAATGCACCACCACGCCCAGCTAATTTTGTATTTTTTCAGTAGAGACAGGGTTTCTGCATGTTGGTCAGGCTGGTCTCGAACTCCCCACCTCAGGTGATCCACCCGCCTCGGCCTCCCAAAGTGCTGGGATTACAGGCGTGAGCCACCGTGCCCGGCCAAATGTGACCTTTAATTGGAAATGAGTTCTTTGCAGATGTAATAAGGTTAAGATGAGGTCATAATGGATCAGGGTAGGCTCTAATCCAATATCTGGTGTCCTTATAAAAGAGGGAAATTTGGACACAGACACACAGGGAAAACAAGGTGAAGAGGGATGCTTCTACAAGGATTGCCAAGGATTGTTGGCAACCACCAGAAGCTAGCAGAGAAGCCTGGAAAAGATTATCTCTCAGAGACCCCAAGAGAGAACCAAGCTTGCTTTCACCTTGATTTTGAACTGGTCTTCAGAACTGTGAGACAATAAATTTCTGCTGTTTTAAGCCACCGAATCTGTTTTAATTTATATGGCAAGCCTAGGACACGAATATACACACCTGAACATATTCTAGCACAGACAGTTCTTATCTAAAACATGTTTTTCAACAAGAGATAAAGAAACAGGCCAGGACCGGTGGCTCACGCCTGTAATTCCAGCACTTTGGGAGGCCGAGGCGGGTGGATCGCCTGAGGTAACGAGTTTGAGACCAGCCTGGCCAATATGGCGAAACCTCGTCTCTACTAAAAATACAAAAATTAGCCGGGCATGGCGGCGCATGCCCGTTGTCCCAGCTACTCAGGAGGCTAAGGCGGAAGTTCCAGTGAACTGAGATCGCACCATTGCACTCCAGCCTTGGGGAACAGAGCGAGACTCTGTCTCAAAAAATAAATAAATAAATAAATAAATAAATAAAAATAAGAAAAGAAAAAGAAAGATGGCCTATTTGTGGAACTTCTTCTAGGTACTGAATATTCATTCTAGCAATACCCAACTTACAATTTCAAAAGTGCATTGTTTCAAGTTCTCCTGCTTTTTAAGAAGTTAAGGCTGGCCTAGGAGATCCAGACTTCGTTTTTATGAATCAGGGACTGCAGCCAATGTGTAATTTTCTCTGATAGAATGAGACCCTGCAATTCAAGCCTATCTTTCAGGGAGAGTGTAGAAAGTGATGGTAGCCAACACTGTACAAGGAAACTGAACTGGTGGTGGTGGTAGTAGAGTAGCTTCAGCCATTGCCATCAACACATCTCACATCCTCAGACTGGCTCCAGTTGAGGCCATGGGATAAAATAACTCTTCACCAGTCTTTATGTTCATAATTGTGATGTTTCATCTGCTACTTTAAAATCTCCTTGGGAAAAGAGAGAGTAAAATAATAAAAAGACTAGCTAGCATCCATGAGCACAAAGACAACCAAACCAAAAAACAAAGTGATTTTCTTCATTAAAAGGCTTTGTGCACGCCGAAGCATTCTCAAAAACAGTTGACATCTTCTTCGTTTGTCTTCGCAAACTCCCTTTCTGTATTTGGCTTTTCCCTCTTAAAGCAACTCAAAGCGGCACACTGCGCAGGCGCCTGTGGCCAGGCACCCCCGGGAGGATTCACGCGCAGGCGCCGGCGCCGGGGCCGGGAAGTGGGCGGGCTCGCGCGCGTGCTCTGCGGTTCACTTCCGGCCAGCCCCTCCCCCGCCTCCCTCGCGTGGCCACCTCCCCCTCTGCCTTCTCCTACCCAGTCTCTTCCCCAACTCTCCCCACCCCTCGTGCTCTCCTCCCCGCTTGCCTCCCGTTCTTCCCCGCCCGCTCCATCCGGGTCGCTGACGGCTGTCTCTGGACTGGACAGCAGTGGCGTCCGCTTTTCTCTAAGGAACCCGGTAAAGTTTCCCAGGGGCCGGGGAGGGGAGCAGCGGAGCAGCGGCACAGACGCCGGAGGTGCCCTGGTGATCGTCGCCACTGGCTGACAGAGGAGGGTCCCAGGAGCCGGAGACGTGCTTCAGCGACCGCGCTGCCTTGCTCTCTGGGCAGGGGCCGCCCCCGTCACCTTGGGCTTCCCCTGCCCTGAAGGGCTTGGGCGAGTTGTGGCCCCAGCGGGTTCGGGGGCGTGTGACGGCGTTAGGGAGGGGCAGGCCGGGCTGGGCGGATGCAGACCGGCCCGGCATAGGGCGCTTTCTCCGCGCTTCCTGGGGGTGAGGGGCGTGGGGCGAGGGCAGGGTTGTGGCTCCCTGGCCCCGGGGCTGGAATGTCTCATCTGCCTGGGGATGGGCTTCTCTCAGGTTGAGGCCGCGCACTGCCAAGCCTCGGCCGCCGGCCTCTGAAGCTGTTGCGAGCGGCCGGTTGCGGTAGTCGTCTGCTTGGCCAGGAGGTTGGGTGTGTGCAGATGATTTCTCTTTCCCAGTCCCCATGAGCTGATCTGGGTGCACCTTCAGGGAAAGACGGGACTAAACTGCTTCTCATTTCCCTACCTGTTGCTGGCGAGAGGACGCCTCTGTGTTTTAAAGAAAAGGGTGGTTAAACCTCGCGCGCTGAAGTCGGGGTATTTTCCTGTATTACTCTTATTTTGTTTTTAAATATGGGAAGACAATGCAGAACTCTTGGGAATTATCGAGTTCTGATGCCCCAAAAGAATGAAATCAAACTTCTGTTAATGGGATGATGGGTCGTGGAATGGGACACCTTGGGCACTTGCTAACAGGAACATAGGAAAATTGGGGTTGAAACTTCGCAGGCTCTGTAAGAATGTGGATGACTACTACAGAATAAGGCTGACTTCCTGTAATTATGATATTTAGTAACGCGATGTGTTTAAAAGCCTACGTATGTATAGATGAAGTGGACTCTGTTATTTGTGTCTTTCTCTACAAGTGAGGAAATATTCAGTCAGTGTGCTGGAAAGTTCTACAGATTTCGCCATCAGACTATCAGTGCCCCAGCCCCCATTCCTATTCTTGAAAAATCTGCAGTGCTGGAGTTATTTGCAATTCCCCCCCACCAATCTTTAAACAATTGTCTCAGAGGTATAGATAGATATAGATTGCCCACGGGAGATTTTTTTAATCGCGGTTACCACTTGTAATAAAAGAGGTTGAATTTTGGAGAGAATTGATATTTAAATTGCATGTTTTTTTCTGTATTATAATTATGCACATTGATTTAGTTTTAAAATTAGTGAGGTTGGAATGTTAGTATTTTGATTTGAAATATGGGATCTTTAGAGGTGATTTAAGATTATGGTTTGGTAAGAGAATCTTCATTTTCTCTCTGGCCTAAAGAGTAATTGGGAGAGTCGTTTAAATAGTGGAAAATTGCTTTAAATTTCCATTATTGGTTTTATTTCTGTTACAGATAAGAACTCCATTTTCTGTTGATGTGGAGGTAGGTATTAGAAAGCTTAATTATACTAGGATTTGAGGGAGATTGCAAGGTTATGTTTCTGCAGTTGGCTAAATTTTTCACTGTGTATATTTGCTTTTTGGGCAGTGGAAAGATGTCTTATTTCTTGTTCCCATTGAAATTATTTAAAGCAAAAAGTAGAAAAAATTGTGATTAATTTCATCAAGGTACTTATTCCTATTAGTTTAGTCTATCACAAGATAACCAGAAGTCAAAACTAGTTAATATGTTTTAAATTTTGCAAAGGATCATACAAAGTGTCATATTTTCCCTAAAAATTTCTGTATGATACATTTTAAAAAATACAACTGATTGGTTTTTGAAACTGAATGATACTTATGTAGCATGTTATAAAGTATATTTAATGTTTACCATGTAGCAATTATTGTAGCCTAGCACTTGAAAGAGCAATTATACATCCTTTTTTCTTTGAAGTCATATTAACTTCTTTCTATTTCCTCAGACATAGGGTACCTCCAACTTTCCGGGGTTTCAGAAGAGAATTTTTTATTGAAACTGGAAGACCAAAATAATTACAAGCATGTTGTGCTGGGGAAATGCATCCTTTGGACAGCTAGGTTTGGGTGGAATTGATGAAGAAATTGTACTAGAGCCCAGAAAAAGTGACTTCTTTATAAATAAAAGGGTCCGAGATGTAGGATGTGGACTCAGACATACTGTGTTTGTTCTGGATGATGGAACAGTGTACACATGTGGATGTAATGATCTAGGACAGCTAGGTCATGAAAAATCCAGAAAGAAACCAGGTAAGTTGAAACGTTTTTAAAATTTGCTATTTCTAATAATTATATCATTTTAAATTTGAATCATCGTATAATCTCTCTAGTTGTAACTATATGTTTATCAAGCTTTAAAAGCAAAGTAGAAGTTATGTATTTCCATTATATGTGTATATTTGTATGGTTCTAAGTACTTTATGTTGTGGTTTCTTTTTTTTTACTGCTAGTATTATAAAACCTTATTTTGTATGACGATATGAAACAATAAAGAAAATCAGCCTGCAGTATATAAATCTTTGGTACAGAGTGTGTAGTGTGCAGGTCCTCTTTAATAAATTCTGTTCAGCCACCCTGGATAGATTTTAAATGCATAATTTACTCTGTGTTTACCTTACTTTGGGAGGGGGGAAGAAAACAAGACAAAAGCTTTTTACTTTGACTTGCTTGCCTAAAATATATTTTTATTCTTTTTATCCCTCTGTTATAGTATTTTAAATATGTAATTTTATTTGATTTAGTTAGAAATATCTTTTATTCCTCTCATCTTCTACTTTCTGTAGCATTGCTAGCTATTAAAGATTTTGTGACTATGAAGTGTCCTGATTTTGTAGTAGTTGTACAAGCAAATTAAATAATTTGTAGGGTAATGAGAATTTTGAGGAATTTGGTCACATTTCATGTTCTGTTTTCCTGGATATTGTATTTTAAAATCAAATATTTCTACATTTAGGAGTATCATTGTTATGTGAGTTTTGCTTTCGATTATGATAACTAAAAGTTAATGATTTGAGGTGGCAAATTCAGATGAGACTGCAGCTATACTGACTTACAGTTTCTTTTAACTGTAACAATAATGGCACTTCAGTATTTTCTGTGGCAGTTATTTTATCAGTTTATTATTTAGGTGGTTTCTGTTGTTACTCAGCTTTTGAGAGATTAATGTAATCTAAGATATTCAAGCATTAAATTAAGGCACGATTCATCCTTCACATCATCTCACGACCATGCCAAATCTCACTTTTCTAACTTGCAAATACTGTATCGTTTTCATCCTTTCTTTGTGGTTAAGGTCTTAGTGTATTTTCTTCTGCCTTAATTTGTAATTTATTTTTTATTGGATAAATGATAGTGACATTCATAAAATAGATTTTTAATTCTTGCAGAACTCAAAGTAAATGGCAGCTTTCTTGTACTCTACCTGTCTAAGAACATTTTATGGATTCCTACCAGATTTTCATGATCTCAGGCATTGAGGTGGTCATATTGGTAGAAATGAATGGTAATTTACTGATACGCATTTGATGATTGTCTCTGCTCCAGAGACAAATGGGCCCTTTACTATTTTTGCTTAGCTTGGAATGCTGCCTCAGGTTGAGATTTTCATGGTACGGAGGCTACTGCTGTTCTTTGTACTTTAGCATGCCCCATAGAAATAACTGAACATCTCTCTGTATTACTTTAATAATTTCTGAAAGGCCATAGGGCAAGTAGAAAGTAAAAAGCCAGCACATAGAAATTGCCAGTACAGTTACTTACGTCTACTGAGGTTTAAAATGTTTAAGTGTTAGAGGTAGACACTGTGTACTAGTAGTATAATGATTATAGTGCCAGGAACAGCCTCCAACTGTATAGATGAGATTCTGAGAAACTTAACTAGCTAGAATAGGCTTCTTTGTGGTCATGTTGACATTGTGATGATTGCATTGTGACATCTATATCATCTTGATTCATCCTGGAACCATTATTTGGTAATGTAAAGTTGGGGCAGTGGGTTTCCCTAATTTGGGATACCTCTTTAGGATTGCCTCATTGTTGTCCCGATTACACCACAGGCTGTGGAAGAGAAAAGTGACAGGCATTAACTTTGTCTTTGAGAAATTTAGAGTCTGGGTTGGGAGTTAAGGTATACATGAACAACTGGAGAGAACTGGAAATTAGACATGATGTGCCATGCACTTTGAGCCTAGGACATTTAAATGATGGGAAATATTATGGGATAGAATTAAAGTAAGATTTCTGGGAGAAAATGAAGGCTTACATTTAATTCTATTGGTGATCACATAAACAGCTAGGAAATAAGTCTGGAGCTGAAATAGTTTTGTAGAAGGGCGGGTCCTGATCCTGAGAAAAGCTTTTTATTATCAGAGGTTCTGGTTCCATGATATATTGAAGTGAACCTAGGTTTCAGAGGGAAGAGAAACAAGTTCAAAAAGTAGTAGTTGCTCTGATAGGAACTTCATCTTTTAATCTCAGCTTTGATTGAATATTTATTTATTTATTTATTTATTATTTTTATTTTATTTTTTTTTTTTTGAGACAGAGTTTCGCTCTTGTTGCCCAGGCTGGAGTGCAAGGGCGCCATCTCGGCTCACCGCAACCTCTGCCTCCCAGGTTCAAGCAATTCTCCTGCCTCAGCCTCCCGAATAGCTGGGATTACAGGCTCCCACCACAATGCCTGGCTACTTTTCATATTTTTAGTAGAGATGGGGTTTTACCATGTTGGCCAGGCTGGTCTCGAACTCCTGACCTCAGGTGATCCGCCTGCCTTGGCCTCCCGAAGTGCTGGAATTACAGGCATGAACCACTGCTCCTGGCCTAAGATGTTTTTTAAATAATGTTTTTAACTAAATTTTAAGAATGTTTTTAACTAAAGTTATTTATATTTGGAATAATTCATTAATGATTTGTGTCATTTCCCCAACCCCTTTTTAAATTTGTGAATTTGAGGACTGGATTAAAAGATAAAAAGTTGTTGGATCTTATTTATTTTAAAGTCTTCTGGTAATTGAGCAAGTTGGTTATATTTCTGGGACAATGTAATAAACATAGTTCATTTCCCAGGAGGTTTTTGTTTTGTTTTGTTTCGTTTTGTTTGAGACAGAGTCTCACTCTGTTGCCCAGGCTGGAGTGCAGTGGCACGATCTCTGCTCACTGCAACCTCCGCCTCCCAGGTTCAAGCGATTCTCCTGCCTCAGCCTCCCGAGTAGCTGGGACTATAGGGGCGTGCCACCATGCCCGGGTAATTTTTTATATTTTTAGTAGGGACGGGGTTTCACCATGTTAGCCAGGATTGTCTTGATATCCTGACCTTGTGATCTGCCCGCCTTGGCCTCCCAGAGTGCTGGGATTACAGGCGTGAGCCACCGTACCCAGCTGACTTCACAAGAACTTTAAACTTGTGTCAGAAAGCACACAGAATGGAGGGAACTAAGAATTGTTTCTTTACATAGGTTGGCTTTATAAATATACATATTCCATAACTAATAAGGAATGAAAGAGAAAGAGGTAGCCTTATTAAGGATAAATTATTCTCGAGATTCATAATAACCTACTGGAGGACTTGGCCTGACAATGTAGTGAATAGATTTAACCTGTGGCCTATTGAAAAGAGGTGTTTCTGTTCTGGACTTTTTAGGGACCACATAGAAAGATTTAACTGAATTTCTTTATTATACTAAAGGTGCAGATTATGTTCATGTTCATCTCTGTTGTCTTGTATATGTATGTCCTTTTCTATCACTACTGGCTTTTCTGAATTATTTCCAGAGAAATGAATGAATGTTTCACTTTCATGTTTTTTTCTTCATAAGAACTTTAAAATACTTTTTAAGCTAATGTCTCAATTTTTAAATTTATAGCTAACAAATATATTTAATCTTCAGTGTGCTAGACCAATCCATTTAAATGAATTGTTTTTTTTTATACTTTCAAATTCAGTTCTGAAGATTTTAAGTATGGGAAGTATACCTTTCTTTAAAAGATTCTTTTCTTACTGTATATCTAATCATAGGTATAATTTGGTGACCATGGTCCTAACTATGTTTTGCACATTGGTTTCCATTTGTTTCATGTTAGAAACAGTACTAAACTGTTCTGTGACCATAATTTGTAAATAAAGTGGTGTTCTGTTTAAAAACAAGCCCTGTTATCTAAAAAACAGTTTTTTGTGTTTTACAACATTCTTTCAAATGGAGTATCTCATTTAATTCTCACAACAGTTGTATGTAGCTAAGGCAGGTATCATGGTCCGCATTTTACAGATGAGGACACTGAGGTTAAAAGAGATTAAGAGACTAATAGGGTCCCTTGGCTAGCACATCTTGAGACCACCCTAAATCTTGTGGTTTTTATCCTTAATCTCACAAATCTTTTCCTTTGCTACATTTAGAAGGTAGAAGAATATTTGTTCACCTTTGAGGAAGCTGGTTTCCATCACTATTTTATTGTAATTCTGAGGGTTTTTTATTTTTTATATTTTTTTGAGATGGGGTCTTATTCTGTTGCTTAGGCTAGAGTGCAGTGGCGTGATAATAGCTCACTGTAGCCTTGGACTCCTGGGCTCAAGTGATCCTCCTGCCTCAGCTTCCCCAGTAGTTGGGACTACACTTATGTGCCACCATGCCTGGCTAATTTTTTTTTTTTTGAAACGGAGTCTTGCTCTGTTACCCAGGCTGGCATGCAGTGGTGTGATCTCTGCTCACTGCAGCCTCCACCTCCCGGGTTCAAGTGATTCTCCTGTCTCAGCCTTCCGAGTAGCTGGGACTACAGGTGTGTGCCACCACACCCGGCTAATTTTTTTGTATTTTTAGTAGAGACAGGGTTTCACCGTGTTGGCCAGGGGGGTCTCGAACTCCTGACCTCAGGTGATCTGCCCACCTCGGTCTCCCAAAGTGCTGGGATTACAGGCATGAGCCACCAGGCCTGGCCAATTTTTTTATGTTTGTTAGAGAAGGGGGTCTCCCTATGTTGCCCAGTCTGGTCTCAAACTCCAGTCCTCAAGCTATCCTCCTGCCCTGGCTTCCCCAAATTGCTGGGATTTATAGGGATGAGCTACTGTGGCAGCCAAGAAAAATCTTTAAAAAATTACTATCTTATAACTAAGGTTATACAATGAAGACAGCATATTTTATTGTCTTCCCCCTTGTACACAAACTTAAAAATCATTTTAAGAACTGATAAGAAGATCGAGAGTTCTATTTTCAAGATGTAATATTGTACCAACAAAAGCTAAAAAATTCAAATATGTATAGTGTATTACTGAATGGAAGACTAACTCGACTGGCAGAGTTTATAGGTAATAGTTTTAAGAGTATGATAAAATTTATTGTGGTTTATGTTGAACTCTTTTTAAAGATGATGAGCATTGATTCTTTGTTTTCCATATCCTCGAATGGTAATTTCTACTGTTGAGTCATTCCAATAAAAGCATTTTGGTCACATAGTAGTGATTACTTGGCTTGCCTTTCTTGCTTCTTCATTTTTCTGACCTGTTCTCTCTGTTCATAAAACAAATTTACAAATGAACTGCTCCTTAAAATATAGTTGAAATTTAGAAAGTAATATAGGAAAATATAACTATGGGAAATAGTTACTCACTTAAGGGTGGGTTAAAAATAAAAATACCAGATTATCCCACACATTTCTTACTGAACCAGAACATTTAAACCAAAGAAGCTCATTGTGTTTTATAACTCCCGGTTTTCACAATACCTTCTAAGGAAGAGAAAGATGTGGATGATAGATTTGAAAAAAGTAATTACTTGGGTCAGGAGTGGAGGCTTGCTTTGAACGCTTTACTTTGAGAAAGGTTAGTGCCCAAGAATCACAGTGTCAAGGGTAGGAAAAAAAATCATAATGCAAACAGATGACTACTGTTAGAGAAATGTATAATAATACTTTACTTTGTGTAGGACCCTACATCTGAGGAATTTCAAGAGCATTACACAATAACTCATGGTTCCTTTCAAAATGCTTGTGACACAATTTGCAAGAATTATCCTCATCTTAGGGGATAAATTTACGGAGAAATGGCAGCACACGTTGGTAAGTAACTTGTCAAAATAGCAGATGACTGGTGAACAGCTATAAGTTGAATCTGAAAGTTAGAGTCTACCAGTCTCCTACCTTATTCACTAAATTGTGCTTATGTTTAGAATTATTTACAGTAATATCTTCTGTTTGAGGCAGGTCAAATACTAGTGCACAGATTGTTTCCCTGCCATTTGATTTGATGGCCTGTTAAATCATTATTTTACCAAGATGCTTACATTCTGATACCACTTTGATACTTCAGTATAACTGTGTGGTATGAAGAATATTTGAACAAACGAACAGAAACTTAACTATGGTAATGCCCAGTCTTTTCTCTTCTGTTATATATTGTATATATCCCCTTGTCTAACTGCTATGCTGTACTACAAGCCAAGGTCCATAGTAACTGACTTGCAGAATTGATTTGGTGGCTAACCTTGGAACTTGGATTAGTTATGTTGTATAAAGTCCGCCATGTAGATACATGCATCTCTCTCTAAGATGCATTGGTTTGGTGGATGCTTTATAAAACTCTTAAAACCTACACAGAAGACAAAAATAGCAGTAGATGCCTAATCTGAGCAGTCTAACAAAGGGAAACTTCTTTAAAGGACTTGGAACCAGTGATTTTCTCTTGGGTATGTTAGTGTTTTTACATGATTAGAAGTGAGCCACATACTTTCCTTAAAAGATCAGCAGTGTGGTAGATTTTGGTTTTACAATTTGGGTACTTAGCAGATTCTTGTTGCAGATGGCAGTCTAGGTAGTCTAGTTTCCATTATCTCCTTAGTAAAGATTCTTAGGTTCCATATTCCCAATATATCATACAAATGTAGCACTGTTTTTAAAGCTCATTTCTCACAAAGGCATGTATTTTTAAAACTGCTTTGAAGACATAAAAGTTACTTCTGTATTCCTAGGCTATAAAATATATCAAGTGCTTGGGATACGTATGAAAGAATCTAATAGAGGAGGTGTACTCAAATGTTTATATAAGAGTTTATTTGGGCTTGGATAATGTTAGTAGAAAAATGGGTAACACTAATGAGGAAACTATATTAATGAGCTCATGGTTGACCTTCTTTCTGTTCCCCTGGATTTTTTTTTTCATTTTGATGAAATTTAAAAGGCAATAATTAATTTTAAATTGTAATGAGTTATGATAATTACCTTATATGTGAGAAAAACCTATGCTGTGTGTAATTATACAAACATTTTATTGGAGTTTTGTTTTGTTTTTTTAGACAGGATCTTGTTGTCACTGGAGTACAGTGGTTAAATCGTGGCTCAATGCAGCCTCGACTTCCCTGGGTTCAGGAATCCTCTTATCTCAGCCTGCTGAGTAGCTGGGACCACATGTGCATGCCACCATGCCCAGCATATTTTTGTATTTTTTATAGAGACAGGGTTCCACTCTTTTGCCCAAGCTGGTCTCGAAGTGATCCTCGCACCTCAGACTCCCAAAGTGCTGGGATTATAGGCATGAACCACCACGCCAGGCCTTATTAGAGTTTTTTTTGTTTTTGTTTTAATGGGAAATTTCTTGCATTTCGGTGGCTTATTCTTTAAACCATAAGTTTTATTTGCCTAGATTTACTCTTTTGTGTTCATTTCTAGCATGGCAGAATTTTGGTTTAGCCTTTCTTGGCCATAAGACATTCTGGAATCCTTTAGAATGGGCTTTTCACAAATTATTTGAAAATATATTAATTACTTTTTTATTCATATCTAAGTTTTGCCTCATTTTATTCCTTTGCTAGGTGTTATACTATTCTGAAATAACACATTTTTAGTTTTTCATAATTTTTTTCTATTATAAAAGTATTACATGTTCTTGGTAGAGAATTTCTAATACATAGGAAAGTAAAAACTATAATGCCATCATGCATAGGTAAATAGTATTGTCACTTGAGACCTTTTCTATATTCATATATGTTTCTGATTACAAACTGGGAGTGCGTTCTTGTATCTCAACTTTTTTCCCCCTATAATTTAGCATTTTCCCATGTTTTAAAGTTTTAGGAATATTGGGAATATTTAGGAATATAATTAACATTTCATCATTTAGATGTACCAAAATTTATTTAAGTATTCTATTTTTTGGATTTTTTTTTTTTTTTTTTGAGATGGAGCCTTGCTCTGTCACCCAAGCTGGAGTGCATGGCACGATCTCCACTCACCCCAGCCTCTGCCTCCTGGATTCAAGCGATTCTCCTGTCTCAGCCTCATGAGTAGCTGGGATTACAGACGTGTGCCACCACTCCCAGCTAATTTTTTGTATTTTTAGTAGAAACAAGGTTTCACCATTTTGGCCAGGGTGGTCTCAAACTCCTGACCTCGTGATCCACCTGCCTCAGCCTCCCAAAGTGCTGGGATTACAGGTGTGAGCCACCATGCCCAGCCTATTTTTTGGAATTTATTTCCAGATTTTTGTTATAAGTAATACTGCAATGAACATATATATATCAATTTAGTTTTTATGTCTTTGTTTTCTTTTTCTTTTTCTCTTTTTCTCTCTCTCCTTTTTTTTTTTTTTTTTTTTTTTTTGAGAGAGAATCTCACTCTGTTGCCTATTGCCTAGGCTGGAGTGCAGTGGTGCCATCTTGGCTCACTGCAACCTCCGCCTCCCAGGTTCAGATGATTCTCCTGCTTCAGCTTCCCGAGTAGCTGAGATTGCAGGCATGCACCACCACACTTGGCTAATTTTTGTATTTTTAGTAGAGATGGGGTTTCACCATGATGGCCAGGCTGGTCTTGAACTCCTGACCTCAGGTGATCCATCTGCCACGACATCCCAAATTGCTGGGATTACCTGCCTGAGCCACGGCACCCGGCCTATTTCTTTCTTTTAATTATTTTTTATGTTTTGGGGACAGGGTTTTGCTCTGTCGCCCAGGCTGGAGTGCAGTGGCATGATCTCGGCTCACGGCAACCTCTGCCTCCTGGGCTCAAGTGATTCCCCTGCCTCAGCCTCCAGAGTAGCTAGGATTACAGGTGTGTGCCACCATGCCTGGCTAATTTTTGTATTTTTAGTAGAGGTGGGGTTTTGCCATGTTGACCAGGCTGGTCTAGAACTCCTGGCCTCAAGTGATCTGCCCACTTCGCCCTCCCAAAGTGCTGAGATTACAGGCATGAGCTACCATGCCCACCCTCTGTTTCTTAATTATTATTTGAGACAGAGTTTCGCTCTTGTTGCCCAGGCTGGAGTGCAGTGGTGCAGCCTTGGTTCACTGCAGCCTCCACCTCCCAGGTTCAAGTGATTCTCTTGCCTTGGCCTCCTGAGTAGCTGGGATTACAGATGCCCGCCAACATGCCCTGCTAATTGTTTGTATTTTTAGTAGAGACGGGGTTTTGCCATGTTGACCAGGCTGGTCTCAAACTCCTGGCCTCAGGTAATCTGCCCGCCTCGGCCTCCCAAAGTGCTGGGTTTACAGGTGTGAGCCACCACGCCTGACCTACCTCTGTTTATTTATTTAGGAAAAAGAACATCTTTAATTTTAAGGAGAACTGAATTTATTTTTTAAGCACAGTTGTGTCTCATTTTATGAAGTTTATACACATAAGATATTTGTAAATGAAAGTTTTTAAAATGTATGACAAGGCTGAGTGCGGTGGCTCATGCCTGTAATCACAGCACTTTGGGAGGCTGACACAAGCGGATCACAAGGTCGGGAGTTCAAGACCAGCCTGGCCCGTGTAGTGAAACCCCGTCTCTACTAAAAAACCAGAAAAATTAGCTGGGCATGGTGGTGTGCCTGTAGTCTCACCTACTCAGGAGGCTGAGGCAGGAGAATTGCTTGAACCCAGGAGGCAGAGGTAGCAGTGAGCCGAGATCATGCCATCGCACTCTAGCCTGGGTTACAGAGCGAGACTCCAACTAAAAAAATAAATAATAAAGTAAATAAATAAAATGTATGACAAGCTTTCGATTACAACATGATGAATATCATTTAATGATCTAGTAGGGAATAGAAAACAAATGCACAAATAATAGAAATGCAATTAAAATTTGCTAAGTGTTATAGGATGTATAAACAAGAGTGCCGTGTAGAGATAGTATACTAGCAGATGGCAACAGGCAAGTTTGAGGCTTACTAAGGGAAGAGTAGTCCATGTAATTGAGATGTCTTGAGAATAGTGAGCAGGAAGGTTAGGCAAAATTGAGGTCAGATTGTAGAAATAAATTAAGAAGCTTGAATTTAATTTGGTGAATATCTATCCACTCATAGTTTGTAATGGGAATTACCATGGATTTATAAAGGAAAGGTTGAAAGGGAGAGAAATTGGAGGTAAAGAAATAGTTAGGCTGTGATGGTAGTCCTTTATTTTTTATTTATTATTTTTTTTGAGATGGAGTCTCGTTCTGTTGCCCAGGCTGTAGTGCAGTGGTGCGATCCCAGCTCACTGCAACCTCCACCTCCCGGGTTCATGTGACTCTCCTGCCTCAGCCTCCCGAGTAGCTGGGATTACAGGCACCCACCACCACACCTGGCTAATTTTTTTTTTTTTTTTGTATTTTTAGTAGAGACAGGGTTTCACTATGTTGACCATACTGGTCTCGAACTCCTGACCTCGTGATCCGCCCGCCTTGGCTCCCAAAGTGCTGGGATTACAGGCGTGAGCCACCGTGCCCGGCCGATGGTAGTCCTTTAAAGCAAGAAAGGAGCAGGTAGATGATGGAGACTTAGAGAGGCAGAAAGAATGGACAGGCTTTGGTAACCAGATGGAAATAAATAGTAAATGTAACGGAAAGAGCCAGGTATGATCCTAGGTAGAATCATTAGCTATAGATTAGTATATTCATTAGTATAGAAATAAGGAATCCAGGAAGAGGAGAAATATTCTCTTTTAAGAGGCAAGTTAAAAGATTCTGGTAAGGTGAATTTTGTGGTAAACTTAATAATATTAAGTGAGCAGTAAGAAATGTAGGACTGTAAGTGGGGAGAAAGATCAGGGCTAAATGCGTGAAGTGTTTATTTTCGATTTTGTTTTATTTTCAGTTCAGATAGGCTGACATTCCAACTGTAGACTTCTCCCCAGTTCTAACCTGTTAAGTAATTAATAATTCATTAACAATACTTAACTTTGTGCTTTTGGAAGACTGCTTAAGGCACATGGTGATATAATACCGTTGTAAATTTAAAGTAATCTAAATGGTTGCCACCTCTATCTGTTTTGTAAACCTGAATTTTTATATACAGATTTTTTTTTTTTTTTTTTTAGATGGAGTCTCGCTCTGTCACCCAGGCTGGAGTGCAGTGGCACCATCTCGGCTCACTGCAACCTCCGCCTCCAAGGTTCAAGCGATTCTCCTGCTTCAGCCTTTCAAGTAGCTGGGATTACAGGCACCCGCCACCATTCCCGGCTAATTTTTTTGTATTTTTAGTAGAGACGTGGTTTCACCATATTGGTCAGGCTGGTCTCGAACTCCTGACCTGAAGTGATCTGCCCGTCTCTGCCTCCCAAATTGCTAGGATTACAGGCGTGAGCCACTGATCCCAGCCCATTTGCTTATTCTTTCGCTGACACAAACCTATTCCTTTTTTTTGAGACGGAGTCTTGCTCTGTCGCCCAGGCTGGAGTGCAGTGGCGCGATCGCGGCTCACTGCAAGCTCCACTTCCTGGGTTCATGCCATTCTCCTGCCTCAGCCTCCCAATTAGCTGGGACTACAGGCGCCTGCCATGACTCCCAGCTAATTTTTTGTATTTTCAGTAGAGATGGGGTTTCACCATGTTAGCCAGGATGGTATCGACCCCCTGACCTGATGATTCACCCGCCTTGGCCTCCCAAAGTGTCAAACCTATTCTTAATTACTATGTTTGACTTCAGGACTTCCCTCCAGGTCTTACTGGAAACAAAGCTTTTGCAGTCAGAAGGTGCAATGACATAGGTATAAGTTGCTTTTGGTTCCACTAGTAGCTGAAGTAATTTTAACTATAAGTTGGATATATGCGGGCAATGTAGGCAAGAGCTATTGGGAAATACACCTTTTGCGATAATGCTGTTGGTTCTGTGAAAGGGAAATGGTGTGGGGAAGAAAGAGGTGAGGCTAAAAGCGGTCCTAAAGAGCAGAATTAGTATCTGAAAAGCAATTGGAAGAAAGTTTAGCTACTTTACCTATACATTATTAGAAGACATTTGTGACTTTTTTTTTTTTTAGGATGGCATAACGAGGATAAAGTAGATCTTAGATTGCTTCCCACAATTGATACAAAGTACAGTTGATCAATCAGCATATGTGTAATTTCTAATCCAAGTATTGCTTAGCTATAGATTTCATAACTAGGCTCTCTAATAGGAATGAACCTTGTATTTTGAAGAGTTACTAGGTAGAAGCCTGAGTGGTTGATGTTACCTGTACCAGAACATAGAACTATTCATATTTTCAGTTAGGAAGTTGAATGAGCCTCTGCAACTGAGAATAAGGGGAAAAGGGAACACATTATAAGTTGGTACTGCATTGTATAGGGTGAAGAAACACATAAACCATATAATTGGAGAGAAATTTAGTGTTGAAATATTTAGAATGTATTATTTATGGCTGGACGCGGTGGCTCACGCCTGTATACCCAGAACTTTGGGAGGTCGAGGCGGGTGGATCACAAGGTCAGGAGTTTGAAACTAGCCTGGCCAACATGGTGAAACTCCGTCTCTACTAAAAAAAATACAAAAATTAGCTGGGTATGGTGGCGTGCATCTGTAATCCCAGCTACTTGGGAGACTAAGGCAGGAGAATTGCTTGAACCCGGGAAGCAGAGGTTGCAGTGAGTTGAGATCGTGCCACTGTTATTTGTGTCACTGCACTCCAGCCTGGGTGACACAGCAAGACTCTGTCTCAAAAACAAGCAAACAAAAAGAACATTATTTAGACCTTATAATGCTGATTTAAAAAAATAATAACCGTAAACCTCCATTATGTGCCAGGTACTGTGCTGAATCTTTTATTCATTATCCAAAAGTCTTGTATCTATCCTGCAAAAGTATGTGTTTTGTGAGAACAGTCAGACTCCAGAAGATTAAGTAATTCTACCAAAGTTGAAATTAAAGCTGAGTAGGAACAAGAGCCAATTAGAACAATGGAAGAAAAGAAACCAAATTATTATAATAGCAAGAGAAACAAAATATAATATTATATTATATTATAATATATAATATTATTATAATAGCGAGAGAAACAAAATAACCCAGGAATAAAGTAGTAAGAAATGTGCAAGACCTATATGATGAAGACTTGAAAGCATTACTGAGGGGCACAAAAAACTTGAGCAAATGAAAACCACATTTATGGATAGGGACACTCAACCACATCAACCCGTCAATTTTCTCTAATTTGTAAATTTAGTATGATCTCAATGAAAATGTCAAATGGCTTTTGAGGGAAGTAGACAAATATATACTCAAGTTCATATGGAAAAAGAAAAAGTAGCTAGGAAAATTCTAAAAAAACAGTAATACGTATTAACTTTTTTTAAAGACAGTTTCTAATATACATTAAGTAAAATGAGCAAGGTGTAGAGAGTAATGTATAGAGAGCTACATTTTGGGTTTTTTAAACAAGGAAAAATACACACTTGCATTTGCTTTATAGATACACAAAAAACCCTGGAAGGATATATACAAGTAATAACATTGGTAACTGTTGGTGTAGAGGTGGGAAAAGAAGTGGTGAGAGTTAGATTGATGGAGAACATACATAGTAGACTCTCACTGCATACCTTTTAAAAAACAATGTAAATATGTTACCCATTCAATTTTTTTTTTTTTTTAAAGGGTAGGCTTTGGAATTAGAGTGCTTACATAAAAATCCTGGCTCTGTTGCTAGATCTGTTTTCTTGGTCACATTGCTTAACCTTTCTGTGCCTAGGTGTTCTCTTCTCTAAAATTAGGATAATCATGCCAAACTCCTAGAGTAGCTGCAGGAGAATTGCTTGAACCCGGGAGGTGGAGGTTGCAGTGAGCCGAGATTGCGCCACTGCACTCCAGCCTGGTGACAGAGTGAAACTCTCGTCTCAAAAAAATAAAGATAAAACCTAACAGTGCAAAGAACAATGCCTAGCATATGGTGAGTATTCAATAAGTGTTTGCCTAGAAGAAAAAACAATATTAGAGTGGGAATTTAAATTTAGGTCTGCCTTACGGTAATGTGGTATTATGCTGTTTCATATTTGCCTAATGACTGTATATTGTCCTATAGGGAAACTATATTGCTTTCATAATTACCTCCAGATATACAATACAGATCTTTTCATTTATGCCTGAAGTTCAGACATTTATTCAACAGACAGTTGTCTTCCTGCTGTGCCCTTGATATTGTGCTAGGCGTGGAAGTACTTCTTTGCCTTTAGTCTTCAATTAACCTTACTAGAGCTCTTATTCAAAGACTATGCCAAAATTATAAAAAATTATTTGTTTATGGTACTTAGAGGTAATGCTTTATTGGAGCGATATAAAATGGATTGGATCCCTTTACCTTCAGACTTTAAAGATACAATAATGTGACCAAAAAGGAAAAGAATTAAAGATGCCTTTTTTTTTCTTGTGAGAAGCACATACGCGATGGAAGTTAGATTGATCATTGATTTTAAAAAGGTTATTTAATGATTAATAATTATAAGGTGGCCAGGCATGGTGGCTCACACCTGTAATCCTAGCACTTAGGGAGGCCAAGGCAGGCGGATTGCCTGAGCTTAGGAATTCCAGACCAGCCTGGGCAACATGGTGAAATCCCATTTCTACTAGAAATAGAAAAAATTAGCTGGGTGTGGTGATGCACGCCTGTAATCCCAGCTACTCAGGAGGCTGAGGCATGAGAATTGCTTGAACCCAGAAGGTGCTGGTTGCAGTGATTGCACCACTGCACTCTATCCTGGGCAACAGAACAAGACTCTGTCTTAAAAGAAAAAAAAATAATAAGGTGTAGTTTGTGTACTGATATTTTGAGGATCATAGGCACTTCAGTAAATATACTTAGTTATACTTTTTTTTTTTTTTTTTTTTTGAGACAGAGTCTCACCCTGTCACCCAGGCTGGAGTGCAGTGGCGTGATCTCGGCTCACTTTGACCTCCGCCTCCTGGGTTCAAGCGATTCTTCTGCCTCAGCCTCCCAAGTAGCTGGGATTATAGGTGTCTGCCACCACGCACGGCTAATTTTTGTTTTTAGTAGAGACAGGGTTTCACCATGTTGGCCAGGCTGGTCTCGAACTCCTGACCTTGTGATTCACCCGCTTTGGCCTCCCAAAGTGCTGGGATTACAGGCATGAACCACCGTTAGTTATACTTTTAAAACCAGCCCTGCCCTTCCCAAAATGATGAGCTGACCTTAAAATGTAGAATGCATGGTTTGATCATACTTCTGTACTCTTATTTTGCATTTGCTGTTATTTTCACACCAATCTGAATAATATTTTGGCTTAGTGTGTTGTTGATAAACTGTGTGCCCACTGTTATACAGTGCTTGACTGTGAGAGAAATTTATGTCAAGAAAATCAAGGACAAATATGTATATATATTACATGGATGTTTGAAATTGTATAAAACTGTTAAGTTGTGGAGAACAAAAAAAGGAACATTTAAAATGGAAGCCATTGCAGTTAGCTATCTTTATCTGTCAAAACAAAATGCAAAAACAACTCCTTTTCCTTGTTTGTTAATGCTTGCACTCACTTAGGTTCAGACCTTAAATTCACTTTAGGGTCTTTTCCTTTCCCGTAGCACCAACATTGACCCAGTTGCCAGATTTTGGTTATTTTTCTCAGTGACTGTCTTGTTTTTTAATTTCCTTTGCAAATAGCTAACTGTGTCGTTTTGAGTTAATTACTTTAAACTATTGGGTCCTTAGTTTCCTCCTCTCTCAATCTAAAATTCTTTGTTTTCATTCTGGACTATTGCTGGTGTACGTGAGAACTGTGGCTAGTAGCTCTTTAACTGATCTCCCTGCTCCAGTTCATTCTTATTAATTCCAGGTTAATCTTTCCAAGGTATATTTCAGTTTCTCTGTCTTGAAATTTACCCAGCTAAAGTACCACCTCCGTCATTACTCCTTGGTCACTCTTATAAGAATTCAAGTCACACATTTTGTGTACTACCAAGTACAGTCCATGGAATTCAATAACTTAATAAATTGCATCGCTGTCTTCCCATTACAATGATCTTCCCTACCATGTCATCTCCTGGATGGTGGAAAACCTTGTCTTACATGTCTTTGCTAAAACCGCAGTGAAATACTATGGTGCACATAGAAGGAACTCAGGGCAGGGTTGTTGAATGAACACATGATCAATGTATTTTATTGGTTGTGTCTTAGGAAAGGAAGATCATAGACTCTTGTTTTAATGAACTTGATCACCATCAGCTACATTAGAGCGAAAAATTTAAAATTTAAAACTCTACTAATATATTCTGAGGGTTCATTCTTGGCTTGTCTTTGAAAGAAATTGAACTAAAGCAACTGTATGACTGTATTGTATTATGTTGGAGTCTTTATATTTCACCTTTACCTCTTCTTTCCTCTTCAAAGCAACTAATTTTAGCAGTTCATAGACATCCAGATAGTACTTCTTTAAAAGAAAAGGGCCAGGCGTGGTGGCTTACGCTTGTAATCCCAGCACTTTGGGAGACTGAGGCCAGTGGATCACCTGAGGAGTTCAAGACCAGCCTGGTCCAACATTGTGAAACCCCCCGTCTACTAAAAATACAAAAATTAGCTGGGCATGGTGGCCGGCGCCTGTAATCCCAGCTACTCAGGAGGTTGAGGCAGGAGAATCGCTTGAACCCAGGAGGCAGAGGTTGCAGTGAGCTGAGATCACGACACTGCACTACAGCCTGGGCTACAGAGCGAGACTCTGTCTCAAAAAAAAAAAAAAAAGGATATTGTAATGCCCCTAAGTGAAAATAAAACTATATTTTGGAAGTAAATTATTGAAACATAACTATGTTATATTTGAATATTAACAAAAGGACAGTGGTTCAATAAATACAGAAATGTTTATAACTTAGTGCCTTTATCTGTGAAGCTTAAGGATAACTTCCTCATGGTGTTATGAGGATTAAATAAGATTAAGTAATTAAAGTGCTAAGCTTAGTGCCAGGCACATAAGCTCTTCATATACATTAATTGTATTCCTCTGTATAAATATATAAAAGGGGTATGAACTTGTCAACATATGCATTACAAATAATTTCTTAATCTTGTTGTTTCTTCATATAAACATTTTATTGTTTGCTGTCAACTAAGACACATAAGTTAGTTTATATTAACTTTAGATTTTATCAGGGAACCCACTAAAATACTTTCTTGGCTATGGATTGTACCATTCCAAACTGCTACTGGTAATTATTAGTAATAATTAGAGGGAATAAAAATTTTAATTTATTGATGTTTTAGTTTTGTTTCTTTAATTCTGAATTTGTCTTAAAGTTTGTGATGATTGTTAAGTGCATCATGTTAGAGATCCTTTTAAAAGTATCAGTTACCATCAGCCTAGGCAACATGGTGAAACCCCGTCCCTACTAAAAATACAAAAATAGCCAGACGTGGTGGCACACTTGTGTAATCCCAGCTACTCGGGAGCCTGAGTCAGGAGAATCGCTTGAGCCCAGGAGGCGGAGGTTGCAGTGAGCCGAGATCGTGCCACTGCACTCCAGCCTGGGCAACAGAGCGAGACTCTGTCTCAAAAATAAAAACAACATAAAAAAAAAAATAAATATAAAAGTATTAGTAAACAATAGTTGCACTTTGTTTTACTTAAACAATAATTTCACTGTTATTTTTCAGTAATAGGGAAGTTTATGCCTTGAGTGAAGTAGCCTTTGGTTATTTGTTTTCTTTGCAACAAAATTAGCAATGTAATTATTTAAAGTTATTTAAATAATTAAATATTAAAGTTATATTTAAATCTGAATTACTCATTGATGTTATTCACTAATCCCAAGTGATTAATATCTTTATCTTTAAAAAGTCAGAATCATAAAATGGGACAGATATATGTCTCATGCCTGTAATCCCAACACTTTGGGAGGCTGAGGTGGGTGGATCACTTGAGGTCAGGAGTTTGAGACAAGCCTGGCCAACATGGTGAAACCTCATCTCTACTAAAAATACAAAAAATTAGCTGGACGTGGTGGTGTCGGCTAGGCGTGGTTAGCTGAGGCAGGAGAATTTCTTGAACCTGGGAGGTGGAGGTTGCTGTGAGCCGAGATTGCACCACCGCACTCCAGCCTGGGCAACAGAGTTAGTGAGACTCGGTCTCAAAAAAAAAAAAAAAAAATCATTAAATACTTCAACTGCACATTCAGTTGTTTAATAAAACAAGAAGAAAAGAAAAAAAATTTATAAAGAAACAGTGTTAAATTTGGTAATCATTTTCCCAATCTTTTCTCTGCATACATGTGTAAGAATGGAGCTCTACAATATCTTTTTTATTTTATAGTATGGTATCTTGAGAACTGTAAAGTTAAATTTTTAGGCATGGATTTTAGGTATACTCTGCATTGCCCTAGTTTAGAGTTTTGAGTTGTTCAGAGAGAAGAGAAGGGGAAATCTGTATTTTTAACAACTAATGAGGCATGGTAGGACAGAGGATTTTGAAACTTAAGCTCTGGTGGTTTTAAACATGTACTAAAGAGTTGAAATGATCTCTTTAAAATAGGTATTTGACAAAGTATATTCCTTCTGACCTCAGTATTAAAAATTTTCAATGTGGATATACTTGTCGCTCTTCATAAAACTATTGATTCTAGATCCTGTTAACGTGAACACAAAACATCAACAGAGATTTTTGTTCTCTATATAAAATGATCAATGTTTTAGTTGTGGTCATTCCTGGACATGGGCATTCACAGAACTGCCAAATACTTGAGTCAGCAGATGTGCACGTTATCAGCAGAGGTTCAAGGCAGTGCTCTGCCTTTTTGTTCTAGCTGTCATTACAAACAAGTGGCCTTTTTGTGATATATTTAATGCCACATTTTTTGTATATTTTGCCCATCTTATTGGTGATTTTGCTGTTTAAAATGGTCCCCAGGCCGGGTGCTGTGGCTCAAACCTGTAATCCCAGCACTTTGGGAGGATTACTTGAGTCCAGGAGTTCAAGACTAGCCTGGGCAAAATAGGGAGACCACATCTCTACAAATAATTAAAAAATTAGTGGGGTGTGGTAGCTCATGTCCGTGGTCCCAGCTACTCTGGAGGCTGAAGCAGGAGGATCACCTGAGCCTGGGAGGTTGCTGCTGCAGTGAGCTGTAATTTCACCACTGCACTCCATCCTGGGCGACAGAGAGACCTGGTCTTAAAAAAAAAAAAAAAAAAAAAAGTGTAGTGCTTAAATACATACTAAATGAGATGTTTTAAAACAGAAGCATCCCTAAAACGAGATTATGTATTTATCAGTTGACAAAAATGTTCTGACCAGAGGCTTGCAGGAACCTTACCTTGTATTTTCTTCAGGGGCAATGATTGAATATTTGCTAAGTCAATGTTCATGGTGATTTTATAGGACATAACTACTGCAGATAGTGAGAATTGATTATTCCCAGCTAGACTAGAATAAAAAGACTAATAAGTGGAAGAATGATGTGGTTTCTTAGAAGGATGATGCAGTAGTGAAATAAACTATCAGTATTTAGCATCCTTCTGTTTCTTCGTGCATTGTACAGAGTATTGTGTCATTTTTTAAGAAGGTATTAAACAAGTCTGGAGTCTCTTTGTAGCTTTTATTTTTCTCTTTTTGTAGCTTTCATTTTCCACAATTAAGAATATAGAATTTTTCACTCTGTGTTCATAATGGCAAAGAGAAGAAAATTGACAAGAGGGAGATGTTTCACAATTCAGACATATCAGAGAGAGCAGCACTTTATGATGGTGGAATTGATCATATAAGTGAACTCTTACACAATGAATTGGAGTTGATGATACTCTATATGAATTTTCACAAGCTTAATTGATAATATTTCTGAGGTCCCAGAGGACATAGGATATTTTTACCCAGTTACTCATTCAACAGGAAGTACTTTGTTATGTAATATTTTGCAACAAGAACCTGGACCTGTCTATCCTGTATGTGAGACAGTATTCTTTTTTTTAATGATATTTGTGCAGAAAAATGTACTTGATGTAGTTCGTAAGCAAACAAACACTGAAGTTGGATTTGCCTACAAAGGTGATTGGAAGGACACAGATGATGTAGAAATGAAAATTTTCATTAGGTTGATCATTTTAACTGTTTTAAAAATAAGCCTAAAAATGAAAGTCTGTCTTTATGAAGCAAAGAAGGATGCCCTCTTTCTCCTCGGTAAAATGATGCGCCATTAGTGTTTTCAAAAGTATGATTAATGATAGAAGTGTAAGAAGAACCAGAAGTAATGATGAACAAGGACCTATTAGAGATGTATTCGAAGTCGTTGTCTACAGAGTGGATATGTTTCATCTGTCTAGCACTTTATCTTTTCAGGTTTTGCCTATGTCTCTGAAAAATGAATGCAAAAGGCAATTTTTTCCACTTGTGTTTTCCTTTTTGTGCCTCCAAAAATTAAATGTCTCTTTTTTTCTTTTCTTGAAGAGAAATACTTTGATTCATAAATACTGATAGGAACACAATGATACTTTTTTTCCACACTTTTTATATGAACATTTTGAAGCATAAAGAAAAGTTGAGGCCGGGCGTGGTGGCTCATGCCTGTAATCTCAACGCTTTGGGAGGCTGAGGCGGGCGTGTTGCTTGAGCTCACGAGTTCGAGACCACCCTGGGCAACATAGTGAAACCCCACCTCTAAAAAACACAAAAAATTAGCCTGTAGTCTCAGCTACTCAGGAGCCTGAGGTGGGAGGATCACTTGAGCCTCGGAGGCGGGGTTGCAGTGAGCCGAGATCACGCCACTGCACTCCAGCCTGGGCAACAGAGTGAGATCCTGTCTCAAAAAAAAAAGAAAAGAAAAGTTGAAAGAATAGTGTTAACATTGGCCAGGCACGGTGGCTCACGCCTGTAATCCCAGCACTTTGGGAGGCCGAGGCGGGCGGATCACGAGGTCAGGAGATTAAGACCATCCTGGCTAACATAGTGAAACCCTGTCTCTACTAAAAATACAAAAAAAAAAAAAAACAAAACAAAAAACTAGCTGGGCGTGGTGGCGGGCGCCTGTAGTCCCAGCCACTCAGGAGGCTGAGGCAGGAGAATGGCGTGAACCCGGGAGGCAGAGCTTGCAGTGAGCCAAGATCGTGCCACTGCACTCCAGCCTGGGGGACAGAGCAAGACTCTGTCTCAAAAAAAAAAAAAAAAAAAAAAAATAGTGTTAACATTTTGCCATATGTTTTGTCTGTGTGTATTTATATTTTTAAATAACATACCTTTTTATTTCAGAATTACGGTTGACTATAATGATTATATGCTGTTATTAAACCTTTCCAACAAGTTTAGCATCAAACATTTGTAATTTCAACATTTTGTAGCCCTTATTTATCAAAGGATTCAATAGTTTTTTTAATGGACTTGTGTGGCAAGTTTTTTCTTTGTTTTTTTTTTTTTTTGGTCTTTGGGTTTTTCTACTGATCGTCAATTGATGTGGTTTAATCCCCCCTTAACTCTCCGTTTTCTAATTGTGTTATTGGCCTTTAAAGGTAAATGTACTTTGGTGATAGTACCTGGAACATAGTAAATAATAAATGTTAGCTGTTAGATTTGGCATGAGTTTTTTTTGCATCCCTTTCTTACATGGAACATTACTGGGCCAGGCTTTGTAAGTGAATTTTTTTGTTTGTTTTGCTGGATTCATTTATTTCTCTTCATTCTTGCTTGTCATTATCTCCCTTTTTAGGCCATCTTGATTTGAGTATTCAACCAGAATTTGACTTGGATGTAAAATGTCTCAACAAACCATTGATATGACTTTCTAGGATACTGGGGAAAAATGGTTGAGATTATTCATTTTGATGAGCCATTTGGAAAAAATAGATAACTTTTTAAAAATTATAGTGAAGTTATCAGTTTTGTGTATTTGATATCTGAAAAGTCAGCTATTAAATATTATTCTCAAGTTGTGTGTTTTTATAATAATGTATTGCTGAAGTCATTATCCATTTTCAAAGTTAGTATCCCAATAATTTGATGGGGCTAAAATTCTGAAAGAACAAAAATTATCTTCAGTATTTAGTATGTTGAAAAAGATTAAAGAGCTCAGATTAGTTTTAAAATGAAAACAATGGTTTTAATACATTGCTTTAACTACTTACTCTAAGGGTCTGTTTCTTTTATATTTTTTAAGTTATATTTTATTTATTGTTTGTTTTGAAAAGACAATATATATTCACATGGTTCAAACATCAAAGCAATTTAAATATACATTGAGAAGCTTAGCTCTTACATTTGACCACGCTATTGTTCCCTCTGCCTATATCCCTTCTAAGTAACTACGCTTGTTAGTTGTTGTTTTTTTGTTTTTGAGAAAGGGTCTCACTTTGGTTGCCCAGGCTGGAGTGCAGTGGTGCAATCTTGGTCACTGCAGCCACAGGCTCCCAGGATCAGGTGATTCTCCTACCTCAGCCTCCTGAGTAGCTGGGACTATAGGTGTGCATGGCTAATGTTTTGTTTTTTTAGTGGAGATGGGGTTTTTGTTGTCCAGGCTGGTCCTGAACTCCTGGACTCAACAATCTGCCTGCCTCAGCCTCCCAAAGTACTGGGATTATAGGCATAAGCCACTGCGTCTGGCCTTGTTTGTTTTTGGTTTTGAGACCGTCTTACTGTCTCCCAGGCTTGAGTGCAGTGGCACAATCACGGCTCACTGTAGCCCTGACCTCATAGGCTCAAGAGATCCTCCCACCTCAATTCCCTGACTAGTGGAAACTACAAGCATTTGCCCCCATGCTTGGCTAATTTTTAATTTTTTTGTAGAGACAGGGTCTCATTATGTTGCCGAGGCTGGTTTCGAACTCCTGGATTCAAGCCATCCTCCCGCCTCAGCCTCCCAAAGTGCTAGGTGGCGTGAGCCACTGTGCCTGTTCGTTTGTTAGTTTCCAAAGTTTTTTTTTCTTTTTTTTTTTTTTTTTGAGACAGTGTCTCACTCTGTCACCCAGGCTGGAGTGCAGTGGTGTGAATTTGGCTCACTGCAACCTCTGCCTCCTGGATTCAGGCAATTCTCATAGTGAGATTACAGACACCCACCACCCAGGCTGGTCTCTAACTCCTGGCCTTAAGATCTGTCCACCTCAGCCTCCCAAAGTCCTGGGATTACAGATGTGAGCCACTGTGCCTGACTTATCTTTCCAAAGTTTTTAAAATGTAGATAAAATATTAGCAAATATGAATATGTTTTCTTCTTCCTCTTACACAAAAAATAGCAAATCATGTACACTATTCCACATCTTATTTTTTTTCTTCCCCAGTGGATAATATATCCTGGGGATCTTTTCATAACAATGTGTAGTTTCCTCTTTTCTTGATTTTTTTTTTTAATTGCAGAGCATAATATTTCAGTGTGTAGATGGAATCTTTTGGATACTGGAGAATTTCCAGTGTTTTGCTATTGTATATAGTGCTGCAAATATATATATATATACACATACACAGAGGTATATCTGTAGAACAAATTCCTGGAATTGGAATTGCTAGGTCTGAAGGGTGAATGCATGTGTTTTGTTAGATATTGCCACATTTCTCTTCATAGAGGTTGTACTGTTTTGTTTTTAGACTAACAGTATACAAGAGTGCCTTTTTCCCCATGAACTTTTATCAAACTTTTTGATTTTTACCAGATGAATAAATGGTATCTTGGTATGTGGGTTTTTTAAAAAACAAATTTAAAAAATACCCTTTCTTTTTAGAGCAGTGTTTTAGGTTCAGGGCAAAACTGAGCAGAAAATAAAGAGTTCCCTTCTACTTCCTGTCCCCTACCATGCACCACCTCCCCAGCTTTCTGGATGTTCTGCAGCACAATGGCATATTTGTTAAAATCAATGAATCTACACTGACATATCATTATTACCCAAATTCCATAGTTTAGCGTTCATTTTTAGTGTTACACATTAAATGGATTTTAACAGATGTATAATGACATGTATCCATCATTGTAATATCATGTAGAATAGTTTCACTGCCCTCAAAATCCTCTATGCTCTGCCTATTCATCCCTCCCTCCCTGTATCCCCTGGCAACCACTAATTATTTTACTGTCTCCATCGTTGTCTTTCCCAGCTTGTCATATAGTTGGGATCATGTAGTTTGTAGCCTTTTCAGATTGGCTTTTTTACTATTAAGTAAATTTCTTCCATGTCTTTTCATGGCTTGGTAGCTCATTTCTTTTTAGCACTAAATATTCCATTGTCTGGATGTACCACAGTTTATCCATTCACCTACTGAAGGACGTCTTGGATGCTTCTGGGTTTTGGCAATTATGAATAAAACTGCTAGAAACTTCCGTGTGGGCTGGGTGTGGTGGCTCATGCCTGTAAATCCTAACACTTTGGGAAGCTGAAGTAGGAGGAGCACTTGAACCCAGGAGTTCATGACCAGCCTGGGCAACATAGTGAGACCCTGTTGCTACAAGAAATTAAAAGATTAGCTGGGTATGGTGGCATGTGCTTGTAGTCCCAGCTACCCTGGAGGCTGAGGTGGGAGGATTGCTTGAGCCTGGGAGGCTGCAGTGAGCCATGATTATGCCACTGCACTTCAGCCCGGGCAACAGGGTGAGACCCTGTCTCAAAAAAAAAAAAAAAAAAAAAACCAAAACATCCATGTGCAGGTGTTTATGTGGACATAAGTGTTTGAGTAAATATCAAGGAATTGGGTCATATGGTAAGAGTATATTTACTTTTGTAAGAATCTGCCAAACTGTTTTCCAAAGTGGCTGTACCATTTTGCATTCCCACCAGCAATGAAGGAGAGTTCCTGTTGCTTCACATCCTTGACACCACAACTGGTGTTGTCAGTGTTTTGTCTTGTGGCCGTTCTAATAGGTGTGTAGTGGTATGTTGTTTTAAATTGTAATTCCCATGGGACATAAGTTGAACATATAAGTTAAACATCTGTTTGTATGCCTGCTTGCCATTTGTTTATCTTCCTTGGTGAGGTGTCAGTTTTGGTCTTTTACCTGTTTTTAAAATAGGATTGTTCGTTTTCTTGTTGAGTTTTAAGCATTCTTTGTTTACTTTGGATTAATACTTCTTTATCAGCTGTATCTTTTGCAAATGTTTTCCCCTGGGCTATGGCTTGTCTTCTTACTCTCTTGATAGATTTTTTATTCAAGCTTAACCCATATGGAAAAGTGCAAAATTGAAAATATATGTATAGCTTGATGAGTTTTCTAAGTGAATCTATTATTGGCTTCTCAGTGTAGTTTGAATTTGCATTTCTCTACGGGCCATTTCTGTTTTTTTCTCTGTGAACTTTTGGTTCACATCTCTTACCCACTTGTCATGCGAATTACTGACGTTTTTTTTTTCCCTACGAAGTCAATAAAAACTGAGGATGTTATTCTTTTGTCTGAGATGAATATTTTTTGTCTGATTTTTTTCATCAGTTTTTTGACTTTGCTGTTGGTTTTGCCATAACAAGTAATTCAAATTTCCTCAAATGAATACATGGACTCCTTCTCTTACCTCAGCTCAGGACTTAGCTAGTTTTCACTGTCTTCCAAAATTCTTCATTTTTGTTTGTTTGTTTGTTTGTTTGTTTGTTTGTTTTTCTGGAGACACAGTCTCCCTCTATAGCCCATGAAGGAATACAGTGGCGTGATCACAGCTCACTGTAGCTTCAACTGCTTGGGCTCGAGTGATTCTCCCCACTCTGTCTCCCCACAGGTGTGTGCCACCATGCTTGGCTAATTTTTTAAAAAATTATTTGTAGAGACGAGGTCTCACTATGTTGCCCAGGCTGGTCTCAAACTCCTGGGTTCAGGTGATCCTCCCACCTTGGCTTCTGCAAGTGCTGGGATTATAGATGTGAGCTACCTCGCCTGGACTGTCTTTTAAGATTTACATAAATAGCTCATATTCCTTTAATGCCTTTTGTATATGTTTATCTTAGCATTTAGTCACAATCTTTGTCTCACCTCCTTTTCCATAGGCTGTAAACTCATTGAGGGCTAGGACGCTTGTTTTATTCTCTCTCTCTCTCCAGTGCTTGGAGCACAAGAAGTGTACAATACAACTGTTTAATATAAATGATTGCTTCTTTGTTTCGTGGATTTTGGTACCTTTGACTTTACATTGCTATCTTTGACTTTACATTGACATTTGGTACCTTTGGTACCTTTGACTTTACATTGCTATCTTTATAGCTGATGCTATTAATTTGTTATTGTTGAACCAACCAGGCAGTCTTACTTACCTGTCTTGTCATTCCTATCATTTTCTGCTACTTCCTTTGAGGATTGTTCTGGAGAGAACTTGACTTTTTCTGGAACCTCTGTGAGATAACAGATCTTTTAAACATTTACTTCTTCATAACTAAGATTTATGGGAATGTTTTGATATAAACAAATGATGCTTTACTTCTAAGTATTTTTTCTTTATTTTTTTTTGGAACAGTGTGTGTCATATCTTGCTTGCCTTTTTTGTTTTTGTATGTTTCTGTAAAATACTTTTTTAAAAGCTGTACAAAAAATGAGATATTAGTGTAATAAACTTCATGTAATGGAAGCTTCAGGAGTAGGTAAGTACTTAATACATCATTAGAGTTGTGCAGGTTCCTAGAGGCTATATAGGGCTAACCTCCCTCTCCAAAATGCAAGATAGTAATCTAGATACAATTTGAATTTCTGTATAGATAGGAATTTCAGCCTCTTTGGTTCAGTCTGTTTCATTATTGAACAGCTGCATTTGTAAATTGAGCTAAACTATGCCTCTGAAGAAACCCTGATTGATCCAGTTTTAACCACTTTCAACATAAGACTTTTAGTTTGTTGAAGACAATGATTATAGCTTTCTTATTAAGCTGAAAGAAAGTTAATTTTAAATGGTATCTTTTAAAAAACTTGTGATACTAGTAAAAAAAACTGACAAACACATCTTGAGGACTAAGAGAAACAAATTCACTTTCCTTATTGATTTGTCAATTGATGGCTACTGGTAGTAGGGCCAGTATTTTAAGAGCCAATATTTTAAGTTAATTGCTGATTTAAAACTTGAACATATTTTAACTACATGTATCTTTTGATATTAAGTTGGCAGTCCACAAATGGAAACCCTGTCAGTCATGGTTTACTGCCTTTCAGTTCTCTACTCACCATATCTAATAGATGCTTTATTTATGAGATGTTTAAAAACTTTGTTTTCCATTCAGAAATTGCTAATTCAGATTATTTCCTTAATTTCCTTTTTTTATCTTGAGACAGGGTCTGGCTCTGTCACCCAGGCTGGAGTGCAGTGGCATGATCGTGGCTTACTGCAACCTCCATCTCCCAGATTCAAGCGATTCTCCTGTTTCAGCCTCCTGAATAGCTGGGATCACAGGCGTGCACCACCACACACCCAGCTAATTTTTGTATTTTTAGTAGAGACGGAGTTTCACCGTTTTGGCCAGGCTGGTCTTGAACTCCTGACCTAAAGCGATCCGCCCTCCTTGGCCTCCCAAAATGCTGGTATTATGGGCGTGAGCCAGCACATCATGCCTATTTCCTTAATTTCAGAATCACTTCACGGCAGCATATACATTGTAATATATGTGGCAGTTATGATCTTATTGTTAAAATCAAGCAGCCCAGGTTATTTCAACGATTTCTTCTTTTTTTTTTTCACCTGGACTCTTTTATTAGTAATAGATTTGAATAGAAGGTACATTCTGAGAGAATCTTTATAAACCCTTAACTTCTTCCCAAAATGTTCAGGTCACTTGATATTCTGAGTTGATTATGCCCTATGATATATTTATCTGTGGTTTACCACAATGAGAATTACGTATGGAACATATTTGTTGAATAGTTCAAAATAACTGGTTATATCTAGTGTGTGTTTAAGCATTTCTTTAGCTTGTTTGTATAAAATGAAGAATGTGTTTTGTTCTTATTGGAAGTTCAAAACCAGAATGCAATATCTTTTTCCTTGATTTCTGTACTAGAATGCAATATTTCTCTTCTTGATTTCTGTAGAGCAGGTTGTTGCCCTGGATGCCCAAAATATTGTAGCTGTTTCATGTGGAGAAGCTCATACGTTAGCGCTAAATGACAAAGGCCAGGTGTATGCTTGGGGTCTCGATTCTGATGGACAGCTTGGCCTGGTAGGATCAGAGGAATGCATCAGAGTACCCAGGTAACAAAGGTGACCAGAAAGAGGTCCTTAACAATCTTTTAAAATAAATTTGTTAATCTAAATTGTTCTGCTTATCTTTGGGCATGTAAGAGTTGACATCTCATTATTTCTCCCCTTTGAGTCCTTTGATAAGAATTTGGTTCTTGCTTATGATGTTGATTGAGCTATTGATTGATTTGCTATTTTTATATACTCTATATTTTCTCTATAATCAATAGAATTTATGTCTGTAAAAAAAGCATAGAGAATACTTGCTTCATTACAAATTTTTTTAGTGGGTTATACTAATTTAAACTACTACTACCTTGAGTATTCCTGCTATTGAAATATTTATTAAATATTGGTTTGTTGAATGTTTTTCACTAACTTGTCTTTTTTTTAGTCTTTATTGTTTCTGTTGAATATAGAAGTCCAACATGCTTACTGTAAATTTAGTCACTTTCCACTTTGTACATAGCAGTGAGCACAATTTAATTAATTCATCATATAATTATTTCACAACTAAAAAATAAGCAGTGCCTCATCAATATTTTAGTCTTACACAGTTACATAGGGCATTATCGTTTTTTGTTTGTTTGTTTTTGAGACAGAGTCTCACACTGTTGCCTGGGTTGGAGTGCAATGGTGTGATCTCGGCTCACTGCAACCTCCACCTCCTGGTTTCAAGCGATTCACTTGCCTCAGCCTCCCAAGTAGCTGGGATTACAGGCGCCCACCACCACGCCCGGCTAATTTTTTGTATTTTTAGTAGAGATGGGGTTTCACCATGTTGGCCAGGCTGGTCTCAAACTCCTGACCTCGAGATCTGCCCACTTTGGCCTCCCAAAGTACTCATGATTATAGGCGTGAGGCACCGTGCCTGGCTAATCATTGTTTTAATATTAAAAACTCTAACAGCATGAATTACATAGGTAAAAATATACAGATTTCAGTATTCAGTTTATTTCAGATACATAAATAATACATTAACTCATACTTAGTTTTAAAATTTACACAAATTCTGACCTCTTTAAACTCTTTTGTTCTTTTTCCTAGTAATAGTAATTCTTATAGAACAGGATTTTAAATTTAAGATTTTTAAAAAACTGTGTTTAGGATGAAAAGAGATTTGCATGTTAGATCTTCTGAGTCAGTATTCTCAAAACCATGATTCATGGCAAAACTTTCTAGTTTCCTTTATTTTTACTCTACCAGTCTGATGATTCTCATACTTAAACTTTTGTTGCTGTTCACTTTTAAGGGACTTTAGTCGGTAATACATAGGTAAATAATAAATGGAAAGAAAGTTAATTATAAGGAGAGAATTTTATTACGTATAAAATTTATATGAGGGTTGTCCAATAATAACAACTATGAACCTGGATGGGGACCTGAAAGAGAATTTACTTGAGTTATTTGGTTTAAACATCTTTATTTTTGTATGTGCTCAGCATCTGTATTAACTTTAAGCTGTATGTTAAGGTATTTCTGCTTTTCATCCTTCTCAGTTTTTCAAAATTTTATGGCTTGATCTGATTTGTTGTAACATATACATAGTTTTTACTGATATTACCAGCTTTTAAAGGGCCATTTAGTATTTCAGTGGAAATGTTTTTTTATAAAAGGAAGAGTGCCAAGTGACTTTTGGTTTTAATTTCAGTACCAAATCATTTTTTAGATGTAAGGCTTTTTCTAGGTGGCTTAGAGATGTCAGCCAGCTTTGTAAATTTTACATATAGTATCTATAAACAGATTTCTAAAAATTGGTGTTTATAGATTTTTGTTTGTTTGTTTCTTGAGACAAGGTCTCACTCTGTCACCCAGGCTGGTGTGCAGTGGCATGCTCACAGCTCACTGCAGCCTCGACCTCCTGGGCTCAAGCCATCCTCCCACCACAGCCTCCCTAGTAGGTGCGACTATAGGTGTGCACCACTATGCTTGGCCAATTTTGTATTTTTTGTAGAGACAGAGTTTCACCATGTTGCCCAGCTGGTCTTAAATTCCTGGACTCAAGGGATTCACCGGCTTTGGCTTCCCAAAGTGTTGAGATTACAGGCGTAAGCCACTGTGTCCTGCCTAGTGTTTATAGATTTTCGTAAGAGTAATCAGAATAGGCTGGGCATAGTGGCTCACGCCTGTAATCCCAGCACTTTGGGAGGCCGAGGTGGGTGAATCACAAGGTCAGGAGTTCAATACCAGCCTGGCCAAGAAGGTGAAACCCTGTCTCTTCTAAAAATACAAAAAATTAGCCAGGCGGGTGCCTGTAATCCCAGCTACTCAGGAGGCTGAGGCAGAGAATTGCTTGAACCTGGGAGGCGGAGGTTGCAGTGAGCCAAGATTGCACCATTGCACTCCAGCCTAGGCGACAGAGCGAGACTCCATCTCAAAAAATAAAAAAAAAAGAGTAATCAGAAAAGTGAAGATTCACATTAGGTTATACTTTTGTGACAACAAAACCCATTTTTAATGCCAGTGGATGGATAATATTAAAGAAGAATGTGAAATTAATGAGAGGATATAACTGAAACAATTTGATAATGGATTGTTTCCTACTTCTAATTTTGTTTTGTTTTGAAGTCACTATTTTGGGAAAGACCAAGTATTTTAAATAGTGTCTGTAGACCTGCATTTCTGGCTAGATTTTAATATAGAATATATATTACACCATTTTATTAAAAAAATTGACCCAAATTTTATTATCTTAGTTTAATATAAGTGGAAACACATAACTTTGCACACAGACTTCAGAAAAATAATTGTTGGCAATAAAGTTGTAGTTTATCTTTTAAAAGTTCTGCTTCTTGGACATATACATTAAAAAATTATGGCAAGATAGTATAAGATTTTTGTGAGTACAGCAATTTCTGGACTATACAAACTAAACATATTTGAATTATTAGCTTGGTCAAAAATACAATTTATTTTCTTGTTATTCATTTGAAGATATATTACAATTCCTGCCTAATTTTAGCATCTGAAAATTTGGAACATTATAGATTAAAAAGAAAAATTAAAGAGTAGTTTTTAATGGTATAGAGTAGATCAGTTTTTAGTCTTAATTTTTCATTTTTTAAAAAATCTACTCCCCTATTCTGAGATAAATTTTTCAAAATTGAAATGAGTTGGTGTTAAGATTTTTCTTAAATTACTAGGAAAGTTGTGGCTTAACTGGAAAATAGAAAATTGGTAATTGTGTTTAATTGCAAAATATTTAATGCTTTAGCTCCTCAAATGTTTAATTACATAATATAAACTTTTTACTAATTGTTAACATTAGTGGTTGGAATTTTGTCTTCAGAAACATAACTAGCAATGCCTGATTTCTGCCTGTATTGCCGCTACACGTTAAGTTGGGAAAACAGAAGAATACAACAGTATACATATTCCATAATTAATATGCTTTAGCAGAGTCCCAAAGGAAGGCTATATAAATCTTATCTTCAATGTGTGTGTGTGTATATATTTTTTTTAATTTACAAAATTTATTCTGGCTTCTTTTTCTTTTTTTCTTTTTCTTTCTTTCTTTTTTTTTTTTTTTTTTTTTTGAGACGGAATTTCACTCTGTCACCCAGACTGGAGTGCAGTGGCGCAATCTTGGCTCACTGCAACTTCCGCCTCCTGGGTTCAAGCCATTCTCCTGCCTCAGCCTCCCAAGTAGCTGGGACTACAGGCGCCCGTCACCATGCCCAGCTAATTTTTGTATTTTTAGTAGAGACGGGGTTTCGCCATTTTGGCCAGGCTGGTCTTGAACTCCTTACCTTATGATCTGCTCGCCTTGGCCTCCCAAAGTGCTGGGATTGCAGGCTTGAGCCACCACGCCCAGCCTTTCTTTTGCTTTTCTGTTCAGTGTATTTGAATATTCAAAAATTAGAAATGATTAAACACATTATCTTTTTTATGTGACCAAGAGGATTACTTTTGATGAGTTCTAACAAATTTATTTAATTATTTTCTAATTTATCTCTTTAGAAAAAATGGAACATGGGAAGCCTTGTTTTACCATTCACAGTATTTTTTAATTTCTAAAAGCTAAAACAAAGAAAACAAAGCCAATATCCCCCATTCTTCAGGGTATTAATACATTTATATGAAGATGAAAGGGGATAGTTTTTTCTTTAACACAGTAATGACACAGAAGAATATATTTCTGGTCTCTGTAGCATATAATGGTAAAAGATATTAGCATTTAATGTGTATTACAAGCCTTAGGTTAGTATTTTGGAAAGGAGAGTAACTGGGTATAAATTGCTGTGCAAATTTAGAAAATTCTTGGCAAATTTTATGACTAATACTAAAGCCTCCAAGACCTTACAAATGTATTTATCCTTTAACAGTATATTCATTACGTACTATTAATTAGGCACTATAGTAGGTGCCAGGCATTATCATGGGTGTAAGACATATAGTCTGCCTTCACAGAACTTACTGTTTAGCAGAGGAGACAAATATTAAATGAATAGGTACCCGTGGTTAGTAGCGATAAATGCTCTGAAGGAAAAAACATACAGTACTGTGAGAATGTAGTATTTTGAAATGTTTCATTTGCAAAATTGTACTTGATACGCGGAATAGTGTTTTTTTTTTCCTAAAATACTTAATATGCTGAACAGGTCAATGTATCATCTGCCTAGTATGCATAAGCAATAACAGTAAATGTTTAGTAATTTGAGCACAGTTGGGTATGCTCATGTATTTTTTATTCCTTACTCTGTTTGCATTGCCAGTGTTTGATTTTGCTATTTCAAAGAAATGGCATTTTGTTGAGTTTGAAAATTTGAAGGTGCATTGGATCCTGCTAATTTGTTGGATTCTGCTGAATTGTAGCAGTACAACTCTCAAGTTTTGTAGTTAAGAGCATAACTTCACTAAATAAAAATATTTTTAATACAATAATATGGAATCAGAGTAACTCTCCTTTTTCCTGCTCAAAATTTGATTTGCTGAAGCTGCTTCCCGAAAATCATGTGTGTCGACTCTCTGGTCAGAATTTGCTCCGGACTCTCTTATGGCAGAATCAGGTCAGGTGACAGTATCAGGTAAAGGGAAATAAGAAACATATTGTGTACCTCCCCATCCCCCGTTTTTTCTTTTCTTTCTTTCTTTTTTTTTTTTTTTTTTTTGAGACAGGGTCTTACTCTATCGCCCATTCTGGAGTGCAATGGTGTGATCTTGGCTCACTGCAGCCTCTGCCTCCCAGGTCCAAGTCATTTTCCTGCCTCAGCTTCCCGAGTAGCTGGGACTACAGCGTGCCACCACACCTGGCTAATTTTTTTTTTTTTAATATTTTCAGTAGAGACAGTGTTTCACCAGGTTGGCCAGTCTGGTCTCGAACTTCTGACTGACCTCAAGTGATCCGCCTACCTTGGTCTCCAAAAGTGCTGGGATTACAGTAACCCACCTGTAATCCGCATCTGGCATCCCCCTTTTTTTTCTTGAAAACATTCATTCAGGAAAAACAGTAACATGACCAGGCAAAGGGAAAGAACCAATGGAGATGCTGGGGTGGTTGATGTACATACAAAGTTAATTGAGTTTTGTAATGTTTTTAAAACGAGCCTTTAAAGTTGCGTTGCGGTGAAACAAAACTCAGGAAAGGGGGAAGGAAATTACGAAAGTATAAGGACAAAATACAAGAGAGAAGAAAATAAGACTTAACATGTTAGTAATGATTGTTATAACTGTGAATTGAGTAAATTTCCCGAGTAAAAAAATTGAATGTCCCTGATTTAGACGTAAAGCAAAAGGTTAGCTTGTAAGGAATAGGTTTCATAATTTGAGAGTTGGTAGAACATATAAGAATCCCTGTTGGTTCTTAAGAAACCTGATAAAGGAGAACGTGCATTAAACTAGGCAAAACACCAATTTTAGACAAATTAGATAATGTACATTTGCTTTCCAGATGTATTGCCAAGTTTCTAACTGTAAGCTGATGATTTAAAAACAGATTTTTATAATGAAAGAAAATATCTGAATTATAAGAGCACTCTGAGGAGTACCTGAGGTATGAGTATAGCTCACTTTGCTTAAATACTGTCTTTTCAAGATGTGTTCTTTTCACCCCTTTTAATTTTTTTTTTTGTATCTAGCTCTTGTTTACTGGTTTTAGCATAAATTTTTGGTACGCTAAAATTGAGCTTGTATGAAAAAAATAATATGACCTATGTGCATATAGTAGGCCATCGATAAATAACATAAATAGCATTGAAGATCAATTTGTTAAATGGAATTAACTGGTCTTGATCTGTCTTCTTCTTTTCTAGAAATATTAAAAGTTTGTCAGATATCCAGATTGTACAGGTTGCTTGTGGTTACTATCATTCACTTGCACTTTCTAAAGGTAAGCATTAGTTTTTATTTTATTTCTCTTCAGTTTTATTACTTGATACTTTTTTGATTGTGCATATAGTTCTCCAACTTTGCTCATCTTTCTGCAAGATTGCCCTGGTTCTTGATCCTTTTCATTTCCATATAACTTTTAGAATTAGCTTGTCAGTCTGTACACACACATACACACACAAACACACACACACACTGCTAGGAATTTGGGATTTCGTTGTCTCTATCAATCAATTCAAGGAAAATCTTTACAGTATTGAACCTTTCAATTCTAGAACACGGTATATTTGTCCATTTAAGTCTCCCTTTAATTTTTTCCATTAGCATTTTGTTTTCCCTGGACAGGTCTTATACACCTTCGATTAGACTTTCCCCTAGGTATTTGATTTTTTGTTGTTGTAAATGGTGTCATTTTTTGTTTATTATATAGACATGAAATTGATTTTTGTGTCTGTTTATTGAACAGTTAAAAACTCTTAATAGCTGCAACTGGGGAAGATTGCTTCCCCAATCTCATTTAATCTCATAGATGAACTTTCTATGCATAGAAATAAAGAAGGCTAAACATCATATTTATTAGCTTTGTTTGCATTCCTCTCTTACCAGTTTAACTTACTAGTATCCTAGCTAAGGATTGGAACATGGGCTAGTAAAGAATCTGCCATATGTATGTTTTTTACCATTAAAATAAATAGGTTTGCTGGGCGCGGTGGCTCACGCCTGTAATCCCAGCACTTTGGGAGGCTGAGATGGGCAGATCACCTGAGTTCAGGAGTTCAAGACCAGCCTGGCCAATATGGTAAAACCCTGTGCCTACTAAAAATACAAAAAATTAGCCGGGTGTGGTGGCACGTACCTGTAGCCCCAGCTACTCGGGAGGCTGAGGCAGGAGAATCGCTTGAACCCGGGAGGCGGAGGTTGCAGTGAGCCAAGATCGGCACTGCAGTCCAGCCTGGGCGACAGAGCGAGACTCAGTCTCAAAAAAAAAAAAAAGAAGAAATAGGTTCCATTTGCTCCATTGTTACTATTTAGTGTTACTATTTAGTGAAGCCTACTACAAATAAAGCACTAGGAACCATGGGGAAGCACAGATAAATTAAGAGACAGGTTTAGGGATCATACAATCTAGTGAAAGAGACAGACATCCAAGTAAATAACTGTAGTCTGAGGCAGAAAAAAATATGTACTATTTCAGACAAGGTAAAAGTAAAATGCTGTGACAATGATATAATTGTTTCTAATTGATATAATTGGTAATAATAAGGAGGGGATTAGTATTTGATGCAAGTCTTTAAAGATTTATTAAAGATTAATTTTTTTATTAATAATTGGAGAAATGTTGAGAAGAACAAGGAGAAATGTTGAGTGGCTAAGGGGGTTGTGCTGGTGTAAAGGCATAGAGTTAAGAAAGTGGTATATTTGAATATTGGCATGTAGTTTTATGTGGGTGTTGTGAGGGAGTGGGAGACATACTCATACTTCAGTTTAGGCTGAAATAAAAAGAGAAATCTGTTATAAAGGGCCTTAAATGTCACATTAAGGAATTTGGACTTCTATAGTTAGGAACATGGAGTCTCTGTGTATTCTTTGTTGTTTTGCCAACTCCTCTTTTGATATTTTGGTAGGTGGATCTAACATAAATTTAAACTCAAAGGTTTTACTGAGGACAGTTTTTCATATTGACCTTTTTGTTTGTTTGTTTGTTTACTCAGCTTTGTGGTGTAGGCAATATCTTATTCATTTGCTAAAGTTTTTTTTTGTTTTTTTTTTTTGAGATGGAGTCTCCCTTTGTCACCCAGGCTGGAGTGCAGTGGCATGATCTCGGCTCACTGCAAGCTCCGCCTCCTGGGTTCACGCCATTCTCTTGCCTCAGCCTCTCGAGTAGCTGGGACTACAGGCGCCTGCCACCACGCCTGGCTAATTTTTTGCATTTTTTTTAGTAGAGGTGGAGTTTCACTGTGTTAGCCAGGATGGTCTCGATCTCCTGACCTGGTGATCCTCCCGCCTCAGCCTCCCAAGGTGCTGGGATTACAGGCGTGAGCCACTGTGCCCAGCCGCTAAACATTTTTTAGAGCCCTTAGTATGAACTAGGCATACTACAGTATACAGTAATAAGCAGTATACTACTTACTAGCCCTCGTGATATAGTCATTCAAATAATGATATAATTGCATACTATGATAAGGGCTATAAAGAAAAACCAGGGTATTTAGAACATAGGACAGCGGTACTAGACCTAATCTGGGAGATCAGGGAAGGAAGGCTCCTGCTGGGAGAGAGTTGAAATGAACTGGACAAAGATGAGGGAAAGGTTTAGGTAGAGAGAACAGCAAGTGTGTGAGAACTGGCCATTGGAGAATATAAAGGAAGGCAATATGGCTAGAGTATAGTGAGTGACTGATATGAGAAGAGATTGGAAACATAGGTAGAGCATACAGCACCTTGTAGGCCTTGTTTAAAGTGTTTATCCCAAGAGCAATGAGAAAGCACTGAAATATATTTTTTGGGGTGAGCAATATTATCAAATCTGCATTTTTACAATATCTCTATGCATGTATACAAATGTCTATTTATATGTGCATAGAACATTTCTTGAAGGACTTACCAGTAATTGGTAAGAGCAATTGTCCCAGGCTGGGTGCGGTAACTCACACCTGTAATCTTAGCACTTTGGGAGGCCGAGGTGGGCAGATCAGTAGGTCAGGAGTTCGAGACCAGCCTCGCCAACATGGTGAAACCCTGTCTCTACTAAAAATATTTTTAAAAAATTAGCCAGGCGTGGTGGCACACGCCTGTAATCCCAGCTACTCAGAAGGCTGAGGCAGGAGAATCACTTGAACCCAGGAGACGGAGGTTGCAATGAGCGAAGATTGCGCCACTGCACTCCAACCTGGGCGACAGAGCAAGACTCTGTCTCAAAAAAAAAAAAAAAAAAGAGTGGTTGTCTCTTGAAAGAGGAACCAGGATTCTGATTTTTTTGGAAGGAAGCTTACTTTTAAGTGTGTACTGTTTTGTTGTTTCAATTTAAAAAAAATTATTAGTGTATCAGTTATTTAGTGCAGTTGTTAGTTTAATAAAAGGATGTCTAAAGTTGCAAAATACAATGACAATATGGGAGCAAAAGTGACAGGCAGGGAAAACTATTATAGGAATCAGTTAAGATGGTGAGGAATGGATCTATTTGCCGTATTTTTCTTTAGGAAGAAAACTGGATGTAAATTTTGGTGATATATGATAGACTGGATATGTGGGAGGTTTAAAAAAAAAAGAGAGAGAGGAGTATTAAGGAAGACCCCCTAGGTTTATAATTTTTGCTACTGAGTCACTTATGATGTTATTTACCAAAATGGGGAACACTGGAAAGAGGTCCAGGGAAGTAGGATGGGGGTCATGAATTCAGTCTGGGGCATCCTAAGTTAGAAGTTCCTTTGAAATTTCCAAGTATAGTGTCAGGTAAACAATGGGTTATGTGGGTTTTTTGCTCAGGAGAGGTTTGGGCTAGTGTTAAAATTTTGAATGTGATCAGCAGATAGTTATTAAAGTTTGAGCTTGAATGAGTGCCTCTTGGGAGAAACTATAAAATAAAAACGAGACTTGAGGAATATTAAAAGGAGACTGTGGAGGGGCATAAGGAAATGAGATTACTCCTTGTTATGTGACTCATCTGTTCATCTGTGTAGTCAATCAAACTTAAAGTGTACTAATACTGAATGTTCTTCTAGGTAGTAGTATATGTTCATATAAGAAATAAGTATAATTGCTAAAAATAATATTTATATTCTTTTGATGATAGGCAGAATATCCCAAAATAATATTCTTTATATGAAATTTGAAATGAAATGATTATTTTCAAATTAAATTTTTTTGCATGTGAGAAAAATGGTTAATTTTTCCATTACTGTTTTACAGCAAGTGAAGTCTTCTGTTGGGGACAGAATAAATATGGCCAATTGGGTTTAGGTACTGACTGTAAAAAGCAAACTTCACCGCAGCTGCTTAAGTCTTTGCTTGGAATCCCTTTCATGCAAGTTGCAGCAGGAGGAGCCCATAGTTTTGTACTCACCCTTTCTGGAGCTATCTTTGGATGGGGACGCAACAAGTTTGGTCAGCTAGGTCTTAATGATGAAAATGGTAGGTTCTCATTATGTATAATTTAAGTGTACTTTTTGAAAGAGATGATCTTTTAAGATAGATCAGTGATTCTTAGTGTAAGAGAGAAATGTATCTTCCCTAGTATAGAGGTGGGGATGAGATGTTATTTAAAAATTCCATTTGGGGAATGCAGTGGGAAGATACAAAATATCCTTTTTTCATTAAAGAACTATAAAAAGTATATCTGGACAAGATGTTTAGTATTGGATGTTTATTAAAAGACAATTGAAAAACATTACTTCAAATTGTTAATCCATTATTGGCCACTGTTAGTGGAAAAAAGCTGTAAAATTATTCTGGGGAAGTAACATGAAGTGTTAATCTTTGAGTTTTTCAAGGAAATATTTAAATGATTTGGGCTGTTAAATTAATCTTTGGCTGGGCTTCACTTTTAACATTGATGCTAAAGTCTTAAACATTTTGAATTTGAAAAAATTGTAACTGAAACAAGTTGGGATCTTGGAACTTATTTTTTTATGATTACATTGAGTTGAATGCCAGTATTTGACTTACAAAAGCTAATTTCTTATAGCTCAGTGTAATTGTAATGACTGAAATGGACAAAAGTGAGTTGTTAATCTAGTAACAACTAGTAATGAAAGCAAAGAATACTTTCAGAAAGAATTAAAGAATACCTTGTTTTGCATAAGAAAAATATGTCATATTAGGATATCATGTATCTTTTCTGCTACAAAACAGCCTAAAGTACATTTTTTTTTTCCAGGCTTTTAAGTAGGATCCTGTGGGTATAACTATCATGAAGTGAATATAAAGAATGATGTGTATGTGTGGAAAATTAGAAGCAGTTAGATAATTTTGAAATTTCTTGATTTCTGAGTCCTTTGCAGACTGGCATATTGGCTGTTTAGCACTTAACTCTTTAAGTCCCTCCTTTATCACAATAGTATGGATAGGCCTGGGAACCTGACTTAGTAAGCTTGTACTACAAAATCATCGAATCATAGTTAAAATTATTTAGTCACAACTGTCTACTGAGCTTGGCAAGCTATAGAGGAAACACATCTAGATGAGTTGATTTTTAAAATACTATTAACATCTCTTGTTGGAATTTTCAGATAGGTATGTTCCTAATTTACTAAAGTCACTAAGATCTCAGAAAATAGTTTATATTTGTTGTGGAGAAGATCATACTGCTGCTCTAACCAAGGTATTGTACTTTTAAAACTTCTTTATTATTACTCATCATAGTTCTTTCATAATTAATGAATGTTCTCATGGTATTTTCTCAAGTTTTAACTTGAGTGTTATTGGTATTTCAAAAATAATTTATCTGGGAAAAAAGACTTAGATTATTCTTGAAAAAAATTTACCTTATTTTTCAATGTTGTTTTATGTTATAAAATGTGAATTCTGATATACTATTATATGTGATGATAGTATATTGCTGAATTTTTCAGCTTTATATGAAATACTGCTTAAGGTCATACTTTGAATAAAATTATTCCATTTTAGTTCATTAAGCTTGCCATAATATATGCATCAAACCCATTTATATCGTGTAGCTCAGCCTAATTTGAATGTAGTTTCCATTTGGCTTATAAATGCTTCATACAAGCAATAGAGGAGATGAATTTCTCTGTTATTCGTAGGCCAAGTATTGTGCAAGCAGTTACAGTGATCACAGTCTTATCAATGGCTTTAACTCTGACCTCTCACTGTCTTGGGTATGTGCCAATTGAGTATCAGTACTGTTTAGTTCTCGAGTGACTAGAAGTTAGATGAAAATGAAAGCATTCAGTTAACCTTTACCAGATAATTATTTATTGCAGTCATGTTAATGTAAAGTTTTTCATTGGTCAAATTAGAAACTGGTTAAATTTCTTTATTTTTTTTGGTCTTACATAGTATATAAAATTGGTAAAAAGACATTAACGTCCGGGCACAGAGGCTCATGCCTGTAATCCCAGCACTTTGGGAGGCTGAGGCAGGTGGATCACCTGTGGTCAGGAGTTCAAGACCAGCCTGGCCAACTTGGTGAAACTCTGTCTCTTCTAAAAATACGAAAGTTAGCTGGACATGGCGGCAGGCACCTATCCTCAGCTACTCCGGAGGCTGAGGCAGGAAAATCAGTTGAACCCGGGAGGCAGAGTTTGCAGTGAGTCGAGATCGCACCACTGCACTGCAGCCTGGGAGACAAAGAGTGAGACCTCGTTTCAAAAAAAAAGAGGCATTAACTTCTAATCAGGCTTTAAAATTCTGCATTATATTTCTACTTGGGAATTTTAGCAGGACAATAATTATTCTTCGTTATTGTCAAATATAGTGAACTCAAGGCACTTTTAAAAATATAATGACCAATTATGAAAGTTAATTTTAAAGTATTTTGTAGTACTTGCCTTTTAGTAAGGAAGGATTATTATACCTGCCAATCTTATTATTAGGTTGGCGCAAAAGTAATTTCATTTTTTTGCCATTAATGGTAAAAACTGCAATTAATTTTGCACCAACCTAATATCATATTTTATTGATTTTGGCATTCAGATAACAAATGTAATCACTGAAGTTTTATTTATTCCTGTTGGCGAGTCTTAAATTTTACTTGTCCTTTTTTGTTATTGGTATTTGGAAGAAATTTATCAAAATATAAAAAATATCATGTGTGGTGTCATTCCAAAAACTAATTTTATGGCAGAAAGACTAACAATGTTAATGCTTTTCAAATTCAGCCTTTCAGATAACCATTCATCCTAATGTTCTAGGATAAGTAACTTTTTATGTCTATTTAGTTTTAAGAAATGCTAATTCTCTTAATCTTTTGTATTCTTCTCTCAGAAGATAGTAGCTAGTGATATTTGTTTATTGGAATTTTGGGTGTACATTATTTTTAACAAAATTAGATAGTTGTAAATATCCCCAGAGTAAAATATTTTATTTTCCCTTGATTTAAGTTAAAATACCTGTTCCATATCCATATGTCTTGCTTTTCTGGAAGAATTTCTTGGAAATAGTAAATAGATTAAGATTGCTTTATGAAGAAGTTTTCTGTACAAAACCTACCTTAGGAAAACTGCAATAGGAAAGATTTTAAAACCAACTTTTAAAAACAGAATAAATGGAAAGACATACCATGTTTATAGATATGAGGATACTTCCATAAAGATGTCACATTTTTTTCAAGTTTATTTGCAGATGTATTTTGTAAATCACATACAAATACACATTTTGATTTAGCAGTCCCACTTTTAGGAATCTACCCCAAAGATTTGAAATTGTGTATGCACAAGACCATTTACTGTGACCTTTTAATGGCAAAAGACTAGAAGAAATCCAAATGTCCATGAGTTAAATAAATTGTGGTACATCCCTGTAATGAAGTACAGTGAAGTGTAAAACAGAATGAGGTATTTATGCTGTGGAATGATTTCTAGGATATATTGCTAAGTGAAAAGAGCAAGGTGTATGGAACAGCTTTCTGTAAGAAAGGGACCAAAATATGAACATATATCATATGCCATGTATATTTGTTTGTTTTTGTTTTTGTTTTTGGACACGGTCTCACTCTGTCACCCAGGCTGGAGTACAGTGGTGTGATCTTGGCTCACTGCAACCTCTGCCTCCCAGGTTCAAGTGATTCTCATGCCTCAGCCTCCAAAGTAGCTGGGATTATAGGCATGCGCCATCACACCCGGCTATTTTTTGTGTTTTTTTGTAGAGATGGGGTTTCACCCTGTTGGCCAGGCTGGTCTTGAACTCCTGACCTCAAGTGATCTGCCCGCCTCTGCCTCCCAGAATGCTGGGATTACAGGTGTGTAATCCTGCACCTGGCCTTATATGTTTTTAAAAATACAGTAAATTTAAAATTAATAGCCAGAACAAATGTGCCTTGCCTTACAATTTTTGACTTTGGAATCTAGAAACTGTTACATGTGATTAAAAAGCAAAATTATGGCTGGGCACAGTGGCTCACACCTGTAATCCCAGTGTTTTGGGAGGCCATGGCAGGCAGATCACGAGGTCAGGAGTTCGAGACCATCCTGGCCAACATGGTGAAACTCTGTCTCTACTAAAAATACAAAAAATTAGCCGGGCATGGTGGCAGGCGCCTGTAATCCCAGGTAGTCGGGAGGCTGAGGCCGGAGAATAGCTTGAACCTGGGAGGTGGAGGTTGCAGTGAGCTGAGGCTGTGCCACTGTACTCCAGCCTGGTCAACAGCGAGACTCTGTCTCAAAAAAAAAGCAAAGTTTTATATATATATGTAAAAATTATATGTAAATTATATAAATAAAAATATATATAATACATTTAAAAATTATATAAATATTCGTCCTTAAAAATTGAAAACTAACAAGTTAGTGGCACAACTACACCAGAAATATTTAGGTGATTTTAAAATACAGCATTTTGCTGTATATCACTGGGGGAAATACACTAAGGATAAACTAAATCCACAAAGAAATCTTAAATTGCATTCTTTTTCTTTTTCTTTTTTTTTTTTTTTTTTGAGATGGAGTCTTGCTCTGTCACCCAGTCTGGAGTACAGTGGTACAATCTCGGCCCACTGTAACGTCCACCACTTGGGTTCAAGTGATTCTCCTGCCTCAGCCTCCTGAGTACCTGGGACTACAGGCGTGCGTCACCACGCCCGGCTAATTTTCTGTATTTTTAGTAGAGATGGGGTTTCACCATGTTAGCCAGGCTGGTCTTGAACTCCTGACCTCAAGAAATCCATCTGCCTTGGCCTCCCAAAATGCTAGGATTATAGGCGTGAGCCACTGCACCTGGCCCTTAAACTGCATTCTGTAACTTTTTTTTTCCTGAGATGGGGTCTCACTCTTGCTCAAGTTGGAGTGCAGTGGCACAGTCATAGTGCACTGAAGCTATGACCGAATTCCTGGGCTTAAGCAGTCCTCCCACCTCAGTCTCCTGAGTAGCTGGAGCTACGGGCGCCACTGTGCCTGGCTAATTTTTTTATTTTTTATTTTTTGTAGAGATGGTGTCTCGCTTTATTGCCTAGGTTGGTCTGGTACTCCTGGTTTTAAGCGAGCCTCCCACCTCAGCCCCCCAAAATGCTGGGATTGCAAGTGTGCATTCTGTAGTCTTACTGCTAGAAGTAAATTTGCTAATAGCAAATAAATTCCAATATAGTACATATAAATAGGAGAAAGCAAAGAAGTAGTTATTTTACTGTATTATAAACTATGATTTTCAGCTTAAGAGAAAAGAGATAGGTATAAAACTGTAGGAATTAAGTTAAAACCTTGTGATCTTTACTTTGAATCGCAAGTGTTAGTATGAACTCATTTATTTTTCTCCAAGAATATGCTTTTTGTTTTGTTTTTGTTTTCATTTTGCCATAACGACTGAAAGGTCCTAGAAGTGATGAACCATGTATAATCTGGACACAATGATAATCCCTTGATTGTTGTAGATTCTCCACTAAAAGGAACCAGGGCTTCTTAGAGAAGAGTCCGATCCCATGTCTAGGGCAAAAAATACGTATAAGAATACCTTTGGGCATTTTGTGTTACAAAAAAGCAAAGATTACTACGGTCCTGTCAGAAGAACAACTTGAAGGAGGTTTCACTGGATATCGAGAAGAAATAATGACTGCAAAAAATGGAAAACATCAGATCTATAAAAAAATCCATGAATGTTTGTAGTGATCTTCTCTTCTTGCAAATCAATATAAGCAAAACTTACTGCTTACCTTTGGTAGTTGCTAGGACAACACTCTTTTTTTTTTTTTAACTGGTCAATAGTGGGAAAGAATCAAGTATTCTGCCTTTCATTTGCAAATTGTATTTTAGGTAATTTAATAGTTAATGAGTTAAGTTATTTATAGAAGAATTCCAGCTCATAACTCTAGGAAAAATAATAAAACTAGAAAAATCACCATTTTACACTCCCTGATGAAATAATGGATCTAGGCAAAGACCATTAAACCTAATGGGGATGTATCAGGCTGACACACTTTGACTTATTTTTATTATATATATATAAAATAAAAAATATAATATATATAATAAAAATATATGTGTTATATATATATAATTTTTTTCTTTTTGAGATGGAGTCTCACTGTGTTGCCCAGGCTGGAGTGCAGTGGTGTGATCTTGGCTCACTTCAGGCTTCTGTCTCCTGGGTTCAAGTGATTCTCCTGCCTCAGCCTCCCGAGTAGCTGGGATTACAGGCACACACCACTACGCCCGGCTAATTTTTGTGTTTTTAGTAGAGACGAAGTGTCAGCATGTTGGCCAGGATGGCCTCGATCTCCTGTCCTCAAATGATCCGCCCGCCTCAGCCTCCCAAAGTGCTGGGATTATAGGCGTGAGCCACCGTGCCCCACCCGACTTACTTATTTTTAACTTCACTAACAAAGCAGACATATGCTTTGTGACATGATGCAATAAAATAATCAGGAAGATTTAAACATGGCCTAGTTATTAGCTGATATTAAGAAATTAGTATTGATTTTGTGAACGTGATATAGTATGGTGGTTATATACTTTTGTCGGTTACAGATATATGCTGTTGAAGATACACATTTGTGGGTGAAATGATTTGATGACCACAGTTTGCTTTAAAGTACTCAAGTTCTTTTTGTTTTGTTTGAAAATACCCCCAAAAGGGAAAGGGAGACACCAGTGAAACAAAATAACCAACCTTTTGCCAGTTATTGAAACTGAGTGATGGTTATATGGTGATTTACTATATTTTCTCTTTACCTTGTGTATTTGCTTGAAATTTTCTGTGATAAAAAAAGAAAAATGAATGTTCTCATATAACAGTATGTAGTAACGCTATTAAATGATGAAAGCAGGATATAAAGTTGCATATATAGCTACAGTTATGAAGAAAAGCAGTTGAACTGAAGAATACTAATTGTGATTGTGTTATCACAGATTTTTTCCAATACAGAACTTCTAATTTAGTTATAGTTTAGTTATTTAATTAGTTATATGTTATATGTTTTTTTGTTTGTTTGTTTTGTGACAGAATCTTGTTTTGTTGCCCAGGTTGGAGTGCAGTGGTATGATCTCGGCCCATGGCAAGCTGTGCCTCCTGGGTTCAAGCGATTCTGCCTCAGCATCCAAAGTAGATGGAACTACAGGCACCCACTACCATGCCTAACTAATTTTTTTTTTTTTGAGACGGAGTCTTTTTCTGTCGCCCAGGCTGGAGTGCAGTGGCGTGATCTCGGCTCACTGCAACCTCTGCCTCCCGGGTTCAGGCAATTCTCCTGCCTCAGCCTCCCAAGTAGCTGGGACTCCAGGTCTGTGCCACCATGCCTGGCTATTTTTTTGCATTTTTAGTAGCGACAGGGTTTCACCTTTTTAGCCAGGATGTCTCGATCTCCTGTCCTCGTGATCCACCTGCCTCGGCCTCCCAAAGTGCTGGGATTACAGGCGTGAGCCACCACATCTGGCCCTAATTTTTGTGTTTTAAGTAGAGACAGAGTTTCACCATGTTGGCCAGGCTAGTCTCAAACTCTTGACCTCAAGTGATCCACCTGCTTCAGTTATATGTTTTTATGGGGAGTTTTTTTTAAAGACATCTGTATATTATAGCAACTGTATGCTAAAAATTTCTGTAAGGCCATGCACGGTGGCTCATGCCTGTAATCCCAGCACTTTGGGAGGCCAAGGCAAGAGGATTGCTTGAGCCCAGGAGTTCGAGACCAGCCTGGGCAATACAGGAAAACCCCATCTCTACAAAAAAGTAAAAAATTAGCCAGATGTGGTGGTGCATGCCTGCACTCCCAGCTACTTAGGAGGCTGAGGTGGGAGGATCACCTGAGCCCAGGAGGTTGAGGCTGCAGTGAGCCATGATCATGCCACGGCACTCAAGCCTGGGTGATAGAGCAAGACCCTGTCTGAAAAAATAAATAAGTAAATAAAAATTGCTCTATTTATGCACTCTGGTTACATGTACTCTTTTTGCAGTGCATTTATGTAAGGCAGTAACTACCTTGAAAAGTGAAGATGATACCATTTTTAGGTTTCGTGAAATTATATATATGTATGTGGAATTCAGCAAGACAGTATAATGATAATGAAAGGCAATGCAAATAAATAATTATTTGTATCTCTTCAGTGTCTAAATATTTTATAACGGTGAAAACATCATTACCTGGAATTCTCATAGTTTTATGACATTTTACTTTGAAAGAGCCATCTGTCTGTTAAATTGTGAAGACAGTTCTTAGAAGAGAAAAAACTGAGTTTATATTAAAGATTTGGACTTATTTTTCTGGAGATCAGTTATTTTCTTTTATCATGCCTTCTAATGATAAGGGGTTTTGTCTTTTTTTAGGAAGGTGGAGTGTTTACTTTTGGAGCTGGAGGGTATGGTCAGTTGGGCCATAATTCTACCAGTCATGAAATAAACCCAAGGAAAGTTTTTGAACTTATGGGAAGCATTGTCACTCAGATTGCTTGTGGACGGTAAGGTGTTATGTAAAAGAGCATTTTGGTCTCTAAACTGCAGTTGTTTAGGGATTGCTTATTGAATAGTTTCAGAGATCCTAATAATCTGAGGAAACACATTCTGCCCCCAAAATACCTATTTTGCCACTGAGGAGTCATAGTAACAGGAGAAACATCTTTTTTACTGTTATTTTATTTATCTTTACTTGAACAGATTTAGCTGAGGCAAGATGTTAATAGTGTATATGTAATATTATATTTATTGTAGTTGATATCACACTCGAAAGGCTTCTTTCTTTCTCTTTTCCACCTTTTTTTCTTTTCTTTTCTTTCCTTTTTGGGGTGATAGAGTCTTGCTCTGTCACCCAGTCTGGAGTGCCACAATTATGGCTTATTGCAGCCTCAATCTCCTGGGCTCAAGTGATCCTCTTGCCTCAGGCTTTTGAGTAGCTGGGACTACAGGCATGCACTACCATGCCCAGCTAATTTTATTTTTTTAATTTTTAGTAGCAACAAGGTCTCATTATGTTGCCCAGGCTTACCTTTTTTCCTTAAAGGGTGAAGAGATCGACCAGTTAATTAAGACAGAATTAATGTGACGAAAGTTTGATTGGTATAATTAAACCAATAATCTCCTAATTCTCCTTATTCTGAGTTCTTGGGAGTAAACAGAAGAGTCTTTGACATTGAGCTTCATCTGTTGATTCTTAGGTCTTGGGAATAAATAGAAGAGTCTTTGAGTTGAGCTTCATCTTTGGGGGAATTAAATTGAGCAGACTCCCAAGTAGCAAAATGTACCTTTTTTGACCACTTAATTTAATTTTGATCACCTTGCTTAATGTTTTTCTACCTTGTATGTATAGCTATACAATAGTTTAGTTTTATCAACTATTAGCTTCAAATGCATGTAATCACACTGTAAGTATTCTTTGGTGATTCTTTTTTTCCTCTTAACATCAGACTTTTACGATTTTTATGTAGTTATGGTTCTCCATCATTAGGCCTCATTAATGTTTTTTATTCAATTTTATACATATATAATATACTCATTCTATTGCTGATGGACATTTGCGTGTTGCCAGTTTTTGGCAATTATGAATAATGTTGCTTTGCACTTTTATTATATGGTATATGTTAACCTTCATATACACCCAGAATGGAATTACTGGGTTATAGAGGACACTTAATTTGAATTTTGTAGGTTAAACCATATTTCCCAGGTGGTTTTACCAGTTTATATTCCCATTAGCAGTGTATGAGAATTCCTGATGCTTTTGTACTTGTCACCAGTTAGTATTGTCAGACTTTTTGCTAATTTCTTGGATATTTATTGTTATTTCATAAGTTGAATATACATTTCCATGACTTACTTGAGTACCTTTTCATATGTTTATTGGCCACTTACATTTCCTCAGGATATAAAAATTGATTCATAGTAGTTATTTATATAGTGTAGATACAAGTTCATAATGTTTCTCAATACAGGAATAAAAGTTCTTTATTGGGCATATGTTTTACAGATGTCTTTCCATGTTTTGCCTTATCTTGTCATTTTCATTCTGTTGTCTTTCGATGAACGGAAGTTTTAGATATTAATGTAGATGAATTTATTAATATTTTACTTAATAGTGCCATTTATTTCCAAAGAAATATTTTCCTACCTGAAGGCATAAAAGTAATCGTCTCTGTTATCTTCAAAAACATAGTGTTGCCTTTTACATGGAGGTCTGTAAGTTATCTGAAGTTGATTTATTTTGGGGAGGACAGTATAATGTTCAAGTAAGGAATCAACTTTTTAAAAATATAAATAGTCAATTACCCTAGCACCATTAAAAATTTTTGTGGGAAATACATACAACAAAATTTACCACCTTAACTATTTTTAAGTATACAGTCCATGGTATTAAGTACATTAATATTGTTGTGAAACCATCATCACCGTTCATCTCTAGAATTCTTTTTATCTTGCACAACTGAAGCTCTATACCCATTAAACAATGACTCCCTATTCTCCATACTCTCTTGTGGCAGCCACCATTCTACTTCCTGTCTCTGTGAATTTAACTCCTGTAGGTATCTCATATAGGTAGACTCTGACAGTGTTTGTCTTTTGGTGACTGACTTATTTCACTCAGCATAGTGTCATCAAGGTTCACCCATGTTGTAGAATTTCCTTCTATATATGTCAGAATTTCCTCCCTTTAAAAGGCTGAACAGCATTCCATTGTGTATATATGCTAATTTTGCTTGTGCATTCATCTTTTGATGGACACTTGGGTTACTTTTGTGTTTTATCTTATTGTGAGTATTGTTGCTATGAACATGAATATTAAAACATCCCTTCAGGACCCCACTTTCAGTTCTTTTGGGCATATACCCAGAAGTAGAATTGGTGGTTCATATGGCAATTCTGTTTTTAATTTTTGTCGGAACTGCCATACTGTTTCTCATAGTAACTGCCCTGTTTTATATTTCCACCAAAAGTGTACAGGGTTTCAGTTTCTCTACATCCTCACCAACACTGTTATTTTCTCATTTTGCCTTTTTCTTTTTTTTTTATAATACCTATTTTAATACGTGTAACATGTTATCTCCTGTGGTTTTGATTTGCATTTTCCCAATGATTAGTGAGCTGAGCATATTTTTATATACTTGTTGACCATTTGTACATCTTTAGGGGAAATGTCAGTTAAAGTGTTTTTCCCATTTTTGAATCTGGCTGTTTTGTTGTTGTTGAGTTTTCAGAGTTCTCTATATATTCTAGATACTAATCCCTTATCAGATATTTGCAGATATTTTCTTTCATTCTGTGGGTTGTATTCTATAGATAGTGTCTTTTGATGCATGAAGCTTTAAAATTGTATGAAGTCCAGTTTGTTTATTTTTTCTTTTGTTGGCTATGCATTTGGTGTCATATCTAAGAAATCATTGCCAAATCCAATGTCATGAAGCATTTCCCTGTTTGCTTCTTAGAGTTTTATAGTTTTACCTTTTACATTTAGGTCTTTGATCTATTTGAATTTTATTTATTTATTTATTTATTTATTTATTTATTTATTTATTTTGAGATGGAGTTTTGCTCTTGTTGCTCAGGCTGGAATGCAATGGCATGATCTTGGCTCACTGCAACCTCTGCCTCCCGGGACCAAGCGATTCTCCTGTCTCAGTTTCCCAAGTGACTGGGATTACAGGCATGCGCCACCTCGCCCGACTAATTTTGTGTTTTTAATAGAGATGGGGTTTCTCCATGTTGGTCAGGCTGGTCTCGAACTCCCGACCTCAGGTGATCCGCCCGCCTCGGCCTCCCAAAGTGTTGGGATTACAGGCGTGAGCCACCACACCTGGCCAAGTCTGTACATTCTTTTGGGTAGCATTGACATCTTAACAATTTGTCTTCCAGTCCATGACAATGCTGTTTCTTTCCATTTATTTGTCTCTAATGTCTTTCACCAGTATTTTTTAGTTTTATTTTACAAATCTTTTGCCTTCTTGTTAATTCCTAAGTATTTTATTCTTTATGATAGGTTTTAAATAAAATTTTATTTCCTTCCAAATTGTTCATTGTTAATGTATAGAAATACAGCTAATTTTTGTGTGTAGATTTTGTATCCTCCTGCTTTGCAAAGTTTATTAGTTTTAACAATTTTTGTGTGGAATCTTTAGTGTGTTCTACATATATGATCATATCATCTGCATACAGAGATTTTTTTTTCTTTCCAATTTGAATGAATGCCTTTTATTTATTTATTTATTTGAGGTGGAGTTTTGCTCTTGTTGCCCAGGCTGGAGTGCAATGGCATGATCTCAGCTCACCGCAACCTCTGCCTCCTGGGTTCAGGCGATTCTCCTGCCTCAGCCTCCCGAGTAGCTGGGATTACAGGCATGTGCCACCACACCCGACTAATTTTGTTTTTTTTAGTAGAGATGGGGTTTCTACATGTTGGTCAGGCTGGTCTTGAACTCCTGACCTCTGGTGATCTGCCCACCTTGGCCTCCCAAAGTGCTGGGATTACAGGCATGAGCCATTGCACGCAGCGTTTTATTTCTTATTCTTGCAAAATTGCTCTGGCTAGAACTTCCAAGATTATGTTGAATAGAAGTGGTGAAAGCAGGCATCCTTATTCCTGATCTTACAGGAAAAGCAAGTACTTTTTCTGCATCAATTCAGATGATTGTGTGTGTCTTTTCCTCCTTCAATCTGTTAATTTGATATATTACATTGATTACATATATTAATTTTCATATGTTGAACCAGCTTTGCATTCCAGGAATAACTCTCACTTGGTTGTGGTCATAGTATGTAACCCTTTTAGTGTGCTGCTGAATTCAGTTCTTAAGTATTTTATTGAGAATCCTGCTTCTTTCATGCTGCTTTCAAGATTCTTTGTCTTTCAGCATTTTGATTGAACTGTGTGTCTTTGGTCTCTGAGTTTATCCTGCATAGAATTCATTGGGGCTTATGGATGTTTAGATTCATGTCTTTCCCCATATTTGGGAAGTTTTTGGCTATTACTTCTTCAAATAATCTCTCTCTTGCTCTATTCTTCTGAGAATTCTACAGTGCTTATGTTGGTCTGCTTAATGGTATCCTATGGTTCCCCTAGGCTCTCTGCACTTTTTTTAAGATTTTCTGTTCCACAGACTCAATAATTGCAACTGTCCTATCTTTACGTTTGCTGATTTTTCTTCTGCTTGCTGAAATCTGCCTTCAAATCTCTCTAGTGTATTTTTTATTTCAGGTATTGTACTTTCCAACTCCAACATTTTTAGTTTTTCTTTTTGATTGATATTTCCGTTTTGTTCATACTTTTTTTTTTTCTTTTTACACGTCTTACTCTAGTTCTTTGAGCATCTTTAGGATGTTTGATTTAGTCTTTGTCTTTTAGGTCTGCCATTTGACCTTTCTCAGGGGTAGTTTCTATTGTTGGCTTATATTTTCTTTGAATGGGCCACCCTTTCCTACTACTTTGTATGTCTCATGATGTTTTTTGAAAACTGGACATTTAATAATATGGTAACTGGAAATCAGATTCTCCCCCTTTGCCAGAGTTTGCTGATTTTTGGTTTTTGATCATTGTAGGTTTTATCTGTGTCAGGAGTCACCCTGAGGTATAAAAATGAGGTCTTCGCAGATCTTTTCTTAGCCTATACCTTTCCCTGCTAATGCACAGTGACATTCTAAATTCACCCATAAATGTGGTTGCTTTTTAATGTTCTAGACCTTAAATGCCTGGCTCCCCAAAGAAATAAGGAAAAAATGAAAGGTGGGGGTGGAAGGAGAGTAGAAGAAAAAAAGAGAAAGGCATCAGCCCTTTGAATTCCTTGGAAGTCTCTTTAGCCAGAATGGGAGAGTATACAACAGTGATTGCCTGCCTTTCTGCACCTTGGTGATCAGAAGCACCAATCAGTGATCAGGGCACCAGTTCCTAAAACGGACAAAGTTGTTATTGCCCACCCTGGCTTCTACAAGTTGCATACAGGCTGCTCCTGGAAGCTGTTCATGGCTGCCTTACACAGGAGTAAGGAGTGGGTAACTGCTACCATGCTATCATCTGAAATTGAAATTAACCAGAATTTGCCATCCAACTCTTCTCTTGGAAATAACAAACTGTGCATACACTCCAGAGTTGCAGAATGGTTCTGTGAGACAGATTCTGTCAGTGTAATTGTTGTCCAGGTGGGAAACAGATTCTCGGTGCTTCTTATTCCACGATTTTCCAAGAATCCCCCTGTCTAGCTCCATTTTTGAAAATTCTTCACCCTCCTACTGTATGGTGTCACTGTTGCCATAAGCTGTTGTATGTACATGGATCTCTTTCTGTGATCTCTAATTTTTCAATGTATATGCCTGCCCCTGTGCCACTAAACACTATATAGACACCATAATAACTTCTTCTATTTGTGGTAAAGTGACTCCTTGTTATTCTTCTGTTCTATTCTTACACCTGTAATCCCAGCACTTTGGGAGGCCGAGGCGGGTGGATCACCTGAGGTCGGGAGTTTGAGACCAGCCTGACCAACGTGGTGAAACCCTGTCTCTACTAAAAATACAAAATTAGTCGGGCGTGGTGGCACATGCCTGTAATCCCAGCTACTTGGGAGGCTGAGGCAGAATTGCTTGAACCCAGGAGGCGGAGGTTGCAGTGAGCCGAGATCGCACCATTGCACTCCAGCCTGGGCAACAAGAGTGAAACTCCATCTCAAAAAAAAAAAAAAAAAAAAAAAAAGAAAGAATGCTTTGGCTGATGATGACCTTTATTACTTTTGTATAAATTTTAGCATAGGTCTGTGAAGTTCTCTCAAAAAAAAAAAAAAAAAAAAGCCTTGTGGGATTTTGATTGGTAGTGCATTGAATCTCTAGGTTAATTTGGGGAAAAGTTGTTATCTTTGTAATATTAACTTTTCTAATAATCAACATCCAAACTTCTTTAATGTCTTATAATAAAATGTTTTAAAATTTTCATCATAGAGGTCATGCATATCTTTTCGTAGTTCCGTTCCTAGGTGCGTCTTTAATGGTATTATATTTTTATTTCCACTTTCTGAGGAATCACTGGCATGTAGAAATAGTTGATATTTACATATTGATTTTAAATACAACCACCTTGCTAAACTCTTATTAATAACTTACTCATGTACATAGTCATACCATCTGTGAGTCAATTCAGTTTTGTTATTTCTATTATTTATACTTAACGTGTTTATATAATTGTTTTAATGTGCTGTTTAGGACACCATTATAATGTTTACTGTAACATAATATTTCCTTTCTGTGGGAAAACTTTCAGTATTTGATAGTTAAGTATCATGTTTGCTGATAAGATTTTTGTAGATAACCTCTATCAGACTAATTTCCCTTTAATTCCTAGTTTTTTTTTATTGTGAATGGATGTTAAGTTTTTAATGTTGTTTTTTCTGTATCTATTGAAATGATTTGTGATTTTTTTTCCTTTAATCTGTTAACATGGCATATTGATGGATTTTTTTTTTCTAGTTAACAGCTTTGTGTTTCTGGAATAACTTCAGTTTGGTCAAGTATTATCCTTTTTGTTTAGTGCTGGGTTTGATTTGTGAATATTCTGTTGACTCTTACTTATATTTCTGTTTATCAGTGAACTTGATCTATAATTTTTTTCTTATTATTCTTTTCACCAGGTTTTATTAGGAAGGTTTTCTAGTCTGATAAAATAACATTGAGGAATGTACCTTTGTTTTCTAATTTTTGGAAATAGAACAGCTTGAAATGTTGGCACAACTTGTCATTAAAACCATTTGTGCCTTGCATTTTATTTTTTGGAATTTAAAAAACATTCTTCAATTTCTTTAGTGGCTATGAGATAGCTTTTATTATTTCTTGAGTCAGTTATGTGAATGTTAATTTTTTTCTAATAATTTTTTTCATTTTGCCTAATTTTAGACTTATTGACATAGGCCGGGTGTGGTGGCTCATGCCTGTAATCCCAGCACTTTGGGAGGCCGAGGCAGACTGATCACCTGAGGTCAGGGGTTCATGACCAGCCTGGCCAACATGGCAAAAAAAACCCATCTCTACTAAAAATACAAAAATTAGCTAGGTGTGGTGGCATGCACCTGTAATCCCAGCTTCTGGGGAGGCTGATGAGACAGGAGAATCGCTTGATCCCAGGAGGCAGAGGTTGCAGTGAGCTGAGATTGCACCACTGCACTCCAGCCTGGGCAACAGAGCGAAAACTCTGTCTCAAAAAAAAAAATAAATAAACTTATTTACATAAAATTTATAATGTCTGTATTGGTCTCTTGTGCACAAACAACATGTCAGTGACATGTAATAGTAAATGTTTATTTCTTTCTCTGTGGTTCAGTAAAGCCGGGCCTTTGGCTATCTGGAGCAGCTTTTATTTAGGCTAGAGATTGACTGGGGCAGTTCTGTTTCAGGCTGCCTCTTCACTGGGGTGACTTTGCTCAGGCTGTGTTTCAACTAGGGTGGCTTTGTTACATATCTCGTTCTTGGGACTATACCAGAGGAGCAGTGGGCTGCCTCTGGGTATTCTTCTGATAGAGACAAATACACAAGAAGGCAAACTCAACTGTACATTCCATTTCAAGCCTTCTGCTTTTGGTCACTGAAATCTCGTTGACCAAAAGCAAACTATATGGCCAAACCTAAAGTTAAGGTATGGGGAATATAATATATAGCCCAACCACCATCAGGCTATGATGGGAATATGCATGCTTAATACTACAGGGTGGTGAATTTAAATCATTTTGGGTGACATACTCTATTAGTCCTTTGTGAAATATCACAAATGATTTAATGTTATCCAGTTTTGTAATTCTTAGTAGCCAAAATGTACATGATTTGAATGGTTATTCTTAGCTCTGTAATACATGATTTGAATAGTTATTCTTAGCTCTGTAAACCAGTTCTTTTCAGCAGTTTTATTCATGTAACTGTTGGATCTGGGGTAAAATTTCGACTATTTAGTGAGATCTAAGGACTTAACCTAAACAGGAAACGTAAGTAGGTATCTGGTATTTTGATCAGTTTGACTTCCAGGTAGTCAGTACTATAAGACATCTTATTGGGCCGGGTGCAGTGGCTCAAGCCTGTAATCCCAGCACTTTGGGAGGCCAGGGCGGGCAGATCACGAGGTCAAGAGATCGAGACCATCCTGACCAACATGGGGAAACCCCGTCTCTACTAAAAATACAAAAATTAGCTGGGCATGGTGGCACATGCCTGTAGTCCCAGCCACTTGGGAGGCTGAGGCAGGAGACTCGCTTGAACCCGGGAGGCGGAGGTTGCAGTGAGCCAAGATCACGCCACTGCACTCCAGCCTGGCAACAGAGCGAGACTCCATCTCAAAAATAAATAATAAAATTTTTAAAAAAGAAATATGTATTATTATTTCCTTATTCAATAATTGTCAAAAACCTCCTGAATGAAGCAGTCAGGATTACCAAAATGTCAGTCCATCAATAGATGATCCAAAAGAAAAAGGTTTACATTCCAATAGTATAATGAAGTGCTTTTGAGCTCTTACATCAAATCTAGAGCTTAAGGTAGTTCTGTTCATGCAGTGGCTCTGAACCCCACTTTATACTATAATTACACGCACATATATACGTATATTTTTGAGACTGAGTCTTGCTCTGTTGCCCAGGCTGGAGTGTGGTGGCTGAATCTTGGCTCACTGCAACCTCTGCCTCCCAGGTTCAAGTGATCCTCCTGCCTCAGCCTCCTGAGTAGCTGGGACTACAGGCGCACGCCACCGTGCCCAGCTAATTTTTGTATTTTTAGTAGAGACAGGGTTTTGCCATGTTTGCCATGCTGGTCTCGAACTCCTGACCTCAAGTGATCCACCTGCCTCGGTCTCCCAAAGTGCTGGAATTATAGGCGTGAGCCACCATGCCTGGCCGAAATATATATTTTTACCTAGATTCACCCCAAGATGATTCAAATTTGCAGCCAGGGTTAAGAACCAGTGCTTTATTAGGCCAGTGTGAGGAGAAGTTTTAATAAAATAGTATTGCAGTAATTTTCAAACTATTAATACATTCCTTTGAGATGGCTGCTTCCTGAGGGAGGATAGTAATCTGGCAGACTAGCTAACTTGAAAACTCTTGAATCAAAACCCCTTTAAAATAGCATGTGTGAGTTTGCCAGGTTGTAAAGAGAACTCCACCTGGCAAAAACAAAAGAAATTTGAAAACCAAAGGTGTTAGTTTGAATTGACTTTGGAGCTACCCTGAAAGAATTTGCCAATCTGGGTAATGTATTAGTTAGCTTATATCGCTAAACAGAACGACTCCAAAACCTAGTGATCTAAAATAATTATTTAGCTAATAGTTCTTTGTTTTAGTAATTTTGGCCGGGCTTAACTGGGCTGCTCTCATCTTAGCTGACTTAGATGATCAGTTGATGGTCTGGCTAGGAGCTGGAAGTCTAGGATGGCCTCAGCTGGGACAGTTTGTCTCTGTTCCAGATTGTAGATCATCCTTTAGCTGCTAACCTTGGTTTATTCTTACGATGGTAGAGCAGAATTCCTAAAGATAGTTAGGGAAAGAGCGTATAAAGCCACTTGTGAGGCAAAGGCTCGGAACTGAGACACTGTTGTTTCTGCTGGCCAAAGCAAGCTATAGATTAGGACTTGGATTTAAGACATGGAGAAAGAGATTTCCAGTCTTGCTGGGAACAACTGTAATAGTCATATTGCATAAGATATGGGTATGGTTAGAGGGATAATTTCAGCCACTTTTATAAACAATATGCCACAAATGGCAAAGAGGTTTAGGGCAAGAGACAAGATCTAAGACCTGATAGAAACAAGGGTGAGACCTGGAGATGCCATGTCCCCTCAGTAAAACCATCTCATGGATAGGGTACGCAATGAAATACTACCCTGCTTGCCTAAGGAGACTTTTTCTGAGGAGTTGGATAGGTTTACTGAGAGTGGATTGGTGGGTCATCCTTAGCTTCACATCTGTGGTTTCTAAGGTTTGCTTTCACTATAGTACCTCCAGAGGAGTTTTGGTGCATACATATAGAGATTACTTTCCTCAGAAGAAAGGAAACATTGTTTCTGTCATGCATAAGTGTATATAACAATCTTCTGGTTGGTACTAGATTACTTCCCATTTCTTAGCCTAAAACTATTCGGTGATACCCAAGTGGAGGACTTTCATAGACCACAGCTCTGGACTAGAACTTGACAAGGGGAGTAGTGGGGACTTCCTTGAACAACATAGGTAGATGCTACTCTGGTGCTGAATCGTTTATTGTAAGGGATTTCAGTATAGACCCAGGCTGTTTAAAATTTAAACATTAGTGGAAATTTTCTGGACCATGCTCGTGCAGCCTGTCTATGTGATGCAGAATTCATTCTATAGATTAAGGCTGTTAATGAATATTTGTACAGAAGCCTTGGAACTACAATTGGTTTTATTAATTTATTTTTTGAAAAGAAAAATTACCTCTTTTGATATTTTCTCTGCTTTTGTCATTGTAAATTGTTGGAAGGTAACATTAAGTCTGAGGTTTTCTATCATTTTACTCTAGGCAGCACACTTCTGCTTTTGTTCCTTCATCAGGACGAATTTACTCTTTTGGGCTTGGTGGTAATGGGCAGCTGGGAACCGGTTCAACAAGCAACAGGAAAAGTCCCTTTACTGTAAAAGGAAATTGGTACCCTTATAATGGGCAGTGTCTACCAGATATTGGTAAGTTCTGTCATATTAAAGCTTTCCTTCATATATTGAAGTTCTTGTTAAAATGTTGCTCTTAAATCATGAAGATTTCTGCGAAAGAATTCCAAGATATATTGTTAAGTGAAAACAGCAAAATACAGAACAATGTATATGGTTGTTTGATTTGCTTATATTTACTTGTAAATGCATAAGGAAATTCTGGATAAGTAAGAGTTACTTACAGAGAGTGGGTCATATGGGAACTAGGAGATGGCTAGATACCAGTGGGAGGGAGGTTTTTTGTTTTCTATTTTAAATTGTGGTAAAATATGCACAACATAAAATTTACAGACTTAACCATTTTTTAAGTAGCATTAAGCATATTCACGTTATTATGTAACGAATCTCCAGAACTCTTTTCATCTTGAGGAAACTAAAACTCTATGCATTAAACAGCGACTCTTCATTCCCTCCTCTTCCTAGTGCCTGGCAACCACTATTCTACTTTATGTCTTTATGAATTTGACTTAACACTAGGCTAGGTACCTCAAAGAAGTGGAATCATATAGTAGTGTTTCTTTTTGTGACTCACTTATTTCAGTAAGCATAACGTCCTCAAGGTTCATCTGTGTTGTAGCACATGTTAGAATTTCCTTCCTTTTTAAGCTATATAATTCAGGCATACCTTGGAGATATTGTGGGCTCAGTTCCAGACCACTGCAATGAAGCAAATAGTGCAATAAAGCAAATATCGTAATAAAGCAAATCACAAAATTTTTGGTATCCTAGTGCATATAAAAGTTATATTTATACTATATTGTAGTCTACTAAGTGTGCAATAATGACATTATGTCTTAAAAGACTGTATATACGTTAGTTTATAAATATACTTTATTGCTTAATAATGCTGACACAGAGATGAGCACATGCTGTTGGAAAAATGGTGCTGATAGACTTGTTCTATGCAGGGTTGCCCCAAACCTTCAATTTGTAAAAATCACAGTATCTGAGAAGCACAGTAAAGCAAAGCACAATAAAATGAGGCATGCCTGTGTTCTTATTATATGGATGTGGTTTGTGGCATCCAAACAATTGCAATAGTAACATCAAAGATCACTGATCATGTCATGCATTGTCTTATATCGCTAAATTAGTGATATGAGATCACCATAAAAGATAAAATAATAATGAAAAATATTGAAATATTGCGAGAATTACTAAAGCTTATAAGCTTTACTCAATTTTTGATACTGAATTTTTACAAATTGAAGGTTTTTTGACAACACTGCATTGAGCAAGTCTGTTGGCACCATTTTTCCAACAGCATATATGCTCACTTTGTGTCTTTATGTCACATTTTGGTAATTCTTAACAGTATTTCAAAACTTCTGTGTTGTTACTATATCTGTAATGGTGATCTGTGATCAGTGGTCATTGATGTAATTGTTTTGGGGTGCCATGAACCTTACCTATATAAGACAACAAACCTAATTGATAAATGTTTATGTTCTGACTGCTCCACCAGCTGGCCAGTCCTATCTGTCTCCTCTCCTCGGGCCTTCCTATTCCTTGAGGCACAACAGTATTGAAATTAGGCCAGTTAATAACCCTACAATGGCCTCTAAATATGTAAGTGAAGAGAAGATCTCTCACTTTAAATCACATTTCTCACTTTAAATCAAAAGCTAGAAAGGATTATGCTTAGTGAAGAAGGCATATCAAAAGCCCAGATAGGCTGAAAGCAAGGCTTCTTGTGCCAGTTATCCAAGTTGTTAATGCAACTTAAAGGAATTAAAAGTGCTACTCTGGTGAATACATGAATGGTAAGAAAGTGAAAAACAGCCTTATTGCTGATACGGAGAGAATTTTAGTAGTCCAAATAGAAAATCAAACCAGCCACAACATTAGGATTTGCCAAAGTCTAATCCAGACCAAGATTCTAACTCTCTTCAAGTCTCTGAAGGCTGAGAGAGATAAGGAAGCTGCAGAAGAAAAGCTTGAAGCTAGCAAAGATTAGTTCATGAAGTTTAAGGAAAGAAGCCATCTCCATAATGTAAAAGTACTGATGTATATGCTACAGCAAGTTGTCTAGCATGTCTAGCTGAGGTAATTGATGAAGGTGGGTATACTAAACAACAGATTTTCAATGTTGACAAAACAGCCTTCTATTGGAAGAAAATGTCCTCTACAACTTTCTTTTATAGCTGAGAGAAGTAGTCAATGCCTAACTTCAAAGGACAGGCTGACTCTCTTTTAGGGTCTAATGCATCTGGTGACTTTAGGTTGAAGCCAGTGCTTGTTTACCATTCTGAAAATGCCAGGGCCCTCAGGAATTACGCTAAATCTACTCTGCCTGTGTTCTATAAATGGAACAACAAAGCCTGGATGACAGCTCATCTGTTTACAGCATGGTGTACTGAATATATTAATATGGGTTTAAGCCCACTGTTGAGACCCACCGCTCAGTAAAAAGATTGCTTTCAAAATACTGCTGCTTATTGACAATGCACCTGGTCACATTAGAGCTCAGATGGAGATATACATGGAGATTAATGTTTTCATGCCTGCTAATAGAACATCCATTCTGCTGCCGTAGGAAAAAGGAGTAATTTTTACTTTCAAGTTTTATTATTTAAGAAATACATTTTGTAAGGCTGTAGTTACCACATATAGTGATTCCTCTGATAGTTCTGGGCAAAGTAAATTGAAAACCTTCAAAGAATATACCATTCCAGTTACTGTTAAGAACATTTGTGAAGTGAGAGGATTGCTTGAAGCCAGGAGTTTGAGACCATCCTGGGCAATGTAGTGAGACACTGTCTCTACAAAAAATAATTTTAAAAAGCCAGGTGTGGTGGCACATGCTACTTGGGAGGTTTAGGCAAGAGGATTGCTTGAGCTTAGGAGCTGAAGGTTTACAGTGAGCTATGATCATACTAGTGCACTCCAGCCTGGGCGGCAGAGCAAGACCCTGTCTTTGATTCATGGGAGGAAGTCAAAATATCAACAATAAGAGTTTAGAAGAATTTTATTCCAACCTTCATGGATGACTGAGGGGCTCAAGACTTCATTCGAAGAACTTAACTATAGATATGGTGGAAATAACAAGAGAACTAGAACTAAAGCCTGAAAATGTGACTGAATTGCTGCAATCTTAGGATTAAAAATACCCTTCATCCAGTCCCAGGACATCTCAAAGCTCTGCAGAAAGAACTTGAGCAATTTGCCAAGCTCCTAAAGCAGAAGAGGATCACCCTGGGATATGCACAGGCTGATGTGGGGCTTACCCTGGGGGTTCTATTTGGGAATGTGTTCAGCCAAACGACCATCTGCCTCTTTGAGGCTCAACAGCTTAGCTTTAAGAACATGTGTAAGCGGCAGCCCTTGCTGCAGAAGTGGGTGGAGGAAGCCGACAACAATGAAAATATTCAGGAGATATGCAAAGCCGAAACCCTAGTGCAGGCCTGAAAGAGAAAGCGAACCAGTATTGAGAACCTGGAGAATGTGTTTCTGCAGTGCCTGAAACCCACACTGCAGCAGATCATTCACATTGCCCAGCAGCTTGGGCTCTAGAAGGATGTGATCCGAGTGTGGTTCTGTAATTGGCACCAGAAGGGCAAGCAATCAAGCAGTGATTATGTACCATGAGAGGATTTTGAGGCTGTTGGGTCTCCTTTCTCAAGGGCACCAGTGTCCTTTCCTATGGCCTCAGGGCCCCATTTTGGTGCCCCAGGCTCCCATTTTGGTACCCCAGGCTATGGGAGCCCTCATTGCACTGCACTGCACTGCACTGTGTTCCTTAGTGCCTTTCCCCCTGTTTCCGTCGCCACTCTGGGCTCTCCCATGCATTCAAACTGAGGTGCCTGCCCTTCTAGGAATGGGATACAGGGAGAGAGGGGAAGCTAGGGAAAGAGAACCCGGAGTTTGTGCCAGGGCTTTTGGGATTAAGTTCTTCATTCAGTAAGGAAGGAATTGGGAACACAAAGGGTGGGGGCAGGGGAGTTTGGGGCAACTGGTTGGAGGGAAGGTGAAGTTCAGTGATGCTCTTGATTTTAATCCGCATATCATGTATCACTTTTTTCTTAAATGAAGAAGACTGGGACACAGTAGGTAGAGAGAAAAAAGAGAAAAATACTCCTCATCCATTTATATTTTATGGATGAACAAAGAAAGTGTTTTCTTGAGATGGAACCTACTGCTGGTGAAGATGCTATGAACATTATAGAAATGACAACAAAGTATTTAGAATATTCCATAAACTTAGTTGACAGAGCAGCAGCAGGGGTTAAGAGGCTTGACTCTACTTTTGAAAGCAGTTCCGTGGGTAAAATGCTATCATACAGCATCTCCTGGTATAGAGAAATCTTTTATGAAAAGAAGAGTCAATCAATGTAGCAAACTTTGTTGCTGTCTTATTTTAAGAAATTGCCACAGCTTCCCCAGCCTTCAGCAATTACCACCCTGATCAGTCAGTAGCCATCAACGTTGACAATGAGGCGAGACCCTCCATCAACAAAAAGATTAAGACTTGCAAAGCCTCAATTGATCGTTAGCATTTTTTAGCAATAAAGTGATTTTAAATTAAGGTATATGGATTTTTTTTTTTAAGATACAATGCTATTGCACACTTAATAGACTACAGTATATTGGCCTGGCACAGTCGCTCATGCCTGTAATCCCAGTGCTTTGGAAAGCCAAGGCAAGAGAATCACTTGAGGCCAGGAGTTTGGGACCAGCTGGGGCCACATTAACCCTCATCTCTGTAAAAGAAAAAAAAGAAAAACCAACTCTTGTCAATGGACTACAGTATCTTATAAACATCCTTTTTTTTTTTTTTTTTAATGAGACAGAGTCTTGCTCTGTCACCCACGCTGGAAGTGCAGCAGTGCAATCTCGGTTTACTGCAACCTTCACCTCGTGGGTTCAAGTGATTCTTGTGGCTTAGTCACCCTAGTAGCTAGGATTTCAGGTGCGCACCACCACACCTGGCTAATTTTTTTAGTATTTTTATTGGAGACAGGGTTTCAACATGTTGGCCAGTCTGGTCTCAAACTTCTGGCCTTATTTGATCTGCCCACCTTGGCCTCTTAAAGTGCTGGGATTACAGGTGTGAACCACTGCACCCAGGCTAGTATAAACATACTTTTATGTGCACTATGAAACCAAAAATTTGTGTGACTTGCATTATTGCGATATTTGCTTTATTGCAGTTGTCTGGAGCCAAACCCTAAATATCTTTGAGGTATGCTTATACCACATTTTGTTTATCTATTCATATATCAGTGGACGATTGGGTTGTTTCTACCTTTTGGCTATTGTGAATAATGCTGCTATGGATGTAGGTGTACAGGTATCTCTTTGAGATCCTGCTTTCAGTTCTTTTGGGTATATACAGGAGTGTCAATTATTTTCTATTTTTTAAGAATTTGAACTCTTTGAATCTATTGCTTATTAAAAATATTTAAAAATTTTGACCCAGAAGTGGATTCAGCACATAAGGACGTTTTCCACATCCATATGATTACATCCCCAACCAGTCAGCAGCACCCATTCTCCTGCCTGCCAAACTATCCTTGAAAAACCCTAGCCTTCAAATTTCTGGGGAGACTGATTTGAGTAATAAAACTCAAGTCTCCCATATAAAAACAACAAAAAATTTTTTGACTAGAAGGGAAGCTGCTGCCCTGAAGATAAAAGACCCCAGGCCTGACAGGATTTATCACTTGCTGACTAAAGAGCCCTTGGGCTTTGAATAAACATCAACAATAGACAGGAATTAGTCTCTACATGCCTTGGGTGAGACCCAGTACTGTCAGGTGTGATCTAGCACAGTCTTAGCAGTGGTGGCCATGGGAGTGCTTGCATCACCTCTACCCCAACTCTTAAGAATCTCAGCACAGAGAGAGAGAGTGAGAGGGAAACTTCATTTGTTTGGGGGAGAGTAAGGGAGAAGAACAAGAGACTCTGCCTAGTAATCCAGGGAATTCTCCCAGATCTTACCCAAGTTCACCAAGGCAGTACCTCTATGAGTTGGCAAGAGTCACAGTTTTGCTGGGCGTGGTGGTGTGTGCATGTAGTCCCACCTACTTAGGAAGCTGAGGCAGGAGGATCGCTTGGGCTCAGGAGCTCTGGGCTAATGTGCTCTGCTGATTGGGTGTCTGCACTAAGTTCGACATCAATATGGTGACTTCCTGGGAGTGGGGGGCCACCAGGTTGCCTAAGGAGGGGTGAACTGGCTCAGGTTGGAAATGGAGCAGGTCAGAACTCCTGTGCTGATCAGTAGTGGGATCGTGCCTGTGAATAGCCACTGCACTCCAGCTTGGGCAACCATAGTGAGACTCTGTCTCTTAAAAAAAAAAAAAAAAGTGTTACTGGGCTTGGAGTGTCCACTAATGCAGATGGCTGCAGTGACTGAAGAATTGAGATCATTACACTCAATTCCTTTTGAATACTTGGAATGCCTTCCCAAGAAGTTCAGGTACAAACAAGTACAGACTGCAAAGAATAGAATAAATACCTAACTCTTCAGCACTTAGACATTGCTGAAAATTTAGAAGCATCAAGACGATCCAGGAAAACATGACCTCACCAAACCAACGAAATAAGGCACTAGTGACCAAACATGAAGAGACAAAGCCACGTGACTTTTCGGAAATTCAAAACAGCTGTTTTGAGAAATCTCAACTAAACTGAAGATAAACAGAGGAAGTTCAGAATCCTATCAGATAAATTTAACAAAGAGATCAAAACAATGGTAAAATATCAAAGAGAAATTCTGGAGTTAGAAATGTAATTGACAACCTGGAGAATGCATCAGAGGCTCTCAACAGCAGAATTGATCAAGCAGAAGAAAGAATTAGCATGAAGACATGATATATGAAAATATACAGAGTTGACAAAAGAAAAAAGAGTGAAATACTCCCACAGGATCTAGAAAATAGCCTCAAAAGGGCAAATCTAAGGGTTACTGGCCTTAAAGAGGAGGTAGAAGGAGAGAGAGGGATAGAAAGTTTATTTAAAGAGCTAATAATAGAGACCTTTTCAATCCTAAAGAAAAATATCAATATTCAAGTGCAAGGTTATAGAACACCAAGTGGATTTAACCCAAATAAGACTACCTCAAGACATTTGATAATCAAACTCCCAAAGGTCAGGGATAAAGAAAGGATCTCAAAAGCAGCAAGAGAAAAGAAACAGTATACAATGGGGCTCCAGTACATCTGGCAGCAGACTTCTCAGTGGAAACCTTACAGATTAGGAGAGAATGGCATGACATATTTAAAGTGCTAAAGGAAAATAACATTTATCCCAGAATATTATATCCAGTGAAAATATCCTTCAGATGCGAAGGAGAAATAAAGACTTTCCCAGACCAACAAAAACTGAGGGGTGGCCGGGCATGGTGGCTCATGCCTATAATCCCACCACTTTGGGAGACTGAGGCGGGCAGATCACCTGAGGTCAGGAGTTTGAGACTAGCCTGGCCAACGTGGCGAAACCCCATCTCTACTAAAAATAAAAATTAAAAAATTAGCTGGGCATGGTGGCCGGTGCCTGTAATCCCAGCTACTCAGGAGGCTGAGACAGGAGAATTGCTTGAACCCGGGAGGTGGAGGTTGCAGTGAGCTGAGATCGCACCATTGCACTCCAGCCCAGACAGCAAGAGGAAACTGTCTCAAAAAAAACAAAAAAAACAAAAACGCTGAGGCGTTTCATCAACAGCAGACCTGTACTATAAGAAATGCTAAAGGGAGTTTTTCATTCTGAAGGAAAGGGACATTAATGAACAATAACAAATCAACTAAAGGTACAAAACTCATGATAATAGTAAGTACACAGACATTGTGGTGTGCGCACTACTCATCTTGAGTAAGAAGACTAAAATAAACAGATCAAAAATAATAACTACAGCAACTTGTAAAGACATATACAATATAATAAGATATAAATAGATGTAATAAAATTAAAGAGCAGGGGAAAAGATAAAGTGTAAAGTTTTTATCATTTTTCTCTTTGCTTATTTGTTTTTGTAATGAGAGTAAACTTGTCATCAGTTAAGATGTTGTTTGCAAGCCTGGTAACCTCAGATCAGATCAGAAAACAGGAGGCAAGAGGATTGCTTGAGCCCAGGAGTTTGAGATCAGCCTAGGCAACATAGTGATACCCCATTTATATAAAAAATAAAAATTAGCCTGGCATCATGGCACATGCCCATAGTCCCAGTTATTTGGGAGGCTGAGGTAGGAGGATTGTTTGACCAGGAGGTTGAGGCTGCAGTGAGCCATGATTGTGCCACTGCACTTCAGTGTGGGCAGTAGAGCAAGACCATGTCTCAAAAAACAAACAAAATTAATAGATGCACAGAAAATTAAAAAAAAAAAAAAGGAAATTAAAACATACCACCAGAGAAAGTCACATTCACAAAAAGGAAGATAGGAAGGAAGGAAAGAAGGAAGAGAAGACCATAAAACAAGAAAGCAAATTTTAAAATGTCAGGAGTAAGTCCTTATTAATAATAACATTTAGTAAATGGACTAAACTGCCCAGTCAAAAGACATTGAGTGGTTGGCTGGATGAAAAAACAAGACCCAGTGATCTGCTCCCTGCAAGGAAACACACTTCACCTATAAAGACACACATACACTGAAAATAAAGGGATGGAAAAAGATATTCCATGCAAATGGAAACCAAAAAGAGCAGGAGTAGCTATACTTATATCAGACAAAATAGATTTGAGGACAAAAAGTATAAGAAGATATAGAAGGTCATTGTATAATGATAAAAGGATTAGTTCAACAAGAGGATATAACAGTTGTAAATATATATGCACCCAACACTAGAAAACCCAGATATACAAAGCAAATATTATTAGAGCTAACAAGAGACAGACCCCAATAAAATTACAGCATAATATTGGCATAAAAACAGACACATGGACCAATGGAACAGAACAGAGAACTCAGAAATAAATTCATATATGTACAGTAAATTCATTTTGGACAAGGGCGCCAAGGACATACATTGGAAAAAGGATATTCTTTTCAATAAATGGTACTGGAAAAACTGGATATCCATATGCAGAAGAATGAAACTAGACCCCTCATATGGTTAGGCTTTGTGCCCCCACCCAAATCTCATCTTGAATTGTAATCCTCATAATCCCCATGTGTCAACAGAGAGACCCGGTGGAGGTAATTGAATCATGGAATTGGTTTCCTGCATGCTGTTCTTGTAATAATGAGTGAGTTCTCACAAGATCTGATTGTTTTATAAGGGGCTCTACCCCACTTCGCTCTACACTTCTTCCTGCCACCTTGTGAAGAAGGTGCTTTGCTTCCTCTTCGCCTTCTGCCGTGATTATAAGTCTCCTGAGGCCACCCCAGCTATGCTGAACTGTGAGTCAATTAAACCTCTTTCCTTTATAAATTACCCAGTCTCAGGCAATTCTTTATAGCAGCATGAAAACAGACGAATTACACCCCTATCTCTCACTGTATACCAAAAGCATGTACGCTGAGGAAATTCTCCAGGACATTGGTCTGGGCAAAAATTTCTTGAGTGATACCCCACAAGCACAGGCAACCAAAGCAAAAGTAGACAAATGGGATCACATCAAATTAAAAAGCTTCTACACAGCAAAGGAAACAAGAAAGTGAAGAAACAACTCACAGAATGGGAGAAAATATTTGCAAACTACCCGTCTGATAAGGAATTAATAACCAGAATATATAAAGACAACTCTGTTGTTTCAACTCAGTTGTTGAACTCTGTTGAACTCAACAACTCAGTTGTTCCTGAAACAACTCTATAGGAAAAATCTAATAATCTCATTAAAAAATGGGCAAAAGATCTAAATATGCATTTCTCAAAAGAAGGTATACAAATGGCTAACAGGTATATGAAAGGTACTCAACATCATCAGAGAAATGCAAATCAAAACTAAAATGAGGTATTATCTCACTCTGGTTAAAATGGCTTTTATCTAAAGGAGGGCAATAACATGCTGGCAAGGATATGGAGAAAAAGGAACGCTTGTATGCAGTTGGTGGGAATGTAAATTAGTATAGCCACTATGGAGAACAGTATGGAGATTCCTTAAAAAAACTGAAAATAGAACTATCAGATGATCCATTGCTGGGTATATACCCAAAAGAAAGGAAATCTGTACATCACAGAGGTATCTGCACTCTCATGTTTATTGCAGCACTATTCATAATAGCCAGTATTTGGAATCAATGTAAGTGTTCATCAACAGACATGGATAAAGAAAATGTGGTGTATATATACACAATGGAATACTATTCAGCCATAAAAAAGAATGAGATCCTGTCATTTGCAACAATATGAGAACTGGAGGACATTATGTTAAGTGAAATAGCCAGCACAGAAAGACAGTCACATGTTCTCACTTGTTGGTGGAAGCTAGAAATTGAAACAGTTGTACTCACAGAGATAGAGAATAGAATGATGGTTACCAGAGGCTGGGAAGGGTAGTGGGGTAAGGGGAGGAAGTGAGGATAGTTAATAAGTACAAAAATGGCAGGGGTGGGGTGGCTCACGCCTGTAATCCCAGCACTTTGAGAGGCTGAGGTGGGCAGATCATGAGGTCAGGAGATCAAGACCATCCTGGCTAACACAGTGAAACCCCATCTCTACTAAAAATACAAAAAAAAAAAAAAAAATTAGTCAGGCATGGTGGCAGGCGCCTGCAGGCCTGTAGTCCCAGCTACTCGGGAGGCTGTGCAAGAGAATGGCATGAACCCGGGAGGTGGAGCTTGCAGTGAGCCAAGTGAGCCACTGCACTCGAGCCTAGGTGACAGAGCAAGACTCCGTCTCAAAAAAAAAAAAAAGTATAAAAATATAGTTAATTGAATAAGGTCTAGTATTCCATAGCACAACAGAGTGACTACAGTTGAGAATAATGTATTGTACATTTAAAAATAAATATATTATTGGAACATTTGTAACACAAAGAAATGATAAGTGCTTGAGGGGATGGATACTCCATTTATTCTCATGTGATTTTTATACACTGTATGCCTGTATCAAAATGTCTCATGTATCCCATAAATATATGTACCTACTGTGTACTCATAAAAATTAAAATAAGGCTAGGCACGGTGGCTCAGGCCTGTAATCCCAGCACTTTGGGAGGCCAAGGTATGCAGATCACTTGAGATCAGGAGTTTGAGACCAGCCTGGCCAACTTGGTGAAACTCCATCTGAACTAAAAATACAAAAAATTAGCTGGGTGTGGTGGCAGACACCTGTAGTCCAAGCTACTCAGGAGGCTGAGACAGGAGAATCGCTTGAACCCAGGAGGCCGAGGTTGCAGTGAGCTGAGATTGCACCACTGCACTCCAGCCTTGGAGACAGAGTGAGATCTCAAAAAAAAAAAAAAAAAGTAAAAATTTAAAAAATTAAACATTTTAAATTTGCCTTTTATATCCATGCTGCTTTAGCCAAACTTGTATATACCTATTTTTTATCTATTATTCTTGCAGAGCTGATTATTTTTTCATTGATGTTAATTTACTACTTAGTTGGAAATATTTGAATGCTGTTTTCTCATTCATTTTTTTGACAACCTGAAAGCAAAATGTCCTTCTTTTCATATATATTTTGCTATCCCAAACTTCCTCAGAATTGTCTTCTTGTTTATCTATTGATGGAAACCAGAATTCTGATTTTCTGTAAAGTGATGCAAAAGTTGAGTCACGTGTGTGTGTTAATAGATTTTATCTATTCACAGTGACGAGGATACTATGAAGGTTGACATTTGTAAAGGTCCAGTGCTTTTTATTGTAAATAAACTTGATGATTTTTTTTATAATTAAAGGCTTTTTCAGTTATGCTCATATTTAACAAAGGTCACCATTACTTAGGAATGCATTTTGGCACCTTTGAAACTGTAGACCTTGAGATTATTTGCATTAGAATGGGGAAGGAGTTGGTGTTTTAAAATCAGTCGTTTTTGCTGCAATTTAGTTTCATCAAAAAATTGTGATACATTATAGCCAAAAGGTGGAAACAACCCATGTCCATCAGCAGATGAATGAGTGAAAAAAAATATTGTATACCTCTATAGTGGAATAGTATTCAGCCATAGAAAGTAATGAAATTCTCATACATTATGCAACATGTATGAATCTGGAGAACATTATGTGGGGTGAAAGACACAAAAGGACAAATATCATATGAGTCTACTGATAAGAGGTACCTAGAACAACCAAATTCATAGAGACAGAAATAGTGGTTACTAGTTCCTAGAGGGAGGAGGGAACGGAGAGTTTCCATTTAATGGGTTTCTGTTTTAGAAGATGAAGTTCTAGAAATGATTAGTGGTGATAGTTGCACAACATTGTGAATATACTTGCTACCACTAAATTGTGCAGTTAAAATTGTAAATTTTATGTATATTTTATGATAAAAAATTGTGTAAAAATTGATAATCTTTTTGCACTGTACTCAAGCTATATAGGATAAAAACTAGTTACATGTGAATTTAATTTACCAATTCTAGCCCATCCAGAGGTTAAACCCATGGCCCCCAGCATGAATTAACATTTTAATCATAAACTCTCTGTGTGGCCAATGCCATGGGTAAACAAGAGGAATTTTTTTTTTTTTTTAAATACAAGGTCTCACTCTGTTGCCCAGGCTAGAGTGCTGTGACATGATCACAGCTCACTGCAACCTCAGCCTCCCAGGCTCAAGCAGTCCTTTCACCTCAGCCTCCTAAGTAGCTGGAACTACAAGTGTTTGCTACCACACTCAGCTAATTTTTAAATTTTTTTGTAGAGACGGGGTCTCACTATGTTGCCCAGGCTAGTGTTGAACTCCTGGATTCAAGTGATCCTCCCCTCCTTGATGTCCCAAAGTGCTGGGATTACACATATGAACCACTGCACCCAGCTGACAAAAGGACATTCTTAACAGCCAGAATATTCCTTTGGTTTAGTGATTATTATCTCCCTGGAGCCAGGCAAGGGGCACACCTTTCTTTAAAATGTGTAAAGTTTAAACAACTATATTAGTTTGCTAGAGTTGCTTGTAACAAACTACCACAAACTCGGTGGCTTGAACAATACAAATTTATTGGCTCACTATTCTGCAGACTAGAAGTCCGAATTTAGAGTTGCTTCCTTCTGAAGGCTGTAAGAAGAATCTGTTACATATTTCTTTCCTAGTTTCTGGTGGTTTGCTGTCAATCTTTGGCATTCCTTCGCTTGTAGACCTTGGCCTTCTCTCTGTACGTGTCTGCATCCAAATTCCCCCTTTTATAAGGACACAAAACATTGGGTTATGGACTTACCCTAATCCATTATGACCTTAACTAATTATATCTGCAGTGACCTTATTTCCAAATAAGATCATATTCTGAGATATTGGGGATTAGGATTTCAACACACAATTTTTTTTTTTTTTTGAGACAGTCTGGCTCTGTCACCTAGGCTGGAGTGCAGTGGCATGACCTTGGCTCACTGCAGCCTCCACCTCCCAGACTCAAGCGATCCTCCCACCTCAGCCTCCTGAGTAGCTGGGACTACAGGTGCATGCCACCACACCCAGTTAACTTTTTGTATTTTTTGTAGAGATGGGGTTTTACCATGTTGCCCAGGGTGTTCTCCAATTTCTGAGCTCAAGCAATGTGCCTACCTGGGCCTTCAAAGTGCTGGGATTACAGGCATGAGCCACCGTGCCTTGCCCAATATGCAAAGTTTTAGGAGACCCAGTTCAATCCATAGGAATACCCCAGACCTGCTGAGCTAATCTTTACTGCAGAGAGGGTATCCTCAGCATCGCCCCTGTTAGTACAGGCAAACTTTGTTCCTTCAGATGACTTATTGGCTGGTGTGATGGCTTCCACCTGTAATCCCAGCACTTTGAGAGGTTGAGGCGGGAGGATTGCTTGAGGATAGGAGTCCAAGACCAGCCTGAGCAACATAGCAAGACCCTGTCTCTACAAAAGAAAAAAAAGTGACTTGTCATACCTGATTAAGTAACCGTCGTTCTCAAATATAACACTTCAGATAAGTCTTTGGTTGCATAATAGATTTTTTTCAATTATATTCTAGTAGGAAAGGGGACATATTCTTATTGAACCTTTATAAATAACTATATTACTAATGAAGGGAGACTTAGTAAGAGATGGAATTCTAGGCATCAGTGAGAATCAGGTAGCATTTTTAAATAATTCCTTTTAGTTTACTCAAGCAGAGTTTTATGAAATTGTGGATAACTTTAGAAAGGAAAAATGAACACAAAATCAAAATTAAACATTATTCAAACATGTAACCATAATAAATTTTTCTTCATCAGTTCATTCTTTCTTATGTCATAATGAATTCTTATTCTGCTGGACCTTGGGTTAGCAGTTTCATGAAATGTCTGTTTCTCACCTAACAAAAAAGAATATGAGGAATCCTAATGTACTTCACTGCTACGTTTTGAAAGTTATGTAAGAGAGATCTCTTCAGAACCCTATACCCAAGTGTCTTTTCTTTGATGTATACATTGTTTCACATACCTGTTGGAATCCTTTTAATAGGGCTCTGAGACTCCTTTGTTGAAAACACAAACTGGCCTGTAGCTTGTAGGAGAGTCTTCAGGCAAGCATCAGAGCAGACAAAAACTGCTCTGGTTAATAGGTGACAGAGGCCTAAAATAACTGTGGCTAGTTTATTACTGATAATTATCAAATGATATGATCTGATGAAGATTCAGAGTAAGAATAATAATGTTTCCAAAGATGATGATTAGGCCTATTTTCAAGGAACTCAGTGACTCTTATGTCTGATATGTAAATATAGCTGAGCATAACCATTTATAGACAAAAACGAAATCTTGAGATACAACTTAATAATCTTGAGATCTAACATACCAGGTATACACAAGAATATCAAAAGAACCAGCAAGTGTAGGATCAAGCCTAGACATATTTTTATTTTTTATTTTATTTTTATAAAACTCCATGGGAGCCATGCACAGTGGCTCATACCTGTAATCCCAGCATTTTGGGAGGCCGAGATGGGTGGATCACCTGAGGTCAGGAGTTTGAGACCAACATGGTGAAACCCCGTTTCTACTAAAAATATAAAAATTAGCCAGGCATGGTGGTGCACACCTGTAGTCCCAGCTACTCGTTGGGGCTGAGGCAGGAGAATCGCTTGAACCCAGGAGGAGGAGGTTGCGGTGAGCTGAGATTGCACCATTGCACTTAAGCCTGGGCAACAAGAGCGAAACTCCATCATGAAAAAAACAACTCAATGGGTAAGCCTGAAGAACATCCCCTTTTGAGAACTACTGGCATAGAATATGTGGATTAGAAACAATAAGGTTAGAGAACCACTGGCATAAGTGAGAATTAGAGCAGTAAGGTTGTGCCAGAAAACCTTTTAAATAATAACTGAAACTAGAATTGGATAGTACTATACCCCCATTTTTTTTTTTTTTTTTTTAATTGAGGCGGAGTGTCACTCTTTTGTGCAGGCTGTAATGCAGTGGCAGGATCTCAGCTCACTGCAGCGCCCGCCTCCTGGATTCAAGCAATTCTCCTGCCTCAGCCTCCTGAGTAGCTGGAATTACAAGCAGTGCCACCACACCCAGCTAATTTTTGTATTTTTAGTAGAGATGGGGTTTCACCATTTTGGCCAGACTGTTCTCAAACTCCTGACCTCAGGTGATCTGCCTGCCTCGGCCTCCCAAAATGCTGGGATTACAGGCATGAGCCACCATGCCTGGCCTGTATGATTTTTAATTGTATTATTATTATTTATTGAGAACTTTTGGGGTTTCTTAAAAAAATATTTTCCAGCCGGGTACAGTGGCTCACGCCTGTAATTGCAGCACTTTGGGATGCCGAGGCAGGTGGATCACAAGGTCAAGAGATCAAGACCATCCTGGCCAACATGGTGGAACCCCATCTCTACTAAAAATACAGAAATTAGCTAGGCGTGGTGGCACGCACCTATAGTCCCAGCTACTTGAGAGGCTGAGGCAGGAGAATCGCTTGAACCCGGGAGGCGGTTGCAGTGAGCCAAGATCACACCACTGCACTCCAGCCTGGCGACAGAGCGAGACTTTGTCTCAAAAACAAACGAACAAAGAAAAATATTTTCTATCCATGCATGGTTGATTGAATCTGCAAATATGGAACCTATGGATACAGAGGGCTGACTATGTTTCTTCCGCCTCTTACAAGAGCACAGGTCATGGTGGATTAGGGCCTAATTTCCAAAAAGAGGAAATTTATGTTACTAAGAAACATGCAAAAATTATTACCCTCTTTAGTATCAAAGAAATGCAAATTTGAAAAGCAAGAGGATAGTAAATAAATAAAGCCTAATTTTAATAATCACCTCTTTAATGCCCTTGTCTCCAAATACAGTCACATTCTGAGGTACTCAGGATTAAAGCTTCAAACAGATCTATTTGGGTGGGGGATACAGTTCAGCTCATCATAGGAGGGCAAAAATCAAATAAGTATGAGAGGAAATGTGGATACTTCATTAAGATATAATCATAGGTGCTTGAGAAATAATACTTAGTTACCTATTTTACTACAGTGACAATAAATAAAAATAAATACAGATGATAATATGATTGAAAAGAACTTTAGCTCTTTTGTAAGTCAGGAGCCTTTGTTCTTTTTTCCTCTTAAATTTAAAGGACAATAAAGACAACATAAAGCATAGAATATTATTTTAATAAAACAGATTATTTGCTATCTAGCAGATTACACAAAAAGTAAAGAATAACATTTTATATTATAGGTATTTATCAGTAAACCAAGGGAGCAGGTCCTTCTAAATTGAGTTAACTTTGCTAAGATGTTAACCATTTTATAGCTTCTTTCAGACTCAGGTATAAACTGAGGAAAATAAAATTCATTTCCCCAGTTGTATCTTTAGTTATGCTCTTTAATATTCTACAACAAAGTGACATTTTGCTTGAGTTCAGTATTTCTATCTCAGAGGGTTCTTGAAGTCATAATGATTTTCTTTTTTTTTCTTTTTTTTTTTCGAGACGGAGTCTTGCTCTGTCACCCAGGCTAGAGTGTAGTGGAGCGATCTCAGCTCACTATAAGCTCTGCCTCCCGGGTTCTCGCCATTCTCCTGCCTCAGCCTCCCAAGTAGCCGGGACTACAGGCACCCGCCGCCACGCCCGGCTAATTTTTATTGTATTTTATTTTTTTATTTTTAGTAGAGACGGGGTTTCACTGTATGTCTCGATCTTCTGACATCGTGATCCACCCACCTCGGCCTCCCAAAGTGCTGAGATTACAAGTGTGAGCCACCGCGCCCGGCCAGTCAAAATGATTTTCATATTAATACTAAGATGTTCTATGCTAAATGTAATGCACTCAATATTGCTCATCTTCAAATAAAAAACTATTTTTTAAGTTTCTCAATTTTAAGTTCTAATATGTTAAGTATTAATGATTTTAACCCATGTAAACAAAGCCCTTTGGAGTCCTGAATAAGTGCTAAGAGTGGAAAGGGGCTCAGAGACCATCAAAACTACTCATTTTCCATGTTAAACAAAAGCACATACACAGTTGTGGCTCTATCACTGTTTTGCTTCTAAGTACAATTTACAGAATTGTGAATAGCTCAAAGACAGTGAAAGGTGGAGATAATCCTAAACAGTGCACTAATCAAGACTGTTTCTTGTGGGGCAGGGGGGGTCTATTTCAAGGTCTTCAAAATTTTCCCCGACAATGTATTTTGTAAAGAAGAAGAAGAAGGCTGCCCGGGCTGGATTGCAGTGGCGTGATCACAGCTCACTCCACCCTCGACCTCTTGGGCTCAGACTACAGGCATGCGCCACCACGCTTAACCCATTTTTAATTTTTTTTGTAGAGGCGAGGTCTTGCCATGTTGTCCAGGCTGGTCTTGAGCTCCTGGGCTCAAGTGATCCTCCTACCTTGGCTTCCCAAAGTGCTGGGATTACAGGTATGAGCTACTGTGCCCAGCGGAGAGGAATTTTAAGGACACTTTCAGATAGAGAAAGAGTGGCAAAATTGTTTAGAGTATGTATTACAGGTGGAAGATATGATGTCTGTTCATACACATTGAAACAAGGCATCACTGCTCTTTAGATAAGGGGGGAAAATTACTTGACACATGAAAATTGGGGACAAAAAGGTCAGTTTAGATCCTAATGTCACAATATGCACTAAGATAAACTATAAATGAATTAAAGAGTAAATACTTCTTAAGACAAGAAGATATGAGTTGAGGATGGGAAAAGCCTTTCTCAGCATATATGCTATGAAAGTTGTAAAGAATTAGATAAATTTGTTTAAATGGAAAAGTAAATGTTCTGTGAGTCAAAATTAAGCAAATAATTATTTGGAAAAAATATTTGTAGCAATTACAACCTAAGGTTAATATCCTGAATATCTAAAGTGCCCATACATATTAATGAAAAAAAAAAACAAGACAGCTAATAGATAAATAAGACAAACAATAAATAAAGGAAATTAATGGAAGTTCCTAAAAGAAGAAATTTATATTACTAAGAAACATGCAAAAATTATTACCCTCTTTAGTATCAAAAAAATGCAAATTTGAAAAACAAGAGGACAGTAAATAATTGTAACAGATCAAGCATTAATCCTCTCTTTCCTGTTATAAGGTAACTGTATAATAGATAGGGAGAAACTAATGCTTCAGCTACAATATGAAGTAATGCTAACACATAATTTTTCAACCTACAGTGAATGAGCATCAATGCCTACTACCACCACAAAAAAGAATTCAGTGAAAATTCTTCTCAAAGGAATTATGTGTTTCCCGATGGAACTACTCTCCTGCCTCCATGTAGTAGTTTTACTGAAATAACCAAACGGTGATTGAAACCTGTCTAGATTCAACCACCAATTTACAGAACAGAAGTCCAAGCCAAATGTTAGGAGAAACCACAAAGATAAAGTCAGCAAAATCCAGTCTGCATAAAGTTATACAGGACAAATGACTAGGTTTCTCAAACTTTTTCAAGTAGTGATTAAAAGGAAATTAAGGATAGGATGCAGTGGCTCACACCTGTAATCCCAGCACTTTGGGAGGCTGAGGTGGGCAGATCACTTGAGGTCAGGAGTTCGAGACCAGCCTGACCAAAACGGTGAAACCCCATCTGTACTAAATACAAAAATTAGATGTGGTGGTGGGCGCCTGTAATCTCAGTTACTCGGGAGGCTGAGGTTGCAGTAAGCCGAGATCATGCCACTGCACTCCAACCCGGGCGACAGAGTGAGAACTGTCTCAAAAAATAAAAATAAGGCCAGGTGCAGTGGCTCACACCTGTAATTCTGACACTTTGGGAGGCCGAGGTGGGCGGATCACCTGAGGTTGGAGTTCGAGACCAGCCTGACCAACATGGAGAAACCCCGTCTCTACTAAAAATAAAAAATTAGGTGTGGTGGCCCATGCCTGTAATCCCAGCTAATTGGGAGGCTGAGGTGGGACAATCGCTTGAACTTGGGAGATGGAGGTTGCGGTGAACCAAGATCGCGCCACTGCACTCCAGCCTGGGCAACAAGAGTGAAACTCCGTCTCAAAAAAATAAATAAATAAATAAAAAGAAATAAATAAAAATAAAAAAAGGAAATTAAGGAAACTTAACTTTTGGTACCTAACTCATAGCCTCCAGAAACCCATTCATGTACTGTAGATTAGTCAACCATCTTGTAGGGAATTGTTTATAGAGGGCACAATCACATTTTAAGAGGAAATAAATAACATCCTGCTAAATCTTTTGAGGAAATGAGCAATTCCATATAGATTTGTGAGAATTATTTAGAAAAAAGATTTTAGATTGAATAATTGGCTTATTTAATAAAGATTTACCCTTTTATTCTATTCTTAAAACTTGTTTTTGGCCTTAGGGTATTCTTGTGACTTACGGAAAATTTGATAGTAATTATCAAATTATTGTTCTAAACTCTGAAGCTCATTTTTGGTATAACCTAGATAACAATTGTTTATTTGTATGGACAGGTATTTACTGATTTCTTTTACAAATAAAACATTGTGCTTGCTTGTAAGGAATAATCAAGGAAATTAACATGTGGTCATTTCCTTGAAAAGAATGGATAATTCTGTAGCAGCCATGGTCACAAATAATACAAGGTGAAGAATTAGTCAACTAAGGAATGGGAATAGGATAACAGGGATAGACTATGGACTAGCCAAGCAATATTTTTGGTAATAGATACTCTTTCCAGTTTGGGGAGCAGAAGAAAAGAAAAAAAAGGAGGCCCGGAATATCCTTTTCAAAATAAACTTTGTTGCCCCTTCATTATTCCTAATAAATTTGCTTATTAATGTATTCACTTTGGGGCCTAATTTGGCTTTTACTGACACATAGCTGCCAACAAAGAGCTGTATGTATTATCTTGTACACCTATATTGAAAAAAAAAGTTCTTTACTCCAGAAGTTTTAATTTTTGTTTGCTGTTTCTTTTTAAGAATAATTTTTTTTTTTTTAAGAGATGGGTCTTGCTATGTTGCTTGCTGGAGTGCAGTGGCTAGTCACAGATGCAGTCATAGCATACTGCAGCTTTGAACTGGGCTCAAGCCATCCTCCTGCCTCACCCTCCCAAGTAGCTGGGACTACAGACACGTGCCACTGTAGCCCAGTTCAATTCTTTTTTTTTTTTTTTTTTTTGAGGTGGAGTCTTACTCTCTGGCCCAGGCTGGAGTGCAGTGGGGTGATCTCGGCTCACTGCAACCTCTGTCTCCTGGGTTCAAGCGATTCTCCTGTCTCAGCCTCCCAAGTAGCTGGGATTACAGGCACACACCACCACGCCTGGCTAATTTTTGTATTTTTAGTAGAGATGGGGTTTCACTATATTGGCCAGGCTGGCCTCGAACTCCTGACATCAAATGATCCTCCCACCTCAGCCTCCCAAAGTGCTGGGATTACAGGCATGAGCCACTGTGCCTCGCCAAGAATAAATACTCTTGATTTTTATTTCCTTCTAGCTATCTTTTGTAGCTTTTGTTCTATTTTTTTTAATCATTTTTGGTTTAAACTGAAATATACTGAGATGCAGATTAGAAAAAGCTTTTTCTCTTGGTGCAGGGCAGAAGAAAGGCTTGTAAACTTCACCAAATGCTGCTTATGCTTGTGGGATCGTTTAATGTTCATCATTTGGTCAGTCTCATCCCCATAGCAGTCAGAATATTTCAAGTCACTTTATACCATGAAGTCCATGAATGGGAGGCCTTATTAAATAAGATGATTATGTGAAAATCTAATGGCATATTGATGCTCTGAAATATGTTATATAAATCTTGGCTTTTAATTTTTTACATTTTTATTACAGATTCTGAAGAATATTTCTGTGTAAAAAGAATTTTCTCAGGGGGAGATCAAAGCTTTTCACATTACTCTAGTCCCCAGGTAATAATATAGTCATGTAAATAATTAAATAGCTCCAATAATTTTGACAAATTTTAAAAACCCATTATTAATGTTCTTTATATGTTACAAAGTAATTGCCTTAGTTTTTTTCCCCTTAAGTCTACAGAATAAGTTTTTTCTGATCTATTTGATAGGTTTTTGTTTCAGGTGTTCAGTAGAGATTTAATTCTGTTTAAAAAACAAATATATGGTGGGAATTTCTTGGTTTTTGAGTTATATATAATATCTCTTCCCTCTGACTAATCTTATTTGAAAATTTAGAACTGTGGGCCACCAGATGACTTCAGATGTCCCGATCCGACAAAGCAGATCTGGACAGTGAATGAAGCTCTAATTCAGAAATGGCTGAGCTATCCTTCTGGAAGGTTTCCTGTGGAGATAGCCAAGTAAGAAAAGCATTTTGGGCCAGGCACAGTGGCTCATGCCTGTAATCCCAGCACCAGGCAGATTGCCTGAGCCCAGGAATTGGAGACCAGCCTGGGCAACATGGCAAAACCCTGTCTCTACAAAAAAATACAATTAGCTGGGCGTGGTGGTACACACCTGTGGTCTCAACTCCTTGGGAGGCTGAGGTGGGAGGATCAGCTGAGCCCAGGAGGTCAAGGCTGCAGTGAGCTGAGATTAACACCATTGCACTGTAGCCTGGGCAACAAAGTGAGAACTTGTCTCCAAAAAAAAAAATCCATGGATATTTTTAAAGATCTTAATTAAATATGTATAAGTTGTAGTTCTCTCATGTGCATAGAGATATGTTAAATGATAACAAAATATTTAATGTAGCCATTTTAGGATTGGCCTTGAAATGTGTTCCTTCTGGTTTTATAATGGTCACTATCTTAACTTTTATACTTTCTGGAAGACTTGAATATTATTTCTTTCTTGAATATTTTGTTAACTTGCCTAGTAGCACTTAAGATGTTATTTGTTTTTTGTTGGTATTTGGGATGATGGGTTGTATTTGAAAAGCTATTTTGTTTCTCTAGCTTGTTTTCCAAAACTATAATTTTTCTGAAAATCCCAAAGGCATCCCAGATTAGGCTCACTGCCAATATAAAATGTTTAAAATTTTTTTAAATTAAAAAAACTTTTTACATGAACATACACACTTAATTTTTAAAATTCCATGTTTTAAAGCAGATAACATTGGATAAATGGATGAAAGTAATATTTAAGAAAGTCTAGAATAAACAGTAATACCTTTATCAAGTATTATTTTATCAGTCTTTAGCAATTTATGTAATTCTGATTCATCAATTGGGTGTTAGAGGAGTGCTTTGTAGCATTAAACATTAGATTAATTATTCATTTTAATTCTTTTTTAAGAAAGGGTAAACAATTAAATTTCTAATTCTGTGATTAAAAAAACTTTTTTAAATTTTTTAGTGAGATAGATGGAACGTTTTCTTCCTCTGGTTGCCTAAATGGAAGTTTTTTAGCTGTTAGGTAAGTGGCAATTCTTTAATATGCTGAAATTTTCAAATTTATTGTCTTAAATAGTATATCAAATTAAAAAATGAAATAATTTAAAATTTTTATTCTATTTTTTTTTTTCTTTTCTGTTTTTTAGCAATGATGATCACTATAGAACAGGTACCAGATTTTCAGGGGTTGATATGAATGCTGCTAGGCTTTTATTCCACAAACTTATACAACCTGATCATCCGCAGATATCTCAGCAGGTCTGTTTTTAAAGTATTATGTTTACAGTATTATCTGTTGATTTTGTTTTGTTTTATACGTTTATAGCCTAATTTACTTTGCAGTTTCACAGACTCTTACGATGTGCTTTTAAAATAAGATTTTATTTTAAAGCATTTGTAATTTAGCTGTCAAAGATCTATAAATCTTTTCAGATGTTTGAAGCAGACCCTGAATTACTTAACCTTACCATGTTGCTTAAGTTTGTGTATGGTTATAGAGGTAGAGAGTTTAAATTGAGACTTGTACACGTGATTTTTTAAATTCTCCAAGCAATGCTTAGGCATTAATTTTCATTGTGCTCCAAAGTATATTCATTGTAAGACATTGTCTTTCTTTTTTCTTCTTCACCATTTCATATTTGCTGTAGTGCAAAATTTTCCTTTTCTTTCTTTTCTTCCTGCCTTCCTTTTTTTTTTTTTTTTTCTTTGAAAGTGTATTCATTTTAAATGAAGTAGGTTTTACTTTTTGTCAAAATATAGGTGGCAGCTAGTTTGGAAAAGAATCTTATTCCTAAACTGACTAGCTCCTTACCTGATGTTGAAGCATTGAGGTTTTATCTTACTCTACCAGAATGTCCCCTGATGAGTGATTCCAACAATTTCACAACAATAGCAATTCCCTTTGGTACAGCTCTTGTGAACCTAGAAAAGGCACCACTGAAAGTACTTGGTAAGAATTCTAATATTTTTTCTTTTGAAACCTTTTCTCTTTAAATGAAAATGCTCATAAGTTCTTTTGCCATTTGCAGTTCTGCTGCCCTGCTTATTTGACACTGTCTTAGGGAAAAATGAACCTGTTTTTCCTTTTCTTGCTTTTGTCTAGTCTTTTGATTCTAGTTGTTGGAGTTGTTGAAAGAAAAACATGTTAGATATAGAAGTTCAATTAAACGTAACAGCAGAGACAGTATTAGGAAAGTTAAAAACTGTTACCCATATTCCTTTCCCTCATCGCCTTTAGTATAATCTTGCTATTAAAGAAGTAAAGGAGGAGGAACAATTAAAACTGAACAAACATGGGCTTTAAATCTTCTTGGAACCCTGATATAAGCCCATTATCTTGTGTTTCCTTCACTTGCTAATTTCATGATATTTGATTTTATTTTTCTGCCTATAGACTAGATTTTATTGCTCATCTGATCTTGCACTTCTATCTCTTACTGTTCTGGTTTTTTGGCCTAAAGTTTTCTCACTTTAATTTTTCTAATTGTCTAGATTTTATCTCTATTTCCTGGCCTTTATACTTTTTTTGCTACATTTAACCCAGTGCTTTTCTTTCTAATGGTATTTGTTAGATATGTGGAGCTGAGATATGTAGAAGTAATAATGTCAGTACAAGAACTTTAAAGCTGAGGGTAAATGGAGGAAGCAACAAGCAAGGGGTAGAATATGGGAATCTGAGGGAAAAAGAGTCAAGCAGGGACTGAAAAGAGTATTGCTTTCCTGTTGTCAGAAGTTTTTGTATTCTTTCTGCCTGCTTCATAGGATTGAAGTGTTTGTACTTAGTAACTACAAATAGTGAATGTGGGGAAGGACCCATATGTTACACTTTACATTGTTCAGCTTCTGTATTTGATCTTCAGGAGTACCTTGCATTTTAAAGGTAGTGGTTCACAATATTTCAACCATATATTAAATTGAAAGATAAAAGTTAGAAAGATCCTTTAGTATTAGAGCAATACAATTTAAAGAATGTTTTGTTTAAAAATTGAAACTGTAATTTTCAAAACATTTTTTAAAAACTGGTTTTAATATTAGGTATAGTGGTGAGTTTTTTATATAACTTAGGAAACCAAGAATATAAATTCAACAAGACTTTCACACTTTATTTTTGCTTTTGAGAGCTTTTCGGACAATATTGTTTAACTTGGTCGGGGGGAGGTTTATAAACCTTAGAAATGTTACATAAGATATTGTGTTATATGCATCTTTCTGGGGTTTTCTCAGGGTTAACAACTACTGTTTCAGAAAAAAGTCAGTATGATTTTGAAAATTGTGATTTTTTTAAAAATTCATTTTATTTGCATGTTCACTTTTTAATAACAGAAAACTGGTGGTCAGTACTTGAACCTCCACTATTCCTCAAGATAGTAGAACTTTTTAAGGAAGTTGTGGTACATCTTTTGAAACTCTACAAGATCGGTATTCCCCCTTCTGAAAGAAGAATTTTCAACAGTTTTCTTCATACTGCATTAAAGGTTTTAGAAATACTACATAGGGTATGTCCAATCGTTCCTTTATTTTCCTCTTTCCCCATTCCTATTAACAGATTGATACTGTTCATTTTAACATTAATCTATTAAAGATTTAGATTGGCAAAAACAATGCATATTATAGAAATTTGGAAAAGTTATCTATACTTTCTCTTAAAAGAAGTAATAAACCTGTCCTTTGGAGCTCTGGTCTTACCTGACTTTGTTAGGCATGTATAGATAACTTATCCATAGTTGGGCAGAACAATAACATACTAATGAGTTAGAATTCTCCTTATATTTACTTATGAAGAATATAATTTGTTAGTTTGCATTATATGGTTTTTGTTAGCTATAAGTGGTTATCCTGTTAAAGAGATTGGGTCCTAGTTGTAATTATGAACATTAAAACTTGTGTTCTTTTGCTGTAGGGTACTAATGGCCTCAAAGTAGAACATTTCATTTGAAACAAATGACTAATTTAAAATTGGAACCATATGTAATTCATTAATTTACCTATTGTTCTTCCCTGCCCTTCTTCCCAGTGTAACAAATAGTACCCTTTACACTTGTAGCAGTTCAAAGTTATATGAAGAAGTAGACTCTGAGCTGTTTCATTAAAGATGGATTTTCATCCCTGACAGTTGGTAGGTATACCTCTGTTATGCCATTTGGTTTTCTCAAGTTGCTATTTAGATGAGACATGACCTAAGGGAGAAGCGTATATTTCTAACCTATGGAATGACTAAAAAACCCACATGAACCTTTAATCTTTAGTTTCTTCTCCTTAACAGCTTCTTTGCATTTTCAGACCCTCTTGCCTAGTGCTAAGGTAAATAATAAAGGGATAAAGGAGATAATCCATCTGTTCTTTGTCTAAGAACAAACCTTTACCGGCCATTTATTTTCCTATTTTAGTGAAGCTCCTGGGTATTTTTCTCAACTACTTAACTTTCTGGACTTACTTTTTTCTTTGGTATTTAGTATGGCCAAGATTCCTAGAAAAACAACTCATTTCTCTTCATTTTGATTGACGAAATCATAGCCATGTATTTCCTAGGGAAACAGGTCATTCTTATGTTTGCCTTTACCCAGAACAGGGCTTTCTTTTAGCATATCAGGGTCCAGGTCTGCAGTAAACAGTTATTAAGAAGATTCTCTAACTACATGAGATGGGTCTCTACCTTTCTGTGTACTGTTTGCCGAGGATTCAAGAGATTAATTAGATTGTTTCTTTTCTCTGGACTTCATCCTACTACTTTGGTGAACAATCCCTTTTCAGCTGGACCCTATTACCAAATAATTACTCATTCTGTGCTTTCATTATCTGCTTATCTTTATTCCCCCCTTTAAAAAATACTTTTTTTTCTTAGCTTGTCTTTTACCTCGAGAAAATGGAAGGGGCAGAGAAGGGGGGGATATTGAACATTTTTTCTTTCAAACTATAGGCAGAACTTAAGCAAGTAAGTTAAATTACCTGCCTAGCTCAGTAACTTCAGTCTCAACTAAGGAAGAACTTGATAGAGTTTCATCTTCAAAGACCTTTTTGATGGACTCATTCTAAATACTAGAATCTTCACATCTTGATGGTTGAAGGGGAAGGGAAAATTTATTGCTTGCTAACCACTAACCACTAGAACCTCCTTTGTCTGTAGTTCATGTGAATACTCTAGATATATTTAACTTTAAAACCCTATATGGTCAGTATTTTGCCCCTTTTCATAGACTGGAAAAATGAATGTCCACATTTATATCAGCAGATATAGTAGTATAATCTGTTTAGAAGGGGGTTTGATTTTATTTTATGCCCCTAGATCTAGAAGTTCATATTCTAGATCACATACAGTATTATATTATAGGCGCTGGACTAGGAATCAAAAAGATCATATTTCTAACCCATCTGTGTTGCTTCCTACCACTGTGATTTTGAAGAAGTCTTTTTCTTTATCCCATATGCAAATGAAGAATTATCTATAAGGATTGAAATACCAGCCATGATAGTTTTCCAAGATTTATGTATTGTTTACATTATACAATATGGGCTGGGCGTGATGGCTCATGCCTGTAATGTAATCCTAGCACTTTGGGTGGTGAGGCGAGCGGATCACTTGAGATCAGGAGTTTGAGACCAACCTGGCCAACATGGTGAAACCCCGTCTCCACTAAAAATACAAAAAAAAATCAGCTGGGTATGGTGGTGCATGCCTGTAATTCCAACTACCCAGGAGGCTAAGGCAAGAGAATTGCTTGAACCCAGGAGGCAGAGGTTGCAGTGAGCTGAGATCATACCACTGCACTCCAGCCTGGGCAAAAGAGTGAGACTCCGTCTCAAAAAAATAAATAATACAATATATGTAAGTTATTATATATTCATAAGGCAGTGATTTTGTTACCACCACCACTTGAATGGAAAACCACTACTTTTGACTTGAAGAAATTATTGGGTTATGAGGAAACTGGGTTCTTGTTTGCAGTAGTTACACAGTCAAAAGCAGGATGATACTGGTATGACTTTCTTAAACATCTCTTTTTGGGAGGCTTTAGAGCAGTGAATTATCTTTCTTCTATGCCTTAGAGGAAACTTTGCTTCATCCTGCTGTGCCATAAATAGGTATCTGTAGATATGAACTATGAGGGACGATTTATTTGTATCATTCAAGAAACCTATTACTATCAAAACTTGTTTATTCAAAGACACCTTGTATCTGACAGCTGCCTATATTCCTTCCCTCTGCTCTGTGGTTAAGAATTAAGGGGAATTTCCTCAGTTTTCTTCTTTCTCTAACTCTGGAGGATGATTATGAACCAGAGAACTGGACTTTGTGTTCCCTATTCATTTCAGGATTTATGGATGCACTTGTTCCTCCCATATGTCATGTCCTTTGGAAAGTTTTTGAATTAAAAATCTTTTTCAGTGCTCCAAATGGCATCATAAGAAAATACCTTTGGTACCTGCTGTCAGGAATGGATGTATTATCAGCTAAATGAGTTTACTGGCAAATAATTGGGTTATTTAGTAGTTTCCAAGTTCCACGTAGTACATTATAGACATGCTGGTATGCCAAAAGAGAAGCCTTACTTGGTCTGTCTAGCCTAGTTGCTACATATTTGTGCTGATCTAAATCAGTGGTTTTCAAACTATTTTCTGCGGAACCCTTAAATAAAACCAAACAGATAAAACATACTCACCATAACCACCCTTGAACTGAGGTTTTTAAGCAAGAATACTAAACTTTAATTAAAATGTGAAATAAAAGTGTTATAATCAAACTTATATAGGTTTTATTTTGTACATTTAGGCAATAATTGTAAACATATAAGTTGTTTTGAACTTCTACCGTGTGACTTCTTTTTAAAATTCATTTTGCAAATAGAGTGCCTACTATGTGCTTATTATTATATTAGATATTAGTGATGTAGTGATAAAGAAAAGACATGATTTCTGCCCTTGTTGAGCTTACAATATTGAGAGATTGTCTGAACTTTTTGGTCTTTATGTTACAGCATGGTAAGTACTAGATTAGGGAAAATGCAGAGTGCTATGAGAACACTTGGGAGGGCATGTAACTATGAAGGACTAAGGAAGACTTCCTGGAGAAAATGATGGCTGATTGAACCTTATCTACCATGCGAATATATTATTTTTATTCTAACATTAACATTTCTTTTCAAAAACGTATATATCATATCAGCAAGATATACAAACTGCAAACACTGGTTGCGTTTCTTTAATTTTTTTTTAATTCTTAATTTTTGTGAGTACATAGTAGGTATATCTTTATGGGGTACATGAGATGTGCTATGAAATACTAGGTTTGGCCGGGTGTGGTGGTTCACGCCAGTAATGTAACCCTGGCACTTTGAGAGGCTGAGGCCGTTGGATCACTTGAGGTCAGGAGTTCAAGACCAGCCTGGCCAACATGGCGAAACCCCATCTCTACTAAAAATTACAAAAATTAGTTGAGTGTGGTGGCACGTGTCTGTAATACCAACTATTCAGAAGGCTGAGGCAGGAGAATTGCTTGAACCCAGGAGGTGGAGGTTGCAGTGAGTCGAAATCGTGCCATTGCACTCCAGCCTGGGCAACAGAGTGAGACTCTGTCTCAAAAAAAGAAAAACCTAGGTCTTACTCATGTTTTTTTTAATATTTTTATTTTTATCTATTAGCCTTCCCAACCTCATCCATGCCCCTGCCTCTCCACTACCCTTCCCAGCTTCTGGTAACCATTCTTCTACTCTGTGTCTCCATTAGATCCTACAAATAAGTGAGAACATGCGATATTTGTCTCTGTGCCTGGCTTATTTCACTTAAATAATGTCCTCCAGTTTTGTCCATGTTGTTGCACGTGACACAGGAATGTCACTCTTTTTTTTTTTTTTTTTTTTTTTTTGAGATGGAGTCTTGCTCTGTCGCCCAGGGTGGAGTACAGTGGCGTGATCTCGGCTCACTGCAGCCTCTACCTCTCAGGTTCAAGCAATTCTCTGCCTCAGCCTCCCGAGTAGCTGGGACTACAGGCATCTGCCACCACAACTGGCTAATTTTTTGTATTTTTAGTAGAGATGGGGTTTCACCACGTTGGCCAGGCTGGTCTCGAACTCCTGGCCTCAAATGATCCACCTGCCTCAGCCTCCCAAACTGTTGGGATTACGGGCGTGAGCCACCAAGCCTGGCCAGAATAGTACTTCATTGTGTATAAATACCACATTTTCTGTATTCGTTCTTTTTTTTTTTTTTTTTTTTGAGATGGAATCTTGCTCTATTGCCAGGGCTGGAGTGCAGTGGCACAATCTCAGCTCACTGCAACCTCCATCTCCCAGGTTCAAGCAATTCTGCTGCTTCAGCCTCCTGAGTAGCTGGGATTGCAGGCTTACACCACCATGCCCAGTTAATTTTTGTATTTTTTTTTTTTTTTTGAGACAGAGTCTTGCTCTGTTGCCCAGGCTGGAGTGCAGTGGCGCGAACTTGGCTCACTGCAAGCTCCGCCTCCTGGGTTCATGCCATTCTCCTGCCTCAGCCTCCCGAGCAGCTGGGACCACAGGCGCCTGCCACCACGCCTGGCTAATTTTTTTTTATTTTGTATTTTTAGTAGAGACGGGGTTTCACCGTGTTAGCCAGGATGGTCTCTATCTCCTGACCTTGTGATCCGCCCACCTCAGCATCCCAAAGTGGTGGGATTACAGGCACGAGCCACAGTGCCCGGCCTTATTCATTCACCTATTGATGGACACTTAGATTGCTTCCAAATCTTGGCAATTGTGAACAGTGTAGCAGTAAACCTGGTAGTGCAAATACCTGTATGATATACTGCTTTCCTTTCTTTTGGGTAGCTCCTCAGCAGTGGGATTGCTAGATCATGTGGTAGCTCTATTGTTAGTTTTTTGAGGAACCTCCAAATTGTTCTCCATAATGGTTGTACTAATTTACATTCTCACCAACAATGTACGAAGGTTCCCTTTAGTCCACATCCTTGTCAGCATTTGTTATTGCCTGTCTTTTGGATAAAAGCCATTTTAACTGGGGTGAGATATCTTACTGTAGTTTTGATTTGCATTTCACTGGTGTTCGGTGGTATTGAGCGCCTTTTCATATGCCCGTTTGTTTTTGTTTTTGTTTTTGTTTGCTCAGTGCAACCTCCGCTTCCTGGGTTCAAGCAATTCTCCTGCCTCAGCCTCCCAATTAACTGGGACTACAGGCCCACGCCACCATGCCCGGCTAATTTTTTGTATTTTAGTAGAGACGGGGTTTCACCGTGTTGCCCAGGCTGGTCTCGAACTCCTGAGCTCAGGTGATGCACCCGTCTCAGCCTCCCAAAATGCTGGGATTACAGGCATGAGCCACTGCACTCTGCCGCCTGTTTGGTATTTTTATGTCTTCTTTTGAGGAATGTCTATTCAACTCTTTTGCCCATTTTTTAAATTGGATTATTGCATTTTTTTCTATAGAATTGTTTCAGCTCCTTATATATTCTGGTTATTAATCCCTTGTCAGATGATTAGTTTGCAAATATTTCCTCCCATTCTGTTTGTTGACTGTTTTCTTTGCTGTGTAGAAGTTTTTTAATTTAATGTAATCCCATTTGTCCACTTTTGCTTTGGTTGCATGTGCTTGTGGGGCATTAGGAAATTTTTGCCCAGACCAATGTCCTGGAGAGTTTCCCCTAATGTTTTCTTAAGTAGTTTCATAGTTTGAGGTCTTAGATTTAAGTCATTAATCATTTTGATTTGATTTTTGTATATAGTAAGAGATAGGGGTCTAGTTTGATTCTTCTTCATACAGATATTCAGTTTTCCCAGTACCATTTATTGAAGAGACTGTCTTTTGTCCAGTGTATGTTCTTGGTTCTTTTGTCAAAAATGAGTTCATTTTAGGTGTGTAGATTTGTTTCTAGGTTCTCTATTCTGTTCCATTGGTTTATGTGTCTGTTTTCATGCCAGTACCATGCTCTTTTGATTACTATACCGCTGCACTATAATTTGAAGTCAGGTAATATGATTCCTCCCAGTTTTGTTCTTTTTGCTTAAGATAGCTTTGACTATTCTGGGTCTTTTGTGGTTCTGTGTAAATTTTAGGATTGTGTTTCCTATTTCTGTGATCAATGTCATTGGTATTTTGGTAAGGATTGCAATGAATCTGTAGATTGCTATAGGTGGTATGGACATTTTAACAATATTGAACATGGAATATCTTCCATTTTTTGTGTCCTCTTCAATTTCTTTGATAGTTTTTCTTTTTTTCTTTTGAGACGGAGTTTCACTGTGTTGCCTAGGCTGGAGTAAGTACGGTGGCCTGATCTCGGCTCACTGCAACCTCCACCCCCCCGATTCAAGTGATTCTCATGTCTCAGCCTCCCAAGTAGCTGGGATTACAGGCCACGCCAGGCTATTTTTTAGTAGAGATGGGGTTTCGTCATGTTGACTGGGCTGGTTTTGAACTCCTGGCCTCAAGTAATCCACCCGCCTTGGCCTCCCAAAGTGCTGAGATTACCCGGTGTGAACCACCATGCCTGGCCTATTTCAGTTTTATTGAATGGTTTAAGACTTGTTTTATGACATAACATATGGTCTGTCTTTGAGAGTGATCCATGTGCTAAGGAGAACAATGTTTATTCTGCAGCCATTGGATGAAATGTTCTGTAAATATGTGTTTGGTCCATTTGGTCTATAGTGCAGATTAAGTCTGATGTTTCTTTGTTGGTTTTCTGTCTGTACATCTCTGTCCAGTGCCCAAAGTGGAGTGTTGAAGGCTTCAGCTATTACTGTACTGAGGTCTATTTCTCTCTTTAACTCTAATAATATTTGCTTTGTATGTCTAGGTGCTCCAATGTTGGGTGCATATATGTTTACAATGATTATATCCTCTTGCTAATTTGACCACTTTATCATTATATAGTGACCTTCTTTGTCTCTTCTTACACTTTTGTAATCTATTTTCTCTGATATGGTAGCTACTCCTGCCCTTTTGGTTAACACTGGCATGGGATATCTTTTTCCATCCCTTTATTTTGAGTCTGTGTGTCTTTATAAGTGAAGTGTGTTTCTTGTAGGCAACAGGTCATTTGGTCTTATTTTTCTATTCATGCAGCTTTATGTCTTTTGATTCATGAGTTTAGTTCATTTACATCCAATGTTATTGATAAGTAAGGACACACTCCTGCTATTTTGTTACTCATTTTCTGGTGGTTTTGCAGTTTTCTCTTCCTTTTTTTTTCTTGCTGTTTTGTTTTTAGTGAAGGTGATTTTCTCTGGTGATATGATTTAGTTTTTGCTTTTTATTTTTTGTGTATGCGTTATATGCTTTTGGTTTCAGGTTACCATGGGGCTTGCAGATACTATCTTATAACCCATTATTTTAAATTGATAACAACTTAACACTGTTTGTATAAACCAATAAGCAAAAAGAAGAGTAATGAAAACTCTACACCTTAACTTTGTACTCCTGCTTTTTAACTTTTTGTTGTTTCTATTTATATCTTATACTCTGTTTTGAAAAGTTGTTGTAGTTGTTATTTTTGATTGGTTAATTGTTTATAGTCTTTCTACTTAAGAGTAGTTTACACACCATAATTACAGTGTTGTAATATTCTGTATTTTTCTGTATACTATTGAGTTTTATACCTTTAGATGATTTGTTATTGCCCATTAATGTTTTTTTCTTTCAGATTGAAGACCTCCATTTAGCATTTCTTATTCCACAGGTCTAGTGTTGATAAAATTCCTCAGCTTTTGTTTGTCTAGGAAAATATTTGTCTTTCAGGGTGGGGTGCGGTGGCTCATGGCTATAATCCCAGCACTTTGGGAGACTGACGCGGGTGTATCACCTGAGTTCGGGAGTTCGAGACCAGCCTGACCAACATGGAGAAACCCCGTCTCTACTAAAAATACAAAATTAGCCAGGCATGGTGGCGCATGTCTGTAATCCCAGCTACTTGGGAGGCTGAGACAGGAGAATCATGCCAGTACCATGCTGTTTTGATGACTATCTGGAAGGCGAAGGTTGTGGTGAGCCGAGATTGCACCATTGCACTCCAGCCTAGGCAACAAGAGCGAAACTGTATCTCAAAAAAAAGTATTTATCTTTCATGTTTGAAGGATATTTTCACTGGATAAATTTTTCCTTCAGTACTTTAAATGTCATGGCATTCTCTCCTGGCCTGTAAAGTTTGCCCTGAGAAGTCTGCTGCCAGCATATTGGCACACCATTGTATGTTATTTGTTTTTTTCTCAGACAGGTTTTTTTTTTCTTTTTTTTTTTTCTTTTTTTTTTCTCTTTTTGAGATGGAGTCTTGCTCTGTCGCCCAGGCTGGAGTGCAGTGGCACTATCTCGGCTCACTACAAGCTGCACCTCTCAGGTTCACGCCATTCTCCTGCCTCAGCCTCCTGAGTAGCTGGGACTACAGGTGCCCACCGCCACACCCGGCTAATTTTTTTATATTTTTAGTAGAGACGAGGTTTCACCGTGTTAGCTGGGATTATAGGTGTGAGCCACTGCGCCCAGCTCTTGTTTTTTTCTCTTTCTGTTTTCAGGATCCTTGGTTTATCATTGACCTTTGGAAGTTTGATTATTAAATGTCTTCAAAGAGTCTTATTTGGATTAAGTCTGCTTGGTGTTCTACAGTCTTCTACTTGGATATTGATATCTTTTTCTATGTTTGGGAAGTTCTCTGTCATTATCTCTTTGAATTAATTTTCTGCCCCATCTATCTCCTCTTTAAGGCCAGTAACTTAGATTTGCCCTTTTGGGCCTTTTTTCTAGATTCTGTAGGCATGCCTTATTGTTTTTTATTCTTTTTTCTTTTGTCTCCTCAGCTCACTAATTCTTTCTTCTGCTTGATCAATTCTCCTATTAAAAGACTCTGAGACATTCTTCGGTATGTCAATTACATTTTTTCAGCTCCAGAATTATTGCTTCATTCTTTTAAATGATTTCAATCTCTTTGTTAAATTTATCTGGTAGAATTCTTTCTCTGTATTATCTTGAATTTCTTTGAGTTTCCTCAAAATAGCTATTTAGAATTCCCTGTCTGAAAGGTCATGTGTTTCTTTTTCTCCAAGATTTGTCTTTGGTGCCTTATTTTGTTCATTTGGTGAGGTCATGTTTTCCTGGATGGTCTTGATAACTTAACAGATGTTCCCCTCTGTCTGGGCATTAAAGAGTTAGAGTTACATATTTATTGTAGTCTTCGCAGTTTGGACTTGTGTGTCTTCGTGCTTCTTGGAAAGGCTTTCCAGATATTCAGAAGGACTTGGATGTTGTCATCGCTTAGAAGCTGTATCTGCTTTAGTTGGCACCCCACACCTAGTAATGCTGTGGTTCTGGCAGACTCATAAATGTACTGCCTTGATGGTCTTGGACAAGGTCTGGAAGAATTCTCTGAATTACCAGGCAGAGACTCTTGTTCCTTCTCTTTCCTTACTTTTTCCAAAACAAACTTTGTCTGTTCTGAGGCACCTGGAGCTGGGGGTGGAGTGACACAAGCACCCCTGTGGCGATGCTACCACCAGTGGGACTACACTGGATCAGACCTGAAACCAGCACAGCACTGGGTCTCACCCAAGGCCTGTTATAACAACTTCCTGGCTACTGACTATCTTCACTCAAGGTGCTGGCGCTCTACAATCACCAGGTGGCAAAGCCAGCCTGGCCTGTGTCCTTCCCTTCAGGGCAGCTAGTTTCCCCAGGCCCTTGGTGACTCCAGAGGTGCTGTCTGGGAGCCAGGGACTAGAGTGAAAAACCTTAGAAGTCTACCTGGTGTTCTGTTGTACTGCAGCTGAGCTGGCCCTCAAACCACAAAATAGTCCTTACCACTCAACCCTCCCCTTTGCAGAGGAACACCCCGGACCTCCCCTTGGCCACTGTCACCAGGGGCCTGTGGGGAGTACTGCCAGAATACTGCCAGTGTTTCCTTGAGGCCCAAGGGGTTTTTTTGTTTGTTTGTGTTTGGAGACGGAGTCTCCTGTCGCCCAGGCTGGAGTGCAGTGACGCAATCTCAGCTCCTCCATCTCCTGGGTTCAAGCGATTCTCCTGTCTCAGCCTCCTGAGTAGCTGGGACTACAGGCCTGCACCACTATGCCTGGCTAATTTTTGTATTTTTAGTAGAGACGGGGTTTCACCATGTTGGCCAGGCTGGTCTCAAACTCCTGACCTCAAGGATCCGCCTGCCTTGGCCTCCCAAACTTGCTGGGATTACAAGTGTGAGCCACCATGCCCAGCCCAAGGGCTTTTTTGAGACAAGGTCTGGCTCTGTTGCCCAGGCTGGAGTGCAGTGGCACAATCTCGGCTCACTACCCTCTCTACCTCCCAGGCTCAAGCAGTCCTCCCACCTCAGCCTCCCAAGTAGCTGGGACTACAGGCATGTGACATTGTGCTGGCTAATTTTTGTATTTTTTGTGGAGATAGTGTTTCTCCATGTTGGCCAGGCTAGTCTTGAACTCCTGACCTCAAGTAATATGCCAGCCTCGGCCTCCCAAAGTGCTGGGATTAGAGGCGTGAGCCACCATGCCTGGTCCTTAAGGGCTCTTTAGTCAGCTTGTGGTGAATGCTGCCTGGCATGGGACTTACCCTCTGGCCCAGCACAGGTCCAGAAATGCCATCTAAGAACCAAGTCCTGGAATTTGTTCACCCTCCTACGTCGGAGCTGGTACCCAAGGTACAAGACAAAGTCCCCTTTACTTTTCCTCCACTTTTCTCAAGCAGGAGTCTTGCCCCATAGCTGCCATGGTAGGGAATGTGTTGAGTCTCACCTGAAGCCAGGAAGTTTCAGGCTCACTCAAGGCCTTTGTACCTAGTACATGGATATTGCTGCTGATTATTCAGGGACCCAAGGGCTCTTCAGTTAACAGATAATGAAAGCTGTCAGGACTGGGTCTTTCTTTTCGAGGCAGTGGGTTCCCTTCTGGCCACTGTGTATCTAGAAATGTTGTTCAGGAGCTACAGTCTGGAAAGCAGTCTTCACAACTTTGACTGGTGCCCTATCCAGCTGTGGCTGAGCTGGTATCCAAGATGCAAGACAAAGTTCTCCCCACTTTTCCCTCCAGTCTCCTCTCCGCAAGTGGAAGGAGAAGATCTCTTTTGGAGCCACAAGCTGTGCAGCCTTGGGTTAAAGGAGGGGTAGTGCCAGCAGTCCCTAAACAGCCCCAGCTGGTGTCTCAGTAGGTCACATGCCTCCCCAGCTCACTGGCTCTGGGCCCAGTTCTGCACTTGGGCTTACCTAGTAGTTGCGGTCTTTGTGGCCTGCACTATGTTTGAAGTTTATTGAGGGCCCCAGAGCACCTTAGCCCACCATGGTGAGGCTTAGAGGAACTCACATTTTGACAACTGGGACCCACAGTTCCCCTCTGGCTAGGGCTGGGTTTTAATGCTCCCTCTGTGGACAGGAGTCAGCTAAGTTTGATCCAGTTTTACTTTTTGCTGTAACAGGGCAGTGCTGAGCTCAATGCCTCACAATTGCTGCATTCTTTCTCTCCCCGGTGCACAGAAATGCTCTCTGCACCACAATGCCTCTGCCAGGGGCTGGGAGAGGGGTGATGTTGGTGATTCAAGACTTTTTTGTATCTCTTTTTTTCAGCAATATGAAGTTGAAACCAGGTGCTGTGAGTGCTCACCTGATTTTTGGTTCTCAGGAAGATGCTTTTTTTGTGTAGATAGTTGTTAAATTGGTGTCCATGCAGCTGGGACAATCAGTGGAGCTTTCCATTTTGCCCTATTGCTTCACCTCTTCCACCTGTTTGCTTTTAGGGATGGAAACTGTGGTTTCACTTTTAAATTTTAAGTAAGATAAACAAAAATATATATCAGAGGTCAGTGGGATGTGAATCATATTCTGCAAGAGTCACTAAATTTTAGAATCCAATGTGATTAAAAATTAGTTTGTATATGTATAAACATAAATATTGGAGAGAGGAAAGCCATTGTGTTTTTTGTATAACTATTCTGTATATTTCTTTTTTTAGTAGAAAGAGTTTGGCTAATTATTTCAGTTGATTAAAGCACAATACTAAAGACTCTACGGTAGGACCTGCAAACTTTTTCTGTAAAGGACCAGATAGTAAGTATTTTATGCTTTGTGAGCCATACAGTTTTTGTTGCAACTAGTCAACGCTCAACTCCACTGTGGACAGCATGTAAATGGATGGGAGTGGCTGCTTTCCAGCAAAATTTACTTAAAAAAAAAAAAAACAGTGGGTAGCATTTGACCCACAGGTTGTAGTTTGCCGACCCCTTTTAGGATGAAAATTTTGGTCTCCATATGTAAACTCGGTGTCTTTGTTTTGTTTGAAAGCTAGTAATAGCAGTATAACTCTGGTCAGTTTCTCCCAAATGAGTATCCTGGCCACAGATATAAAGCAATCAAAACAGTGGGAGAAAAAAAGAACTGAAAGTGCTTTTGTCAATAATTAGAGGAGATAAAAGTATCAACTGTGAAAATAAAAGCAGTATTATTAAATGTGTGCTTCTTAAATTGGATTATTTGTACCTTCATTGCTAAGCCACAAGATCAAGCAAATTGGACAGTCATATAGTGAGTTAAGAATGCATGTGTTGGCTGAGCATGGTGGCTCACGCCTGTAATCCCAGCACTTTGGGAGGCCGAGGTGGGTGGATCACCTGAGATCAGGAATTTGAGACCAGCCTGGCCAATATGGTGAAATCCCATCTCTACAAAAATACAAAAAATTAGCTGGGCATGGTGGTGGGCACCTGTAATCCCAGCTACTTAGGAGGCTGAGGCAGGAGAATTATTTGAACCTGGGAGGTGTCAACAGAGCAAGACTCTGTCAAAAAAAAAAAAAAAAGAATGCATGTGTTATATTTCTGGCTCTGTTACTTATGTGACCTTGGTTAGTTTCTTAAATGCTAAGCCTTAGTATACTCATCTTTATGATCATAATAATAGTATACATTTCATAGGACTGTTTAAATGAGATAATGTACATGAAGTCCACTTTAATGATAGCTTTTATTTTATTATTGGAACATAAAATTTGAGTGATTTTTTTTTTTGAGACAGAGTTTCGCTCTTGTCACCCAGGCTGGAGTGCAATGGCATGATCTCGGCTCACCGCAACCTCTGCCTCCCGGGTTCAAGCGATTCTCCTGCCTCAGCCTCCCAAGTAGCTGGGACTACAGGCGTGCGCCACCATGCCTGGCTAATTGTTGTATTTTTAGTAGAGACGGGGTTTCACCATCTTGGCCAGGCTGGTCTCGAACTCCTGACCTCATGATCCAACCACCTCAGCCTCCCAAGGTTCTGGGATTACAGGCATGAGCCACTGCGCCCAGCCAAATTTGAGTGAATTTTAAGGTAGAGTCTGCATTGTAGTGAAAATTTTAGCTTCCCTTCTTGATATGCATACTGAAGCCTGACAGTCCCCTACGCCCCTCCATGGAATGAGGTAGGGTAATGGTGTTATATATGTGTTTGTTCTCTTTCTCTATTAGGAATACTTCAGGGCAAAAGTTCAGAAAACATGAAAATTGTATAAACAATTCTTTTTACGAAAAATTAACAATAAGCGTACATTATAATACATCTCACTGAAAATGCAACAGATACAGACTGATCCTTGTAAAGTGCCGTTAGAAGTAAGAACTATAGGCAATATCTCTTTTAAGTTTTATCTGTCCATCCATTCATCTCATATTTATTGAGCACCTGTTTGGACACCAGCATTGTCTGGTTAGATTTATATATTTACTGAGTGATTCATTTTGTTCCCTTTCAGATATTCCTTAGTTTTAGTGTATATGTGATTATTCACAAATTATAATACTTTTGTTATTCTTCAAAGGAAAGTTAGCTAGTTTTGTTTAGTTTGTATGTTAGATCAACTTTATTTATTTCTTTGGTGGTTTTTCTTCTCTTAAGTGCAACATCTCTATAGGTCTGCATTTGGCTCCTTTTGTTTTACTTTCTACCTCTCCCTCAACTACTGCCACAGCTTATAGTTGTCTCCTTTAAGGAAAATGACTGTCAGTTAGGTCTCTGAGGCAAACGTTTCTCGAGTAACTTGACAGTCCTGCCATTACTTTCAACTAAGAAAGGTTTGTCTTGTTTTCCTGACCCTGTGTGTATATGTGTGTGTGTGTGTGTGTGTGTGTGTGTGTGTGTGTGTGTGTGTGTGTGTGTGTGTGTGTGTGTATACAGCAATTTTTTTTTTTTTTGGAGACAGAGTCTCTCTCTGTTGCCAGGCTAGAGTGCAGTGGCGTGATCTCGGCTCACTGCAACCTTTGCCTCCCAGGTTCAAGCGATTCTTCTGCCTCAGCCTCCCGAGTAGCTGGGTCTATAGGCACGTGCCACCGCACCCAGCTAATTTTTCTATTTTTAGTAGAGATGGGGTTTCACCACGTTGAATGGTCTCGATCTCTTGCCCTTGTGATCTGCCCACCTTGGCCTCCCAAAGTGCTGGGATTACAGGCGTGAGCCACTGTGCCCAGCCTATGTACAGTAATTTTTTAAATTACTCTTACCCAGGGTTGAAATATTGAAGTTGTCTTTGACTCTTTTCTTGTTTTCCATATCCATTAGCTGCCATGACCTCTGAATTCTTATCTAGAGACTTTAAATCTTCTAGCAATGTCCTAATCCTACTGCCAGCCTCTCTACTTATTCTTGACTATACCTTACTCTCTCAGCCGAATAATATTCATAAAATACAACTGGTTCTGTTACTTTTTAAATCTAAAACCTTATTTCCCCATATATCAACTTTTGCCATAGTAATATTCTGTAACAAAACATGCCAGAACTCATTGGCATACAATGATGAACATTTATTCTAATTCCTACGGGATTGGGCCTTGTTTTAGCCTAAGCCTTGGCTGAGGATGGCTAACCTAGAGACAGTTGAGGTCAACTTATTTCCCAACTGCATGTTGAATCCAGTTTTGCTCCATGTGCCGCTCATTCTCTTTAGCAGTTTAGGTGGGGGCAATTACATACAGATTGTGTCTCTTTAGCTGGTGCTGTTCTCTCTGCCTAGAATGTTCTCCTTCAAACCTTTCGTTTTTTAAATGTTTTCCATTCACTTTCATTTTTGATTTTTATTTGCAGTATCTTCAAACCTACGGAAACATTGAAAACAAATATAATTAAAACCTGTGTGCCCTCCATTCTAGATTCAGCAGTTGTTAACATGCTGTCACATTTGCTTTATATATGTGTGTGTATATTCTTTTTTCATGAATCATTTGAAAGTAAAATGTAGATATCATCCTTTAATACTTAATCTTTCATCTCTTAAGAATATAGGCATTTTTCTGTGTAACATCAGTAGCATTATTTCTCTTAAGGAAGTTAACTATAATTCTATAATATCATCTATCTGTGCATGCATATTTCAAATTTCCTCATTTATAGCAAAAATGTTGTTTATATTAGTGCTTTTTAAATAACTAGAGTCCAGTCAAATTTTGGTTTTTGCAATTGTTTGTTGAGTCTTGCTACTCTCCTTTCTGATTCATGAACATGGTGAATGACTCTTCAGTTTCTCTCAGCAGTACTTTGTAGTTTTCAAGGATCTTGCATATTCTTTTAAAATTTTTATTCCTTCTCTTTCCAAAGATTTATTCCTAAATGTTTTATGTTTTTGATGCTATTGTAAATGATTTTTTAAATTTTTATTTTCCAATTATTTGTTGCTAGTACAGAGAAATTCTTTTTTTTTTTTTTTTCTTTTTTGAGACAGAGTTTGACTCTTTTTGCCCAGGCTGGAGTGCAGGCGCGATCTCAGCTCACCGCAACCTCCGCCTCCCGGATTCAAGCGATTCTTCTGTCTCAGCCTCCCGAGTAGCTGGGATTACAGGCATGCACCACCATGCCCGGCTAATTTTGTATTATTAGTAGAGATGGGGTTTCTCCATGTTGGTCAGGCTGGTCTTGAACTCCCGACCTCAGGTGATCTGCCCACCTCAGCCTCCCAAAGTGCTGGGATTACCGGCATGAGCCACCGTGCCCGGCCTTTTTTTTTTTTTTTTTTTTTCCTTTGAGACAGAGCTTCACTCCTGTCACCCAGGCTAGAGTGCAATGGTGAGACCTTGGCCCACTGCAACCTCTGCCTCCCGGGTTCAAATGATTCTCCTGCCTCAGCCTCCCAAGTAGCTGGGATTACAGGCGTCCACCACCACACCCAGCTAATTCTTACATTTGTAATAAAGATGGGGTTTCACCATATTGGCCAGGCTGGTCTCAAACTCCTGAACTGTGGTGATCTGCCTGCCTCAGCCTCCCAAAGTGCTGAGATTACAGGCATGAGCCACTGTACCTGGCCTAGAGAAAATCAATTGAGTTTTGAGTGTTGGCCTTTTACCCTATGATGTTGATAAATTCTTAGTTCTGGTAATTCTCTTATAGATTGATTCATTTGGCTTTTTTATATACACAATCATGTTATTTTCTTGGCATATTTTATTAACTAAGAATTTCAGTACAATGTTGAATATAAGTGGTTATGGTGGTCATTCTTGCCTAGTTCCTAATCTTAGAAAGGAAGCATTCAGTATCTTAATAGTAAGTATAATGTTAAATGTCGGTGGGGGGTGGGGGCGGTTAGATGAGTTTTATCTGTTTGAAGAAATTTTCTTCCATTTCTCATTTGCGGAGAGTGTTTATTATAAATGGATTTGAATTTTATCAGATATTGTTTCCATCTGTTGAGATGAACAGATGATTTTTTTTCTCCTTTTTTTCAGAAATATTGTGAAATTCATTGATAGTTGGATGTTAAACCAACCTTGCATTCTTGAGATCAACTTTACTTGGCATTATATTTATATTATACTTTTTATATATTATTGGATTTAATTTGCTAATATTTTATTGAGGGTTTATATCTGTGTTCATGAGGGGTATTGATCTGTAATTTTTATTTCTCATATTGCTGTTAGCTTTTGGTATCAAGTTTATTCTGGCTTCATAAAATGAATTAAGAAATGATCCTTCTTTATTTTCTGAAAAAGTTTGATTAAGATTGGTATTATTTCTTTATTAAATGTTTGATATAATTCATCAGTGAAATCATTTTGGCCCTGGAGTTTTCTTTTGGGAAAATTTTAAATTTCCTATTAAATTTAAAAAATAAATACAGACATTTCAGGTTTTCTGTTTCTTCCTGAGTCAGTTTTACCAAGATATCTATGTAATCATGTTTCTTCTTTAATTCCTGATAGTGGTAAATTGTGTCAACTCTTTTTCTTGGTCAGTCTGACTGTAGGTTTATTCATTATTATCTTTTCAGAAAACTCATTTGCTTTTAATTTCTTCTCTAGTGTTTTTCTGTTTTCTCTTTCATTGATTTCTTTGTTTCCTTCCTTCTGCTTGATTTGTGCTTAATATGATCTTTTTTTCTAGATTCTTAAAGCAGAAACATTGATCACTGATTTTAGACCCTTTATTTCTAATATGATCATTTAATGCTATAGATTTTCTTTTATGCCTGGATGTATTAGCATCCCACAAATTTTTATGTTTTTACTTTTAAGTTCAAAATATTTTCCTAAAGCCTCTGTTTCCTAGCTCCAACATTTGGGTCTTCTCTGAATCTGACTCTGTTGATTGCTTTGTCTCTAGACACTTTTTTGTTTTGTTTTGTTTGTTGATTTTTTTTTTTTTTTTTTTTTTTTTTGAGACAGAGTCTCGCTCTGTCACCCAGGGTGGAGTGCAGTGGTGCAATCTCAGCTCACCGCAACCTCCACCACCTAGGTTCAAGCAATTCTCGTGCTTTAGCCTCCCAAGTTGCTGGGATTACAGGCGTGTGCCACCACGGCCAGCTAGTTTTTGTATTTTTAGTAGGGACAGGGGTTCGCCACATTGGCCAGGGTGGTCGTGAACTCCTGACTTCAGGTGATCCACCTGCCTTCTCCTCCCCGAGTGCTGGGATTACAGGCATGAGCCACCATGCCCAGCCTGTTAAGTTGATTTTTGATATGTCTCATAATTTTGGGTTATCTATAAAATAGTAAGAAACTGAAATCAATAGGTTTAAAGCTTATAAATTGGTACACCTCTACTATCTGGTATTAGTGTAAGGATTTGAGTTTATTTAGTCAGGAGTTAAGCTGGAATTGAATTTTTAATTTGCTATAAATACCTTCATTACACTACAGGCCTGTAATGCTAGAGGAATTTGAGGCCTCTAACATTGGAGGAATTTGAGGCCTGTAGTACAGTGTTTAGGGTGGAAGTGGGGTGTCAAATGGTTTTTGTGAATGTTTGTGCCCCACTTTGCATGCCTACTCCTTAGAGGGATTTTGTTCTCATTCTTTCCTCTTGTCAGTTGTAAACTGGTATTGCTTGTTACTCAGTGCTTTCAAGATTGGTAGAGGAGAGGGAACAGAAATGGTTCTTGGTTGTTGTGGTATAGCCTTGGTTTTAGGTAGATTATGTGTGCCTGGACCTTTGTCAGAGTTCCCTCCCCTCTTCCTGTGGCAACCAAACTCTGCTTCCGATTTTTTTGTGTGGCAGTTTCTGCTCCCTCCCCCAGCAATTGCAGACCTCTAGTCCTACTGATAGAAGATTCTGAGCCTAGGACTGTTCTTGTCACCTTTCCTCCCAGGAATTGAAGGTTTTTCCCTCCCTCAGCAACAAGACATGGGTTTGCGTCCCCTTCCTCAGTGGCTGAAGGCTTTTGCTCTGTGTGAAAGAAGGATCTGGGCAGGGTGACGGGGCTTTGTTCCTTTCTCATGTGGCAGCTAATTCCTTGTACCATTGAGAGAGGCTCTTGATATTCTGCCTTGTTTCCTTTTTTCCCCCCCCTCTGCCTTGTTTCCAGTTGTTTTCATGGGCACCCAGTGGCAGTCTATGGACAAGAGGCTGTGAGTGAGTGCCAACTGCCTGGGACTCTGCAGGATTTCATACTATCAAGCTACCCCACACTCAGCTTTAAGTGATCCTTAAAATTTTAGTGTATTACTTCTGCTTATATGACAGTAGTAGTTTCCTCTTTCTCTCTGCCACAAATGAGCCATTTCTGGTACCCTGTTACCTTTTGTAAGTATTTGTTGATCCTTGGATTCAGGCTACTTGGTTGTCTTGTAACTTTAGCTCTCTCACAGGTTCAAGAAAAGTTTTCAGTAATTTAGAAGTGTTTTGTTTAATTGCCAGTATTCTAGGATTTTCCAAATCTCTTTCTGTTACTGATTTTAGTTTAATTCCATTGTGGACAGAGAACATATGTTGTATACTTTGGATTCTTTTAAATGTATGAAGACTTATTGTATGGTCCAGGATTTGGTCTATCTTAGTGAACATTTCATGTACAATTATTAGGTGAAGTGTTATGACAGTGAGTGCAAGTTGGTTTAAATTGTTATTCAGATCATCTATACTTGCTGGTTTTGTCTATTTTTTTCTATCAGTTAATGAGAGCAGTGTTAAAAATCTCCAACTATAATCATGGTTCTGTTGATTTCTCTTTCATATATTTTCAAGCTCTGCTGTTTTTGGATTGTTGTGACTTCTTGGTGAATTAATCCTTTTATTATTATGAAATATGCCCCTTTTCCTCTGGAAATGCTTGTTTTGAACTCTTACTGTAAGAGTAGCCTCTCTGGCCAGGCGCGGTGGCTCACACCTGTAATCCCAGCACTTTGGGAGGCCAAGGTGGGCAGATCACGAGGTCAGGAGATTGAGACCATCCTGGCTAACATGGTGAAACCCCGTCTCTACTAAAAATACAAAAAAAAAATTAGCCAGAGGTGGTGGTGGGCGCCTGTAGTCCCAGCTACTCGGGAGGCTGTGGCAGGAGAATGGCATGAACCTGAGAGGCGGAGCTTGCAGTGAGCCGAGATCACACCACTGTATTCCAGCCTGGGCAAGAGAGCGAGACTTTGTCTCAAAAAAAAAAAAAAAAAAAGGAGTAGCCTCTCAGCTGTGCTTTCTGTTGGTTTATTGGGTTTGAGTTTTATTTATTTATTTATTTATTTTTAGCAGGTCTTACTTTGTGCATTGTGCATTCATGGTTTAGAGTTAGCCAAGGATGTGGGGGGAATTTGCACATAGATTTTGGGGCTTCGTCCTCTGGATTCCTTTCTTTGATTTTTTTATTCCTCACTGTCTGGCTGTGCTGGCAGCTTCAGTCTGTCTATTAAGACTGCTGCTTTCTGCTTGAGCTCTATCCTCTACTTGTGTCCATTCCTGTTTCTGCCTACTTTTGGTGGATCTCCAGTGTTTTTAAGTACAGTAGTTGTTCTTTAATGTATTGTCTAGAGTTTATAATTGTTAGTGCCAGGAAGAGTAGTCTGATACAAAGTATTCTGCCATATTTAGTACCAGAATTCCTCTAGTCTCTTTTAATTTAGAATAGCTCCTAACTTTTTTTTTTTCAATCCCTGCTACCTTGACTTTTTGAAGATTCTTGGCCAGTTTTCTTATAAAAGTTTCATAATCAGGATTTGTCTCATTGTTTCCTCATGGTGATGTTTATTTAACTTGTTCCTCTATCCCTTGTATTTCCTATAAACTAAAATTTAGATTAGGAGACTTGATTGGATTTGGGTTAAACTGTTTTTACTTCATAGATCATTTGTATGCTTCTTGTTGAGCTATATCACCAAGAACATAATATTTCATTGTTCCAGTATTGGTGATGATTAGTTAGATCACTTGATTAAGATGGTGCTCTCCACTGTAAAGATTTGTTTTTATCTTTGTAATTAATAGGTAATCTCTAGGGTGGTAATTTGCATCCTCTTCATTTTTCACATCGTGTCCAGATATCACCTCCTAAAGTTTATTCTAATCAGATGCCAGCACAGAGCAACACTTAACAAGCATTAGCTGCTATTATTATTAAGGTCCCATTTCCCAACCATAAGTCTTTATAGTATCTAGTTTATATATACCATATACAGTTTAATCATTACATATCTCATACTGTGTTGTAGTTATAAAGACATGTCTTTTCTAGATTTTGGGGTACTGAATGCAGATATCACATCTTACAAATCTTTGTGTCTCCCGTAGCACTTAACTAGCATTTTGCATATAGTAGGCACTCAGTAATTATTTTTTGTAGGAAGAAAAAAATAGCTAAGAAAATCCCCAAAGCATTTTTTTCTTTAGATATTTTAAATTTCTCTGTCTTGGCCAGGCGCAGTGGCTCACGCCTGTAATCCCAACACTTTGGGAGGCCAAGGTGGGCAGATCACAAGGTCAGGAGATCGAGACCATCCTGGCTAACACAGTGAAACTCCGTCTCTACTAAAAATACAAAAAATTAGCCGGTCATGGTGGCGGGTGCCTGTAGTCCCAGCTACTCAGGAGGCTGAGGCAGGAGAATGGCGTGAACCCGGGAGGCAGAGCTTGCAGTGAGCTGAGATTGTGCCACTGCACTCCAGCCTGGGTGACAGAGTGAGACTCCGTCTCAAAAAATAAAAAAAATTTGTCTGTCTTGAGTACTGGTTAAATTTAATGTCAATTACATTTTCTTTTGTAGGTAAATGAGAAAATGGGACAGATTATACAGTATGATAAATTTTATATACATGAAGTACAAGAATTGATAGACATAAGAAATGATTATATCAACTGGGTCCAACAGCAGGCCTATGGAATGGTAGGTTTTCTGTGCAATTTGTGATTTCATTTTTATGTATATGTATCTAATAAAAAAAGAAACAATTGCTTGGTTTTGAAATGAGAAAGTTTTTTCAGAACTTTTATCCAGAACTTACTTTTTAAATAATAACACATTGCAAAGGAGTGCTATATATTTTACAATATTTATAAGCAAACATTCTACTCTTTTACCAAAGCCAAACCAAAGAAATGGATTACACTTTAAAACAAAACAAAACAAAACAAAACAAAAAAAACCTACAAGTGTGAAATGGATTTTTAACTCTTTTATTTTCCATGAGGTTGCCTCTTATTTCTCCAGTGTTGAAAATACTGGCATTCTTCATACTGGAACTCCTAAGAATGCATTATTGTTGTGAAATTGGTGCTTCCAGACTACCAAAAGAGGGCTGGGTGTGGTGGCTCATGCCTGTAATCTTAGCACTTTGGAGCCTGAGGCAGGTGGATTCCCTGAGCTCAGGATTTCAAGACCAGCCTCAGCAACATGACGAAATCCCATCTCTACTAAAAATACAAAAAATTAGCCAAGTGTGGTGGCACATGCCTGTAATCCCAGCTCCTTAGAAGGCTGAGGCATGAGAATCACTTGAACCTGGGAGATGGAGGTTGCAGTGAGCCGATTATGTGTTTACTTTTGTTTCAGATTTTTTATATAAATGTGGGTGCGTACATCTTTTTATGTAGCTAAGTCTTTAATAACTAGACACTATCCCATTAAAATAGTACCATGGTCTTATAAAACTTGAATTAGGCACATAAAATTTTAATGCAGAAATGGGTAAGCAGTTAGATACAAAATATTTAGGTTTACTACTCTTATTTGCTAGCCATTTTTGTATACTTGAGGCCCACTTTTCTGTACCCAGGTAATTTAATATGTGTGCAGCAGTTATATGATAGAAGGGTGAGTAACCTTTCATTGTTTGCTAGGCACCAGCTGTAAGCTCCTTGTGGATGGGTGCTCTTGTCAGTCAACCAGCACCTCTGACAGTGTCTAGAATATGTCTAGTAAGCACTAAAAAAGTACAGTAGTTTTTGAATGGCAATCTGGTTAGTGCACGCTGTTTTTAGGATACTCCCACCTCCCGGAATCAGGTTGCTTCTAGACATCTTTTCCTTCCCTAGTGTACTTGGGTCTGGACTGGGAGAGACTCATTGACTTTTCTCCTGAGTCACTTTGAGGCTGGGTCAGGTTTATAGCCATTCTATAGATTTAGGTCTACTCATTTGTTTATTCAACAAACAGTGAGAATCTGTTGTATAACAGGCACTGATTTAGGTATTGGAAATACAGTGGTGAACCGGACAGAGCCTTGTTTCTCATGAAATTCGTAATCTACTGGGCAAGATTGGCAATAGTCCAACAAAGCAAAAAATACCAGCTAATAATATGTATTATTAAAATGAGGGGACTTAGTAAAGATAGGTTTCAGAAAAGACTTATCTAATGAAGTATGAGTACTAATCTGAATGACAAGGAGCAGCCCTTTAAGATCAGGGCAGAGAGAATTTCAAGAACAATGAACATTTGGTAAAATACCTTAGGTGAAAACAAGCTTGACATGATTGAAGGACAGAAAAAAGCGAGCATTAGGCCAGGTGTGGTGGCTCACGCCTGGAATCCCTGCATTTTGGGAGGCTGAGGTGGGCAGATCACGAGGTCAGGAGTTCGAGACCAGCCTGACCAACATAGTGAAACCCCGTCTCTACTAAAAATACAAAAACTTAGCCAAGCATGGTGGTGGGCGCCTGTAATCCCAGCTACTTGGGAGGCTGAGGCAGGAGAATTGCTTGAACCCAGGAGGTGGAGGTTGCAGTGAGCCTAGATTGCACCATTGCACTCCAGCATGGGCGACAGTGTGAGACTCCTTTCAAAAAAAAAAAAGAAAGAAAGGAAAACAGCCAGCATGGCTTATGGGAGTGAGGAGGGAACAGAGAAATGGGCAGGGGCCAGATCATAGAGAGTTTAGTAAACTAGGATTAGGAATTTGGATTTTATCTAAAGTGTTAATGATAAACAGGGGAAACTTAATCTGATCTTTTTGAATAATCAGTTTGTTGGCTGTGTAGGGAACGGGACAGAAATGAAAGATGGAGATCCATGAGAAAGCTATATTTTAGTAGATGAGGGGAGAGGAAATGATGGGTTTGACTAGGATGATGGTTGTTTAGATGGAAGAAGGAAATGGACTTGGAATATGTCTTGGAGATAAAAGGGAATCTTGGAGACAAAAGGAAAATAAAAATCACTGATGGATTGGATATGAAGTGAGGAAAGGCGAGAAATCCACAAAGATTAAAAAGCAGGTGTGGTAGAGGGAAAACTAGGAGAGTCTTGGAAACCAAAATTTAAAAGTGAAAGAGAGACTGTTGAATGCTGCAGAGAAGGAGGATGAAACCTTAGAACTGACAGTGAATTTGGTTACATGAAGGTAATTGGTAATCTTGATAATACCATTCTAGGGTTGGGATGTTGTAAAGAGAAATTTAGAGGTAAGGAAGCAGTAACAACCATTGGCAATACTTTGAAGAAGTTCTGCATTGAAGAGGAACAAAACAAAACAAAAAAAAAATGGAGTGGTAGCTGGAATCAAGGGATAATTTTTTAAGAAAGAAAATAATTGACCTCAGCAGTTTTGAATAAATATTTCCTTTTTTCTTCATCTCTGACCTAGGTAAAGCTTCTCAAACTCTTCCTTTAGAGAACCTGTGATGGCAGGAGAAATAACATATTTCTTAAGGATTTAACCTTCCCTCAGCAAGACTTGAACTGAGGCTAATTTTCTATCTTTAAATGCAAATTTTGCATTATGGGCATAATAGATATTGCAGTATAAAAGAGATTTAATTTATTTGTCATTGAGGAAAATTGATTCTTCAGGAAATGAACCTTGTTCATACCAAGACTTTGCATATAAACCCTCACACACCAACCAGGGTACCCTACGTCTTTTAGCAGTGTTTTTGAAAGGATTCAGAACATTTGGAGGGATATGTGGACCCTTATAAAGAAGAACAATTTCTTAAGAAGCCCAGTGTTCACTTACATATTATATAAATATATACACAAATTAAACTAGTTCTAAACTCTTGGTGTTTAGCTCTTAAAAGAACTCTAAGACCACAACAAATTTATAATTGTAAATAACATTACAGTCCAGGTGCGGTGGCTCACGTCCCAGCACTTTGGGAGGCTGAGGTGGGCAGATCACCTGAGGTCAGAAGTTGTAGACCAGTCTGGCCAATATGGCGAAACCCCGTCTGTACTAAAAATACAAAAATTAGCCAAGCATGGTGGCGGGCACCTGTAATCCCAGCTACTTGGGAGGCTGAGGCAGGAGAATGGCTTGAACCCGGGAGGTGGAGGTTGCAGTGAGCTGAGATTATGCCACTGCACTCCAGCCTGGGCGACAGAGTGAGACTCCATCTCAAAAAATAAATAAATAGTAAATAACATTACAAATTGGCAAATTAAGTTAATTTATTATGGAGAACGTTGTAATGATTAAGAATTCTAACTCACAACATAAATATGTATGATGAGAAAGCAGAGTAACTTTTATGAGAGTGCCTGGATTCAAATCCCACCTCAGCATATATTCAGTTCTGTCCTTGGGAAAATTACTTAATTTCTCTGAGATTTCATTTTGTTTTCTGTAAATTAGGATATTAGTACCTACCTTAAAAAGTTTTGAGAAGATTAATTTATATGATCCCTGTGAAGGACTTAGAGTAATTTCTGGCACACAGTTAAGTCTTTATAAAATGGTGATTATTGTTGCTGGCTACCTTGACACAGGCTACAAATTTGGCAGTAGCTTTTATTCTGATGTGTCTAATAACTCTGTTCTCTTGCTGCCTTTCTCTATGTGCACTATAATGAAACATTTTCTAAGAGCATTTTCTAGGTACTATTCTCAGTTTCCTTATCCTCCTTTAACTTTGCTTTTAAATTGTTTGTAAAAATACCTTATTGGTTACTACCAAACTCTTTGCTATTTTTTCTTCCCTTTCTGATACTTTTAGTTAATTATCTTTATCTGGTTTTCCCTTTGGTGCCTCTCTCTCTTAGAAAAATGATTATACCTAATGTCTAATCATCTCTCTTTTTCTGAAGTTTTTCATATGTCCTATTATTTTTCATATTCTTGCCAGTTCACATCTTTCTGTCCCAATTTTTAGTGTAACCAAATTATATTCTGCTCAGTATGGGTTACTCACACTATAAATTCTAACATTATCTTACTGACTTACCCAGTGTATAATGATATGTATAACATCTATATCTACTTACATGTAGTAGTAAAAAAGATAATGCATACATACTAATATTTCATTGTCTAGCTAAGGAGAAAATCCATCTCCCATACTATAAACTCCCTTGGTATATAGTATAGTTATCAAGCAGGCCATAGATAAATTTTTATAGGCTTTTTTTTTTTTTGCTTATTTAAACTTTCTTAGTAGTAATAGCACTTTTTAAATGTCCTACAAGAGGAATATTGGTGATATGAAGGCTGTGCATATGTGAGGATAAGGGTATATTGGAAGTCTCTGCACCTTACTTTCAATTTTGCTGTGAATCTAAAGCTGCTTTAAAATAATAAAGTTCTTTTTTCAAAAAAAGTCCCACAAGGTATACTATAAAAGGATTTCAGATGTTCCTTTTATATTGCCTTCTAGCTAAACAGAGTGTAATCTGAAAGGCTTTTTTGCAGAACAGTCTCTAAAGACTTTCATCTTGTTTACACTGCCAGTTGGAGCATTTATGTGGTAATAACTTGGTACTGTGAATTTTTTTAAAGAAATTCTTGTCAATAATATTCTTCCTCTGAATAGGATTTGCATAGAGTGATGTTTTGCTTATGCTTACACTGCTTTGGCTTTACTTAACACAATATAGTGAGAGAACCCAAAGTCTTTGCTAATATCTTAAATCCTCCAATAATATCGCTGGTGACATGTGGGAACTCAGTCAACTACAAAGTTAAAGAGAACAGTTTACACAAGACTGCCCTCACTTCTGATACCAATTGTGAGTTTGGGGAGGGTCCCCCAAACTACCCTTAGGTTTGATAATTTGCTACGAGGCCTCCCAGAACTCACTGAAAATTGTTACACTGATGATTAGGGTTTATTACAGGGAAAGGATAATAGGTTAAAATCAGCCAAGGGTCTTTTTGACTCTCTGAGCAGCACCATGACATTTGGCAAGAACAAGCACCTTATGAAAGGTGACAAATAGGGAGCAAAGAAGTGGTTAATCTACTTTCTAAAAAAGATAGATATGATATGAAAGCACATGCTATGTTTAGTATAAGAAATATTGGAGAGAAACACTAGTCACCAGGACTCAAGGAACCAAAATTATATCTGATGGACTCAAGTGTTGTGTATATTTGAAGTGAACCTTTCTGATCTGCAGAATGATGAAATTGCATTTTAAAAATTCAAGCTGACTACTGAGGATGTTGAGGTGCTAAACGACCTAACTTCCATAGCATGGATCTTACCTGTGACAAAATGAGTTCCATGGTGAAAAACTGGTAGATCATGAAAGAAGCTCATGTTAATGTCAAGACCACTAATGGTTATTTGCTTCATCTGTTCTGTGTTGGTTTTACTAAGAAACGCAACGGTCAGGTACAGAAGACCTCTTACTCTCAGCACCAACAGGTCCGCCAAATCCACAAGAAAGTGATGAAAATCATGATCCAAGAGGTTCAGACAAGTGACTTGAAAGAAGTGGTCAATAAACATTGGAAAAGATAAAGAAAAGGCTTGCCAGTCTATTTATCCTCTCCATGCTTGTCCTTGTTAGAAAAGTAAAAATGCTGAAGATGCCCAAGTTTGAACTGGGAAAACCAGGGAGCTTCATGGTGAAGGTAGTAGTTCTAGAAAGGCTACTGGGGATGTGACAGGTGCTAAGGTTATATGAGCTGATGGATGTGGACCACAAATCCAAGAATCTGTTTAAAATTTACGCTTTTGGCTGGGTGCGGTGGCTGACGCCTGTAATCCCAGCACTTTGGGAGGCTGAGGTGGGCAGATCACGAGGTCAGGAGTTCGAAACCAGCCTAACCAACATGGAGAAATCCCATCTCTACTAAAAATACAAAATTAGCTAGGCGTGGTGGCACATGCCTATAATCCCAGCTACTCGGGAGGCTGAGGCAGGAGAATCGCTTGAACCCAGGAGGCAGAGGTTGCGGTGAGACGAGATTGCACCATTGCACTCCAGCCTGGGCAACAAGATCGAAGCTCCGTCTCAAAAAAAAAAATTTTAGGCTTTTAATAGTGACAAATAGAAAGTTCCATCTGAGAACAAAAATCAGCCAAGGGAAGAAGCACACAGAGCAGAGTCTGGGAAAGATAACCAGAGGCAGAGCTTCTGTTGTCCTTTCCTTGTAGAGTCATGGATGAATTACTTTCCTGGCATAGATGTGTAACAATACAGAGTATTTCTAGCCAAAGAAGCTCACCAGAACCCTGGTGCCCAGAGTTTTTACTGGGGTTCAATCACATCCTGCTCCTGTAGTGACCTCTAGTTCCCAGCTCTTCTGGAAGCAGAACTGACAGCACATGGCCCAAGCCCCTATCATAAGTCACATTGTCCAGTGGCTAAAGCGCCAGGCAAACAAAGACACTCCTATCAGGCATGATATTGCACAGGTCTATAGGTCACCTCCTAGTAATCCAGGGCAATGCCCTCTCTTCTGGGGTAAAATTAATTCCTCACAACACAAGGCACCATCCACAAATTTAGTAACATATTTCTGAAGATTCTGGTGCTTTACACGAGTCTGTGCTCTGAGCATATGTGGAAACTTTCTACAAGAAAATGTACATTTCTGTTCAATAAAGTGGTAAGCTTTCATTATAATTTCCACTATTACTGCCTTAATAAATATATCTTTCTCTCTTCATTTCTTTTTGCTTACCAACCCTTTTTCCCTGTCCTGTACTTTCTATTTTAAATTAATTCAGTTTTAAAGAATGCTTAATGTAAGATACCTTATGTTTTACTCTTTTTTTTTCTGTCAAATAAAAACAATTTATGGCTAATTTTTTCTTACTTTGTGTCCATATGGCATTTTAATCTACTAAACACTGTCAGACATTTTGCTGAGATTTTAAAGTCTTAAAGTCTGAGGAATGTTTTTTCCATTTTTTTTTAAGTGGAAAAACTGAGCCATAAATTTTTTTTTTAGACTAAGCCAGGCATAGGATTAGTTTTCTTATTCTGCCTAAATTCTGCAAATGGGGGTGTTTAATTGCTGAAAACAAATTTCATTATGTTCAAGCCTCAATCATTTTATGATCACAAGGTACCTGAAACAAAGATCTTACATTAATAGATATATAAGATGCATGTGTAGGGGGTGTATTTGATTGTAGATGTATTTTCTACCTCATTACTTCAATATTCTGCTGTAGCAAAATATATGAAATGCTACCTTGAATAGAAATAGTTAAATTTGGACACTAACATTGCTCTTTCCTCGTTATTGTTATATTCTGCACTGCTGTCTTAGGATGTCAACCATGGATTAACTGAGGTAAGTTTGGTGTAATAAAGCTCATGTTTAGAGTAAAATATACTCCATTTTCTCCTGAGTAATAGAAGAGCCAAAGATTCCTTTTTTTGGTGTGGTTAAAAAATGTAAATAAATAGATATATATGTATCATTTTTTAAAATAGAGTCTGTAGAGATTATCTTGTATAACATTTCAGAAGTTTTCTGAAGAAAATGAAATTCTGTTAACATTACACCTATATGATGCCTCAACAATATTTGCTTCAGAATAGTTTCTGTCCTCCTCAAGTCTTCCAGTATAAAATGTAATGTGTCCTCAGAATATAAAAAAGCAAACTTTTATTTTAAAATTTAGCAAATGCCTACCTAATGTGGCTGAAAACATTTTATATTAGAGAAGTAAAACAAACTTCATTTTTAAAATTGATTAATTGATACTCAGAATGGTCACAAAGTTAAACTTTTTGTATGATTATCTTTCTCACTTCTAATATATAAAGTTCTAGCACTTTGGTTTAAGTAATCAACAACCCTAGACTACCCTTTTAACACTTGGGAACATTATAATACTTTCTTTATCCATTATAGATGTCAGGTTTTGCTTTGATTTGCGTTTTGTTGGTTGCTATGTTTTTCCCAGCACCTGAACCAATGAAGCATTTTGAGTTAGCTTTAAATTATAGCTCTAATATTGTTTGCTTCCTCATTGTCAAATAGAATTAGCACATAAAATTATGAAAACATAAGAGTTTTGAAGCCAAAGGGTACTTTAGAGATATCTAAATCTTTTTGAATTTCAGAGAAGTAAAATTAGTTTTTATGGTCATTAGCTAGGCAGTGCCACAAATATAGGATGGAGGTAAACCTTGTCACATGAAAAATACTGAAGAGTGAATGTTTAGAATGGAATAAAATACAATTTAGGGAGAGCATGATTAGGACTTAAAATATTTAAACTACGTACACTTCCCAGCAGGGGCAAAGCAAAGACTAAATGATGCATAGTGATATATAGAAATGCAGATTCAGGCTGGGCACAGTGGCTCACGCCTGTAATCCCAGCACTTTGGGAGGCCGAGGTGGGCGGATCATGAGGTCAGGAGTTCAAGACTAGCCTGGCCAACCTAGTGAAACCCCATCTTTACTAAAAATACAAACAAATTAGCCGGGTGTGGTGGCAGGCACCTGTAATCCTAGCTACTCGGGAGGCTGAGGCAGGAGAATCGCTTGAACCCCGGAGGCGAAGGTTGCCGTGAGCCTAGATCGCACCATTGCACTCCAGCCCTGGCGTCAGTGCAAGACTCTGTCTGGGGAAAAAAAAAAAAAATGCAGATTCAGACTATAAAGAACTGTCTAATCACTAAGAAGTGGATTGTTTTAGGGTGTATTAATTCTTCATTAGAAGTCTCATAGCAGGGGCTCTGAGTCAGGGCAGGCACAAACATATTGTTTTACTGGGTAGATGGTAGAAGTAGGTCGTCCTCCAACTACAAGAATGTGTGACTGGCAATTCATAACTCTTTATATTTTACTGCACTATTAAAATACTTAGCAATCAATACATTACCTGCCAGGATAAGTAATTGTCTATAAAGTGTCTAATGTCTAATAATGATAATAATAGATCAGTTTTCCTAACTTTAAAGGCTAACAGAATAGTAATACTGATGGTACTTTTTTGTATATTAAGTAAATGAACAGATTATTGGACTCATAATAATTTTGATACCCTAATGACATTATACTCAATATCTGTTAAATGAAGGAATAGACAGATTACTTATCATTAGCCTCAGTTGCTGCAGTTGCCCTAATATGTAAGAATTGGCTATCACATTTAACATAGGAGCCCCCAATTTTAGAACAAATTTGCAACCTCATTCACTGAGATTTGCAATTAACATATGCTAAGCAAAAGATACTTGCAGTATATGATTGTATAGACTCTCAAGTATACAGTCACCCCCTAAAATTGGGAATTGGGTTTATTCCAATGCCTCGTTTAATTTTTAATAATTCTGTAAGCAGCATGTTTTATTTGTAATTCCAGAACCACATGAGTGAATAAACAAAGAATGTAGTCCACTTTATAAGAAATGTCAGCATCCACAGTAAGTATATCACAAATCAACTTGTACTAATAAGTTAATTTTTTATTTCCAGTTGGCAGATATCCCTGTTACAATCTGTACATATCCATTTGTATTTGATGCCCAAGCAAAAACTACTCTGTTACAGACCGATGCAGTCTTACAGATGCAGGTAAAATATTATTTGAGAGGGTTTTTTTTTTTTAATTGTTTCTTTGATGTTTCTGGACAGTAAATATTTGAAATTTTCCTAGGATCAGTAATGAAGGTACACAAAGTACTTTGGGTAGCTATAAAGAAGACTGCTGCATGTGATATGTATATTCTTATGAGAGCATTTATAAAAAAATGTTGCAGTGAAAATGGAATAACTTAACCTATAATCATTTTATATATTAAAAATTGTATAAGCCTCTTTCATTACAGAAATATTCAATCTTTATAAACCGTTTTACTAGTTTACTTGATAAGATGTTGGTTTGTTTCAAAATCTTGTTTCATTATATGTCCCCTTTTTATATGCTTGGTAAGAGATGGAAGTCACTAGAGGTGAGAGATGTTAAAAGTAGGAAGCATTTGATCTCTTGTTAGGAAGAAGATGTGAAATTTCCTTGAAGAAAGTTTCAATAATAAGGTATTAAACATTTTCCTGGGGTTGGTCACCATTATCTCCTATTCCTCTTTCTTTTCCCCTTCCTATCACCCTTTCCCATCCATTTTATGTTGAGAGTTCTTTCATTTATAGAGAGGATTTTTAAAACTACTTCATATTATGACTTTAAAGGGTTACAGTAAGTTTGCTTTATCATTTGATCCTGTAAATAAAAAAGATTTTGAGCTGCTTCCTCTGGTATAGAATATCTGACTATACCAACTAAGGATTAAGGAAAGGATGAAAAGAAAGCTTAAATATTTAATAGTCTAAAAATATTTTAAAAAATTAAAAACCTTCAAATCTTGGTAACCATTTTTATTCTGTTCAAATAAATGCATTTGGTATTCTAAATATTTTTGTAGTGTTCTATACTAACAGCTAGTAAGCCAATTTTTTGGAGGTCTTTGTTAAAACGGTAAGTTAATAACTTGGTGATTTTACCATGGGATATTCCATTTTAGAACAAGAACTCAGGGAGAACCATAATAAAAGAACAAAAGTTTTAAATGGTAAAAGTCAAATCCTTGGTTCGTGAGCACATACCATGATCACTCAGTTAAGTGAATTTGTGTAATACTTCCTTAGCCAGATCATTCCTTACTCTTTGTTTTTTATTTTTTATTTTTGAGACGGAGTTTCGCTCTTGTCGCCCAGTCTGTAGTGCAGTGGTACAGTCTCAGCTCACTGGAACCTCTGCCTTCCAGGTTCAAGTGATTCTCCTGCCTCAGCCTCCTGAGTAGCTGGGATTACAGGCACACACCACCACGCCCTGCTAATTTTGCATTTTTAGTAGAGACAGGATTTCACCATGTTGGCCAGGCTGGTCTTGAACTCCCGACCTCAAGTAATCTGCCCTCATTGGCCTCCCGAAGTGCTGGGATTACAGGCGTGAGCCACCGCGCCCAGCCTGTTCCTTATACTCTTTAAAGGTTTGTTTTTGCTCCTCACTCTTTACCCTCCCCTCCAGTGAATGTTTTTTAGAAAAACCAATGCTCAGATTTATCAGTATTACTACCGTTCTGTACTGGCTTACTTTAATGGTGTTATGAGTTATACATTATACATTAGTATAAAAACATTCAAAAGGGTACTCTTTATGCTCAGTTTATTAAGTTTTATGCTGTACTGGATACTGTTAGGTGCTATGTTAATTCAGTAGCATAGAAATTATAGAATACCTGTAACTAATAGGTAGAGGTTAGCTTGTTTCAGTCACAGTAGCTTTATTGTAGCATTGCTGTTAAAATGTTAATCTTTTGTTTTCTAGATGGCTATTGATCAGGCCCACAGGCAGAATGTCTCCTCTCTTTTTCTCCCAGTGATTGAATCTGTGAATCCCTGCTTAATTCTAGTGGTGCGTAGAGAAAATATTGTAGGAGATGCAATGGAAGTCCTTAGGAAAACAAAGAACATAGATTACAAGAAGCCACTCAAGGTAATTTGACATTTTCTGTGGTATAATTGGGACTTTTATTCAGAAGCTATGTTTAAAATTTTCCTATTTGTTTTTAGTGAATCTTTTAAACTTAATAAATAAAATTATATATATTTTAAACTATTAATTTTAGAGTATTAGTAATAAATAACATGTTCTAGGGTCTCCAGAATGTACTTTCATTTCTTTACAGTCTATTCGGTGTTTGCATTGTGCCATTTTAGGTTATATTTGTTGGAGAAGATGCTGTGGATGCAGGAGGGGTGCGCAAAGAATTTTTCTTGCTCATCATGAGGGAATTATTGGATCCTAAATACGGCATGTTTAGGTATTATGAAGATTCCAGGCTCATTTGGTTTTCTGATAAGGTAAAATGTCCAACCATCTAAATTACTTCTGTGTATATACCCATGTATTTATACCTGTATGTATCAAGTTAATTCAGTAAATAAGGAATTACTACTGGATCCCTAACATATAAGATCTGCTTTATTACAATTTGAGAAATTATAAACTTTGGACTTGGAGTTGTCAAAATACATTTGATGCTTACCACACATTTTAAATTAACAAAATAAATTAAGAGATGGTTAGCCAGAAAATAATGTTGACTATTCCTTCTGCTGATTTCAATTTGAGGATTGAATAATAACCACCAGATTAACTTTTCTTTTGGGAAAAATTAATTTATCATTAGGGATCATTGATTTATCTACCTTGTCATTTAGAGCAGGTCAGCAGACTATAGCCCATTAATCTCAAAGAAAAAAAAAGTCACACCCACTCTTTTACCTATTGTCTAAGGCTACTTTCATGCTACAATAGCAGCGGCAGAGTTTAAGTAATTACAACAGTGACCCTATGTCCAGGAAACCCCAAAATATTTGCCATCTGGTTCTTTATAGAAAGTTTGCTGACCCAATTTAGTGATCATAAGTGAAAAGGATGGATCAGTTTAGTAGAACTCCTGACTTGAAAGAAATTTAGATAGAATAGCTATTGGTTGTAAAAACCTCAATGTAATATTTAATCATTCTGCCTGGAGGTTGGCTGTCTTGTGTAATGTTAGCAGCTTAGTGCCTAGACTCTAATTCATCAGGGGTTGCAAAATGGTGTGCTACTCTAATATTTCTTTTTCATTTATTAGCTTGGATATTTCTGTATAGAGAAATTTCCTCACATTTTCTGATTCCTTAGTAGTGCAATTCATAGGAAAGGATTCTATTTAGTTACCAATTTTTCAAAAGAATGAATTGGTTCATTAGCATAGTCCACTGGTAATAATTCATTTTTTGTGTTTTGCTTTCAAGTATCATTAGGTATTCATAGGTTTAAACATACTTGATGTTTTTCAATTCACTGCAGTTATTGTCTTTATTGATGCTCATATTGTCCCATCTTTGTTCAAGGAGAGCTCTTAAGGTTGGTGCCCAAGTCCTTTTGAAACAACCTATATACTTTTTGGTACCTTCCTTGCTACCTTGTGTACTTACTATGACAGAATGTTCCAGACTTATCTTACACATTTACTGCCTAACAGTACCAACATTACCACCAATATTATGATTACTAAAATGTTTTAAATTGTTTTTCAGTTCTTTTTGTACAAAGAGTATACCCTAATATAGATAGACAGCCAGATAATATAGTTTAGATAGACAGCCAGATAATATAGTTTTGATATCATTTAAAATTGTTATACTCTGTTGTTATACCACCAAGTGAATACTCATTTAAGCTAACTTATTTTTAGGGATTGCTTGTTCAAATTCAATTTAGTTTTACAATAATATAAAATACCTACATAGTTCCAAAGTCAAATCTACAAAATAAGATGTGTTAAAAGAGGTCAAGCTCCACCTTGTTTTCCCCCTCTTCCTATGGGTGATCTTTTGAAAATGTATGGGCTATCCTCCTTTAAATATATATATATATATATATATATATATGTATGTATGTAGATAGCAATATATTACATACCAAAGTAATTTTCCTGGTTTTGACCATGGCTATGTAAGCTGTTACCACTGGAGAAAACTGAGTGAAGGGTACATGGGAGTTCTTTATATTATTTGTGCAATTTAGGTGTCTTTTTTTTTTTTTTTTTTCCAGACTGAGTCTCCCTCTGTCGCCCAGGCTGGAGTACAGTGGCGCAATCTCGGCTCACTGCAAGCTCTGCCTCCCAGGTTCATGCCATTCTCCTGCCTCAGCCTCCCGAGTAGCTGGGACTACAGGCGCCTGCCACCACGCCCGGCTAATTTTTTTTATATTTTTAGTAGAGACGGGGTTTCACCGTGTTAGCCAGGATGGTCTCGATCTCCTGACCTTGTGATCCACCCGCCTCGGCCTCCCAAAGTGCTGGGATTACAGGCGTGAGCCACCGCGCCCGGCCTCCAATTTATGAGTCTTTAAGATATTTTAAAATAAGTATTTTTTTGGCCGGGCACAGTGGCTCACACCTCTAATCCCAGCTCTTTGGGAGGCCAAGGTGGAGGTCAGGAGTCCAAGACCAGTCTAGCCAACATGATGAAACCCTGTCTCTACTAAAAATAGAAAAATTAGGGGGGGCGTGGTGGTACACGCCTGTAATCCCAGCTACTCGGAAAGCTGAGGCAGGAGAATCGCTTGAACCCAATAGGGGGAGGTTGCAGTGAGCCAAGGTTGCGCCACTGCACTCCAGCCTGGTGACAAAACGACGCTCTCTTTAGTCACGTTTAGCTGTTTGGATAGAGGTAAGGATAAGAGCAACAGTTGATTTTAATCACGTTTTGGTTTTAGCAAGTGAATGTAACACAGAAGGGAGTAAAAGGCAAGGGAGTTATTATAGTGAGGGATTATGGAATTTCAGCTTTGTGTGGACTTGGTTTGGACAAATAAATAAATTGTGATGGTGGAATTGTATTGAGGGGCTGAGATAAGAAGTCAGAGGTAATGGTTAGTTATGGAATGCTTGAAATTGAGATTTGGAGGGTTGTAGTTGAATGTAAGATATAATCATGGGTATGGGCATTGAGGTGTGGTGGAGAACAAGATTGTTGGAAACAGACAGGTCCAGAAACTGAGAGGCTAGTGTGTTGTATGCAGTTTTTTTGTCTGGATATTGAAGTTGCCAAAAACAATGGCAGAAATAGTGGTAGAGAAAGAAAGCATAAGATAGTGCCAAAGTTTATGAATGAAGGAATTGTGGAAGGTTTTTTATACAACTGCCCAAGGAACAGTTGCAGGGAATATAGTCAGTTGGCCCGTGTTTCAGAGGAGTTGGAAATTTTAGGATGGCAAATGGAAGGAAGTCTAGAAACACAGAAGAGCAAGGAGACCTACCTTAGCTCTAGATGCAATCATATGAAGGATTGAAAAGTGACACCATTTGTGAGAGCTGCAGAGGAAATGGTGTCCTCAGGAGACAGTCTTGTTTCCTTAGACAAAAAGGGGAAAAGATTTGGAGTTTAGGATATAAGCAGTTTTCCAAATGGTAGATTGTGAGTTCCAGAACAAACAGTGAAAGGGTTTGGTGGAGCAAGGACAGTCATAAAATTGTGTCAGACTTGAGGGCATCCCACGATGCCATATGGATGTGGGTTTAGGGATAACCTATGAGTTTCGAGGCTTTGTATTTGTTCTGTAAACAGGCATATAAGACATGATGGAGTTAGTCCTAATGGCCTCTGAGGTAAGTGGACAATCTGCTCAAATCCTAGCCTCCTTCCTGGCACTGGTCTCTTTATAAATAGGGAAGTTTGTAGTGGTGTAGCAGGTAGAATTTGAGAGGGCATATGAGGTTGGGGGCTGTGCTGCTAGAAACACAGAGTTCTGTCTGCCCTTTAGTCAGTTTTAAAGAGATAATGTTTTGAGACGAAGGGAGGGGCAGTTGTAATAAGCTTTATCATGAATCTCTTTGGGACCTTTCAAGTTCTATCTCACCTTGGCTGGTGAGAGCCCCTTGGAGCCGGCTCTACTCTTTGGTGTACTTCTGACATATCCCCATTATTCTTCAAGCATTTCCTTACATTTGGTACGGTAAACATTCCAGGTTTATCTTGTGTTTTCTCCACCCCAGCCGTGGCGTTAGCATTTTTCTTAAGAGCCGTGTCTTCTTTAAGTGGAAAATGGTATTTAGAAATCAAGCTCTGGGTGCTAAGTGTAGTACTTCTTGCTTCCGGGGAGTCAGTAGTTCTACTGGGTTCTTTCAGCTGATAGAAATAGGACCTGTATGTGTGTATACACACATGCATCCATAGACTTATCTATATTTAGAGCTGTATATATGTTGAAGACCATGAAATCAAACTGATACTTCTAATTCTATCCAAACACCAAAGAATTTACTCTAGCCTTCTTCCTTTCCATATTATGTATATAACTTTCATCATCAATGAGAAACCTTACTGCCATAATCTTTAAGATATTTACTTAAATCTCCCCTGTAGGGCTGGGTGTGGTGGCTCACGCCTGTAATCCCAGCACTTTGGGAGGCCGAGGTGGTTGGATCACCTGAGGTCAGGAGTTCAAAACCAGCCTGGCCAACATGGTGAAACCCTGTCTCTACTAAAAATACAAAAATTAGCTGGGCATGGTGGAACGCATCTGTAATCCCAGCTACTTAGGAGGCTGAGGCAGGAGAATCACTTGAACCTGGATGGCGGAGGTTGCAGTGAGCCGAGATCATGCCACTGCACTCCAGCCTGGGGACAGAGCAAGACTGTGTCTCAAAAAAAAAAAAAAATCTCCCCTGTATGTATCCGTGGAGTCTTCAGGCTGCACTGGTCAAAAGCTCAACCTCAGACATACTGGACCACCCTCTCAGAGAAGGTATAATAGTAGGATGTTACCTGTGGATTTTTCCCAAATTCCCTTTATGGTGTTAAGGAAATTCCCTTCTGTCCCTAGTTTGTTCAGCATTTTTATCATAAAAGAATATTGGAGATACTCTTTTGTGTAATGGTTTTCCTTTTTTTTTGTTTTTTGTTTTTTTGATGGAGTCTTGCTCTATCCTCCAGGCTGGAGTGCAGTGGCACAATCTCAGCTTACTGCAAACTCCACCTTCCAGGTTCAAGCGATTCTCTTGCCTCAGCCTCCCAAGTAGCTGAGATTACAGGTGTGCGCCACCATACCTGGCTAGTTTTTTATATTGTTGGTAGAGACAAGGTTTCACCACGTTGGCCAGGCTGGTCTCAAACTACTGACCTCAGGTGATCCACCTGCCTCAGCCACTCAAAGTGCTGGCATGAGCCACCGCGCCCAGCTATGTGATGCTTTTTCTACATCAGTAGAGATTACCATGTGGTTCGTTTCATTCTGTTAATATGGTACATTATGCTGGTTGATTTTCTTATGTTGAATCACCCTTGCATTCCTGGGGTAAATCCCACTTGGTAATAGTGTATAATCCTTTTAATAGGCTACTTGATTGAGGTTGCTATTATTTTGTTGACAATTTTCACATCTATAGTCATAAGGGATATTGGTTTGTAGGGTTGGATTTTTGTTTGTTACTGTTTTTTTGTTTTGGGGTGTGTGTGCAAGGTCCTTTTCTGGTATTTTGATAGTGATGAGCTCATAGAATGATTTAGGAAATATTCCCTCTGCTGTGATCTTTTGGAAGAGTTTGAGAATTGCCGTTAATTCTCCTTTAAATGTTTGGTAGAATCTGATCCTTGGCTTTTCTTTGTTGGAAGATTTTTATTATTTTTATTTTTTATTTTTTTTGAGACAGAGTCTCACTTTGTCACCCCAGCTGGAGTGCAGTGGCACGATCTCAGCTCACCGCAACCTCCGCCTCCTGGGTTCAAGCGATTCTCCTGCCTCAGCCTCCCAAGTAGCTGGGACTACAGGTGCATGCCACCATGCCTGGCTTAGTTTTTGTATTTTTTGTATTTTTATTTTATTTTATTTTATTTTTTAGTAGAAACGGGGTTTCACTGTGTTAGCCAGGATGATCTCGATCTCCTGACCTTGTGATCCTCCCTCCTCGGCCTCCCAAAGTACTGGGATTACAGGAGTGAGCCACTGCGCCCGGCCTGGAAGATTTTTTAATTATAGATTTAATCTCTTTAATTTTTATGGGTTTATTCAGATTTTCTAGTTTTTTTGTAGTGTTAGCTGAGTTCAGTTGGTCCTTCGTATCTGTGGGTTTCACATCTATGGATTCAACTAACCACAGATAAAAATAATCGGAAAAAAAATTGCATCTGTACTGAACATGTAACAGACTTTTTGTCATTATTCCTTAAATAATATAGGATAACAGCTATTCACATAACATTTACATTGTATTTGGTATTATAAGTATTTTAGAGATTATTTTAAATATACAGGATGATGTGCATACATTATATGCAAATACTCTACACCATTTTATATCAGGGACTTTTGAGTATCCTTGAATGTTGGTATTAGCTGCAGGTCCTGGAACCAATCCTCCGTGAATACCAGAGGAGAACTGTAGTTTGTGGGTTTCTAGGAATTTGTCCATTTCCTCTAGGTTATCTATTTTGTTGGTATACAATTGCTCATAATGTTTTCTTATAATCTTATTTCTGTAAAATAATAATGGCCCCACTTTCATTCCTGATTTTAGTCATTTTAATCTTCTTTTTTCCTTGGTCAGTCTAGCTAAAGGCTTGTCACTTTGTTAACCTTTTAAAAGAACCAACTTTTGGCTTTGTTGCTTCTGTGTATTTTTCTTTTTTTTTTTTTTTTTTAAGCAAAAGTAATTCTGCTTCATTGATGTAGGAATTAGTATAATCATTGAAATACATCCAGAGGGTGCAGCCTTTATAGGAAGAGGAAGTCAGCATTAATTTGTTTAAAATACTAACACTTAACTACAAGTGCAAAGTTAAACAACAGGACTCCTATAGATTGTGCATTAAAGGTGAAGTCAAGAGGAAAAATGATGCAGGGAAATAACAATTTTCTCTCTTTTTAAAAAAATTTCAATAGGTTTTTGGGAAACAGGTGGTGTTTGGTTGCATGAGTAAGTTCTTTAGTGGCGATTTCTGAGATTTTGGTGCACCCATCACCCGAGCAATATACACTGTACCCAATGTGTAGTCTTTTATCCCTCACCCCCGCCCCCACCCTTTCCCACAAGTCCCCGAAGTCCATTGTATCATTCTAATGCATTTGCATCCTCATAGCTTAGCTCCTGCTTATGAGTGAGAACATAGGATGTTTGGTTTCCCATTCCTGAGTTATTTCTCTGAGAATAATGGTCTCCAGGTCCACTGAGGTTGCTGTGAATGCCATTATTGCATTCCATGTTATAGCTGAATAGTATTCCACGGTATATATATTTTTTTATCCACTTGCTGATTGATGGGCATTTGGGCTGGTTCCATATTTTTGCAATTGTGAATTGTGCCACTGTAAACATACATGTGCAATTATCTTTTTTGTATAATAACTTCTTTTCCTCTGGGTAGATAACCAGTAGTGGGATTGCTGGATCAAATGGTAGATCTACTTTTAGTTCTTTTTTTTTTTTTTTTTTTTTTTTGAGATGGAGTCTCACTCTGTCGCCCAGGCTGGAGTGCAGTGGCGCTATCTTGGCTCGCTGCAAGCTCCGCCTCCCAGGTTCACGCCATTCTCCTGCTTCAGCCTCCCAAGTAGCTGGGACTGCAGGCGCCCACCACCACGCCTGTCTAATTTTTTATTTTTACTTTTAGTAGAGACAGGGTTTCACTGTGTTAGCCAGGATGGGCTCGATCTCCTGACCTCGTGATCCACCCGCCTCAGCCTCCCAAAGTGCTGGGATTACAGGCGTGAGCCACCGTGCCTGGCCAACTTTTAATTCTTTTTAAAAATTGTATTTATTTATTTATTTATTTATTTTGAGGGTGCGAGATAGAGTCTTGCTCTGTCACCCAGGCTGGAATGCAGTGGCACAGTCTCGGCTCACTGCAACCTCTGCCTCCCATGTTCAAGCCATTCTTGTGCCTCAGCCTCCCAAGTAGTTGGGACTATAGACGCACCTCACCACGCCCAGCTAGTTTTTGTATTTTTAGTAAAGACAGTGTTTTGGCATGTTGGCCAGGCTGGTCTTGAACTCCTGACCTCAGGTTATTCACTTACCTCAGCCTCCCAAGGTGCTGGGATTGCAGGTGTGAGCCACCATGCCTGGCCTACTTTTAGTTCTTTAGGGAATCTCCACACTGTTTTCCATAGTGGTTGTACTAGTTTACCTTCCCACCAACAGTGTAGAGTGTTCCCTTTTCACCACATCCACGCCAACATCTACTGTTTTTTTATTTTTTTATTATGGCTATCCTTGTGGGAGTAAGGTGGTATTGCATTGTGGTTTTGATTTGCATTTCCCTGATCATTAGTGACATTGAGCAGTTTTTCTTTTTTTTTCTTTTTGCCATTTGTATATCTACTTTTGAGAATTGTCTATTCATGTCCTTAGCCCACTTTTTGATGGGATTGTTTTTTTCTTGCTGAATAATTATCTGAGTTCCTTGTAGATTCTGGATTGTGTATTATTTTTCTATTCTCTAATACATTTATCACTGCTTTAATATTTAGTTTTCTCCATCTGCTAGCTTTGGGTATAGTTTGTTCTTAGTTCCTTAGGATATAAACTTAGGTTATTGACTTGAGATAATTCCCTTTTTTTTAGTTTAAGTGTTTACAACTATTAGTTTCCCTCTGAACACTATTTTTGCATCCTATAAGTTGTAGTATGCTGTGTTTTCATTAGTCTCTTAAGTATTTTCTAATTTCCCTTGTGATTTCTTCTTTGATCTTTTGGTTGTTTAAGAGTGTATTGTTTAGACTGGGCATGGTGGCTCATGCCTGTAATCCCAGCACTTTGGGAGGCCAAGGCGGGCAGATCACCAGGTCAGGAATTCAAGACCAGCCTGGCCAACATGGTGAAACCCCGTCTCTGCTAAAAATACAAAAAAAAAAAAAAAAAAAAGAGTGTATTGTTTAATTTCCATATGTTTGTGAATTTTCCAGATTTCCTTTTGTTATTTCTAGCTTCATTCCATTATGATATGAGAAGATAATTTTTTATGATTTTAGTCTTTTTAAAATTTATTGAAAGTTTTGTGACCTAACATATGGTCTATCCTAGAAGATGTTCCATGTACACTTAAAAAGAATGTTTATTCTACTTTTATTGGATAGAGTATTCTATATATGTCTGATAGGTCTTGTTGGTTTATAATGTAGTTCAGGTTCTCTATTTCCTTATTGATCTTTGGATTGTTGTATACATTAATGATAGTGGGATATTAAAGCTACCAGTTATTATCTTAGAACTGTCTATACCTCCCTTTGATTCTGTCAGCTTTTGCCTTATATATTTTGGAGCTGTGTTGTTAGGTTCATAACTATTTGTAATTGTTATATCTTCTTGATGAATTGACCCTGTTATCAATATTTGTCTCATATCAATTTTGCATCATATTAGTCTATTTTGTCTTAGTATAGTTTCTCTAGCTCTCTTTTGTTACCATTTACATGGAATAACTGTTTTCCACCTATTTCTGTCTTTGGACCTAAAGCAAGACTTGTATTTTTTTAAAGACTTGTTTTGTGGCCTAACATATATGATCCATCCGTATGTTGCAGAGAACAATGTGTATTCTTCAGCTGCTGGATGAAATGTCCTATAAATATCTGTTAAATCCATTTGGTCTGTAGTGCAGATTAAGTCCAATGTTTCTTCATTGATTTTCTGTTAGAATGATCTGTCCAATGCTGTAAGTGGAGTGTTGAAGTCTCCAGCTATTATTGTATTGGGGTCTCTCTCTCTCTCTTTAGCGGTAATAATATTTGCTTCATATATCTGGGCAGTCCAGTATGGGTGCATATTTATATTTGTAATTTTGTTTTGTTTTGTTTTGTTTTGAGACAGAGTCTCACCTTGTCACCCAGGCTGGAGTGCAGTGGCTCAATCTTGACTCAGTGCAACCTCTACCTCCCAGGTTCATACTGTTCTTCTGCCTCAGCCTCCCGAGTAGCTGGGACTACAGGTGTCTGCCACCATGCCCAGTTAATTTTTGTATTTTTAGTAGAGATGAGGTTTCACCATGTTGGCCAGGATGGTCTCGATCTCTTGACCTCATGATCCGCCCACCTCAGCCTCCCAAAGTGTTGGGATTACAGGTGTGAGCCACTGCGTCTGGCCTATATTTGTAACTGTTATATCTTCTTGCTTAATTGACCCCTTTATCATTATATAATGACCTTCTTTGTCTTCTTTTATAGTTTTTGTCTTGCATCTGTTTTGTCTAATACCTTGTATTAGACAAAATAGTTAACATTTGCATGGAATATCTTTTTCCATCTCTTTATTTTCAGTATATGTGTCTTGACAAGTGAAGTGTGTTTCTTCTAGGCAGCAGATCATTGGGTCTTGTTGTGTGTGTGTGTGTGTGTGTGTGTGTGTGTGTGTGTGTGTTTGTGTTTTATCCATTTACCTAGTCTGTATCTTTTGATTGGAGAGTTTAGTCCATTTATATTGATTGATAAGGAGTTACTCTTGCATTTTTTTTTTTTTGTTTTGGACATAGGGTCTTGCTCTGTCACCCAGGCTAGAATGCAGTGGTGTGATCACAACTCACTGAAGCCTCTCCTGGATTCCAGTGATCCTCCCACTTCAGCCACCAAGCAGCTAGGACTATAGGCACGTGCCACCATGCCTGGCCAATTTTTATATTTTGTATAGAGATGGAGTTTCACCATGTTGCCCAGGCTGGTCTCAAATTCCTGGGCTCAAGTGATCTGCCTACCTCCGCCTCACTAAGTGCTATGTAAGCCAGCAGTGCCCAGCTATTCCTGCCATTTTTAAATGTGTTCTGGTTGTTTTTTGCCCTTCCTTCCTTCCTTCTTCCTTCCTTCCTTCCTTCCTTCCTTCCTTCCTTCCTTCCTATTCCATTCCTTTTTGTGAAAGTGACTTTTCTCTGGTGGTATGTTTTGATTTCTTTTTTTTTATTTTTCATGTATCTGTCGTATGTTTTTTGATTTGAGTTTACCATGAGGCTTGCAAATAGCTTATAACCCAATATTGTAAACACCAATTACATAAACTAACACGCAAAGAGAAAACTAATAAAAACTTTATGCTTTAACTGTGTTCCCCTGGTTTTTAACTTTGTGTTGTTTCTGTTTATTTTACTACACTGTCTATGTCTTGTAGCTGTAGTTATTATTTTTTATTGGTTCATGTTTTAGTCTTTATACTCAAGATATGGGTAGTTTATACACCACAATTAGAGTGTCATAATATTCTGTTTTTCTGTGTATTTACTATTACCAGTGAGTTTTGCTCCTTCACATGATATTGCTCATTAAAGTTCTTATCTTTCAGACTGAAGAACTCAATTTAGTTTTTCTTCTTGAACAGGTCTCATGTTGATAAAATCCCTCAGCTTTTATTTTTCTGGGAAGATCTTTATTTGTCCTTCATGTTTGAAGGATATTTTCACTGGATATACATACTATTCTAGGATAAAAGTTTTTTCCTTCAGCACTGTAAATATGTCATGCCATTCTCCTGGCCTGTAAGGTTTCCATTGAAAAGTCTACTGCTAGATGTACTGGAGCTCCACTGTATGTTGTTTCTTTTCTCTTGCTGCTTTCAGGATCCTTTCTTTATCCTTGACCTTTGGGAGTTTGATTATTAAATATCTTGAAGTAGTCTTATTTGGGCTAAATTTGCTCTGTATTCTGTAACCTTCTTGTACTTGAATATTGATACCTTTCCCTAGGTTTGGGATGTTCACTGTTATTATCTCTTTGAACAAACTTTCCATCCCATTTCTTTCTCTACCTCCTCTTTAAGGCCAACAACTCTTAGATTTGCCCTTTTAAGGCGATTCTCTAGATCTTGTAGGAGTGCTTCATTCTTTCTTGTTTTTTCTTTTGGCTCCTCTGATTGTGTACTTTGAAATAGCCTGTCTTCAAGCTCACTAATTGCTTCTTTTTCTTGGTCAGTTCCACTGTTGACAGACACTGATGCATTATTCTTCAGCATGTCAGTTGCATTTTTCAACTCTAGAATTTCTGCTTCTTTTTATTTTACTCTGTTAAATTTATCTGATAGGATTCTGAGTACCTTTTCTGTGTTATCTTGAATTTCTTTTTCCTCAAAACAGCTATTTTGAATTCTCTGTCTGACTGAAAGGTCATATATCTCTGTCTCTCCATGATTGGTCACTGGTGCCGTTTAGTTCGTTTGGTGAGGTCATGTTTTCCTGGGTGGTTGTGATGTTTGTGGATGTTCATTGGTGTCTGGGCACTGAAGAGTTAGGTATTTATTTTAGTCTTCACAGTCTGGTTTTATTTGTACTCATCCTTCTTAGGAAGGCCTTCCAGGTATTTGGAGGGACTTGGGTGTTGTGATCTAAGTTTTTGGTCATTGCAGCCATATCTGCATTAGGGGGCACCCCAAGCCCAATATCACTGTGTCTCTTGCAAACTAAGAGGTACTGTCCTGGTCTTGGATAAGATTTGGAAGAATCCTCTGGATTATCAGGCAGAGACTCTTGTTCTCTTTCCTCACTTTTTCCCAGAGTCTTTCTATGCTGAGCTCTCTGGAGCTGGGGGAGGGGTGACACCAGCACCTTTGTAGCCACCACTACTGGGACTGCACTGGGTCAGACCTGAAGCCAGCACAACACTGGGTCTCACCTAAGGCTCATGGTAACCACTGCCTGGCTACTGCCTTTGTTTGCTTAAGGCCCTAGGGCTCTGCAGTCAGCAGGTGGTGAAGCCAGCCAAGCTTGTGTTCTTCCCTTCAGTGCAGAGAGTTCCCCTCAGTCCCAGTTGGGTCCAGAAATGCTGTCTGAGAGCCAGGGCTTGGAGTCAGAAACCTTAAGGAACCTACCTGGTGCTCTGTTCTACCGTGGCCGTGCTGGCATCCAAGCCACAAGGCAAAATTGTTCCCACTCTACAGGCCCCATCCATAGAATAATTAGGTGGGGACCTGTCAAAGGAGAACCCTCAAATGTCAGCATATATTGGTTTTTTTATCCTTTGGGTTTTCAAGAAAGGTTGTAACCCTGGATGTCTGTGTTTTAGTAGTGTTCTGGACCCTGGAAAGGGAAGCTAGGATTCTCCTTGTTCACTGTACAGACCTTCATTTGATCCCTTTGTTTTCAGTGGAGCACCCTAACTATCAGCTGTCTCAGATTCCAGACCCTCTGGTTCAGGCTCTCCAAAAAGGCAAAGGACTTTCCACCAAGCATCCTAGTTTCAACCCTACTCTAATACCTCTGCCTTTTAGAGTCTTTATGTTTACCAGCTGAGCTAACTGGGCTACCTCTGATATTGCGGGTATTGGTACTTCCAGTTCCTGAGCCTGTAGCACAAATTAGCTGTAAGTTACTATTTCAATTTTTTCTGCTTTACCAATTCAGTTACCAGCCATTCGTCTACTTTTCATATTTTGAAATGTTATTAACATCTCTTTATTGCTCTTACCTCCCTTATTCTCTTTTTTCCTGTGGACTTATACCATTTTTCCTCCTTCTCTTTTAGAGGGTTTTAGGAGGGGGAAAGATTTAACACTTTAATCAGTCTGCTCTATTTAAGAACTTTCTAAACTTAAACAGAATTAAGACATAACAGCACAGAAAGATTAATTTGACCACTGAAAACTGTTACATTTATGCATAGCAGAAAACATAAAATTGAAAAGCATGTAACAGGCTGGGTTGTATGTAACAAATATGACACAGAGTAATACTCCTAATATATGAAGAATTCAAATACAAATACTTAAGAAAAACATTATCCCCCAAAAGATAAGTGGGCAAAGTACCTGGAGAGATATTTCATGAGCACATATGTATCTCTGATTTTCAGTATCACAAATAGTCAGAAATGTGTACTAAAGCAAGTTGTCATTTTAAACTCAAAAGAAAAATGTGTTTGTGTGCGCATAGAGTATATATACAGATGAAAATGTGAAGAGTAGGGCATTTTCCTGGACTGCAAATGGCAGTTTAAACTGGAACAGGAGCTGGCGCAGTATCTCACGCCTGTAATCTCAGCACTTTGGGAGGCCAAGGCGGGTGGATCACCTGAGGTCAGGGGTTCGAGACCAGCCTGACCAACATGGAGAAACCCCATTTCTACTGAAAAATACAAAATTAGCCAGGCATGGTGGCTCATGCCTGTAATCCCAGCTACCCGGGAGGCTGAGCCAGGAGAATCACTTGAACCCAGGAGGTGGAGGTTGCCGTGAGCCAAGATCGCGTCATTGCACTCCAGCCTGGGCAACAAGAGTGAAACTCCATCTCAAAAACAAACAAACAAACTGGAATGGGGGTAGAGGAAAACAGATTAGCAATATGCTTGACTGTCTTTTGACTTATGAATTCTTCCTTAGGAAGTAGAATTTCTCCTAGGGAAATATTTCAAACTATGGACAAAAATATGCAAAAAGATGTCCATCTTATTTTTAATACTACTAGCTAGGTAGAATAACTGACATTTATTGAACCTTTAGTGTGTGTTTCAAGAACTGTGCTAAAAGTGTTTAACGTATATTATCCCATGTAATCCTCACAACAACCATATGAGATAAATACTATATTTACCTTCTTTGAAAACACAGAGGCTAGACTGCTAAACCAGGCTGGAGCCCAGGTCTTATTTAAAACATTTATTCTTTAACCATCATGTTCACAATTTTCTGTAAATACATATTACTTTTATAAAGATGAGGGAAAAAAATAAACATTTTCAGTGTGTCAGTAGTGTAAGTATGTTTCAGTTATCTAAGCATCCAAGGAGAGTAAAACAGCTAAATTTAGCAACTCATTGTACTTTTATGATACAATATGCAGCCATTAAAAAGTCATGTTTTGGCCAGGCACGGTGGCTCACGCCTGTAATCCCAGCACTTTGGGAGGCTGACGTGAGCAGATCACCTGAGGTCAGGAGTTTGAGACCAGCCTGACCAATATGGTGAAACCCCGTCTCTACTAAAAATACAAAAATTAGCCTGGCTGTGGTGGTGTGTGCCTGAGGCGGGAGAATCTCTTGAACCCAGGAGGCATACGTTGCAGTGAGCAGAGATCACACCACTGCACTCCATCCTGGGTGACAGAGGGAGACCTTATCTCAAAAAAAAAAACAAAAAAAAAAAAGTTGTGTTTTAGAAGAACATTTAATGACATAATACTCATGTAATTAGAAAATGAGATAAAATCTTAAATACAGTGTATTAAAAATATTTTTCTGAGCTTATTATAGGTGGAAATACACAAAAAATTTTTAATCATTATTCCTGAGTGATTGGTTTACAGGTGTTTATTCATTTTCTTTTCTATGTTTTTTCTTTGTTTTCCAAATTTCGAATGTGTATTACTTTTTAAATCAGAAAAAAAGTTATAGTAATTATTTCACCTATTAACTTAATGTCGAATGACATGAATATGCTTATATGTCTGGGAAAAATCAGTTGTAAAGTCATATGTATAGTACGATTTCAGCTAGATATATTTTTTTTAAGTCTGAGAAAATATGCTACATGGAAATGTACAAAAATACTAACAGTGATGTTATCCCAGGGAGACAGTAATGAGGATGAACTTTTGTTATTTATTACTTTTTTCTCTATCTTCAAACTTGTATATGAGCATATTTACGTAATCTTAGAAAATTTAATATTTTAACTTGGAGGACATGTGTTTACTTTTTCTTATATTTTTAGACATTTGAAGACAGTGATTTGTTCCATTTGATTGGTGTTATCTGTGGCTTAGCAATTTATAATTTTACCATTGTGGACCTCCATTTTCCTTTGGCTTTATATAAGAAACTACTGAAAAAGAAGCCATCCTTGGATGATTTGAAAGAACTAATGCCTGATGTTGGGAGGTTAGTTGGAAAAAAAAGTCAAAAGGTAGTAGGGTTTGGGAGGTAAGAAGTGGGGAAGGTACAGAAAGCTTTCCTTCTATGAAAAAATATATTTTGTTCTTCTTGTTAAATTTCTGAAATAAACAAATGCCCTTCTAATAAAGGAAAATCCATTATGTTTCTCAGATCAAAATTTTCTATTGAAAGACTAAATTTGGCTGGCCCAGTGGCCCACACCTGTAATCCTAGCATTTTGGGAGACCGAGGCAGGTGGATCACCTGAGGTCAGGAGTTTGAGACCAGCGTGGAGGTCAGGAGTTCGAGACTAGTATGACCAACATGGCGAAACCCCGTCTATACTAAAATACAAAAATTAGCCAGGCGTGGTGGCCCACGCCTGTAGTCCCAGCTACTCAGGAGGCTGAGGCAAGAGAATTGCTTGAACCCAGGAGGCGGAGGTTGCAGTGAGCCAAGATTGCGCCATTGCACTCCAGCCTGGGTGACAGAGCAAGACTCCGTCTCAAAAAAAAAAGACTAAATTTTTAGTTGTTTGACAATACCTTGCAAATATCAGATAATCACCTTAGGAAAGTAAATTTTTTTTCTGAGAGTGGTTAAATGATTTATTTGGACTTTTACTTCTGATAACCTTCATTCCTAGTTTGAATATGTGAAATTTATTTTTATTTATTAAATAAAATGGATTAAAAATTTTATATAAATTAGGACAAATGGGCCAGGCGCGGTGGCTCACGCCTGTAATCCTAGCACTTTGGGAGGCCGAGGTGGGCAGATCACGAGGTCAGGAGTTCGAGACCAGCCTGGCCAACATGGTGAAACCTGGTCTCTACTAAAAATACAAAAATTAGCCGGGCATGGTGGCGGGCGCCTGTAATCCCAGCTGCTCTGGCTGAGGCAGGAGAATTGCTTTTAAAAACCCAGGGGGCAGAGGTTGCAGTGAGCCAAAATCATGCCACTGCACTTCAGCCTGGGCGACAGAGCAAGACTCCATCTCGGGAAAAATAAAATAAAATAAAATAAGGAAAAATGTTAAAAATAGTTGGATACATGGCCTTTGTATTCAGAAAAGTGATAAGAACCTTTTACTAATTTTTTTCCTTAAGCATCATTTATAAGTTTGCCATTGTGTATTCACTATTCTGAAACAAATATAAAATTACAAATTGACAAAAGGATTTTACCAAGAGGGAATGAGAAGTATATATATATATATATATCCATAAGTAAAATAGTCAAAATATCCAATAATTTTTTCCTCTCAGAAACATATATATTATTTTGCAGAAGCATGCAACAGTTACTGGATTATCCAGAAGATGACATAGAGGAAACATTTTGTCTTAATTTTACGGTAAGATGGAAGGACATAGGTTAGCCTGATTATTCATCATCTCTTTTATTTAACAGCCATGTCTTAGGGTTTTTCTTTATTTTGATGGATGGAATTCTTAAAGAACCCTTTAGCTAACATTTATTGAGCATTTACTACATGCTAGCTAGTCATAGTACATGCATTTCATTTAATCCTCAGCAATCCAGTGAGGTTGGGATTATCCCTGGTTTACAGATGAAGAAAACTGAAAACAGTCATTACGTTGGGGAGTCAGTATGCATACAAGCCTCTGTGACTTAAACCTGTGTACTTTATCATTATGCTAAAGATATTGACAAATACAAGACATCCTCTTTACCCAAGTGTTCATTTTTGAGTCTGCAATTACAGAAATGCTTTAGAGAAGCAAAAGGTTATTGTAATATGAGAATATTACTACTAAACTTAAAAACATTAATTTCCACTGGTACATTCCTTTCTATTTCATACTAACATTCATCCTTGCCCATCTTGTCTTATTCACTGTTGGATGATGTAGATAAAACAAATGCAAATGCATTGCAATATTATTTGGAAAATGAAATTGCAAATCTTGTAAAAGATGCACAATTTCATTAAGGCAGCAAAGGGATGTGTTTTTTTTTGTTTTGTTTTGTTTTTTTTGAGACAGAGTCTTGCTCTGTTACCCAGGCTGGGGTGCAGTGACGCAATCTCAGCTCACTGCAACCTTTGCCTCCCAGGTTCAAGCGATTCTCCTGCCTCAGCCTCCTGAGTAGCTGGGATTACAGGTGCCTGCCACCACACCCAGCTAATTTTTGTATTTTTAGTAGAGACGGGGTTTCACCACCTTGGCCAGGCTGGTCTCGAACTCCTGACCTCATGATCCACCCGCCTCGGCCTCCCAAAGTGCTGGCATTACAGGCATGAGCCACTGCACCTGGCCAAAAGGGATGTTAAATAACTGATCCAGTCACATGCAAAGCCGTTGATAGATGAGGATATGGCAGAAGTAGACTAGTTGGTAATTAAATAAGAGAAAATCCATAAGTATTACGGTAAGGCACTCCAGAAGGGAACAATTTGAATATTATAAATTAGACTCTTGGAGAAATTGTAAAACCTTCAGTTTTCTTTTCCCTTTTCTTTTCTTTTTTTTTTTTTCTTTTTTTTTGAGACAGAATCTTGCTCTGCCCAGTCTGGAGTGCAGTTGCGCAATCTCGGCTCATTGCAACCTCCGCCTCCCAGGTTCAAGCAATTCTCCTGCCTCAGCCTCCCGAGTAGCTGGGACTACAGGTGCACACCACCATACCCAGCTAATTTTTGTATTTTTAGTAGAGATGAGGTTTCACCATGTTGGCCAGGATGGTCCCAATCTCTTGACCTCGTTATCTGCCTGCGTTGGCCTCCCAAAGTGCTGGGATTACAGGCGTGAGCCACAGCACCTGGCCTCTTTTTTATTTTTTTAATTTTTTGCTTGTATATTTGTTTGCCACCCTGCCACACACACAACATTCTCTTTATGGTTTTGTCAAAGCTGACAAAAGATGCCATATTCTGCTGTCATAAAATTTGCCAAAAAAAATTGCATGTTCATAATTTTTTCAAGAAAACTTTAAGACTATTTTCTGTCCAGGCACAGTGGCTCACGTCTGTAATCCCAGCACTTTTGGAGCTCGAGGCGGGCAGATCACTTGAGGTCAGGAATTAGAGACAAGCCTGGCCAACATGGTGAAACCCCGTCTCTACTGAAGATACAGAAATGAGCCAGGCGTGGTGGCACGTGCCTCTAGTACCAGCTACTTGGGGAGGCTGAGGCAGGAGAATCACTTGAACCTGAGAGGTGGAGGTTGCAGTGAGCTGAGATCACGCCATTGTACTGCAGCCTGGGTGACAGAGTGAGACTCCATCTCAAAAAAAAAAAAAAGTTGCTCTCCACAAATCCGGATAACAACAGAAAAGCATTTTCCAAAGTGTGTTCCTGTTAGAATAAGGTGACCATAAAATTAAAAAAAACAAAAACAAAAACGATTTTCTATGAAATTTTGGTTCTTTTTCATTTGATTCACTCATACCCATGTTAGTTTCTTGAATTTTTATTGATCATCTCAGTTGACTAAAAAATTGAGTTTCAAGCTGTTTAATTTCTAATTTATCAGTCACCAAATTTGTGAATTCTTACTATATTCAAAGAACTATGGTAATTCAAACATTTCTTCCCACTGCCATTTCTTTCTCAGAGATTTTTCAGTGGCTCTTTATTGCTTGTAGAATAATAGCTTTAGAATGGGTGTCAAAGACATTTTTAAACTAGCTCTCTCCTTTCATTGTATCCCTCCCTTCATACCAAGTTTTGTCATATCACACAGTATTTTTTTTAATATACCTTACCTTCCTCTTTTTCAGAGCCACTTGCCATACATTTTCAGAAACTTGGTATTTATTGTAATATCTAATTTTTTGTTCAATTGATATTCTCTGTCTGAAATCTCACTCTCTTCTTAATCTTTCAAAATACTACCCCTACTTGTAGGTGCTTTTCAGATGGCATTTCTTCCTCAAGGTCTTTCACACTTCCTCTAGTTTAGAATTCTGTTTGCATTCCTCTATGATCTGATAACATTTTGTTCATCTCTGTCTTATAAATGCATTATTTTATTATAATTAGTTCTTCATATGTTACATTTCTCTTCCTTTACTAGATAGTAAACATCACAGCAGGAATATATTCATCTAACATCCCACTCCCATCATAGTATTTTATAAATAGCAGGTTTTCATAAAAGAGGATAATATTCCAAAAAGAAGGAATAGCAAAAGAAAAGATGCATAAGTGGGAATGGTAATATTTTTAGAAAAATTCCAGAAGTAAAAGAAATAAAAGGTTTCAAAATAACTGACTATCTTTATAAACCAAATTAGTACATAACTGGAAAAACTGTCTGTGATAAAGTTTACAACAAGGGTGATAAAGGAACCCTGGAGTAGCAGTTGTCATGTGGGAAGAATGCATGGTTTTCTAAGCTGAATGCATTCTCATACTTGGATTTTATCACTCGTCTAAGGAAAACATCCTGTCTAATATTTTATAGTAACAATTCTAAAGTTTTATGCACAACAAATGCTTAGTTTCCTTATTAACCTACCAAACTTGGTAATTTGTAATTAATCATGGTAGGATTTCAAACTAGAGAGTATCAAAATTTCTAGTTCTGGCTTTAAGTAGAATTCTCAGATAAGCTATATGGTAGCAGAATTTTATCTCAAATTTAGTAGTTTTTTTAATTAAATGAGAGAAAGGTAGAATATAATAATAGATTATTATAAGTTTTGAGTCTGACATTGACTTTTTTTAAAAATTTAAATTAATAGATCACAGTTGAAAACTTTGGTGCAACAGAAGTGAAAGAGCTGGTTCTAAATGGTGCAGACACAGCTGTTAACAAACAAAATCGGTAAGTGAATTTTAGCAGCAACAGTGGGAGTAATAAGATTCAGTAGACATTTTCTTCTGTACGTAGAAAACGTGTCACAACCCTAAGCTTTTACTCCAATAAAACTTTAATTTTGAGTGGTTAGTGAGGAAATAATCTGCCTTTTCCTCCTGAAATCCCTTGAAGACATTAAAACAAAGAGAAGGGAGAAGTGACAGCAGCAAACATTTTTGGAAGCCAGGAAACAGTAGTAACTAACTTTAGCAAACCAGAGAAAGCTGCAACATGAGATGGAAAAGAGGAGCCACGAAGCCAGCTGGATCACTTCACAAAACAAAAGTTTGGGTGCTGAGAATAAAACATACCTTTAGAAAATGCATGGTGTTTGGGGAAATGCTAGAACTCTTATAAGAAGCAGTTAGAAACTAGTTTCCCATGCTAACATTGGATTTAAAACAACAACAGAAGAAATTAGTTTCCCTTAGCACACCAGGAATCTGGCAACTGCCCCTCTCTGGCCTGGGCAGGAGATTGGAAATTTACCTTCTGGAGAAATTGAACTAAAGAGACTGTGGGTTTGAGGACACCTGGACACTGCCACAGGTAAGGAGCTGAACTGAAAACAGGGAGATTAAGTGCTGAAAGTCTATAGCTCCCTCCTTCTTGGTACCGTATAGTGAAAGATCCTTTTCTGGGGAAACTGCCTAACATTTAAAATGTAAATCCATAGGCCCCGCACAGTGACTCACACCTGCAATCCCAGCACTCTGGGAGGCCGAGGTGGGCGGATCACGAGGTCACGACAACGAGACCATCCTGGCTAATGCAGTGAAACCCCATCTCTACTAAAAATACAGAAAATTAGCCAGGCATGGTGGAATGTGCCTGTAGTTCCAGCTACTCGGGAGGCTGAGGCAGAAGAGTCTCTTGAACCCAGGATGCGGAGTTTGCAGTGAGCCGAGATTGTGCCACTGCGCTCCAGCCTGGGCGACAGAGCGAGACTCCGTCTCAAAAAACAAAAAAAAATGTAAATCGATAGCCAGAGGTCAACAGACATTTAAGGAAAGGCCAAAACAGTCAAAAAGAATGGCAAGAAACCAGGAACCATGCAGGTTGAAGGACAAAACTTCAGAGGAAACCGAAATCAGTGTCCTCAGAATGATGCGTGACATCCAGATGCATACAATTAAAAATGGAAAGAAAAAAAAACTCATTTGAAAGAAATGGAATGAATGAAATCTGTCAAAGAAAATATTAAAAAAAAAAAATTCCCAGAAACGAATGACATCTTTTCAAGATTGAAAGCATGAGAAGTGGAAAAAAGATCAATACCAAGACAAGATACATGAAATTTCAAAATTTTCAGTCAAAGGGACCCTAAAACTGTCCAGAAAACCCACAGACCTAAGAATCAGTAACATCAGACACTGGAATCAAGGAACACTGGAAGCTGGAAGACCAAAATTTTGGGAGAAAATTACTTTTAACTTAGAATTCTGTATCCAAATTATCCAGTGTGTGTGTTTAAAAACATTTTCATACATGCACAGTCTCAGAGAGTTTACTTCTGATGCCTTTTTCTCAGGAAGTTACTGGAGGATGTGTTCTGTCTACCAAAACAAGGAATTAAACCAAGAAAGAGGAAGACACAGGATTAAAAAAACAACCACCACCACCACCAGGATTCAAACAAGCAAAGATTCTTTCTGAAGGATCAATAACTGTGTCGATTTAGAAATAACAACTTGGGTTAGATCAAGAGGATGGAGGGCTCGAGGAGAGAAATAAGTATCTAGTATTTTGAATGAATCTAGAGGAAATGGATATTTCTTTTGGAGAAGTTGGCGATGAATTAGCAAACTAAAGAAAACAGAAGTTCTTTTTAAGAGAAAAAGGGTAACCATAGAATACAGCTTAACTGTGAATAATATAGAAATGTTAACAAATATTGAACCAAAAATTGTTATATAAATATAATAGATGTACAGGGGAGTAGAAAGTGAATGGGACAATTACATTAAAGATTAATCCAAAGCAAATTGAAATTTAAGGAACAACAATAGAACTGTGTTGTTAGAAGCTTGAATATAAATATCAGAAGGAATGGCAAAAAGAGTTAAATAGTTGCCTTTTAATAGCTGCAATTTCTGGCAGAGAAGTGCAGGACAGAGTTGCTTTGTTCTCTTCTGTTTTGTTACAATTCTTTAATAGTGGCTGTTGCCAGGGAGTTGGTCCAAAGGATTATAATCCTAATTCCGCTACTTAGAAGCTTTATAACTTTAAATAAATTAGTTGATGTCTCAATGCCTCAGTGTCCTTCTCTGTTAAATGGAATGACAAATTATACTTACTTCATGGGGTTGAGAACTAGATGAGACAATATTTTAAGATACTTAGAATAAGACCTAGCACATGTAGTGCTCAGTAAATGTTGGCTATTAGGATTGTTACTATTTGATGTTTTAAACACTTGATATGTCTTACTTTGATAAAAATAAAGCTGTTTTTAAAATGATGTGAAAAAAATTTAGGTCCTTCTAGATATCCTTGTTTTAAAAAAAAACTTGGTTCTGAAAGGCAACTTACCATTATTCCTATTGCAGAATCATCCTTTATTACTTGGAAGACAAAGATATAAAATAGTGAAATCTTCTAGTATCCATTCTCATTATTTGACCAGATAGCATCATAAAATGTTGTGGCTAGCAAAACAAAACAGATTGAGTAAGATTGTGGTTCAAATTCAGGGGTTAAAGGGGCTTCTTTTTTTCTTTACAGTTTCGTTTTGTATCATAAGAGATAGAAGAGAATCAGAAGTGATTGTATATGTATTCACACATACATTTGAAAAGAAACTACACTTGTACTCTTTAATGATTATCCTAAAAGAATGCTTAGTACCCTCTCTTAGGCATTTGTTAAAGTAAATTTTGTTCAGATTCCTTGGAACCCAAGGAAAAGAAGGCTATAGTTGGTCAAATGATCTGAATCCAAAGCTCTCATTTTTTTGTCACCTTTTGTTTGTAACAGATCATTCCTTTTAGGGATGCATGTGACATGATATATATAAATTCTCAATAACTTGTAAATATTTTAAAATTATTTTCATAGCCATTTGCATCATTCTGCCCATTAGGAAATGACATTTTTTCCATTAGGAATAGCCTAAGAATAACTGAATGCCTCATGGATACAGCTGATTTTTATATAGAAAGAATAATAGCTTTTTCCATAGTGACTTTGGTTTTGTCCTGTTTGAACGCTACTCATACATTCTGTTTCGTAGATATGTAGCAGAAATTGTAGGAGCACTTGAAGTTTTAATGACTACATTATGGATTCTTCATACATGATTTTTATAATCTGTACATGTGTGCTTTTTCATTTCTAGGCAAGAGTTTGTTGATGCTTATGTGGATTACATATTCAATAAATCAGTGGCTTCCTTATTTGATGCTTTTCATGCGGGCTTTCATAAGGTCTGTGGAGGAAAAGTCCTTCTGCTCTTTCAGCCTAATGAACTACAAGCAATGGTCATTGGAAATACAAATTATGATTGGAAGGAACTGGAAAAGGTAGGGGAAAACTAATCTCTGATATTGTTAAATGGAAAGATTTATATATGGAAATCTTGCCTTTTTATGTATTTTTTTTATTGTATACACTTTATTACTACCATTTTACAGGAAAGCACTCTACCCTTCAAACTCCACAATGAATGGATTTGAACTGTGTATGAATTAGACACTATTATAATTGGTGGTATTGATATAGAAAACTCATCTGGCCAGGCACAGTGGCTCTCACCTATAACCCCAGCACTTTGGGGTGCTTAGGTGGGAGGATCACTTGAGGCCAGAAGTTCAACAGCAGCCTGGGGAGCATAGCAAGACCTGATCTCTAAAAATAACTTAGGCCAGGCGTGGTGGCTTACACCTGTAACCCCAGGACTTTGGGAGGCCAAGGTGGGTGGATCACGTGAGGTCAGGAGTTCAAGACCAGCCTGGCCAACATGGTGAAACCTGTCTCTACTAAAAATACAAAAATTAGCTGGGTGTGGTGGCACGTGCCTGTAATCCCAGCTACTCAGGAGGCTGAGGCAGGAGAATCTCTTGAACCTGGGAGGCAGAGGTTGCAGTGAGCTGAGATTGTGCCACTGCATTCCACCCTGGGCAGCAGAGCAAGACTCTGTCTCAAAAACAAAAAATAAGTAAATAAAAATAGATAAAAATAATTTTAAAAATTAGCCAGATGTGGTAGCAAACACCTGTGGTCCTACCTGTGGGAGGCTGCAGTGGGAGAATCTCTTGATCCCAGGTGGTTGAGGCTGTAGTGAGCCATGATTATACCACTGCACTTGACCCTGGATGACAGAGCAGGAGCCTGTCTGTCTCAAAAGAAAACAAAAATGTCATCTGTGACACAGATGGATAGAAGCCCTAACCAAGCCAGGCGCGATGGCTCATGCCTGTAATCCCAGCACTTTGGGAGGCCAAGGTGGGCGGATCACCTGAGGTCAGGAGTTCCAGGCCAGCCTTGCCAACATGGTGAAACCCCGTCTCTACTAAAAATACAAAAATTAATCGGGCGTGGTGGCACACACCTGTAATCCCAGCTACTTGGGAGGCTGAGACAGGAGAATTGCTTGAACCTGGGAAGCGGAGGTTGCAGTGAGCCAAGATCGCGCCACTGCACTCTCCAAAAAAAAGCCCTAGCCAAAGCTGAATGGGTTTTCGTTCTGCCTCAGTCTTAGGAAAACCATCATGAAATGCAGTTATGATGTTTAAAAATCTTTGTTTCCTTTTTTTCTGATTAGTCTCAGTGTTACATTTTTTAGCAGAGTAATTATCAAATATTGATTCTGATAAACATTTAATAGAAAGTGCTGGCCCTGTGTGGTAGCTCATGCCTGTAATGCCAGCACTTTGGGACACCGAGGCGGGCGGATCACGAGGTCAAGAGATCGAGACCATCCTGGCCAACCAACATAGTGAAACCCCGTCTCTACTAAATATACAAAAATTTGGGCATAGTGTCGCATGCCTATAGTCCCAACTATCGGGAGGCTGAGGCAGGAGAATCGCTTGAACCCGGGAAGCAGAGGGTTCAAGTCAGTGAGATTGCGCCACTGCACTCCAGCCCAGGCAACAGAGCAAGACTCCATCTCAAAAAGAAAGAAAGTGCTAGGTTAAGCCAGGCGTGGTGTCTCATGCCTGTAATCCCAGCACTTGGGGAGGCTGAGGCAGGCAGATCACTTGAGGCCAGGAGTTGGAGACCAGCCTGGCCAACATGGTGAAACCCCATCCCTACTAAAAATACAAAAATTAGCCAGGTGTGGTGGCACACTCCTGTAATACCAGCTACTTGGGAGGCTGAGACACAAGAATCACTTGAACCTGGGAGGCAGAGTGACAGAAAGTGCAAGGTTAGATCAGCTTTGAGGAAGATATATGTGAAATTAATCTGCTGATTTTCTATCTTTCTAATATACCATCCTCTGATTTATGCATTTATAATTAGTTAGATACTGTATACCTATTAAGATGACTAACATAAAAAAATAGAGCAGCACTTACCACTCTACTTTTTATGTCAGTCATATTAATAGGTGCAAAGCATCAGGAATGTTTATATGTTGCCGATGGGGATACAAAATGGTATAGTCACTTTGGAAACAGTGGCTGTTTCTTAAAAAGTTAAACATACATTTGCTATATGACCTAGCAGTCCTACTCCCAGGTATTAAATTATATTCACACAAAAATCTGTAAACCAAGGGGACAGAGTTTCAGTTTTACTAGATGAAATGAATTCTGGAGATGGATGGTGGTACAACCATGTGAATGTAGTTAATGCTACTGAAGTGTACACTTAAAATGGTTAAGATACAAACTTTATGGTATGTGTGTTTTGCCTTAATTTTTAAAGACTTTTTTTTTTAAATTTGCAAATGAGTAAAAAACTGGAAACAACTTAGATGTGCTTCAGTGGGTGAATGGGTAAACCTACAACAGTATACCTATTCAGCAGAATAACTACTAAGTGTTAAAAGGAAATGCACAGCTGGGCCAGGCGCGGTGGCTCACGCCTGTAATCCCAGCACTTTGGGAGGCCAAGGCGGGCAGATCACCTGAGGTTGGGAGTTCGAGACCACCCTGACCAACATGGAGAAACCCCATCTCTACTAAAAATACAAAATTAGCTGGGTGTGGTGCCTGTAATCCCAGCTGCTCGGGAGGCTGAGGCAGGAGAATCGCTTGAACCTAGGAGGCAGAGGTTGCAGTGAGCCGGAGATCGTGCCGTTGCACTCCAGCCTGGGCAACAAGAGTGAAACTCCATCTCAAAAAAAAAAAAAATGCACACCTGGGTGTGGTGTCTCACACCTCTAATCCTGGCACTTTGGGAGGCTGAGGTTGGCAGATAGTTTGAACCCAGGAGTTCAAGACCAGCCTGGACAACATTATAAAACCCTGTCTCTACAAAAAATACAAAAATTGGCCCTTTATGGTGGCGTGCACCAGTAGTCCCAGCTACTCGGGAGGCTGAGGTGGGAGGATCCCTTGAGCCCGGGAGGTAGAGGCTGCAGTGAGCCCTGATTGCACTCTGACATAGGCAGCAAAGCAAGACCCTGTCTCAAAAAAGAAAAAAAAGCACTATTGGTACATGCAACAACTGGATTAATCTGAGGCTTTATGCTGAGTGAAAGAAGCCAGTTTCAAATGGTTGCATACTGTATGGCTCCATTTATGTGACATTCTTGAAAAGACAAAAAATTATAGTGAATAGAGACAAGGGGTTGAGTGGGAGGGTGTGACTTCAGAGGAGGTAGCACAAGAGGCATCTAAGAGCATAACAGTGATGGGACTGCTCAGTATCCTAATTGTGGCAGTGGTTACACAAATCTGCACATGTGCTTAGAACTTACAGAACTGTATACACCCCAGAACATAGCCAGTTTTACTGTGTAGTAATTTAAGGAATAAGATTTTAAGAATAATTAGGACTTCTAGTTAAACATTATGGAATAAACATGTCTGCTCCCTCCCAAAAATATCACTAGAATGACAGAAATGGAATAAAAATAGAAATATAAAATAAAAATACCAAAAAATAAAAATGCAATGAACAAGAGAAGAAATAGTTTTGGAAGACAGAAAGTAAGGAGATAAATTGATGAGTGACTTAGAGCAGAGGAAAATTGAATTCTAAGCCTCCAGAGGGACAGGATTATCAGGAGGCAACTCTTTTTTTTTTTGAGACAGAGTCTTGCTCTGTCGCCCAGGCTGGAGTGCAGTGGCGCAATCTTGGCTCACTGCAGCCTCCGCCTCCCAAGTTCAAGCGATTCTTCTGCCTCAGCCTCCCGAGTAGCTGGAACTACAGACGTGCCACTATTCCCGGCTGATTTTTTTATTTTTTTAGTAGAGATGGGGTTTCGCCATATCGGGCAGGCTGGTCTTGAACTCCTGACCTCATGATCCACCCGCCTCGGCCTTCCAAAGTGCTGGGATTACAGGTGTGAGCCACCGCTCCTGGCCCGAGGCAACTCATTTTATATCCTAGAATCTGAAAGGCTCAAGAATTGGTATACCATGTTACCCTTCATGGCAGGGATGAAGGTTGGACTAAGGGCAACAGAATTACTTTAAAGCCATTTTAAAGAATAATTGGACCATTCATGTCCCCTCTCCTACCCAGCAAAAGACAGCTTGGGAGAGAGGCTTTACAATTTGGGAAACAAGGTAACACTGAGGATGCTACACAGCTGGTAGCCAGGTGTAAATCCTTCAGGAAGGAGATTGAAGGTTCTTGTGTAGTAGTAAATTGATCTTCTCAAAAGAAGAAGCCTGTAGATACTAACTCTAAGGGGTCCCCCAGTGGAAATGGACTCTACCTCTAATCACCTTAAAATGAAAATGATATAACAGCTTCTCATCACCCTTTAGATCCTACACAATTTTTCCCTCCTTGCCTCATCTCCTGTCATTGTTCCTCTCACTCTGCCTCAGCCTTATTAACCTCTGCTGAGCCTAGAACCCTCCAGGCACACTCCAGTCTTAGGGCGTTTGTTTCCTTTTCCATGTGCCTGGAATTCTCTTTCCCTGATAATCACAAAAGATTCTTGCTCTCACCTCCTTTGTGTGTTTATACCTTCTCAGAGACCTTCCCTGGATAACTGATCTAAAATTGCAAACCTCTCTCCTGCACACGTATCCTGTCTCCCCTCGCTGTTTTATTTTGCTTCTTTGGATTTGACATAATTTTACTTAGGTTGCTCCTTCCCCCCACCACAATGTAAGCACCATGAGGGCAGAATTTTTGCCTCTTTGTTCACTGCTGTATTCCCAGCACCTAGGAGAGCACTCAGTAAGTACTTGAAACCTTGCCTGAAGTGATAATTGATTTAAGTGTTCATTCAGTTAAGACAGGACATCTTAAAAAGTATATTGTAGTGGCCGGGCGCAGTGGCTCACGCCTGTAATCCCAGCACTTTGGGAGGCTGAGGCAGGCAGATCACGAGGTCAGAAGATCAAGACCATCCTGGCCAACATAGTGAAACCCCCGTCTCTACTAAAAATACGAAAATTAGCTGGGTGTGGTGGTGTAGGCCTGTAATCCCAGCTACTCGGGAGGCTGAGGCAGGAGAATCGCTTGAACCTGGGAGGCGGAGGTTGCAGTGAGCCAAGATCGTGCCACTGTATTCCAGCCTGGTGACAGAGCAAGACTCTATCTAAAAAAAAAAAAATATATATATATATATATATATATATACACATACATATATGTATATATATGTGTATATATATGTATATATATATGGTGTATTTATTCTTAACACTTTGATTTCTTCTGTTGTATATCTGATTCATTACAATTTTAGTGATTATGATTTGGAGCTTTAAATGTTCTTTCTTAATCAGGACATGTGTGCACATTTCTACCAAACCATTTAGAGATTTAAAAGAAAAAAAAACTTTAGCCATCCTCTTTTCATTCCCCACTAACATGCTCACAGACTTTAATTCAAACAGTTTAATAAATTCCATGCTAGAATTCAAGCTGTTTTCTTCAAACTTGTGTGCAACTAACAGCAAATATTTTGCATATTTGAATTATTGAGAGTTCAGTGATTAAGATAAATCATGGCTACAAATAAGGAAAGTCCAAAATTCAAGAAGCCCATTAGCAAGTATTTATTGAGCCTCTACTGTGTGCCTGATAATGTACAGCTGAAACCATGCAAGAGATTGAAGAGAGGGCAGGAAATAAGATAGAGACATGGTCTTTGCCCTAATAAGAGAGCTAGAAATTAAATGTTTAATACACAGTTTTAATTAATACAGTGAAAAAGAGTTTAGTGAATGGTGCGTAAGGAGGAGCCTGATCTAGGCTAGATGAATCTGGGAACGCCTCTTACTAGACGGTGAGCTCCACAAGGTAAGTGAGGAGTCTGTTCACTGAGGTTTTCCCAGGGCCCAAAACATTGACTAAAACTCATTATATATTTGTTGGATGAATCAATGAATGAATTAGATGGCATTTAATCTGAGCCCTAAAAGGGTAAAAATTAGCCTGATGACCAAAGAAGAAAGGATGTGTCTGAGTGGTGTAGGCTGAGGGAACAGTATGTCCAAAGGACCTGACGCATCTGAAGAACTGAAAGTTAAAGCCAACTGCGGCTGGATAAGAACAGTTCACAATATAAACTATTTCCTCTCTACTTCCTACCTGCTTCTCTTTTAGTACTAATTTTTTTGTTGTTTATTTTTTATTTTTTATTTTTTTTATTGAGATGGAGTTTCGCTCTTGTTGACCAGGCTGGAGTGCAATGGCACAGTCTTGGCTCACTACAAGCGATTCCCTGCCTTAGCCTCCCCCAAGTAGCCGGGATTACAGGCGCCTGCCACCATGCCCAGCTAATTTTTGTATTTTCAGTAGAGATGGGGTTTCACCATGTTGGCCAGGCTGGTCTGGAACTCCTGACCTCAAGTGATCTGCCCGGCTTGGACACCTAAAGTGCTGGGATTACAGACGTGAGCCACCGCACCCGGCCAGTACTAATATTTTTGACAGGGGAGATATTTTAGTCCTATTGCAGCAAATTACCCCAAAACTTATTGGCTTCAAAATAACAATGAAACTCTGTTGTTTCATAGTTTCTGTGGGTCAGGAATTCAGGAGTGGCTTAGCTGAGTAGTTTGGGCTCAGGGTTCCCTCATGAAGTTGCAGTCAGAATATTGGCTGGTGCTATAGGCATCTAAAAGCATGATTAAGGATAGAGATTCACTTCCAAGGTGGCTTACTCACATGACTGTTGGCAGGAGGCCTCAGTATAGCACCATGAGTATTTCTCTCCATATAGGGATGTTTGAATATCCTCATGAAATGACAACTGGTTTCCCCCAGAGTGAGTGATCCAGAAGAAGGGCTGAAGCCATAGAGGTTTTTTTTTTTTATGATTTAGTCTCAGAAGTCATACATTCCTCATATTCACAGTATCCTTATACACACAGGCATGAATACCAGGAGGCAGTGCTCACTGGTGGCCATCTTGGAAACTACCTCAGAAAATTTTTAGTGTTGCTTAGTACCGTATTTTTAAAAGGAGACATAAACTGTAATGGTTTGACTTCTGTTCGTGAATACAGAGAAAGGGAATTTTCTGATTATCACAGATAATTCCATGTCAGACTTTTGATGGTCCTATAACATTATTTTATCTAGTTTCTCTTTATTTACTTTTGAAGATGATAGTATGATCCTATCTTGTTCTTTGAAGTGCTGGGAAAGATTTCTGGTGATTCTTACGTATTTCTTCTTTTTCTCCTGGAACTAATAGCTTCGAATTGTAAATGTCCAGAAAACAGTGGGCAATCCATTGAATTGCACAAGTTGCAAACTACTGGACCATGTTAGCTTTATGTGCTAATATATTAGCCAGTGTGTCCCTTAATACTAATAAAAGATTATGTTGTTTTTAGAATACAGAATACAAAGGGGAATATTGGGCAGAACATCCTACGATAAAAATTTTTTGGGAAGTATTTCACGAATTACCATTGGAAAAGAAGAAACAGTTTCTGTGTAAGTATTTCTAACTAGTTGTATACTTTATGAGACTGGAATCTAATTATAGTATTATTCCAAAGCCCTGTTTTAATCTTCAAGTAATTTTTTTGAAACAGAACTATCTGCACTCTTCAGTACATGTATTTTCTTATTTCAAAGGCTAAATTCAGTTTGCCTTCAAAATAGCATTGATTCATTCTATGAAGTAAAATGGAAGCTAACTTGGAAATGAAAGCAAACTATAGCTATGTTACAGTTACAATAAACTGTGGTTACAATAAACTAGGATTGTAGAATTCCTTTTAGATTTCTAAAAAGATCTCTGGAGTATAGTCATCGTTTGGCATACATGGGGGATTGATTCCAAGACCTCCCTGCCAAGATACCCAAATCCAGTAGATGCTCAAGTTTCTTGTATAAATTGGCATAGTATTTGCATATAACCTACACATATCCTCATACTTTAAATCATCTCTAGATTACAGTCATGTGCCACATAATGACTTTTCAGTGAACAACAGACCATATATACGATAGTGGTCCTGTAAGATTATAATACAGCTACTGTACCTTTTCTATGTTTAGATACACAAATACCTACTGTTATGTTACAGTTACCTACAGAATTCAGTACAGTAACATGCTGTACAGGTTTGTAGCCTAGGAGCTATAATATCATGTAGCCTAGGTGTGTAGTAGACTATATACTGTCTAGGTTGTGTAAATATATGATGTTTACAGAATGAAATCGCCTAATGATGCATTTCTCAGAACATATCCTCATCGTTAAGTGACACATGAATGTACATGTTATTAATACCTCATACAATGTAAATGCTATGTAAATAGTTGTTATACTGTATTGTTGAGGGACCAATGTCAAGAAAAACAGTTGACACATTCAGTACAGTCACAAGCATCCATTTTTTGAACATATTTTCGATTTGCAGTCGGTTGAATCCATGGATACAGAGCTCACAGATACGGAGGGCCAACTGTATTGCTCTTTTCTCTGTTTGGTCTTCATTTTCTTTTTCTTTTTCTTTTTGCTTCAAGACTAAAACTTTGGCAATTTCTATATAAAATAAAGCTTTTTCAGGCCTTAGTTCCCTCATTTATAACTGATGCCTGTGTATCTTTCTTCTGTTAAAGTCTGTATTCTAATTGAAATTTGACTTATTTTTAAAGTTGTCAGAATTTATGTGTCCAAATCAGTGACATTTCCTTTGATACTCCTGCTTTTGCCAGGAATGATTTGGCAACCTCCGAGAATCTTGGTCAAATTCTTCTGTGTGTCATAAGGATGAGAAATCATTACTCTTTAAGAGTGATTTGAGCCTGGGCAACATGGCAAAACCTCATCTCTATAAAAATTAGCCCTGGGCTTGGTGACTATGCTCCCAGCTACTCCAGAAGCTGAGGTGAGAGGATTGCTTGAGCCCAGGAGGTCGAGGCTGCTGTGACTGTGACCGCACACTGCACTCCAGCCTGGGCAACTGAGCAAGACTCGTCTCAAAAAAAAAAGAATGATTTGAATTTTGGCTGCCAATTATGAATTTCTGATTTAAAAAAAATAACAGAAACGAAGCAAATAGAAAAAGAAATCATAATCAAAACTGCATTTTGTATTTGGTTTGTCAACTAGTTCTGAATGGCTTTTCCAAAAAAGGGCTCTCAAAATGTTTTGGTAATGGCAAAATACTCACTTATCAAACATTTATTAAGCACTTCCTTTGTGCCAGTATTAAGATTATACTTTTAAAGAAAAAATATTGTGTGGCTGAGCAATTAGAATGTGTCTCAAAAAACTTGTCTTCCACAAATTAGGAAGTAAGTTAACACGTTAGAGCAGATGTTAAAGTGAAGCTCTACTGTAGCGACTGTACCAAATATTACTTGCTACTTTATCTTTTTGTTTTGAAGTGGTTGACTGAATGATTTCTTTCTTGGCAGTATTTTTGACAGGTAGTGATCGCATTCCTATTCTTGGTATGAAGAGTCTGAAACTAGTCATCCAGTCCACAGGAGGTGGTGAGGAGTATCTCCCAGTTTCCCATACTTGTTTTAATCTTCTGGATCTTCCAAAATATACAGAAAAAGAAACTCTACGCTCTAAACTGATCCAAGCTATTGATCACAATGAAGGCTTCAGTTTAATATAACTTTGGAGTTACAGCTATTCAGTTTAGTGCAAAAGCATTAAACTATTTGTGTTTTTCTTGTGGTGATGAATTCAGCAAGGTGACAGAGGTACTATTATAATTCTTACTTGCAGAATGTTCAATCTACGAGTGTTCATGGAAGCCAAAAAATATTAAAGGAAAATGAACAAACTGTTAATATTATTGTACAGAACCATGGATTTTTTTGACCATCTTCTAATAAACATAGCAAGTATTATGAATACATTAAAGTTTTACTAACATGAATTTTAAGAGTTTGCATATTTCAGAAATGATCTGGTGTGAGTGCATGGAAATATTGCTTAATTTTTCTTCAATCATTGAGTGAAAAACCTTTAACTTTGGCCTGCAATAGTCATTTGATTATTTTTTCATTTTGTAAATAATGTTAAGTTTTGTAATAAAATAGTTATGTTCTGATACCAGTACAGTTTCTATGGTTGTAATTGAACTTGAACAGACTTTTAAAGGTTAAAAATTATGATTTAAATCTTACTCTGAGACTCTATAAAAAGAAAAAAAAGGTAGCATGGTGGAAACACTATCTTTTCTTTTTTGCTAGAATAAGTGTCTTTGTGCAAACCTAAATCACAGATAGGGAATATACTACATAACCTGCAGTTCTTTTCTTTGTGAATCCTGACACACTGATAGATGGGGGATTGTCGATCAGAGAACTTATTAATATTTAGTACTAGAAGAACTCTGTCTCCACAGTTGCCAGTAATAAAAAGAAACATTGGCTACTATGAGCACCAATCACTGGGTTATAGCTTTCAAAATTATTGATGCTGCAGTGCTTTAGAGCTATTTCGTTGAATTTAAGAAACAAATCTTAACAGTTTTATGGTGCTGATGCTTAGTTATCTCATGCCATTAAATTGTAAAAGTGAGTTGATGCAATACATGTGACTTTCTGCTATAATGCAAATATTTATTTTTTAAATTTATTTTAAAATGCCGTGAAAACTGTTTAATAAAGATTTATTGTTTTAATATTTAAACTTTCAGTGGTTCTCATGTAAGAGTCAAAATTTTTCAAAAAGAGGGATGGTTCAGGGAAGGTCTCTTAAATTTCGGATGACTTGTTTCTATTCCCACACAAATTTATAGAGGTCCACAGTCTCTTAACCTGCAATTCTAAAATTTAAAAAAACTGAAAAGAATATTGTCATCTCTCACTTTGCAGAAAAACCTGATCTGAATTGTTGAAGCTATTTATGGTATTCACTAAATAAGACTATGACCGCTATTGGGTGCTTTAAAAAATTCTTCAAAATTCATAATTCCAAAATGCAAATAAGCCCAAGGGGTTGGATAAGGGATTGTGGACTTGTACTTTTCAGTAGATTAACTTAAAAAACTATTGGCGAACCATAGAACTCTTCTGTAGATAGAAGCACTAAAACAATATTCTCACCTAAGGTACTTTGTCTCAAAGTAGTAGCATTCTTCCCCATGAGAGTGTTTCCACATACCTGATATTATACCATTTTCCCTGTTCATCCACTTCTTGAGGTAGTAATTATTCAAATCAAAAACATGTCAGATGCTCTTTCTCAATAGTAGTAACCTTTGTATATTATGAAGCTGATCTGTGAAATAGCAGGCACTTTGGATTAATAGTTCCATGAACAAATATTTTAACAAGAGAATAGCATCTGGGAGCACACTGTACAAAGTTTAATTTGGGGACTTTTCCTCCCTGTTACTCCAGAACTGTGATGGTAGAAAGTTAAAATACCATTGAAGATTTCTGAAATTGCCATTTACTTTTAAAAAACAAGAAGAAGTCTCGAGCTTTGTAGATCAGAGCAGCAAGGCTGCAGATCATTTGCTAAATTGTAGGGACTATGATTATTGAGTTGGCTAAATACTGAAGTGTTTGGCCTCCACACATCTATTTGTAAGGTACAAATACATAGTGTGTTTGTAGCTCTCCTGTCTTAGTAGTCATTCAAGCTATTAGCCATTGTTCAGGATGATTAATAAGACAGCAGAACCAAGACACACCTTTCAATTAAAAGGAAATAAAACCAGAATGCAGGCTGGGCGTGGTGGCTTACACCTATAATCCCAGCACTTGGAAGGCTGAGGTGGGCAGATGGCTTGAGTCTAGGAGTTCGAGACCAGCCTGGCCAACATGTTGAAACCCTCTCTCTACTAAAAATACAAAAAATTAGCCGTGCGTGGTGGCAGATGCCTGTAATCCCAGCTACTCGGGAGGCTGAGGCAGGAGAATCACTTGAACCTGGGAGGCAGATGTTGCAGTAAGCTCAGATGGCGCTACTGCACTCCAGCCTGGGCGACAGAGCAAGACTTGTCTCAAAAAAATAAAAATAAATAAAACAATAAAAAAACCAGAATGTAGTTGTAAAAACTGAGAGACCTAAATTAGATTCCCACGGTTAGCCTTCTCATAGGATCTGTTCCTAAGGACCATTCATTGGTGTCAATTTTTACTATCAGGTTGCTCTTCCTTACAGCTTTTTACTACATTTAGTAAAGTTGTGAATCAAGGTGTAATATGGCATAGAGCAGTCTTCCCCTGAAGAGTGCATGGTAAGCCTGCTAAAACAAGAGCAAAATATTCCTGTCATCATCAGTCTCTTCCTCCACTCCCCAACCTCTTTTGCACTTTGACCATCCAGAATGCCTTATGGTAGTTTTGTCCTCCTTTGCTGAAGAATTCACTCTATTTTGATAGCTCCCTACTCTGCCGTGTTTGCTTATGAACCCCAAATTACCTAATTTATGAAGCATTTCTAGGTAAAATTTGGGAATTGAGGCTAATGTAAGTTAACCTCCTTTTTTAGGCCAGCCCTATGTTAAAAGTCGTCAAAACAGAGCTCCTCAATTCTTTTCCAGCTAAGGGTGTTGCTCAAATCTGGCTATACTTTTGAATCGCCTGGGGGCATTTTTAATACTCTGCACAAACCCCACCTTACACCAATTAAATCTGTATTTCTAAGAGGTCTCAGGCTATTCTTGCTTTTTAAAAGTTTTCAAGTGGTTTTTAATAGTCTCATTTGACAGTCACTTCAGAAGGTGGGGAGGTCATTAGACCATTTTTCTGTACTTTCTACTAGTATCCTAGTTTGAGCTGAAGGCCTAGAATGGCTTTAGATCTTTGTTCACTTCTTGGGGGAGAGGTTTTGGTGTACATACATATACATACTCCCCCACCCCTTTCTAGATTACAGGTCAGAAGTTGTGTTTCAAATAAAGCTTAGTTGGGGATTATGTAAAACACCATTGATTGAAGGTCCACCGTCATTTTATGTACCACTACAAAAAAAAAACGCTAATTAAACCATGTGACATTAATTAGGGTATTACAATCAGTGAAATACAGTACATGCTGCATTAGCCAGTGGTTCAGCAATAACGTTATGCATAGGGCTTGAGTTAAATTAGGTTTTGCCAAATACCTTTTGACCACTTAAATTGACTATGTACCTTTAAAAGTATCAACTACCTGACTTCTTCAATTTGTGCATATATAGAATGTTCCTTAATTTTGTAATATTTTGAGGATATCATCTTACAGGTAATTTCTCTAGTGCTAACAATATACAGGACAGGTCTACCTAGAAAGTTTGCTGGGGAGGGAGGCAGAACTGGGAACAGGAAATTGCTAAAGCTTTATTCATTACATATACTTTTTTTTTTCTTTGAGACGGAGTCTTGCTCTGTCACCAGGCTGGAGTGCAGTGGCACGATCTGAGCCTCCACCTCCTGGGTTGAAGCGATTCTCCAGCCTCAGCCTCCCAAGTAGCTGGGACTACAGGGGCTGCCACCACACCCGACTAATTTTTGTATTTTTAGTAAAAACGGGGTTTCGCCATGTTGGCCAGGCTGGTCTTGAACTCCTGACCTCAGGTGGTCCGCCCGCATAGGCCTCCCAGAGTGCTGGGATTACAGGCGTGAGCCACTGCACCCGACCAAGTTACACATACATTTTAAGGGGTACACTGCTGGCCTCTTCAGTAATACTTTCTCCCTCAAAACCTTTAATGGCTTAAGTAGGTTCTCAGGTCAGCCTCAAAGTTGATACCAAATGTGGTCTGCAGTCTTCAGACTTGAAAGACCTAGCATCCCAGAACAGATTTTCAGTTAACCCAGCCTTTGCATCAGATGGATTTTCACTATCCACCACTTCCTGTTCTCTCTCAAATCCCAAACTCCTGGTCCTTTATCATAGGACATGTCACATCCTTCTTAGGCCCTGCCCTGCCTTTTCTCCATGTTTTACTTGCTCAGGCCTCTAGCCTAGAATCGCTGAAATAGTTTTTGAAATGCTTGGTGGTGATGCATCACCTGCTACGATCAGCACCATCAGTGTTTGCAAGTACTGGTCAGGTGAGACTAATGTAATAAACCAAATGAAGAAATGGAGTATGAGAAAGCAAGCATCTAATACTATAGCATTCGAAGCTGTACAAATTCTGCAAGACTTCAAAATTATATACCTTAAACAATGTAAGTTAACAGAAAAAAGTCAAATGACAATTTTAATAGACTTTAAAACAGTGTACAAGTAAAAAACACTGGTTTTGTATTTCAAAAGTTGAAGGAAGATATCCAGTCATTAAACAGTCTACAAAACATATGCCAGTAGATTACATAAGACTATGTACAATATAAAAAAAGCTGAAAACAGTCTTCACTGTAAAAATAATTTAAAACAAACTTTTCAATTTAAAATATCATCTATAGCACACAAACATCATGCAAATGGAAAACTAAATAAACTGCATTCTTTAGTGTAGCCAAATAAATTCAGACTGAGACATCTTATAAGTAGGGAAATGGCCATTCAATACGATTTTTTTCTCTGGCAGTAATGGTCCTAGCTGGGTGTTTTATGCATAAAGAACAGCTATATTTCAAACCCTTTTTATTGTAATAAATACTAAAGCAACAGAGGAATACTTTATTAATTTAGGAGTGATGTTCAAAAATGGTCTGAAAAATAAATGCTTACTGTGCAATTTCATAAAGTATGAACTTCTTGAAAGACTAGAAGCTTTTGCAGCTGAGAAAGTTGATCTCTAGTTTTAAGGCAGGCTAAGCTTTTAAATAAAGATAAATTATAAGAACTAGTTTCATTCATTAACTATTCTGCTATTACAAGTTACATCATGTTCATGTCCATAATACTAGGCTAGCAGTTTGGTATTTAACACCAAATCCTCCCAATGGGAGACATGTACTTTCTGGCTGAATTACAATTAACATCTTATTACTTTGGAACTGTATAATCAGGGGCCTGTTGCTCTCCTCATTAATGGAAAACAGCAGTCCAAAATATTACACTCTCCCCAGTACAAGTACCATTATTATAGATTCAGAAAGGCTTTGCATATTCACATTTTGGCAGTTTAATACTTGTGGAAAAGATCAATGCAAGCTCTACCACAGTGATAGGTATTTAAACAACAATGGCAAATATTTCAAAACTAAGGGGATCCAGGCAGGCACTAATGTTTCTAAAGCAACTGAAACATTTCCAAAGCATTTATTTGTTTTTCAGGTTAGTTTTATGAGCCAATATAGACATTACTACATGTCCACAGGAAGTACAAAAGCCATCTTCATTTGAACGTAAATACAATAATCCTGAAATTCTTAGCACCAAGTATTACTTTTAAAAGTAAAGACAACCGAGTGCTCTCCCCACGTATTGTTGACTTCCTTCTACTCACACTGCATGTCATTTGAGATTTTAAAAAGTTAGCTGCCACAGTTTTGGAAAATGCCAGTGTTTAAAAATAATTGTGTTAAAGAATCAAAAGTTTAGCGTAACAGATTTTGAGTACTTCAAACCATTCAATGTTACAAAGAAAAGTGAAAATACCATTCTTTGGTCTAGATAAGCTGTTCCCTTTACATTAATTTAACATTCTGATGGCTTTTTGAAAACTTTAAAAATGTTGAAACTCACTAGACAAAACAAAAAAAATTATATATACACATATGAATTTATCATACAAATGAACCTTTAAAAGAAAGTTAGTCTTGACCAACAGCTGATTAAAGATACTTAGTACCTTTTTTTTTAAAAAAAAAAGTTAGTGTTGAGTTTGTACAAGTACAGAAATAATGAAGTTAAAAATTATCCATGAAAAACAATCTATTTTACCAACCTATAAATATTACACCTTTCTGGTTTCCTTGCTCTATCGAGTTCACAAGTAAACATTCATTTTGACATGCTAAAGTTCCTAATGCTGGTGGAACAATTCCTGTACCTGCACAATTATTACACTATGATTTGTTTGATGGATAGTTCATGTCTGTTACTTCCTGTTTCACAGATATAGCTTCATTAATTGCCTCTTGATCATCTCCATCAGTCCCAAATCCAGCTCCTCCAGCTCTTTCTGGAACATCAGGCTCATCTTCTAAGCCATTGTAGAATTCTTCAATTTCACTTTCATCCTCCATGGGTTCTTCTAAACTTGGACTCTGGCATGTCCCACTATCACTGTTACTGCCACAAGAACTAGAGGATAAGACGTCATCTTCAGAGTCTGAATATACCTCAGCGCCATGGAAAATGTAACGATTTGGTGGCAAAAACAGATACTGATTACCTGAAATACAGTAATAAAAATGTTACTTTCAGTTTTCTAACACTAACTCAGTCTGAGCAGTCTGGAATGAAGTGTGGGTTCCAGCTCTGCCTTTATTGTAAGTGTCCTTATGAAAGACTACTATTAGTGTTTAAAAACAACTGGGAGGCATGGTGTGCCTGCAGTCCCAGCTACTCAGGAGGCTGAGGCAGGTGGACTGCTTGAGCCCAGGAGTTCAAGGGCCAGCCTAGGCAACAGAGTGAGGCCCTGTCTCTTAAAAATTAATTAATTAAATAAATACAAGCAATACACTTAGTCCTGGGTTCAAATCTTAGTTCTGCCATTTATTGTATCTTTGTAAGTGTACCTCTGTGCCTCAATTTCCTCATCTAGAATATGAAATAAATTTTCACAACCCTATGAAGGAGGGAAGTGTGAAAAATGTAGAAAACCATATTCAATAAAGGTTATTTCACCAATTATTTTAAAAAGATTTGATGAAAATGAAGTATCCAGCCCAGCCTACATTAGATACCCAATTTGTGTTAAGTAGCTTCTCTAAAGTAGCTTCTCTGAAGGCTTTTAAAGCATCTTCATTAACTATTTTAACTTTTTTCTGATTATAAACCTAAAATATTTTGTCAATAATGTAGTCACCACAAATTCACAGTGTACTCTGTAGACACTGTGAATCTACAGTATCACCTGTGAACCTAAATTTAGATTCACCTGAGATCTCAGGCCCCACGACCCACCTACTGCTTCAGAATGTGTGTGTATATACACATACAGTCTAAGACGCTTTTGAAAACTCCTCTAAGATGTAATTTGAATCCATGAATACCAATGAAGTTCTTTCTACAGCACACCAAATCAATCCTAGCTTGGCCATTTGGGGTTTAAGTGAAAGAGTAGGATCCCTAAAAACTGATGGAAAAGTTTTCTATCCTTGAATTCACAGTATGTCCCTAACTTAACATCTCCTCACACATAATAAATGTAGTATTTATTGTACCGTATCCCAGACGAATTCTCAAAAGCCTGGTTACCACACTGGTAGGTGGCCTATCTCAAGTTCTCTCCAAAGTGGCTCTCGAACTTTTTCATACTGCATCATGACCCAGTTCTCACCCTGACTACAACCTGTGTGACAATTCTGACCTGAATCCCTAAAATTTCACAGTCCACTACAAATCACTGTGAAAACCACTTATTTCCCTCTATTACAACAGACACATAGTACTCATCAGTTTCCTAAGACACCACAGGCAGGGCACAGTGGCTTACACCTGTAATCCCAGCACTTTGGGAGGCCAAGACTGGCAGACTGCTTGAGCCCAGGAGTTTGGTATCAGCCTGGGCAATGTGCCAAGACCTTGTCTCTACAAAAACTTAAAAAAAAAAAAAAAAAAAATAGCTGAGCATGAGGGCATGCGCCTGTGGTCTCAGCTACAGCTACTCTGGAGGCTGAGGCAGGAAAATCGCTTGAACCTGGGGGGCGGAGGTTGCCGTGAACCGAGATCACACCATTGTACTTCAGCCTGGACAACAAGAGCAAAACTCCGTCTCAAAAAATAAATAAATTAAAAAAAAAAAAAAAATGACTGTTCCAGGTTAACTCTGTTTCCTGGGCAAAGAGATTGTCCATTTGACACATCTGTCAAAATGACATTCAAGAAAAGTTCCCAGTGCAAGTCTTAGTGCATAGGTAGACTTTGTATACGCTAGAGACAACTGTGTATCTAAGTCAGTAGCAATTTTTCTACTTTCTGACTTCTGCCACGATTTGCAAACGTAAGCATCCCTCTATGCTTTTTCTAGTTTCCCCTGGGAACACGTCTGCTCCTTTTAAATCCCTACTTATTGTTAAATATTTTGCTCCTTAGAAAGCCTTCTGTAATCTAATCTCCAAGTAGAATCTACCTTTTGGGGCTGGGCGCCGTGGCTCACGCCTGTAATTCCAGCACTTTGGGAGGCCGAGGTGGATGGATCATGGGGTCAGGAGTTTGAGACCAGCCTGACCAACATGGCGAAACCCCGTCTCTACTAAAAATACAAAAATCAGCCGAGCAAGGTGGCGCATGCCTGTAATTTCAGCTACTCAGAAGGCTGAGGCAGGAGAATCTCTTGAACCTGAGAGGCGGAGGTTGCAGTGAGCTGAGATCGTGCCACTGCACTCCAGCCTGGGCGACAGAGTGAGACTCTGTCACCAAAAAAAAAAAAAAAAATCTACCTTTTGGGTGATGTTTTGTTCAAAACAATAATAAAGTACTTTGTTCTTCAGCAGCACCTATACCAAAGTATTAATGAGTATCACCCACATTTATAATTATACACAACATTAATCACTGTGTCTCCATAACTTACCACAGTGCCTAATATGAAAAAGGCCAAAGGTTTATTCAACTGAACTAAAATGTATTTACAGCAAATGACTGGAATACTCAAATACAGTTGTCTAAAATTTGTCAGTTTTCGCCAAGTATGGTAAATGGAATGAGACTTAAAGTTCTAAGTTATATAAGACTGTTATAGCTAAGTTACAGTGGTTTTCTTTTTTTTAACATAAGTTAGGAATTTCCACCATACAGACTACTTGGACTTAAAACATCGGCTTCCAAAGAGTAGAAAGTGATTTCACATGTCAGTTAACACTTATTGATAAAGACTATGCATGTTCTAAACAGGGTAGAAACTATTCCTATATTCAGTGGAGAAGAATCACGCGTGTTTTTTCTAAGTCCTCAGAGAAAACAAAGATGTGTTCTACATCTGAGACAACACCGCAGAGTAGTTAAGGGGGCAGGCTCTAAGCATAAATAGACTGGATTTTAATCTGGTTCTTCCACTTCTTAGTAGTTACTGTGCATGAGGTATTTAACCTCTATGGTCCCGAGTTTTCCCACCTGCAGAAGAGTAATAGTTCCTACCTCAGATTAAAATCAGGTAACATAAGTAAAGCAGCTGACCTACAGTAAGCACTCAAATCTGTCATCATTTCTGCCAGCTAATAACCCATTCTTATTTTTCCATCCCCTAGAGAAACACAACATACAGAGCACTATTAAACACTTCCTTCTCCATATCAAGATACCAGATTTACCTTTCTGATTACGAACTGTACAGTTTCTCTAAACAGAATCAACTACATAAAGCTACCCTATCGATTAACCTGCCGAAATAGCTAATTTTTTGGAAATACTGTTATGACATTTATACTTTCAAAATGGTTCGACTGCCTTTCTTACCATCAAGCCGCTTACTAATCTGCTCCTTTGCCACTCTATTAGGCCAGCATTTTCTCACTGTTCCAGCCACTGAAGTTCTTTCATTTTTCTCCCCAGTACTAGAACCAACATTCTTCAAATCCGGATTTTCCATCTGTTCAGCAATACTTTCAACATTCCTAGAAGTTTGTACTTCCTGTGGTTTTCCTTCCATACAACCTTTTGATTCAGACACATCTAAATCATCATTACTCTTAGCTGCTTGGTCTAAAAGTGTGACAATCACTGAAGAATCTGGTGGTGAAGTTCTTTCTGGTGAACTTGAGTCTTCTGAAACATGAAGAGGTGTGGGTGGCAACTCTGACAAATAAGCCAATTCTTTCTGTGTTCGTGGAGGTTTTTCAGTAATTTCTGAAAGCTTTACAGGGTTACAGCAAAGTTTGGCATATTCACCACCTAACCTATGACACAATTCATTAATTATGACATCACAGTCTCCAAGAAGCTCTACATCAAAATGCAGATGAGGCAAAGGTTCTCTATTAATTAATATCTGAGGCACTTCATGGGGTATGGAACCTAAAATAGGGTGAAAAATAAGAGTTAGAAAAAGGGAGGAGGAAGTAAGCTAATAAAACCACAACAGATACATTACGCAAAAATCCAACAAGGGCTTGAGCTCCAAATCCCCAAAAGACCCACGCACTGAATACTTAACCAAGCCATTACATTTCATCAAGCAAGCGTATGGGCAGTTCAGTGTCTTTTATAAAACGCTCAAGTTCTGCTCCTATCACCTGGTTACCCCTGAGCAATCTTCCCAGACTTTCCCACTCTGAACCTCAAATTTCCTTGTCTGCAGAATGGGGATAATAATAGTACTTCTCCACAAGACTGTGGTGAGGATTAAATGAGTTAGTCAAGTGCACAGAAGAGTTCTTGGCACATAAATGTTCTACTTAAGTAGCTCCTGATATAAAGAAGGTGAGCCGGGTACGGTGGCTCACGCCTGTAATCCCAGCACTTTGGGAGGCCGAGGCAGGCGGATCACCTGAGGTCAGGAGTTCAAGACCAACCCGACCAACATGGTGAAACCCCATCTCTACTAAAAACACAAAATTAGCCGGGCGTGTGGTAGCGCATGCCTCTAATCCCAACTACTTGGGAGGAGAACTGCTTGAACACGGGAGACTGCAGTGAGCCGAGATCATGCCATTGCACTCCAGCCTGGGCAATGAGGGAGGGAGGGAGGATAGGAGGGAGGGAGAGAGGGTGGGAGGAAGGAAGGACGGACAGATGAACGGAAGGAAGGACAGACAGAAGGATGAACGAAGGAAGGAAGGAAGAACGGACGGGAAGGATGGACAGAAGGAAGGACTAACGGAAGGAAGGATGAATGGAAGGAAGGACAAACGGAAGGGAGGGAGAGAGAGAGGGAGGGGAGGGGGGAGGGGGGAGGGAAAAAGTCATATAAACATATTCTACGCTATTATAAACCTGTTTCTTTTTTTAATTATCTTTGCAACACATCATACTATCCCACAGAAAGCTTTTGAAAGAAAAGTTTTTAAGGACCAGGCATGGTAGCTCATGCCTGTAATCCTAACGCTTTGAGAGGCAGAGGAGGAAGGATCACTTGAGGCCAGGAGTTTGTGACCAGCCTGGGCAACAAAGTGAATCCCGTTTCTACAAAAAAAAATTTAAAAATTTGCCAAGCATGGTGTGCGCCTCTGGTCCTAACTACTCAGGAAGCTGAAGTGGAAGGACTGCTTGTCCCCAGGAGTTGAAGGCTGCAGACACCCGTCTCTAAAAAATAAAAAGAAAAGCTTTTAAGCAGAGTGCCTTTGATTTTGCTTTAAGAAGAGCAACTCAAGAACAAAGAGATTTGTATATTAAATTTTCATGTTTCATTTAATTGCAAATTGTCTTGTATTCTACTTTAACAGAATTTCACAGCTAATTAGGTAAGACTGAGTTAACTGCTAAAGCCATGAGATATGGGATAGACACAAAATTGAAGAGCTTGACTCCATGTTTCTTCCAACTGTTTACTCTGGCTGCCTTGACTGCTGATGTGGGGTCTAATTCAATTCTCTGGCTAGGGATTTAATATTTTTCCTCTTCTCTTTCCCTCACTTATGAAAGGACACATCTGATGCAACTGCAATCTCTCTCTCTCCTCCTCTGATTCTAAACTAGAGGAGGAAACAGACAGTTTGAGAATATATATGACAAAGAAATTTTCCTAAGAGTAATAGGGATTTAAATTTTATGTGAACACTTTTATATACACACCCTTTTGGGTAAACTATATCGACATATCACCGTTACGGCATGGCTGTTACTACGACAAGAATGAACCAATCATTCTGAGCCCCCAAATTCCATCTTACATGGTATGTTACACTTCTACCTTCTACCAAATTATACATTTGAATTTATTAAATGTGAAATCAATTAAATTTGAAAGATCAAAACTGTAATCAAAAAATATAAGGATAAAGGACCATTCATAAATTAATTTATGCTAACCCTTGCAACATTAAAAACACATTCCACCAAAAACTCTAAGTTGAACTCTACCTTTGTCTTAATTTTTCACATAAATTAGAAGTAGAGTTTAGCATTACTTCTGGGTTTTTTTGTTTTTGATTTTTTGAGACAGAGTCCCACTCTGTCACCCAGGCTGGAGTGCAGTGGCACGATCTCGGCTCATTGCAACCTCTGCCTCCTGAGTTCAAGCGATTCTCATGCCCCAACCTCCCAAGTAGCTGGGACTACATGTGCACACCACTATGCCCAGCTAATTTTTGTATTTTTAGTAGAGACAGGGTTTCACCATGTTGGCCAGGCTGGTCTCAAACTGCTGCCCTCAAGCGATCCACCTACCTCGGCCTCCCAAAGTGCTGAGATTACAGGCACGAGCCACCAACATTACTTGTGTTTTGACAACCCTCCACCCCCCATCAAAATGTCAGATTCACCAGTCTCAATGAACACCACCACCTAAAAAAACAGTTCAGCCAGATGTGGAGGCTCTTGCCTGTAATCCTAGCTACTCAAGGGGCTGAGGCAGGAGGATCACTTGAGCCCAGGAGTTCGAATCCAGCCTGGGCAACACAACAAGACCTCATCTCTACTAAAAACAAAGAATTTCTGGCCAGGCATGGGGGCTCATGCCTGTAATCCCAGCACTTTAGGAGGCAGAGACAGGCGGATCACCTGAGCTGAGGAGTTCGAGACCAGCCTGGCCAACATGGTGAAACCCGGTCTATACTAAAAATACAAAAACTAGCCAGGCATGTTGGTGGACGCCTGTGATCCCAGCTACTCAGAAAGCTGAGGCAGAAGAATCGCTTGAACCCGGGAGGCGGAGGTTGCAGTGAGCCAAGATACGCGACTGCACTCCAGCCTGGGCAACAAGAGGGAAACTCCATCTCAATAAACAAACAAACAAACAATTTCTAAAATTAGCTCTTCACCACTCTTTCAAACAGAAGCAGAGTTAAGATTACTAGCGTCTATTATACAGACCCATAACCCATGACATTATATATAGAAATGTTCTCCAAAAACCATCACCAACTTACTTGGAATTAGTGCTACTGGTCTTACTTTGAGGGAAGACCCAATAACAATGAGGAGGTCAACTTCATCTTTGTCATACTTCATGGCTCTATGAAACTGTTCTGGTAAATTTTCACCAAAAAACACAATCTCTGGTTTCATGATAGCAAGCGGTTCATCAGCTGGGCACCTAGGACATCGAGGAACTACCTACATATTTTCAGATTTTGGTTGAGGTAGAGAAGCAAAGAGTAAGCCCAAGTTAGAAATAGTCAACATTTCCACACCTCTAAGAATACATTTCAGAATTATTAAAAAAAAAAAACAAAAACAGAAAAGCTATGGATAAACAGCAACTGTCAATGATGGGTAGTTTATTAACATACTATGAAACAATGAAATACTATGCTCTTGTTATAATATCTGTGTAGAAAAACACTTGACATTGAAGAGTCCATCATATATTAAGAGGAAAAACACAATGTGTGTATATACACTAAATGGGAATTGATCCTTTCAAAAAAAAATAGACATTTGTCAAATAAAATGATTCCATTTTATTTGAGATGGAGTCTTGTTCTGTTGCCCAGCCTGGAGTGCAGTGGCATGATCTCAGCTCACTACAACCTCCACCTCCCGAGTTCAAATAATTCTCCTGCCTCAGCCTCCCAAGCAGCTGAGATTAAAGCCATATGCCACCACGCCAGGCTAATTTTTGTATTTTTAGGAGAGACGGGGTTTTGCCATGTTGGCCAGGCTGGTCTCACTTCTGACCTCAAATGATCGACCCACCTCGTCCTCCCAAAGTGCTGGGATTACAAGCATGAGCCACTGCACCCGACCAATGACTCCATTTTAATATACTATTCTTCCTCTTTCGTAATGACATGATTACCTCCATATATTGCTAAGCACACAGGACATATTTCTGGATAATTTTTATTTTCTGCTACATTTTCCTATATTTTTTGGCAATGAACATGTATGAAATAATTTTAGAAGATTACCACAACTAATTTAAGGTCCAAATCTGACAGGCACAAAAAGGGAGAGGAAGGAGAAAAACTACAACAACAACAACTTGCTTATGATCTGACATTTTATGTTCGGCTTAGATACTAAGAAGCCAATTTCATAATTTTAAGAGACTTTATAGGGCTGTTTTCTATATAAGGTATTGAAAGGTTCTCGTGTATTTTACCAAAATTCCCAATTGCTAACTATTTTCTTCCTGAATCTTTCTGTACCATATATACTTTAAAGGGGTAAAAAAGGATTTTGAGGCAAAAGAAGAAATACTTCAGAGACATGAACAATTCCTAAAATATGGGCAACAAATTACCTGATTAAAAATATCTCCTCGTACAGCTTCACAGTCAACTTTGTATTTACAAATTAGGCAAGATGCTGTTGCAAAGGAACCTAAAAACAACCAACATATATATGCTTTATTAAATAAGTATTTCTGTTTCTTGAACACACCACAAACGTTATAAAGTTTAACATCACAAATGTTAAGAGGATTTAAGGATTTTTGTTTTTGTTTTTAACTTTGATTTTAAACCTCAGAACACACTGCAGATTTTGTGATATACTACAGGAGAATCTAGGGGATGAAGAATTTATATATTTATACACAGAATGAATATGATTCTCAATCTCTGAGACACTAATATAATGATGCCTTCTAAAGCTACTCTTTTCAACAAAACTGTAACAGCTCACTCCTCCAGGGCTAAAATCCTGCAGAGTTGGACAGTTCCAACTCTATTACCTTAGCTCAGCAGTTCTTAGAAACACTTTAGATACGTAATGGCCTGTTGATACTTGTTTTACATTAAACATTTCTGAATCTCTGAATCCTGTACATCTCAACTATCCAGTTCTTTTAGTTTCATAAAGATGTCACATTTCTTCATTAACAGCTAATACTACTCTTGTATTCAGAATTTTTTTTTTTTTTTTTTTTTGACAGAGTCTGTCTCCCAGGCTGGAGCGCAATGGTGCAATCTTGGCTCGCTGCAACCTCCAACTCCCAGGTTCAAGTGATTCTCGTGCCTCAGCCTCCTGAGTAGCTGGGATTACAGGCGCCTGCCACCATGCCCGGCTAATTTTTGTATTTCTAGTAGAGTCGGGGTTTCACCATGTTGGCCAGGCTGTTCTCGAACTCTTGGCCTCATGGGATCTGCCCGCCTCGGCTTCCCAAAGTGCTAGGATTACAGGCTTGAGCCACTGCACTCAGCCAGAAAAGATTATTTAAAATAATTGAATGCATGCAACTGCAGCATCTTTTGAAATCAAAAGCAAATTAATATCTGAGGTTTTCTATAATTAACTGTCAAGGCCAATACTTCTGTTTTTATTATTTTTGTTTTCTACTTTTCTGAGGTTATCGATAAATGAGATAACATGATTAAATAATGCTTTATCTCCACTTCTCGATGGCAGTCAGCTTTATAGGAAATATCTTCCTATAAAACTAAAATAAATTACAGAAAACCACTCTGAAGTTTACTAACCATGACACTGAATTATCCTTTGGATTCCCGCAACCTGTTCCAGCGTGTCTATGTTTTGGGTATAGTTGCGAAGTAGTTTTCCTTCCTTATCTGACAAGGCTATGAATTTGTGACAGAGAGATGGCTGGAATTGTCCAGGATATATTTCCTATATCAAGCAAAAGGTAGAAAAAATTTACATTAGTGAAATAAACTACAGATGTCATATGTTTAACAAAAAAATACTGATAATCCCACACACGTAATTTTAAAAATGAAATAGATGAGCATTTTAAAGTATCTAGATGGATGCGACACACACCTACAAAAGGATGGTTGCTGTCATATGCATAAAACTCAGCAATTAGTGAACTTGGCCCCTTGAAGAAAAAGACAAAGTCAGCCCATAAACATCTCTAAGAAATGTTGATATTTTAATAAAAGTCAGAAGTAATACAACCTTAGGATATCTAATTTTTGTTGGCTGCAAATTCAGATTTTTTTCTTTAAAGAAAAATGGGAAAGTTTAAACTAAAATTACAGATATCAAGGTAGGGTGATTTAAAAAAAAAGCACTGTCAATACAAGAATATTTAAAATTTTTTTTTGATTTATCATTCATTAGAATATCAACCTGCTGGAAGTTTAAAGCTAAAGTTTTAATCCTTACCAAAATTGTTTTCCTTCCACTGCACAGGCACATACTGGTATAGTATAGAGTTGCTCATGAATGCTGAGTTGCTGGATTTTGTGTGTGTGTTTTTCCCCCCAAATAATGCTTCAATGCTGTTTCTTCTTTAAAAACAAAGAATTCAGATATACACATGGCAAAAAGATCAGAGAAAAAGTATCAATTTTGGTCCTCCCAACTTTTGACAGTGTTTTTATTAAATTTCATTTAGTAAGTGACTATGGCAAAGGAAGTTTATTCTCTACTTTTTCCTTCAAAGTAGTAGTGCTATCATCTACTTACTTCCTTACCATTCATTACAGGCTCTAATCTATCACAATGCTAGCAAAAAACTAGACACAACCATATGTCCATCAATAGGGAACCGGTTGTATAAATATGGTACATCCATAATAGTGGAATATGTAGCCATTAAAAAGAATGAGGGAGATCTAGATGAACTGCCCTGGAAAATGGTTCATGACATATGTGAAAAAAGCAAATTAGTCACCAGTATGTATAACTTTTGTTTTTGTTACTAAGCAAAAATTGAAATTATATGCACATGTATATAGAGATGTCCATTTAATCAAGTCAGGAAGGATACAAACAGGCTGTAAAGCAGATGTGGGGAACTTTCACTTCTGACATTATACAAAAAAGTTTAATAGAGATTAAAGATGACTTTTTACCTATTTAATCTTTCAAATTAAAAAAAAATTCCCACTGCAACTTCTAGGTTCTACTACCCAGGCTTCTAAGTAAAACTTAAGTGAATTCCGTTAACAGCTATCACATACATGTCCACATGCTGCTAAAAACCTAGTATAAAGAATCCAAAAACGTTGCCTTAGATTCAAATATTTATCACAAATTTCATGAATAACTCTTTGCAATTTAAGAAATAGTGCATATAGTAGCAAGGGAAAAGCTTAATAAAGTCAATGTTTACAGAAAATCAAAAGCCACTGTTTTGGAAAAGTGAGTTCAGTTAAATCAACCACTGAACCACTGTTTTCTTCCCCAGAATGCTTTGTTCTAGTACATCTACATTTGAGAGATTAAGCATTGTATGTCTCATTAAAGCTCCTTCTGGAAATAGCTTTTAGAATATTTTAGGCACTATGAGAATATGCTAAGCAACAGATAAAATAGGACCTATAGTAGTAAGCAAGTGATAATAACATGCCAAATGCAGAATTTAAAAAATAAAATAACTCCAAAGCAAGGTCAGGGAAAAAGAGCAAGTACCAAGACTCCACTGTCCCTGAATTAACTGTGTGCCTTATCCACGTCCACCCCCACCCTTTCTAAAGGGTAGAGTAAGAAACACAAAGATGTATGGGACACTAGATTTAGCTCTTATTAATTCAACTACCTTTAAGACAAATCATAAAGGACATTTTTGTTTTATTTTATAAGCCTGCTTTTTTTTTTTTTTTTTTTTGAGACAGAGTTTTGCTCTTTTTGCTCAGGCTGGAGTGCAATGGCGCGATCTCAGCTCACCACAACCTCCACCTCCCGGGTTCAAGTGATTCTCCTGCCTCAGCTTCCTGAATAGCTGGGATTACAGGCATGTGCCACCACCCCAGCTAATTTTGTATTTTTAGTAGAGACGGGGTTTCTCCATGTTGGTCAGGCTGGTCTTGAACTCCTGACCTCAGGTGATCTGCCCACCTTGGTCTCACAAAGTGCTGGGATTACAGGCGTGAGCCACTGCACCCGGCCAAGCGTACGTTTTACATATGTGAGAATCTGAATGATTTGAGTCTTTGACTCATACTTTCCGTCAAGTATGAAATGAGCCATGTCTGAATTATTAGATTTAAATATAGTGTTCAAACTAAAAGTAGTAGTACAGGTGTGGTGGCTCACACCTCTAATCACAGCACTTTGGAAGGCCGAGGCGGGCAGGTTACTTGAGACCAGGAGTTCGAGACCAGCCTGGGCAACATGGAGAAACCCTGACTCTACAAAAAACACAAAAATCACAAAAATTAGCTGGGCCTCACGGTTCATGCCTGTAGTCCCAGAAACTCAGAAGGCTGAGGTGGGAGGATCACCTGAGCCCAGGGAGGTAGAGGTTCCAGTGAGCTATGATCGTTATCACTGCTCTCCAGCCTGGGTGACAGAGTGAGAGCCTTTAAAAAAAAAACAAAACAAACAAAAAAAAACTAAAAGGAATCTGAAATAATGAAAAAAATTACTCTGGAAGGACTGTTCTAATATACCACTCCTCCTAAGATAGGACCACTTGTTGAAAACCAATGACTGGAGATACAACTTACAGATAGAATACGCATTAACTCTTCCATGGTGAAAGTGTGACATGCTTAGTCCTATTCCAAGCAAGACAGGCCACCCAGTTTGACACGCCACCACATTCAGCTAATTTGTTTTTAGTAGAGAGAGGGTTTCGCCATGTTGGCCAGGCTGGTCTCAAACTCCAGACCTCAGGTGATCCACCTGCCTTGGCCTCCCAAAGTGCTTAGGATTACAGGTGTGAGCCACTGTGCCCAGCCAAAATTCCCTCTTTAAAAATCAGAATTTTTAGAGAATTCATCAAAATTTACTGATGTTAATCTTTGCTGATATCCACCCCCTCCTATATATAGTTCAGATGGAGGCAGTTAAGTAGAGTTGCTGAGAAAATAGAACCTAAACTTTCCTTCCTGTCAAAAAAAAGTGAAATGCATCAATCCTGCCAAGGAGAGTCCTCATAATCCCTCCTGTCTCTTTCATTCCACAAAACCACACTTGAATAAACTGCTCAACATCTTAATCAATACTAATAAATTGGTCATATGACAAATTCAACTGTATTTCAATATATAAACAGTATGGCTATGTTCTAATAAAAGTTTGTATTTATGAACACTGACATGAAAATTTTATATAATGTTCAAGTGTCATGAAACAGTTCTTTCAATTTTTTCCCCAGTCATTTAAAATTAATTATTAGCAGGGGGTGGAGGGGGGATTGGGAAGACGTTGGGAAGAATAAGTTCAGGAGATCTATTGCTGACTATAATTAAGAACATATTGTAGCCGGGCGCGGTGGCTCACGCCTGTAATCCCAGCACTTTGGGAGGCCGAGGCAGGCGGATCACCTGAGGTCAGGAGTTTGAGACCAGCCTGGCCAACATGGTGAAACCCTGTCTTTACTAAAAATACAATAACTAGCCGGGCGTGGAGATGCCTGTAATCCCAGCTACTTGGGAGGCTGAGGCAGGAGAATCGCTTGTACCTGGGAGGCAGAGGTTGCAGTGAGCCAAGATAGCGCCACTGCACTCCAGCCTGGGGACAAGAGCGAGACTTCGTCTCAAAACAAAAACAAAAACAAAAACAAATATTGTATACCTGAAAATTATTAAGAGTACATTTTAAATGTTCTCACCACCAAAAAAAAGTATGTGAAGTAATGAATATTAGCTTGAGTTAGCCATTCCATAATGTACACACATCAAAACATCATGTTGTACACCACATAAACTTTATTTGTTGATTTAAGTAATAAATTAATGCTTCATGCTTAGCTCACAGCCTATACAAAAACATGGAGTGGGCCACATTTGGACTGAGGCCATAGTACACCAACCCCTGTATTAACCTAACACAAGAGAATGTCAATTAGTTAAACTGCCAGTCGCCACTTAATAAATTTTAGTATGTACCACGTATAACATAAGCACTTTTAATTTCCTCTTTATTATGCTACAGACAAGGCTGAGGACTGGGTTTTTTAATTTGTTCGAGGCTGTAAAGAAAACAAAGAACATATGACAGAGACCCTATGCAGTCTGCAAAGCATACTACATATTTACTACCAGGCCCTACCTTACTACAGAAAGTTTGCTGATCCAGCTGTGAACATATACCCCGATGCAGATGAAAACAAATACAAAACAAACCTAACTTGCCATTTTGGTCACAAGAGCAAGTAAGTAGCAGAGCCCTGTTTTGATATGAAAATCCAGCACTGGACTGGGCAACATGGCGAGACCCCATCTCTACCAAAAATACAAAAAAAAATAGCTGGGCATTGTGGTGCACATCTGTGGTCACAGCTAGTCAGGAGGCTAAGGTGGGAGGATTGCTTGAGGCCAGGGAACAGAGGTTGCAGTCCAGCCTGGGTGTCAGAGCAAGACTATCTCAAAAAAAAAAAAAAAAGAAAACCTAAAAACCCTAGCATTTAAACCTCTATGCAGTATTTACTGTCTTCAATTTCTGATCCTTCACCCTCAAGTTTTCTATTTTTCTTTTAGGATAAGCACCATTTCTATTACATATTACGAACCAAATGACTAAGACTAGTAAGTACATTTCAGTTTGCTCACCTTCATGGGATTACTAAAGGCTGGAATCCCAAAAAGCCTAACTCTTCAAGAATATATAATGTACACGTACAACTATTATATATCCATAAAAATAAAATTTGAAAGGTAAATCAAAAGAAAAGAACATAATATTCCCAGAAGTCACTGTGAAAAAGCACCGAAATGGAGAAAAATGGCTAAAAACAAAGAGGTAATTCAAGGATATACAAACGGCCAGTAGTAACCAGCAGTCATCCACGCTAATAAAAACAGAACAGGCCTAACCTGGTAGTTAACGCCTACAATCCCAGCACTTTGAGTAGCTGAGGCAGCAGAATCACTCGAGCTCAGGAGTTTGAGACCAGCCTGGGCAACATAGCAAGACTGTCCATACAAAAAAAACAAAGAAACAGCAGGGCATGGTGGTGCACACCTGTAGTACTAGCTACTTGGGAGGCTGAGACAGGAGAATCATTTGAGCCCAAGAGTTGGAGGTTGCAGTGAGCTGTAAGATCACACTACTACACTCCAGCTTGGATAACAGAAGGAGACCCTGTCTCAAAAAATAAGATGTTGAGCCAAGCGCGGCGGCTCACACCTATAATCCCAGCACTTTGGGAGGCCAAGGTGGGTGGATCACCTGAGGTTAGAAGTTCAAGACCAGCCTGGCAAACATGGTGAAACCCCCATCTCTACTAAAAATACAAATTAGCTGGGCGTGGTGGCACACATCTGTAATCTCAGCTACCTGGGAGGCTGAAGCGGGAGAATCACTTGAACCCGGGAGGCAGAGGTTGCAGTGAGCCAAGATGGCACCACTGCACTCCAACTTGAGCGACAGAGTGCGACTCTGTCTCAATAAATAAATAAATAAATAAATAAATAAATAAAGCTGGGTGCTGCTTTATTTTTATAATTTTATTTAAAATTGTATTTATTTTTGAGATAGAGTCTCGCTCTGTTGCCCAGGCTGGAGTGCAGCGGCATATTATTGGCTCACTGCAACCTCCGCCTCCCGAGTTCAAGCGATTCTCCTCCCTCAGCCTTCCGAACAGCTGGGACTACAGGTGCTTGCCACCACGGCCGGCTAATCTTTTGTATTTTTAGTAGAGAAGGGTTTCACCATGTTTGCCAGGCTGGTCTCGAACTCCTACTCAAGTGATCCACCCGCCTCGGCCTCCCAAAGTGCTGGGTTTACAGGTGTGAGCCACCGCACCTGGCCTCTTTTACTTACTATAGTTTTTAAACTGCCTTAAAAACAACCCTAGATCAAAAAGACAAAAACGCAGATACCTATCAATAGGAGACTCATATACTGTGAAACAACTTTAAAATAGAATGCTACACAGCCTTCTTTGAAAAATAAGGTATATCTGTTAAGTGCTGTTACAAAATTATTCTCAAGAATATTATATGGTGAAAAAAGATAGAAAACAAGGTGTTTTTGATTCTGTTGGCATTATCAAGTATTAAAAACTTATGCTGACATCCCTCCCCTATCCCAACACAAATTTTTTTCCCCCCTGAATGATTTCCAAGAGTTTCACCATGGTAACCATTAAGGACAGATATTAGGGGCAGCAAAGACTGAAGGAAGGGGCAAACTATACATAGATACATGATTTTTGAAAGATACTACACACGTCTGGGTATCAGAGACAGGCCCTGTCTCAAATATATATATAATTATATATATTTATATAACTTTTTTTTTAATGCTAAGAATGTATTCTGGGGTTTTTGTGGATTTTGGGTGGATACAGGTGGCAGTGGCATGATAAATCAGCCAAATCAGCTAAATCCCAAAGTGCTCGGATTACAGGCATGAGCCACTGCACCCAGCCCTAATAGAAGATTTTATTTCAACCTTTCCAAGCTGCAATACAACAAAACATATCAGGAGACTTAAAGGCTTAAAGAAGAACTTTGACATGTTTCTCTGAAATTCAAAACTGAAATTCACTTTCAGGAATTTATCCTAAGAACACTGGAGACATACCAAAAAAGGACAACTGTAGCAACACTATTTGTACATCCAAATGTACAAATACAGAATTACAGTTCACCACTTCATAAATAACCATTAAAAAGTATTCAAGCACCTCACAGAAAGTAAGTTTATTATATTAAGTAGAATATACTACAAATTGAAAGCAAAGTAAAACAGCCAAGTTTTTTCTTTTCAGGGATGGGTCTTGCTCTGTCACTCAGGCTGGTGTGCAGAGGTGAGGTCACAGCTCACTGCAGCCTCAAACTCTTTGGTTCAAGCAATCCTCCCACCTTACCCTCCTGAGTTGCTGGGACTACAATCGCAAGCCACTGGGCCCAGCAAACGCCAAATTTTATGCTAAAAATGTAACATAAATCCAGCTACAATACTATAAACGTATAGATATATAATCCATATACATGTGAGTATTAAAACATTATTTTCAGATGAATGGCACTGTGACTACCATCTATTTTCTTTTTACTGACGTTGATTTTTAATAAGCTTGTTCTAGAACTCAAATTTTTAACTATTAATACATAATCTGGTATGTTTGCATATTATCAATAAAGTAATAATTTTTTGAATAAATGTAAAAATACATTCTTGGAATTAAGTTCATAAAATTCAGTTCGTATTTCTCCCTCTACCTTTTCTTGTATTTTAATCACTAGGGAAAGAACAGTGAATTCAGTATGGGACAGAAACTACACTCTTCGAACACAGTCCCTTTTCTTTTTTTTTCTTTTCTTTTTTTTTTTTTTTTTTTTTTGAGACAGAGTCTCACTCTCTCGCCCAGGCTGGAGTGCAGTGGCGCCATCTCAGCTCACTGCAACCTCCGCCTCCTGGGTTCAAGTGATTCTCCTGCTTCAGCCTCCTGAGTAGCTGCGATTACAGCACGCGCCACCACATCCATCTAATTTTTGTATTTTTAGTAAAGACAGGGTTTCACCATGTTGGTCAGGCTGGTCTCAAACTTTTGACCGCCCCCTGTGGCCTCCCAAAGTGCTGGGATTACAGGCGTGAGCCACCACGCCCAGCCGAACAAAAGTCCTACTTAAAAAAAAAAAAAAAAAGTTATTTTATACATCCTAATTCAGTTTCGCCTTGACTCTAAATACAACCACTCATTTTTATTAACATCAGTGAATTATTTTAGGTTTCTGAGAACCATGACCACAACTTATTATCAATTTAAGTCATTATGCAGGATAAGAACACAGTGCAGGCTGGGCGAAGTGGCTCACACCTGTAATCCCAGAACTTTAGGAGGCCAAGGTGGGTGGATCACCTGAGGTCAGGAGTTCGAGACCAGCGTGGCCAACATGATGAAACCCCATCTCTACTGAAAATTCAAAAAATTGGCTAGGCACAGTGGCTCATGCCTGTAATACCAGCACTTTGGGAGGCAGAGGTGGGTGAATCACAAGGTCAAGAGTTCGAGACCAGCCTGGCCAATATGGTGAAACCCCATCTCTACTAAAAATACAAAATTAACCAAGCATGGTGGCGGGCACCTGTAATTCCAGCTACTCAGTAGGCTAAGGCAGAACTGTTTGAACCTGGGAAGCAGAGGTTGCAGTGAGCCAAGATCCCATAATCAAGTCTACTCAAGAGGCTAAGGCAGGAGATTGCTTGAACCTGGGAGGCGGAGGTTGCAAGTGAGCCGAGATCACACCATCGCACTCCAGCCTGAGCAACAAGAGTGAAACTTCATCTCCAAAAAAAAAAAAAAAACAAAATACAGTTCAGAAATGGCCCCACAGCTTTAAAACTGGCCTTAACTGTTCTTGTGTGAAAGAATCCAAAGTGGTACCACAGCTAAGCACACTGTAACACACTGGTGCTCAGAGAGTAATTTTTTTTTTTTTTTGAGATGGAGTCTCACTCTGTCAATCAGGCTGGAGTAGAGGGGTGCGATCTCGGCTCACTGCAACCTCCGCCTCCCAGGTTCAAGTGATTCTCCTGCCTCAGCCTCCCGAGTAGCTGGAATTACGGGTGTGCACCACCACGTCTGGCTATTTTTTGTATTCTTAGTAGAGACAGCGTTTTGCCAAGTTGGCCAGGGCCAGTCACCTGGGCTTAAGTGATCTGCCAGCCTCGGCCTTCCAAAGGGCTGGGATTAAAGTCGTGAGCCACCTCAGTTAGCCTCAATGAGCGATTTTGCAAGGAACATTTTGAAGACATTTTTTATTGTCAGGACTTGGGGTGGGGATACAAACGGCATTTCGTAGGTGGAGACCAGCGAATTTTTTTTTTTTTTTTTTTTTTTGAGACAGATTCTTGCTTTGTCACCCAGGCTGGAGTACAGCAGCGCGATCTCAGCTCACGGCAAACTCAGCCTCCTGAGTTCAAGTGATTCTCATGTGTGTCACCACACCCGGCTAATTTTTGTATTTTTAGTAGAGACAGGGTTTCACCACGTTGGCTGGTCTCTTCTGAACTCCCAGCCTCAAGTGATCCGCCCACCTCAGCCTCCCAAAGTGCTGGGATTACAGGTGTGAGCCGCTGCACCTGGCCGGCCAGGGATATTGCCAAACATCCTACAACGCACAGGAAAGTTCCCCATAGCAAATAAATATCAGCCCAAGGCCGGGTGCAGTGGCCTGTGCCTACGATCCCGACACTCTGTAAGGCTAAGCAGGAGAATTGCTGGAACCCAGGATTTCAAGACCAGCCTGGACAACATAGTGAGAACTTGACTCTACAAAGAAAAAGAAAGTCAAAAACACATTTAGCTAGGTATGTGGTACGCGCCTATGGTCTCAGCTACTCAGGAGGCTCAGGCAGGAGCCCAGGAGTTCAAGGCTGCAACGAGCTGTGATGGCTCGACAGAGTGAAACTATCTCAGAAACAAAAAGAAAAATCCAGCCCAAAATGTCAATAGTGCCAAATTTAAGAAACTGCTCTAACAGAGCAATAACTTCCTTAACACACCTCTCCATTACTTGAAATTTCCAGTCTAAATGAAATTTAAGGGCTGGGCGTGGGAGACTCACGCCTGTAATCCCAGCACTTTGGCCTAGGCGGGCGGATCACCTGAGGTCAGGAGCTCGAGACCAGCCTGACCAACATGGTGAAATCCCGTCTCTACTAAAATTACAAAAATTAGCTGGGCGTGGTGATGGGCACCTGTAATCCCAGCTACTCAGTAGGCTGAGGCAGCAGAATTGCTTGAACTCTGGAGGTGAAGGTTGCAGTGAGCCGAGATCTCACCACCGCACTCCAGCCTGGGTGACAAGAGCAAAACTCTGTCTCAAAAAAAAAAAAAAAAAAAAGAAAAACTTAATTCTCAATAATCACATACAATCAATGATATAATAGATGGTATAGAAATTCTTTCCAAAAAAAAAGAAAGTCTCTCTTTCCTTCTGAAGTATCTAAATTTCACCAATATTTCCTTTTCATGGCTTCATTTTTAATGTTTTCTCATAAGTAGCAAAAATCACAAACCACTTTAGTGAACTTTCTGCCTAGTACACTGACTCACAGAAAAGCTTAGGTTATCCTATGAATATTCTATTCTTGTAATATTTAGAAATTCAGTAAAATATCGACAATATTTACATACCCTCCCCATCCTCCGTGTCAGGATACTATCCTGCACTCTTTGTCCTTACTTATTTCTCCTTAAGCGCTTTCGGCTCACTGCAACCTCCACCTCCTGGCTTCAAGCAATTCTCCCCGTCTCAGCCTCCTGCATAGCTGGGACGACAGGCGCCCGCCACCCAAGCCTGGCTGATTTTTGTATTTTTTATTAGAGACGGGGTATTGCTGTGTTGGCCAGGCTGGTCTTGACCTCCTGACCTCAGGTGATCCACCCACCTCGGCCTCCCAAAGTGCTGGGATTACAGGTGTGAGCCACTGTGCCCAGACTGGAAGCTTTCTTTTTTTAGTCAGTTCCCAATGTGAGAATTAAAGGATGGACAAAGAATTATATGTGAGTAACAACTGTAAAGGCTAGCTGATTTAACCATTACCATAAATGAAAACTCGGAAAAGCAAAATTAAATTTATCAGCTGGACATTGTGGCTCACACCTGTAATCCCAACACTTTGGGAGGCTGAAACGGGCGGATCACGAGGTTACGACGAGACACGTCCTTGCCAACATGGTGAAACCCCGTCTCTACTAAAAGTGCTGATCGTGATGGCACGTGCCTGTAGTCCCAGCTACTTGGGAGGCTGAGGCAAGAGAATTGCTTGAACCTGGGAGGTGGAGGATGCAGTGAGCCGAGATCGCGCCAATGCACTACAGCCTGGCAACAGAGCAAGACTCCATCTCAAAAAATAATAATAATAAATAAATTTATATAAACAGGATTAGAAGAGGTTACACCTTATAAGTGACTGAATTTTTTTTCAGTTTAACAATAAAAAATGTATTCTCCATAACTAGTGAGTCAAGTTTTTGTAGTTGATTTAAGATCAAAGTAACTTCTAGTTACTTGCTGGTCTTCTGATAGTGTCAATGTCTGCGCTACGTGGAGATTTTATAAATGCCAGTGTCCTAGCTCCAATTCAAGAAACCTTCAAGTCATACTTCACTGGTCTTCAAAACCATGCGGTAGTGCCACTAGCAGGAGTAGGTTAAAACAGTAAATCTTCACTAATCCATAATTAACAAAAAATAACTTTACATTATTTATTTAATCCAGGTATGAACCAGTTGTCTGCTCTAAAAGCTAGATATAGATGACCATCATCATTACGGATATATGAAGTAAAAAGTTCAAATTACATAAGTTTTAAGTTAAAAATTCTCGATAGCCTGCAAACTTTTCAAATTCAGTTTAGTAATCATATTCAAGAATTAATATAATTTTCCCACTTTACACTAATGCCCATTTAATATACCACAACCTGGATAAAACAAAAATTACATGGGGTGGAGGGGTGTAGTGATAGGGTCTCACTGTGTTGCGCAGGCTGGTCTCAAACTCCTGAGTTCAAGAGATCTTCCTATCTCAGCTTCCCAAAGCACTGGGATTATAGGCACGAGCTACTGCATCCAAAAAATCACCTTTTTTTTAAAGACAGTCGCCAATTTAAGTAACATAATTTATTCTGAATTAGCAAAGCTTCTCCTGTAGTCATGTAAATATACCACATGGTCTGAAAGTAGATAAGGCCACCGTTTAGTTAAAATTTAGGTTCATCGGCTGGGCGCGGGGCGCGGTGCCTCGCACCTGTAATCCCAGCACTTTGGGAGGCTGAGATGGGCGGATCACAAGGTCAGGAGTTCAAGACCAACCTGGCCAACATAGTGAATCCCCCTCTCTACCAAAAATACAAAAATTAGCCAGGCATGGCAGCACACGCCTGTAGTCCCAACAACTCGGAAGGCTGAGGCAGGAGAATCTCTTGAACTCGGGAGGTGGAGGTTGTATGGTGAGCAGAGATCACACCACTACACTCCAGCCTGGGAAACAGAGCCAGACTCAGTCTCCAAAAAAAAAAAAAAAAAAAAGCTAGGTTCATTAACTTCTGGATTCATTAAAGAAGTCCCTATTCACAACTTCTAACGATTAGGTGGGGAAAAAGCCACTAATACAAGACTCCTTCGCTGGAAGCCATCATCCTCAGCAAACTAACACAAGAACAGAAAACCAAACACCGCATGTCCTCACTCATAAGTGAGAGTTGAACAATAAGAACACATGGACACAGGGTGGGGAACACCACACACCCAGGCCTGTCAGGAGGTGGGGGGCAAGGGGTGGAAAAGCATTAGGACAAATACCTAATGAATGTGGGGCTTACAACCTAGATGACAGGTTGATAGATGCAGCAAACCACCATGGCACATGTATACCTATGTTAACAAACCTGCGCATTCTGCACATGTATCCCGGCACTTAAAGTAAAATAAAATAAAATAAAATGACTCTTTCAAATATATATACCTCCAAGTTTAACAATAACAAATTTTGTAATTTCTTTCCAAAAGACTGAAATACAGGAAAGAGAACAGTTTTCTAATGACTCAATCTCTTGAGAATGGTGTAATGCATTATTAAACTTTCTATGCTAAAGCAGAGTTGTACAATACGTACGTAATGTGAGACATACATATAACTTTAAACTGTTTAGTAACCACATTAAGGTGAAAACTGGCCAGGCGCGGTGGCTCACGCCTATAATCCCAGCGCCTTGGGAGGCCGAGGAGGGTGGATCACCTGAAGTCAGGAGTTCAACACCAGCCTGGCCAACCTGGTGAAACCCTGTCTCTACTAAAAATACAGAAATTAGCTGGGCATGGTAGCGGGCGCCTGTAATCCCAGCTACTCAGGAGGCTGAGGCAGGAGAATCACTTGAACCTGGGAGGCAGAGGTTGCTATGAGCCAAGATCATGCCATTGCACTCCAGCCTGGGGGACAAAGGAAGACTACTTCTCAAAAAAAGAAAAAAAAAAAAGTAAAAACTTCAAAAAACATACATATATTTTGGAAACACTCTTGCTCTGTTGCCCAGGGTGGAGTGCAATGGCAGATCATGGTTCAGTCTTGAGCTCCTGAGCTCAAGGGATCTTCCCACCTCAGACTACTGAGTGGATGGGTCTACAGGTGCACACCACCATGCTCAGCAAATTTTATTATTTGATTTTGTAGAGATGGGGTCTCATTATGTTGCTCAGGCTGGTCTCAAACTCCTGGGCTCAACTGATCCTCCCACCTTGGCCTCCCAAAGTGCTGAGATTACAGGCATGAGGCAACACGCACAGCCCAAAATACATTTTATTTAACCCAATATCAAAAGTATTTCAAAAGTAAGAATTCAAAATTAATTTTAAGAAGTATTTTTTCCATATAAAAACCAATATTTGTTTAATATTTGATGAATAAAACTAATGAAATACTTTGTATTTCCCATACTGGATCTCTAAAATCCAATATGTCTTCTACACTTACTGCACGTATCGATACATTTCAAGTACTCAACAGCCACATGTGGCTAGTGGCTTCTGAACTGGACGGTGCAACTCTAGAGCAGAATAAGGATCCTCTGCAATTTGCTGACAAAAATGCAACCCAAGAATCTTCCCATTCTCTAATTACAAATGATTTTTCAGGCACATCCTTATGTTAAAACTTGACTACGAAACACCAAAGTGATGTTATAACCTTTACAATCTCTAATAAAATATTAAAAATCACAAGTTATGTTACTTTTATATGGTGTACAAACCTCTTAAAAAAGCCCAGGCAGAATAACGACCATCGCTGAAGTGCAAATTTTAAAAATATGAACTATCTCTTTGAAAATAAGCTCACTCCTAAAATGAAGTAGATAATAGTCCTTCTCTAGGAATAAAGGAATTCTAGCCATAATGAGTGATCTTACTCCGCCACAGTAGCAGCATTCACTTTACTAAACAATGAATGATAACCTTAAGGTGGCTGTATGTGAACAAAATACTTTTTCATGAGAGAAGGCCAAAGAAACAACCAGAAGAGTTCATAGTACCTTTGCAAACTTGAAGAATGGTCTTGGATCTTTTCTGAAATATTCAATATCAAACATCGCTTGAGGATCTGGAAGATCTGGGAAGTCTACAGCAAGGCGAGCATAAATACCATCCCTTGACCTGAAGTCAGGTATTCCACATGAAACAGACACCTAAAATGTGCATGGCATAATTTGTAAAATTAAATCTTCTACCTTTATAGGAACTAGCTAGCTCTCTTACCATATAATTAGGTAAGAGTTGAGAAAGAAAATTTTAGTCTGAAACTTCTTTTAAGAAATAAAAATACAACCCTACCCTTATTTCAGAAATAAAACTCCCAAATAACTGAGTAAAATTAAATATACCTCATATTCCATCTTCAACACAGATAGGGAATTTTTAAGTCAGGCCAATTTTAAGCCTTTTAAGCGTTTAGCCAACAAATTAAAGCAAATGCAACTTGAGAAGAAAATAAACCATTTCAACAAATTATTTTAAGTAGGGAAGAATTTTTTCTTTTTTTTTTTGTTTTTTTTTTTTGAGACAGAGTCTCACACTGTCGCCCAGTCTGGAGTGCAGTGGTGCGATCTCGGCTCACTGTAAGCTCCGCCTCCTGGGTTCATACCATTCTCCTGCCTCAGCCTCCTGAGTAGCTGGGACTGCAGGTGCCTGCCACCACAACCGGCTGATTTTTTGTATTTTTAGTAGAGACGGGGTGTCACCATGTTAGCCAAGATGGTCTCGATCTCCTAACCTCGTGATCCGCAGGCCTCAGCCTCCCAAAGTGCTGGGATTACAGGCGTGAGCCACAGCGCCTGGCTTTTTGTTTTTTTTCTTTTTAGACAGTTTCGCTCTGACGCCCAGGCTGGAGTGCAGTGGTGCCATCATGGCTCATTGTGGCCTTAACCTTTCCGGCTCAAGCAATCCTCCCACCTCAACCTCCTTAGCAGCTGGGACTACAAGTACGCACCAGCACACCAGGCTAATTTTTTGTAGAGTCAGGGTCTATGTTGCTCAGGGTGATCTCAAACTCCAGGGCTCAAGTGATCCTCCCACTTTAGCCTCCCAAAGTGCTGGAATTACATGCATGAGCCACTCCACCAGCCAAGAATTTCTATTACAGAGAAGTAATTCCAAAGAAATTGCTCCTTTAGTTAGGATTCTATTACCTCAATACTACAACAATTCTCTATTTTCATTAAAAAAAAACAATGTATAGCCAGGCACGGTGGATCACGCCTGTAATCCTGGCACTTTGGGAGGCCAAGGCAGGCGGATCACAAGGTCAGGAGTTTCAGACCAGCCTGGCCAACATGGTGAAACCCCATCTCTACTAAAAATACAAAAATTAGCCAGGTGTGGTGGTGTGCGCCTGTAATCCCAGCTACTCAGGAGGCTGAGGCAAGAGAATTGCTTGAACCCAGGAGGCAGAGGTTGCAGTGAGCCAAGATCCTGCCACTACACTCCAGCCTGGGCAACAGAGCAAGACTCAGGCCAGGAGAGGCTGAGACTGCAGTGAGCCATGATGACACCACTGCACTCCAGCCAGGGCAACACAGCAAGACCCTGTATCCAAAAAAAAGAAAAAAAAAAAAGGTGTATAATATTTCAATTCTTCATTTCTTTGAGACGTGCCCACTAATCGTACAAAAAAATCCTGACATTTCAAAATAGAGATTTCAGAAGTTATTGTTTCATCATCTTACCAGAGTTGACTCCAATTTGACCTGGAGTCAAGGTCAATTTAAGTTAAACAAACTTGTCTACATCGTTATCTGTGAGCAAAACATACTCCTGATGATCATCTAAGATTATGTAACACCCTTTCGCAACTCGAAATGGCAGAAAACAGGACAAAATTTTACTACAGCAGTTGCTCTGGTTGCTAACATGTAATATACTCTGTATAAAACACACACTATGCAATAGCCTTAGGTAACTAATTAGCTGCAACCCTAAGGTAGATCAAATAGAAAATGTCAAGTCGCCACAATCACATCATCTTAATTAAAATGGAGGGAAGGTAGGAATCTGTTACTCTTCCCAACACTAAGCTTTTCACTTGTGAATACCAATTAGGTTTCCAGTTTCTCATAAAGATCTAACAAATACCCAATTTCTCCATCAGACTGACATCCCTTAACAAAAGCAGAGTTTCAATTCCCTGCATCTCCTTTAGGAGCTATGATATAATGTAGGTAAAAATCTTGCCTTAACTCCATTTACCCACTGTGCTATAAATAAGCAGAAGCAAATATTTTTTTAAGGCTGGAGAGGTTTTAAAAATCTGAACTAATTTAGCAACTGCTGCTGCACTCAGTTTTTGGCAGTTCCCAAACATCCATTATCATGTAAGGATAAATCCTTCTAAACCAGAAAAATGTTTCCTACTTGGAAAAGGCATAAGAAAATACATATACGACCTCCCCATGTACTAGTCTTACATACCCCAGCTCCAGTTAGAACTATAATTTTTTTGCACTCTTGCAGTAATTTCACAGCATCTTCAATTGTATTAATATCTTTTCTTTTTTTCCTTTTTGGTGGTTCTGAAAGGATATTAATAACAATCTGCCACAGTGTCATATCATCCAACTCAGGTGGAGGTATTGTTTCCGGCAATAAATCTTTAAGAATTGTTCGAGGATCTGTGCCAATCATAAGATGTTGCTGAACAAAAGTATATGGACCTACAATAAGGGGGAAAAGGCTTAAAGTCAACTTATCAAGTAATTCAAAATCTCATTTATTTTCTGAAGTAATGAGTTAGCATTCTGTGAGGGTTTTTTGCAAAGTAAGAAAATGCAATTTAATGGTATTTCATTCTCAGTACACTCAGAATTAATGCTATATCCCAATGAGATTAGGAAGATCTAATGAAGAGTTGGGAAGACCCCCTTCAGCTATAAGTATATATTTTAAGAGTCTAATTAATTAACAACCAGAATTAAGTTCTTATGGTTAATATCTAGAAACACACAACATAATACCAAAAGTATTTACAAAAGGGTTCTACAAATCAACATAGAAAAATCGTACCAGTCCTAAAAGCCTGTACTACTTATCATTAAAACCACACAGGAAAAAGAAATGAAAATCTATACATAACTGCCATCTTAATTTTTTTCCGGTAATTTTTCAATTTGATCTTAACCCATCTTCCAAGATAATACATACAATGTTGATGTTCTGAGAACTAATCATTTTCTTTTACCCTGAGATTGCTCAAACCAGCTCCCTAGGCTTGAGAAAACAAAAATAAATAAATAAATAAATTACAGACACCAAAGAGAAACTGATCTTCACTATGTTTAAATAATCAAGCCATTTGTAAGAGTGAGAACATAAAAAGATCCACTTTCAAGATGGTTATGTTATACCTTTGGCATAAAAAACTGATAATGCTTTCTACATCGAAATACTTTCCCATTTCATTCACATATTTATTAAATATTTATTGAGCACAAACTATGTGCCAGGCACTTTTTTAGGCACTGAAAAGACAGGAGTATACAAGTCAGTCAAAAATTCCTGCTCCCGTAGAACTTATATTCTAGACCAGGAAACAACACAATTTAAAAAGTAAGACACAGAGCTTTTCAAGAAGTGGTAAGTGTAAAATAAAGTGAAAAAACAAGGAATATGAAGTAAGGGAGGAAGATATTCTAACCGGATGAAGAACACTACACAAAAAGGGTACAAGTTAGGCGGGGCAAAGTGGCACATGCCTGTAATCCCAGCACTTTGGGAGGCCCAGGCGGACGGATCACCTGAGGTCGGGAGTTCAAGACCAGCCTGACCAACATGGAGAAACCCTGTCTCTACTAAAAATTCAAAATTAGCCGGGCGTAGTGGCATATGCATGTAATCCCAGCTGCTGGGGAGGCTGAGGCAGGAGAATCGCTTGAACCTGGAAGGCGGAGGGTACGGTGAGCCGAGATCGCGCCATTGCACTCCAGCCTCCGCAACAAGAGCGAAACTCTGTCTCAAAACAAACAAACCAAAAAACGTACATTTACTCTCTAAAATTAACAGCTCTGAGCCATACCTATCCGTGGCCTTGGAGTCCAGTCACTAGAGCTTGCATGTGAGGCTCTATCCTCCTCATCACTTTCACAGGAATGAAAACCATTAGTGATAATTTCATCACCGAACAGAAGGTTATCTGCAAAAGAAACCAAGTCAGTCAAGGCTATCAAAACAACATGCACCTAAAATGTATGAACGGTTATAGAGCAATCATTTTCATCGAGTACAGCATTTAACATTTACACGGCGTGTGTAAAGCATGCCTATAGGGTCAGCTTGCACTGTTCATTGGAACAGTTTCTTCATCTTTAGGAATTCTGCTCACTCAGTTTCAGCCAAAATCTAAAAATAAATTAAGTCTACTTAAAAAACAGAAAAGATAGCCGGGGGCGGTGGCTCACGCCTCTAATTCCAGAGCTTTGGGAGGCCGAGGCAGGCGGATCACCTGAGGTTGAGAGTTCGAGACCAGCCTGACCAACATGGAGAAACCTCGTCTCTACTAATAATACAAAAATTAGCCAGGCATGGTGGCGCATGCCTGTAATCCCAACTACTCAGGAGGCTGAGGCACGAGAATGGCTTGAACCCGGGAGGCGGAGGCTGCGGTGAGGCGAGATCACGCCATTGCATTCCAGCTTGGGTAACAAGAGCGAAACTCCACCTTTTAAAAAAAAAGAAAAGAAAAAAAAAGAGAAAAGATAATAATCTAGCTAGAATGTATCATACAATCACAAACAATAGCGTTCGTGAAACGTGTAATAAATGGACATTTACATAAAAACGTCATTCAAATATAACCTTGGCAATGCGCACGTTAAACTTACACAATACTACAAGTACCTCTGCATTGTTTCCTCTATTAAACAGTATTAATAACACAATTATTATTAGGTAAATAATAAATTAGTACTCAACTGTGTTGCTTGAAATCAGGGTCTCTTTACTAAATCAGTCCCTAAAAGCACATATTACTTTTTTTTTTTTGAGACGGGGTCTCACTCTGTTGCCCACCCTGGAGTGCAGTGGCACTATCACAGCTCACTGCAACCTCGAACTCCAGTAGCTGGGACTAAAGGTGTGCGACACCACGTCCCGCTTTTTTTTACTTTTAGTAGAGAGGAGGTCTCGCTATGTTGCCCAGGCTGGCCTGAAACTCCTAGGCTCAAGAGATCCTCCCGCTTTGGCCTCCCAAAGTGCTAGGATTACACGAAAGAGCCAACGCGCCCGGCCTGACCCAAATATTGATAAAGATGAACACCTATCAAGGATAGAAACTCCTCAGATCAAAAATAAGAAACCTGACCGGGCGCGGTGGCTCACGCCTGTAATCCCAGCACTTTGGGCGGCCGAGGCGGACGGATCACGAAGTCAAGAAATCAAGATCATCCTGGCAAACATGGTGAAACCCCGTCTCTGCTAAAAACACAAAAATTAGCTGGGCGTGGTGGCGGGTGTCTGTAGTCCCAGCTACTCGGCAGGCTGAAGGAGAATCGGTTGAACCCGGGAGGCGGAGGTTGCAGTGAGCCGAGATCGCGCCACTGCACTCCAGCCTAGCGACAGAGCGAGACTCCGTCTCAAAAAAAAAAAAAAAGAAAAGAAAAAGAAACCTTCAAGAACATGACAACTGCAACATATCTGCTTCATTATGCTAGAAGTGTTAAATTTGTGTCTCAATACTACATACATACAAAAAAAGCATGCTTAGCCCAAACACCGTTACCGCACAAGAGCAAGATTAGAATAAAAGTAATATGAACAGCTCTAAAAGTACTCTCTCCCATGCCCACTCCTAACTGCATTACAGAATGGTAATGTCTTCAGGAACAGCCACGTTCTTTAAATTTTGCAAGCTGTGACTACAGAAACAGCTTTCCTCTTTCAAAAATTGTAATTTCAGGCATAAAAATATAGACCAAAAAAAGCAAACTGCACAGGTGTCAGTTTGCAAAAAGCAATTGAAAACGCAGACCAACGGGACAGCCAAAAAGTTGCAGACTTAAGTGTGCTGGGGGGTAGAGGAGAAAAGCAAAGAAAATAAAAAATAAAATAAAGAAAAAAAAAAGCTCTAACAAAAGCAATATACTAAAAGAGTAAGAGGAGGAGAGAAACTTATTTTAAAGCGACTGCGAGAGTCTCCCGACCTGGCTGCTGCGGAAAGAACAAGGCCGCCCAGGCGGGCCACGGACGGAGGAAAAGAGCGAATCCACTGGCAGCTCGCGCAGTAGGAACCGCAGCCCCGGAGAAGCGCGGCTGAACGGAGGGCCGGGGTGGGGAGGGGAACGCCGCGGAGCCTGCCCCGAGCCCCCAGCCGCCCTCAACCTCAGGCCAGTAGGAGCCCGGGGAGAGGGAGGAGGAGATGCGCAGTTCCGGCCGCCCGCACCCTGCGCACCTCGGTACCCAATCGCCGCCGCCGCCGCCTCTTCCTCCTCCTCGCCCTCGTCGTCGTCGTCTTCGTCGTGGAAGTTGTCGGCCAGCGGTGGCTCCCGAGATGGGCCCTGCAGGCCCGGCCCATTGTCTCCTTCCCCAGCCGCCGCAGTCGCCTGGGCCTCTTGCTCCCCGCCCGCCGCCGCCGCCGTCGCCGCCGTCTCTGCCTCCGCCTCCCGCCACAGCGCCGCCGCCGCCGCCGCCGCACCCGGGCAGCCCCTGGCCGCCGCCGGCACCTCACGCTCTGGGGCCGCCCCACCGGGCTCGCCCGGGCTCCGCTCGAGGCCGGGACCATCTCTCCGCGGCCTCTTGCGGAGCGGCTCCCCGGCGGGGGACGACGCGGCCTCCCTGTCGGCCCCCGCCGCCGAGGGGGAGCCGCCGGGCTGAAGGGCGAGGGCCGCCTCGTCCGCCATCTTCCAACTGCCTCTCTGGCCCTCCTCCCTCGCCTCCTCTGCTCCCGCTCGACGCGCGGCACTGGCGCCCCCGCGGCTCCGACTGCGGGAGATTTAAACCCCGTCACGTGACGCGCCCCATCGCCGCCCCCGCCCTCTCGGCGCTCCCGCCACCCACGCGGGCCAGACCACAACACTACGGGTCACGTGGCGGGCGGAGGCTGTTGCGTCTACCGCTCCGCCTGGGCTGGAAGCGCACTCGGCCCCGGCGGCCGGCGGCCCTGCCTCTTTGTGGCGAGCGTGTAGTGCAGCCAAATTCGCCCCTCGGCCGCTTTCTCAACTTCTCTTTCAAACCGACCTCAAATCACTACCGCCGGAACAGCTCAAGTTTTGGTCCGCCCTGGGAATTTCCACTTCTTCCTGAAGTGTACACCTGGCCTGCCTTAGCCTTGTCTATATTTAGCTAAGGGTTAAAACACAGCTGAAGCTGGCTAAGACTTAGCTCCCTGAAATACGCTGGATAGTCGTTCTGTTTTGTTAATAAGTAGGAAGAGAGGCAAAAGGAGGCGGCTCCTTTCCCACTCTCCTCACACCGTTCTGACAGCTCCTCTTTAGCTCCTTTTTCTGCTCCTTGCTTTTCTCCTTAGTCGGTTGCTTTTTCCCCCTCTCTCCCATCACTTGTAGGGTGGTATACATTGCAAAATCCTTGAAGGCATATGTCCTCCTGGGAAGACCTTTGACGTGGAGGTTTGGAGATCAGCCGATCTACTTTCTGGCCCCAGCTTGGCTTCAAACGTGTGTGCATTCCCTTCTCTGGGCCTCAGTTTTCTCACGTGCAGAATGGGTTTGTTGGGTCAGTATGAGAGCATGGGAAGGAAATGACTTGGCCTCCATGCACATCTGCCCTTGGTTAAAATTTGGAGTCCTTCCTTTCTAGCGTGAGCTATCTAGCCGTTTCTAAACTTAATTTTTCTCATGTCTTAAATGGTAATAAGTATTTTAAAACGTCATAGATTTAAATGAGATAACCAGATGTAAAACGAGGGGTACCTAGTAGTTCAAAAGGCTTAGTGGAAAGCCCTTCCACTTTCCTCTCTCCCTGAAATTCTGGCACGCTGTGACTCCATATCTAATCTTAACTAAGGACCCATATAACCCATGGTAGATCTAGAGCCAGTGTTTGTTACGGCATCTGCCTGGAGCACAGCGTTTCTATCTGTTTAAAGGACCTCTACGAGTTTATGGTACACTGTCCCTTAAGCCTAGTATGGGTTCTGGCCATACTGCATCAATTACCTGCGTGACTTTAGGCAATCAACTTAAAGCTGTTTCTTCATCCTTAAAATAAAAAATAAAAAGCTGGAAATATATCGCTAAGGTCCTATCTACATCCAAAAGTCTTATTTCATCTGGTCACCACTATTCATTTCTGAAAGTAATCATCTCCAGTCCTAGAAGCCTTAAAACCATCTTTGGTTGCGTGGGGGGCAAGGGGAGGGAGAGCATTAGGACAAATAGCTAATGCATGCGGGACTTAAAACCTAGCTGGGCGCGGTGGCTGCTGCCTGTAATCCCAGCACTTTGGGAGGCCGAGGCGGACAGATCACCTGAAGTCGGAAGTTCGAGACCAGCCTGACCAACATGGAGAAACCCCCGTCTCTACTAAAAATAAAAAATTAGCCGGGCGTGGTGGCACATGCCTGTAATCCCAGCTACTCAGAAGGCTGAGGCAGGAGAATCGCTTGAATCCAGCAGGCAGAGGTTGCGGTGAGCCGAGATCGCACCATTGCACGCCAGCCTGGGCAGCAAGAGCGAAACTCCGTCTCAAAAAAATATATAAATAAAACCTAGATGAGGGGTTGATTGGTGCAGCAAACCACCATGGCTCACCTATAAGTATGTAACAAACCTACACATTCTGCACCTGTATCCTGGAACTTAAATTAAAAAAAAAAAAAAACAACTTTGAAGCGTTCCTTCATACCAATCCCTCTGAAATCCATCTGACCAATCAATGACCAAATCCTGTTGTCCTTCCTTTCTTCCTACACTCCTCCCAATTCCTGACTAGGCACCACACTCCTAGTGGTTGACATACTTGGTCCTCCCCACTTTCTGTCTTACACTACAAAATATTTCATAAATTGACTCTCAGCTACGTTGGTGGAATGCAATATATGAAATATTGAGAGTCAGTATCCCAATAAAACAGAAACAAAATTCCCAGCTTTTTTGAGAAAAAGATGTCTGTAAGCTTATGAGCATCCTGTTGTTCATTAATTCATTTATATTTATAGTATATTATTGACACGTGAAGTTTATGAACTACAAGAAATGCTATGTGATCAGTATTATTGTTAGTATGCTGAGAGGTCAGAGATGCAGTATGCTTTTCAGGTAGGATAAATGAGAGACAGAAATTGTATTAAAACAAGCACAAAAACAAAAAATCCCAATTAGACTTCTGGTCTACCACTGGTTAAGAACTAACATTAAGGCTAGGCGCTGTGGCTCACGCCTATAAATCCCAGCACTTTGGGAGGCCAAGGCGGGCGGATCACCTGATGTCAGGAGTTCGAGACCAGCCTGACAAGTATGATGTAACCCCGTTTCCACTAAAAATACAAAAATTAGCCCAGAGTGGTGGCATGCGCCTGTAATCCCAGCTACTCGGGAGGCTGAGACGGGAGAATCGCTTGAACTCAGGAGGTGGAGGTTGCAGTGACCTGAGACAGCGCCATTGCACTCCAGCCTGGGCAACAAGAGTGAAACTCTGTCTCAAAAAAAAAAAAAAAAAAAAGAACATTAATATTCTGGCTGACTTAGTAGTTCTATTCTCCTAAGTTAATAAATTGGCCTGCCAAGCACGGTGGCTGACGCCTGTAATCCCAGCACTTTGGGAGGTCGAGGTGAGCGGATCACGAGGTCAGGAGATCAAGACCATCCTGGCTAACACGGTGAAACCCCGTGTCTACTAAAAATACAAAAAATTAGCCGGGTGTGGTGGCGGGCGCCTGTAGTCCCAGCTACTCGGGAGGCTGAGGCAGGAGAATGGTGTGAACCCAGGAGGCGGAGCTTGCAGGGAGCCAGGATCGCGCCACTGCACTCTGGCCTGGGCGACAGAGTGAGACTCCGTCTCAAAAAAAAATAAAAATAAGAATAAATAAAAAATGAGTAAATAAAAAAATAAATTGGCCTAATAGCTCTGATATCAGTCTCATGTGACTACAATTAGAAAGGGAGTTAGTATCAACTCTTTTGTACTAATAAAATGTTATTGTCAAAACTGAAAAATACAAATGGAAATCCCTACCTCACACAATATACGAAATTAAATTCCAGCCAGGCACAGTGGCTCACTCCTGTAATCCCAGCACTTTGGGAAGCTGAGGGGGGGGCAGATCACCTGAAGTCGGGAGTTCAAGACCAGCCTGGCCAACATGGACAAACTACTACTGACTCTACTAAAAAATAAATTAGCCAGGTGTGGTGGCACATTCCTGTAATCCCAACTACTTGGGAGGCTGAGGGAGGAGAATTGCTTGAACCTGGGAGGCGGAGATTGCAGTGAGCCGAGATTGCACCATTGCACTCCAGCCAGGGCAACAAGAGCAAAACTTCATCTCAAAAATATAAAAAATTAAAAATTCCAGATGGATTGAAGATCTAAATGAAAAAATACAAAAATAAAAATATGACATTTTAGAATATTTATAACTTTGGATCAAGAAAGAACTTTTTAGCAAGGCAGGAGCCATTTTTTAAATGATAAAAATATTTGACAATATAAAAATTTAAAATATGCTCAAACCTATTAGTAGTCAGGGATACGTAGTGAAAAAATGTCCTAGCCAAGTACAATGGCTCATACCTATAATCCCAGCACTTTAGGAAGCTGAGGTGGAAGGATGGCTTGAGCCCAAGAATTTGAGATCAGCCTGGGCCACACAGTGAGACCTCATCTCTCCAAAACCTTTAAAAATTAGTCCAGCATCCTGCTTTGCGCCTGTAGTCCGAGCTACTTGGGAGGCTGAGGCAGGAGGACTGTTTGAGCCTGAAGGTCGAGGCTGCAGTGAGCCACGGTCGAGCCACTGCACTCCAACCTGGGCAACACAGCAAGACCCTAACTCAAAAAAATAAAATATGGCTGGGCGCAGTGGCTCACGCCTGTAATCCCAGCACTTTGGGAGGCCGAGGCGGGCAGATCATGAGGTCAGGAGATTGAGACCATCCTGGCTAACATGGTGAAACCCCGTATCTACTAAAAATACAAAAAAATTAGCTGGGCGTGGTGGTGGGCGCCTGTAGTCCCAGTTACTCGGGAGGCTGAGGCAGAAGAATGGCGGAAACCCAGGAGGCAGAGCTTGCAGTGAGCCAAGATCACGCCCCTGCACTCCAGCCTGGGCGACAGAGTGAGACTCCATCTCAAAAAAAATAAATAAAGTAACATCCGGGTGCAGTCAGTCATGCCTGTAATGCTAGTACTTTGGGAGGCCAATGTGGGCAGATCACTTGAGGTCAGGAGTTCGAAACCAGCCTGGCCAAAATGGTGAAACCCCATCTCTACTAAAAATATACGATAATTAGCCAGGCATGGTGGTGCGCGTCTGTAATCTCAGCTACTCCGGAGGCTGAGGCACAAGAATCACTTGGACCTGGGAGGTGGAGGTTGCAGTGAGCCGAGATTGCGCCACTGCACTCCAGCCTAGGTGACAGAGTGAGACTCCGTCTCAAAAATAAAATAAAATAACATTAAAACATGACCGGGAGTGGTGGCTCACACCTGTAATCCCAGCACTTTGGGAGGCTGAGGCAGGAGGTCAACAGTTTGAGACCAGCCTGGCCAATATTGTGAAACCCTGTCTCTACTAAAAATTAGCCAGGTGTGGTGGCACAGGTCTGTGATCCCAGCTACTCAGGAGGCTGAGGCAAGGCAATCGCTGAACACAGGAGGCAGAGGCTGCAGTGAGCCAAGATCACAAGATCATGAGACAGAGTGAGATTCCATCTCACCAAAAAAAAAAAAAACAAACAACAACAACAAAAAACCAAGGTATTACTTTTCACCCCTCAAATAGGCAAAAGGAAAAAAAAAGTTTTTATTGTCACTGTCTGTTGCTAAGCAGAATATGGAGAAACTGATACATTGTTGTCATAATGTTGGAAAGTAATCTGGAAACATTTATTTAAATTATACGTATATAATCCGAGCATTTTGGGAGGCAGAAGCAGGTGGATCACTTGAGGTCAGAGTTTGAGACCAGCCTGCCCAACATGGCGAAACCTTGTCTCTACTAAAAATACAAAAATTAGGCTGGGGGCAGTGGCTCACACCTGTAATCCCAGCACTTCGGGAGGCTGAGGCGGGTGGATCACGAGGTCAGGAGATCGAGACCACCCTGACTAACACAGTGAAACCCTGTCTCTATTAAAAATACAAAAAAATTAGCTGGGCATGGTGGTAGGCGCCTGTAGTCCCAGCTACTCGGGAGGCTGAGGCAGGAGAATGGCGTGAACCCAGGAGGCACAGCTTGCAGTGAGCCGAGACCGCGCCACTGCACTCCAGCGTGGGTGACACAGCCAGACTCTGTCTCAAAAAAAAAAAAAAATACAAAAATTAGCCAGGCATGGTGGCATGCACCTGTAGTCCCAGCTATTGGGGAGGCTGAGGTGGGAGAATCACTTGAACCCAGGAGGTGGAGTTTGCAGTGAGCCAACATCATGCTACTGCACTCCTGCCTGAGTGACAGAGTGAGACTCTGTCTTAAAAAAACAAACAAACAAACAAAAATCTTTATTGTGGCATTGATATTGCTGGGGAAAAGTCAAGAAAACAATCTGTATGTCTTCAATAAAAAACCTGTTGATCAAATTATGGTGCACACATACTATGGCATATTATGCCACCATTAAAAGGTTTTGTGGGCCGGGCGCGGTGGCTCACGCCTATAATCCCAGTACTTTGGGAGGCTGAGGTGGGTGGATCACGAGGTCGGGAAATCGAGACCATCCTGGCTAACACGGTGAAACCCCATCTCTACTAAAAATACAAAAAAATTAGCCGGGCGTGCTGGCGGGCGCTTGTAGTCCCAGCTACTCGGGAGGCTGAGGCAGGAGAATGGCGTGAACCCAGGAGGCGGAGGTTGCAGTGACCCGAGATCGTGCCACTGCACTCCAGCCTGGGTGACAGAGAGAGACTCTGTCTCAAAAAAAATAAAAAAATAAAAAATGAAAAAATAAAAGGGTTTGTAACTGTCGTTGTTGAGGAGTGTGTGTGAAACACTGTGAGTGAAAAAAGCAAGTTGCACAGTAATGTGTGCATTATTGTCCTTTCTTATTTAATAAATATCCCTTTATTACTATTTTATTTTATTAATTAAATTTTTTTTGAGATGGAGTCTCTCTCTGTTGCCCAGGCTGGAGTGCAGTGGCACAATCTTGGCTCACTGCAACCTCCACCTCCTGGGTTCAAGCGATTCTCCCACCTCAGCCTCCCCAATAGCTGGGACTACAGGTGCGTGCCACCATGCCCGGCTAATTTTCATATTTTTAGTAGAGACAGGGTTTTGCCATGTTGGCCAGGCTGGTCTCAAACTCCTGACCTTGTGATCCACCTGCCTTGGCCTCCCAAAGTGCTGGCATTATAGGTGTGAGTCACTGTGCCCGGCCAATTATTATTATTTTTTAAACCTCTATATGCCTATGAGAAAAGAAAAGTATTTTTATCTGATGAATGTGAGTCATTTTAAATTATTAGGCCCAAAGAGACGTAAAAACGAGACAGCAGACCGGGCACGGTGGCTCACAGCTGTAATCCCAACATTTTGGGAGGCTGAAGCGGGAGATTGCTTGAGGTCAAAAGTTCAAGACCATCCTGGCCAACATGGCGAAACCCCGTCTCTACAAAAAATACAAAAATTAGCCAGGTGTTATGGCCCATGCCTGTAGTCCCAGCTACTTGGAAGTCTGCAGTGGGAGGATCACCTCACCCTGGGGAGATCCAGGATGCAGTGAGCCGAGATTGGCCACTGTACTCCAGCCTGGGTGACAGAGCTTACTCCCCACTTTGTGTATTCGTCTCTTGAAACTGCTTGCCACAAGTAGCTATAAATTCACCCAATGCTTCAGCATACCATGAAAGTGAAAAGAAAAAAAAATTCATCCAATAATGCCACACCAGACACTATAAACTGCACCCTATAACTTAACAATGTATAGCCAATCACTAATCATTGTTTTTTCTGTAAACCAATGAGAATTCCTGACAGATACCTTTGTTATTGGCTCACTCCCCGCCCACTTTTTCACTTAAAAAACCTTCCTGTAATGGATAAGGAGCTGAGTGAAGCTCATATCCAAGATTACTTGGGTCTGAATCTTCCAGGCAGCTATCTTCACTTTGGCTCAGTTAAACTCTTTAAATTATATTTTGTGCCTCAGCCTCTTCCTTTTAGGCCAATGTCTTTTTTTTTTTTTCTTTTTTCTTATTTTTGAGACCAAGTCTCCTGCTGTCACCCAGGCTGGAGTGCAGTGGCGCGATCTCGGCTCACTGCAACCTCTGCCTCCCAAGTTCAAGCGATTCTCCCACCTCAGCCTCCTGGGTAGTAGCTGGGATTACCGGCATGCGTTACCATGCCCAGCTACTTTTTGTATTTTTAGTAGAGATAGAGTTTCACCATATTGGCCAGGCTGGTCTTGAACTCCCGACCTCAGATGATTCACCTGCATTGGCCTCCGAAAGTGCTGGGATTAAAGGTGTGAGACATGGCGCCAGGCCTAGGTCAAAATCTATATACAAATCTACATACAAGGGCAGGTGCAGTGTCTCACACCTGTGATCCTAGCACTTTGGAAGGCCGAGGCAGGGAGACTACTTGAGCCCAGGAGTTTGAGACCAGCCTGGGCAACATGAGGAAACCCCATCTCCATAAAAAGTACAAAAATTAGCCAGGTGTGGGCTGGGCACGGTGGCTCACGCCTTTAATCCCACCACTTTGGGAGGCAGAGGCAGGCGGATCGCAAGGTCAAGAGTTCAAGACCAGCCTGACCAACACGGTGAAACCCCATCTCTACTAAAAATACAAAAATTAGCTGGGAATGGTGGTGCATGCCTGTAATCCCAGCTACTCAGGAAGCTAAGGCAGGAGAATCGCTTGAACCCGGGAGGTGGAGGTTGCAGTGAGCCAAGATCATGCCATTGCAGTCTAGCCTGGGCGACAGAGGGAGACTCCATCTCAAAAAAAAAAAAAAAATTAGCCAGGCGTGGTGGTGCGCACTGGTAGTCCCAGCTACTTGAGAATCTAAGGGAAGAGAACTGCCTGAGCCCAGAAGGCAGAGGTTGCAGTGAGCTGAGGTCGCACCATTGCACTCCAGCCTTGGCGACAGGAGTGAAACCCTGTCTTGAAAAAAAAAAAAAGAAAGAAAGAAAAAGAAAAAATATCTACATATAAATATGGCTATAAGGCCAGGCGCGGTGGCTCATGCCTGTAATCCCAGCACTTTGGGAGCCTGAGGTGGGTGGATCACGAGGTCAGGAGTCTGAGACCAGCCTGGCCAACATAGTGAAACCCTGTCTCTGCTAAAAATACAAAAATTAGCCGGGCATGGTGGCGCATGCCTGTAGTCCCAGCTACTAGGGAGGCTGAAGGAAGAGAATCGCTTGAACCTGGGAGATGGAGGTTGCAGTGAGCCGAGATCGCACCACTGCACTCCAGCCTGGGTGACAGAGCAAGACTCTGTCTCAAAAGAAAAAAAAAAGGCTGTAGAGGCTTAGAAAAAGTATGGCAAGTTACATATCAAAATGTTAACATTTTAACATCCCTGATTGAGGGGCCTGGACATAGATGGGAGGGTTGAGGACACATTAATAACTATTTCTTGCTAAAATTTCACATATTAAAATGAGAACTTTTTTCAGAAATTTAAAGGAAAAAGAGTAACTTTTTTTGTAACTGCAAGCTGAGCGCTAGCCCTTGAGCTCTGGTGACCCTCCCACTCTTTGAGGCTTGAGCAGTTGGCTGACTTTATTGTCCTATGTCTCTTCATTTTAGATTTCCTAGGCATACCTACACATTTAACAGATGCTATTCTTTCATGGTTTAAAATATGTTGTTTTTTCAGAAACAGGATCTTACTCTGTTGCCTAGGCTGGAGTGCAGTGGCACAATCATAGTTTGCTGCAGCCTCAAACTCCCGGATTCAAGGAATCCTCACTTCAGCCTCCTAAGTAGCTGGTCTACAGCCATGTACCACCATACCTGGCTAATTTTTAAATTTTTAATAGAGATGGGGTCTTGCTATGTTGCCCAGGTTGGCCTCAAACTCCTGACCTCAAGGCATCCTTCTGCCTGTTTTGTCTTTTTGACGAGGTTAAAAGACAAATGTTGTACTTTCCAACAGAACTTAAGATTCTGCACTTTATCAAACACCATTTGGGGAGCTGTGTGAAATTTCCAAACTATAACAAATAGACAGTTTAGTCATGCAGCCTGCCTTCCACCAGCAGTATATAAACCTAGATCAGTGGTTCTCAACTGGGAGATTTTGCCCTCCATCCCCTAGAGGACATTTGACATTTCAAAGACATTTCTAGTTGTCACACCTGGGAGAAGAATGTACTGCTGGCATCCAGCAGAGAGAAGCCAAGGGTGTTGCTAAACGTTCTCGAAATCTAGAAAATAGCCATCTACAACAAATAATTATCCAGCCAAAATTTCAACAGTGCCATGCCTGAGAAACACTGGCCGAAAATTTCAACCATATAGGGCAAGTGGTAATGATTGGGGCTCTAAGTAAGGAAGGTTCCCAAGGGAATGAAAGGGCAAGCTTTTATTATCAAGGCTAGGTTGCAGAGCAGCAGAGGAGTGATTTTCACATTGGTTTTTATCAGCAGAATCCACCCACTGAATGAACTTAACTCTACTGTACAGTATCATAAAGATATATTTCCTTTATAAAGGACTCTCATTAATTAGTAAGAAAAAGATTGATAGCGTAGTTGGAAATGAAGAGTTCAGTTCACAGAAAATAGGACACAAGTGGCTTTTAAACATATGAAAGTTGTAAAACCTCACTCATAAATACAGAACTATGCATTAACCTATAACAAAATGTCAGTTTTCACCCATCAAAATAGTAAGGAACTGGCCAGGCACGGCCTGTAATCCTAGCATTTTGGGAGGCCGAGGCGAGCAAATCACTTGAGGTCAGGAGTTCAAGACCAGCCTGGCCAACATGGCAAAACTCCGTCTCTACTAAAAACACAAAAATTAGCTGGGCATGGTGGTGGGCATCTGTAATCACAGCTACTCAGGAGGCTGAGGCAGGAGAATCACTTGAACCGGGGAGGAGGAGGTTGCAGTGAGCCGAGATCGTGCCACTGCACTCCAGCCTGGGCGACAGAGCAAGACTTTTTTTTTTTCTCCCTCTTTTTTTTTTTTTTTGAGATGGAGTCTTGCTTTGTCACCCAGGCTGGAGTGCAGTGGCGCAATCTCAGCTCACTGCAACCTCCGCCTCCCAGGTTCAAGCGATTCTCTTGCCTCAGCCTCCCTAGTAGCTGGGACTACAGGCATGCACCACTACACCCGGCTAATTTTTGTATTTTTAGTAGAGACTGGGTTTCTCCATGTTGGCCAGACTGGTCTCGAACTCCTTACCTTGTAATCTGCCTACCTCGGCCTCCCAAAGTGCTGGGATTACAGGTGTGAGCCACCATGCCCGGTCGGCAAGACTCTATCTCAAAAAATAAAAAAGAAAGGAACAAAAACGTGATCATATATTGCATTGGCAAGGATGTAAAAAGCCAGGCCCTCTTGTACGGTGATAATAGAATTGTAAATTGGTACAACTCCCTGGAAGGTTATTTGGCACTATTTATCAAAATATAAATTGCATATACCTTTTAATCTAGCAATTTCAATTCTAGGAATCCACTTTATAGAATTACTTTCACACTTGTGAAATTACATATATTTAAGGCTATTCATTGTGCTTTTGTTTATACTAGCAGAAAACTGGAAATACACTAGTTGTCCATTAATGTGGAACTGGCTAAACAATATTACGAGTACCTATCCTTATATGTACATAGTTTATCGAACTCAAGAAGTGGGTAACAGAAGTTGCTCCTAGGGAGGGGAAATGGGAGACAAAAAGACAAAAGTATGAAGGAGATTTTTTTTTTAATATTTTGTGCCTTTTGAAGTCTTCACCATATATATCATACATATATGCATACATTCATATGTATTACATTATACACACTAAGCTTTTCTGGGTGAAACAGCCTCCCCTACTGTCCATCACGGCACCCTGCAAGACATCACTGAGGATATCTAGAGTCCCAAAAGAACATAGTAAAAACCAGTGTCAAAAACAAACACGTGGCCAGGCACGGTGGCTCACACTTGTAATCCCAGCACTTTGCGAGGCCGAGGTGGGTGGATCACGAGGTCAGGAGTTCGAGACCAGCCTGGCCAACACAGTGAAACCCGTCTCTACTGAAAATACAAAAATTAGCTGGGCTTGATGGCAGGCGCCTGTAATCCCAATTACTCAGGAGGCTGAGGCAGGAGAATTGCCTGAACCCGGGAGGCGGAGGTTACAGTGAGCCAAGATTGCACCACTGCACTCCAGCCTGGGCGACAGAGCTAGATTCCATTTCAAAAAAACAAAAATAGGCGTGGTGGCTCACGCCTGTAATCCCAGCACTTTGGGAGGCCAAGGCAGGTGGAACACCTGAGGTCAGGAGTTCGAGACCAGCCTGGCCAATACGGTGAAACCCCACCTCTACTGAAAATACAAAAATTAGCTGGGTGTGGTGGCATACGCCTCTAGTCCCAGCTACTAGGGAGGCTGAGGCAGGAGAATCTCTTGAACCCAGGAGGCAGAGGTTGCAGTGAGCCGAGATCCTGCCACTGCATTCCAGCCTGGATGACAGAGCAAGGCTCCATCTCAAAAACAAAACAAAACAAAACAAAAACAGGCCGGGCACAGTGGCTCATGCCTGTAATCCCAGCACTTTGTGAGGCCGAGGCAGGTGGGTCATGTGAGATCAGGAGTTTGAGCCCAGCCTGGCCAACATGGCAAAACCCCATCTCTACTAAAAATACAAAATTAAAAAAAAAAATTAGGCAGTGTGGTGGTGGGCACCTGTAATTCCAGCTACTTGGTGGGGGGCTAAGGCAACAGAATCGCTTGAACCTGGGAGGCAGAGGTTGCAGTGAGCTGAGATGTGCTCCAGTCTGGGTGACAAGAGCAAGACTGTCTCAAAAAAAAAAAAAAAAAAAAAAAAAAAACCAACAAACAAACCCCAAAAAACAAAAAGTAAAAAAAGAAGAAAGAAAAAAAAAAACAGTATCATAGTCATCTACTAAATAATCCTAAAATTTCAGTGGTTAAGTGCAACAAAAGTTTATCTCTCACTCACACAATAATCTAACATGGTTATTCCCTGGTCAGGTGGCTCTTTGGGGCAGTTTTCCTCCAAAAAGTGAACAAGAGACCCTTGTTTCTTCCATCTTGTAGTTCTGCCATTGGGTAAACAGCGGAAATTTTTTTTTTTTTGAGATGGAGTCTGGCTCTGTTGCCCAGGTTGGAGTGTAGTGGTGCGATCTCGGCTCACTGCAACCTCCGCCTCCCGGGTTCACACCATTCTCCTGCCTCAGCCTCCCGAGTAGCTGGGACTATAGGCGCCCACCACCACGCCCAGCTAATCTTTTGTATTTTTAGTAGACACGGGGTTTCACCGTGTTAGCCAGGATGGTCTTGATCTCCTGACCTCGTGATCCGCCCGCCTCGGCCTCCCAAAGTGCTGGGATTACAGGCATGAGCCACCGGCCCGGCCAAACAATGGAAATTAAGTAACACCTGTTAAAGTGTTTTATGGGCCCGTCCTGGAAGTTGAACCCACTGCTCCTTCTCACATTCAGCTTTGTAGAAGTCAGTCATGTGGCTATGCATAAGGGAGCCTCGGTGATTGTATTGTTCAGGATGACAGATTGGAGTTATGGGCAAACAGAGATAATGACCAGCACTAAAACGTGCTCCAGCTATATGTCCAAGTTGTCAGCTGGATCCACTCATTATAATTTTATTATAACCTATTAGCCTTTCACCTAATGAATCCACTCCTTTAATGGTGTCATGGCCAGAATGTTTGTGTCCCCTCAAAATTCATATGTTGGCTGGGCACAGTGGCTCACACCTGTAATCCCAGCACTTTGAGAGGCTGAGGCGGGTAGATCACGAGGTCAGGAGTTCGAGACCACCTTGGCCAACATGGTGAAACCCCATCTTTATAAAAATACAAAAATTGGGATGGGTGCGGTGGCTCACACCAGTAATCCCAGCAGTTTGGGAGGCTGAGGCAGGTGGATCATGAGGTCAGGAGTTCGAGACCAGCCTGGCCAACATGGTGAAACCCTGTCTCTGCTAAAATACAAAAAAATTAGCTGGGGGTGGTGGCAGGTGCCTATAATCCCGGATACTCGGGAGGCTGAGGCAGAGAACTGCTTGAACCTGGGAGGCAGAGGTTGCAGTGAGCCGAGATTGTGCCACTGGACTCCAGCCTGGGCGACAGAGCGAGACTCCATCTTAAAAAAAAAAATAATTAGCCCGGCACAGTGGCACACGCCTGTAATTCCAGCTACTCAGGAGCCTGAGGCAGGAGAATCATTGGAACCTGTGAGGCGGAGGTTGCAGTGAGCCGAGTTCACAACACTGCACTCCAGCCTGTCCGACAGAGCAAGACTCTGTCTCAAAACAAACAAAAATTCATATGTTGAATTCCTAACTCCCAAAATGACAGTATTAGGAGATGGGGCTTTTGAGATATGATTAGGTCATGACGGTGGAATCCTCACAAATGGAATCAGTGCCCTAATAAAAGAAACCCAGTCAACTTGCTCACTCTGTTTCCCCCATGTGAAAACGCAGCAAGAAGACAGCCTCCTGTAAACCAAGACAAAGACACCAGAAACCCAACCACTCTGGCACCCTAATCTCAGACTTCCAGCCTCCAGAACTGTGAGAAACAAGTGTTTGTTGTTAAGCCACCCAGTCTATGGTAATTTTCTATAGCAGCAGAGGTGACTGAGGCAAATGATGTCTTCTGATAAATAGAAGTATTCATTTTATTTATTTATTTATTATTTATTTATTTTTTTGAGACAGAGTCTTCCTCTGTTTCCCAGGCTGGAGTGCAGTGGTGTGATCTCTGCTCGTTGCAGCCTCCGCCTCCCGGGCTCAAGCGAGTCTCCTGCCTTAGCCTCCCAAGTAGCTGGGGTTACAGGCGCATGCCACCACACCTGGCTAATTTTTGTATTTTTAGTAGAGACAGGGTATCACCACATTGGCCAGGCTGGTCTCAAACTCCTGACCTCAAGTGATCCACTCACCTTGGCCTCCCAAATTGTTGGGATTACAGGCGTGAGCCACGGTGCTCAACCCAGAAGTACTCATTTTAGTGTAGACTAACTTATCAATTTTTTTCTCTATATTGGGTTCCTTGTTTTCATATGTATTTTTTTTCCACCAGTTGTCAAATGATCCTTTATTGAAATATTTTCCTTTGTGCTTAACTGGCTGGGCATTCCACAGCACCACTGTTGATGTCATCTATGATGTCATGAGGGTGGCGGCCATCAACATTACAGCCCACAGACTGGGCAGTCCCCAGGATCTCTTTAATGGTTCCAGAGAGTTCTCTGGCTAAGGATTGGTGCCGCATCTGTCGAGCAACCTTGATGATCTCATCAAAAGTGATATTCCCACTGTGTTTAATGTTTTTCTGTTTCTTTCCGTCTCTTGGTGGCTCCTTGAAGGCTTTGATGATCAGGGCGGAGGCAGAAGGCACCACCTCAATCTGGGCCTGTCTGTTCTGAATGGTCAGTTTCACTGTAATCCTCAGGCCCTTCCAGTCACCCGTTGCCTTGGCAATGTCATCACCAGCCTTTTTTGGAGACAGACCCAGGGGGCCGATCTTGGGGGCCAGGGCAGAAGTGGCACCGACTTCACCTCCGGTGCACCTCAGGTATACGACTTTGATCTCGTTGGGGTCGAACTTCGGTGGCATGGTGGAGGCGGCTGGTGTGGGATGAAACCGGATTCGGAACGACGGAAGAAAGTTGCACCTTGGCCTCCTCCAAGCCGAAAGCCGAGAGCTGTTTTCATATTGTTGTGTTTCATGTTTTCTTTTTTTTTTTTTGTCTGAGATGGAGTCTCGTTCTGTCACCCAGGCTGAAGGGCAGTGGTGCGATCTCGGCTCACTGCAACCTCCGCCTCCCGGGTTAACGCCATTCTCCTGCCTCAGCCTCTCAAGTAGCTGGGACTACAGGCACGCGCCACCACACCCGGCTAATTTTTTTGTATTTTTAGTAGAGACGGGGTTTTACCGTGTTAGCCAGGATGGTCTCGATCTCCTGACCTCGTGATCTGCCCGCCTCAGCCTCCCAAAGTGTTGGGATTACAGGCGTGAGCCACCGCGCCCGGTCTTATGTTTTCTATATATTCTAGAAAAAGTCCTTTGTCAGATTGGTGACTTGCAAATATTTCTCCCAGACTGCAGCTTATCTTTCATTCTCTTAAACATGTTCTTTGCAGAGCAGAAGTTTTCTATATTGTTGTTGTTTTGAGACAGAGTCTCGCTCTGTTGCCCAGGCTGGAGTGCAGTGGCGTGATCTCGGCTAAATGCAACCTCCGCCTCCTGGGTTCAGGCGATTCTCCAGTCTCAGCCTCCTGGGTAGCTGGGATTACAGCTGCCCGCCACCACACCTGGCTAATTTTTGTGGTTTTAGTAGATATGGAATTTTGCCATGTTGGCTAGGCTGGTCTCGAACTCCTGACCTCAGGTGATCTGCCTGCCTTGGCCTCCCAAAGTGCTGGGATTACAGGTGTGAGCCACTGCGCCCAGGCAGAAGTTTTTTATATTGGTGAAGATCAGCTTACCATTTATTTTTCTTTTATGAATTTTACTGTTGATATTATGTGTAGAACTCTACCTAACCCAAGGTTCCAAATATTTTCTTTGGTTTTCCTTCTGAAAATTTTCTTTTTCTTTTTTTTTGAGACAGAGTCTGGCCTCATAGCCCAGGCTGCAGTGCAGTGGCGCGAACTTGGCTCACTGCAACCTCCGCCTCCCTGGTTCAAGTGATTCTCCTGCCTCAGCCCCCCAAGTAGCTGGGAGTATAGGCACCCATCACCACATCTGGATAATTTTTGTAATTTTAGGTCGGGCGCTGTGGCTCACGCCTGTAATCCCAGCCCTTTGGGAGGCCTAGGCTGTTGGATCACGAGGTCAGGAGCTCGGGACTAGCTTGGCCAATATGGTGAAACCCCGTCTCTACTAAAAATACAAAAATTAGCTGGGTGTGGTGGCACTTGTAGTCCCAGCTACTAGGAAGTCTGAGGCAGGAGAATCGCTTGAACCTGGGAGCAGGAGGTTGCAGTGAGCCAAGATCGCACCACTGCACTCCAGCCTGGGCGACACCGCGAGACTCCCTCTCAAAAAAAAAAAAAAAAAAAATCAATTGCTCATGCTTCCGTAGGTCCCCTTCTGGACTCTATTCTGTTCCATCGATGCAAATGTCTATCCTTTCACCAACACAGTACTACCCTGTCTTTTTTTTTTTTTTTTTTTTTTTTCCTGAGACAGAGTCTCACTCTGTCACCATGCTGGAGTGCAGTAGCTCGATCTCAGCTTGCTGCAACCTCCACCTCCCCAGTTCAAGCGATTCTCCCGCCTCAGCCTCCTGAGTAGCTGGAACTACAGGCGCGCACCACCATGCCCGGGTAATTTTTGTATTTTTAGTAGAGACGGGTTTTCACCATGTTGGCCAGGATGGTCTTATTCTCCTGACCTTGTGATCCACGTGCCTCGGCCTCCGAAAGTGCTGGGATTACAGGCGTGAGCCACCGTGCCTGGCTCTATGCTGTCTTGATTGTGTAGCTTTATACTAAATCTTGAAATCAGATAGTGCCAGTCCTCCAGTGTTTTTCTTCTTCTTCAAAATTGTTGAGGCTGGCCGGGCACGGTGGTTCACATCTATAATCCCAGCACTTTGGGAGGCCGAGGAGGGTGGATCACTTGAGGTCAGGAGTTCAAGACGAGGCTGGCCAACATGGCGAAACTCCGTCTCTACTAAAAATACAAAAATTAGCCAGTTGTGATGGTGCACACCTGTAGTCCCAGCTACTCAAGAGGCAGAGGCTGCAGAGAGCCAAGATCGCACCACTGCACTCCAGCCTGGGTGACACAGCAAGACTCTGTCTCAAAAAATAAAAAAGAAAAAGCTAATTGACAGGCCAGGTGCAGTGGCTCACACCTGTAATCCCAGCACTTTAGGAGGCTGAGGTGGGTGGATCATGAGGTCTGGAGTTCAAGACCAGCCTAATCAACATGGTGAAACCCTGTCTCCACTAAAAATACAAAAATTAGCCAAGGATGGTGGTGCAGGCCTGTAATCCCAGTTACTCAGGAGGCTGAGGCAGGAGAATCACTTGAATCTGGGAGGTGGAGGTTGCAGTGAGCTGAGATCGCGCCACTGCACTCCAGCCACAGCAATAGAGTGAGACTCTGTCTCAAAAAAAAAAAACAAAAAAAGAAAACATATCCATCACCTCATATACGTATCATTTTTTTGTAGTGAGAACATTTGAAATATATTTTAGCTAGTTTTTAAATATATAGTGCATTATTATTAACTATGGTGACCATGCTATGCAATCAACCTTAAAAACTCATTTCTGGCTGGGCACGGTGGCTCACACCTGTAATCCCAGCACTTTGGGAGGCCGAGGTGGGCGGATCACGAGGTCAGAAGATCGAGACCATCCTGGCTAACACAGTGAAACCCCATCTCTACTAAAAATACAAAAAATTAGCTGGGCATGGTGGCGGGTGCCTGTAGTCCCAGCTACTCGGGAGGCTGAGGCAGGAGAATGGTGTGAACCCAGGAGGCGGAGCTTGCAGTGAGCCAAGATTGCGCCACTGCACTCCAGCCTGGGTGACAGAGTGCTACTCCGTCTCAAAAAAAAAAAAAAAATTCATTTATCTTGTCTAACTGATCATTTAGAAATACAATTAATTTTCAATATTAACTCCAATTTTACTAAACTCACTTATTAGTTCTAGAAGCTTTTCTGTAGATTCTTTGAAATTGTCTACACGGACTATCATGTTGTCTGAGAACACAGACATTTTCATTTCTTTTTTTTCAAATCTGCATGCCTTTTATTTAGTTGTTCTTGCCTTATTGTACTGGTTATGATTTCATACAATGTTGAAGGGGAGTAAAGACAACAGATATCCTTATCTTGTTCCAGATATTAGGAGGAAACATTCGTTCTTTCACTATCTTTTTTAAGACAAAGTGTCTCACTCTCTTTTCCAGGCTGGAGTGCAGTGGTGCTTACTGTAACCTTGAACTCCTTGGCTCAAGCAGTCCTCCTGCCTCAGCCTCCCAAGTAGCTGGAACCATAGGTGCATGCCACCATGCCCGGTAATTTTTTAATCTTTGTAGAGACAGGGTCTCACTGCGTTGCCCAGGCTAGTTTTGAACTCCTGGGCTCAAAGGATCCTCCCACCTCGGCCTCCCAAAGTGTTAGAATTATAGGCATGAGCCACTGTGCCTGGTCCCAGGCTTTCACTATTTAGTATGACGTTAGCTGTAAGTCTTTTAGTTTTAGGTTTTTTTTGTTTTTTTTTTTTAACAGATGTTCTTTCTCAGGTGAAGAAAGTTTCTTTTATTACTAGTTTGCTGAGAGTTTTTATTATAAATAGGTGTTAAATGTTGCTAAATTTTTTTTTTGCGTCTATTGAGATGATCATATGGTTTTTCTTCTTGGGCTATTGAAATGGTGAATTACCTTCTTTTTTTTTTTTTTTTTTTTTTTTGGTGTAGGGGGACAGAGTCTTCCTCTTGTCACCCAGGCTGGAGTGCAATGGCACAATCTTGGCTCACTGCAACCTCTGCCTCCCAGGTTCAAGCAATTCTCCTGCCTCAGCCTCCCAAGTAGCTGGAATTACAGGCACCCACCACCATGCCTGGCTAATTTTTGTATTTTTAGTAGAGACAGGGTTTCGCCATGTTGGCCAGGCTGGTCTCGAACTCCTGACCTCATGATCCACCCACCTCACCTCATGATCCACCCACCTCAGCCTTTCCCAAATTGCTGGAATTACAGGCATGAGCCACCGCGCCCAGCCTGGTTTTGTTTTGTTTGTTTTTTTAAGACAGGGTCTTACTCTGTCACCCAGGCCAGAGTGCAGTGGCGTGACCATAGCTTACTGCTACAGCCTCAACCTCCTGGGCTCAAGCGATCCTCTGGCCTCAGCCTCCTGAATAGCTGTACAAGGAATGTGCCACCATGCCTGACTAATTTTTAAATATTTTGGCCAGGTGCAATAGCTCATACCTATAATCCAGAAAGATGTGAGGCCAGGGCAGGCAAATCGCTTGAGCCCAGGAGTTTGAGAATAGCCTGGGCAACATAGCAAAACCCTGTATCTACAAAAAGAAAACCAAACCAAACCAAATATTAGCCAGGTGTGGTGGTGTGGGCCTGTAGTCCCAGCTACTGAGGAGGCCGAGGTGGGAGAACGATCTGAACCCAGGAAAGACGGTTGAGGCTGCAGTGAGCTGTAATCATGCCACTGCACTCCAGCCTCAGTGACAGAGTGAGACCCTGTTTCAATAATAATAATAATAATGATAATAATAATTTTTATATTTGTAGGGACAGGGTTTCGCTTTGTCACCCAGGCTGGTCTCAAACTCCTGGGTTCAACCAGTCCTCCTGCCTTGGCCTCCCAAAGTGCTGGGATTATAGGCGTGAGCCATCATGCCTAGCCCACTAATTGATTTTCGAATGTTGAGTTAGCCTTGCATTTCCAAAATAACTCCCATCAGATTCAATTTGATAATATTCTGTGGAAGATTGTTGTATCTATGATCATCGGTGACATTGATCTGTAGTTTTAATTTCTTATATCTTTCTCTTGTTTTGGTATCAGAGTAACACAGACTAAAAAGTATAAGGAGTTGGAAAGTGTTTCCTTCTCTTCTGTTTTCTGGTATTATTTCTTCCTTAAATGTTTGATAGACTGGAGTTGTCTACCTTGGATAATTTTTTAACTGCAGATACAAGATAGCTTGTATCCTTCAAGAAATTGATCCAGCCAGGCTCGGGGGCTCATGCCTGTAATCCCAGCACTTTGGGAGGTGGAGGTGGGTGGATCATCTGAGGTCAGGAGTTCAAGACCAGCCTGACCAACATGGAGAAACCCCATCTCTACTAAAAATACAAAAATTAGCTGGGTGTGGTGGCCCATATCTGTAATCCCAGCTACTCAGGAGGCTGAGGCAGGAGAATTGCTTGAACCCGGGAGGCGGGTTCAAGCAATTCCAACCGCTGCACTCCAACCTGGGCAACAGAGTGAGACTCCATCTCAAAAAAAAAAAAAAAAAAGGTAGGCTTATTCTATCTTGGCCGGTAACAGAAATCTTGAAAAGTCTTTTACTGATCACATATCATACTTCTCTACTATAAAAAGATATCTTTAAATGGAAATTTAATTAAAAAATGTTTTTCCTGAGTGTTAAAAATATTTCTTCTGGATTGAGGTATCATCACCATTATTATTATTACACAACTTGCCAAAATAACATTAATATAATATTCATAATTACTAAGAAAATAAAATTTTATTGGAAGTACATTTCTTAATGAGATGAATTGGACTTTACTTTTTCAAGGCCAGGCATGGTGGCTCACGCCTGTAATCCCAGCAATTTGGGAAGCCGAGGCCGGTAGACCACCTGAGGTGAGGAGTTTGAGACCAGGCTGGCCAACATGGTGAAACCCTGTCTCTACTGAAAGTACAAAATTAGCTGGGCATGGTGGCGGGCACCTGTAATCCCAGCTACTCGGGAGGCTGACACAGGAGAATCTCTTGAACCTGGGAGAAGAAGGTTGCAGTGAGCTGAGATCGTGCCATTGCACTCCAGCCTGGGCGACAAGAGCAAAACTCCATCTCAAAATAATAATAATAATAATAAAATAAATAAATAATTTTTAAAAATTAATTTAAGTGTGTGTAAATGAATATTAGTCATTACTAGAATGAGACAGGCTCAGCATCAATCAGCTGTGAAAAACCTTGTTTCACATATATAAAGTGGAGGGAATTTTGCTACAACTATGTCACTGAATTCTTCAAACTTTCCAGTTATATGCCAAAAATCACATAATTTTCTGTCTTCAAAAATTGTCTTTAATGACCTATTAGCTGACAATTTGATTAGTTTCTCCTTTGGCTTTTGGAAAGCAAATAACTGGAAACTACCTTACTTTCAAAAGGATTTTTACTCAGTCATTAGAGTCATTCATTTTCTCAGTTTGTGAGAAGTTTGGCAAGACTTACTAACCATTAGCTGTACCTAATTTTCCTCTATTAGAGGCACCTTGTTTAAGAAAGTTTGGGGAATATTAAATATTGTTAAATTCTATACAACACAAAGTTTTTGATAAAATTATTTTATCTTATCAAGTACCTTGAATATATTTTTCTCAAAACCTTGAAATTCCAGATGTAGCTCAATGTATACAAAAATGTTGTCCAATAGAAACATAATGAGTCATGTATGTTAATTTTTTTTTTTTTTTTTTTTTTTTTTGAGACGGAGTCTCTCTGGATGCCCAGGCTGGAGTACAGTGGCAAGATCTCAGCTCACTGCAACCTCCACCTCCTGGGTTCAAGCGATTCTCCTGTCTCAGCCTCCCAAGTAGCTGGGACTATAGGTGCATGCTACCACACCTGGCTAATTTTTGTATTTTTAGTAGAAACAGGGTTTCACCGTGTTGGCCAGGCTGATCTCCTGACTGCAGGTGATCCACCTGCCTCGGCTTCCCAAAGTGCTGGGATTTACAGGCATGAGCCCCCGAATTCGGCCAGATTAAATCGACTTTGGTGTAACATAAATTAATCTGTTTTGTATTGCAAATGATAAAACATAATCTTAAATATAAGACCCTTAATATGCTGAGGCGGGCATACTGCTTGAAGACAGGAGTTTGAGACCAGTCTGGGCAACATGGTGAAACCCTGTCTGTACTAAAAATATAAAAATCAGCTGGGCATGGTGGTGCACGACTGTAGTCCCAGCTACCCGGGAGGCTGTGGCAGGAGAATCACTTGAACCCAGGAGGCAGAGGTTGCAGTGAGCCAAGATTGAGCCACTGCACTCCAGCTTGGGCGACAGAGCAAGACTGTGTCTTAAAAAAAAAAGATGTGGCATATATATAAGCAAATGTGCATATGTACATATTGATCCCTGGTATTTGATTTTTAGGAACAGTTGAATAAAAACCATAAAATAATTCTATTAATTTAAAATGAATCCTAATATTATGCCATTAATTTTTTAGATAACACCACACATTTTTCCTATGTATTTAGCAAAAAAGAGAAAGTCATATAATGCTAAAATATATATATTATATATATATAATATATATTTAGACAGAGTCTTACTTTGTCACCCAGGCTAGAATGCAGTGGTGTGATCTGGGCTCACTGCAACCTCTGCCTCCCAGGTTCAAATGATTCTCCTGCCTCAGTCTCTTGAGTAGCTGGGATTACAGGCGCGCACTACCACACCCGGCTAATTTTTGTATTTTTAGTAAAGATGGGGTTTCACCATGTTGGCCAGGCTGGTCTCAAACTCCTGACCTCAGGTGATCCACACACCTTGGCCTCCCAAAGTGTTGGGATTACAGGTGTGAGCCACTGTGCCCGGCCTGAAAATTAATCAGTTACTCCAGCTGCTGGAATATGATTTTACTTTTTGGCCATAGAAACCATAAAATATCAAATATTTCAAAAATGGAGATACAATGGGGTGGTAGGCAGAATTCTAAGATGGCCCCTGCCTCAAGATTCTTGCCCCTTTGGTGTGTATGCCCTGTATGATCCCCTCTCCTTGAGTGTGGGCAGGGCCCACATGATGGGATAGCCTATCCTTTGATTAGGTTATATTATAGAAGACTGTTTCAGCAGATGAGAGAATCTCCAGCTGGTTATAAAGTAAACTGCTATGTTGTGAGGGTGGCTGTGAGAGGGCCATGAGGCAAAGAGCTGCAAGGGCTTCTGGGGGTTGAGAGCAGATTGCTGACAGCCAGTAAGAAAGCTGGGACCTCAGGCCTACAACTGAGAGAACTGAATTCTGTTGACAACCACTAAGTTTGGAAGAGGACCCCATCCCGAGCCTCAAATGAAATCAGACCCCCAGACTACGCCTTGATTGCAGCCTGTGAGAACTGAGTAGAGAATTCAGTTAAATCCTGCTGGGACTTCTGGAAACTTAGATAATAAAGGTGTGTTGTTTTGAGCTGCTAAATTCATGATTCATAGTAATTTTTAACGTAATATAAAAAATGAATACAGATGGCCTATAGTAAGGAACTAAGTATTATTGATATGATTTAATACAACATGTTCTAGATGGATACAGTGGCTCACACCTGTAATCCCAGCACATTTGGAGACTGAGATAGGAGGACTGCTTGAGGCCAGGAGTTTGAGGCTGCAGGGAGCTATGATAGCTCCACTGTGTTCCGGCCTGGGTGACACAGCAAGACCCTATCTCAGTACAATAAAATAAATAAGATAAAGTAAAATAAAATAAAATAAAAATTTTCTAACTACTGAATTGAATAATCCACATGCACTCTAAAAGAAATTATGAAATTATGAGTAGGCCATGGTGGCATGAGCCTGTATTCCCAGCTACTCAGGAGGGAGGGTCACTTGAGGTCAGGAGTTTGGGGTTGCAGTGTATTATGCTTGCTCCTGTGAGTAGTCACTGCAGTCTAGCCTGGGCAATGCAAATGTTATCAAATGGAACTAGAGTCTGCTTGCCCTATCTATACAGTTTTGAAGCGGAGAAAGGAAGGTGTTTATTTGTGGGGCAGCAGCAAAGAGGATCAGGCAGCTAACACTTAAGTCCCAACCTCCCAGATGGCTTGCAGGTAAAGATTTTTTTTTTTTTTGCTTGCAGGTAAAGTCTTGCTCTGTTGCCCAGGCTGGAGTGCAGTGGCTCCATCATGGCTCACTGCAGCCTTAAACTCCTGGGCTCAAGTGATCCTCACACCTCAGCCTCCCAAGTAGCTGGGACTACAGGCGCGAGCCACTATGCCTGTAGATTTTTGTAGAGATAGGGTTTCACCATGTTACACAGGCTGGTCTCAAACTCCTAAACTCAAACCATCCACCTGCCTGGGTCTCCTACAGTGCTGCAATTATAGGCGTGAGCCATTGCACCTGGCCTGCAGGTACAGATTTTTAAAGGCAGGGGTGAATTCCAGGAAAGCAGAAGTTATAGGCAAAATCATAAACCAGTAGATGGAGGTTATGCATTGGTTTGGCCTAAAAAGGTGGGATATCTTGAAGTTGGGGAGGAGGGCGCTTCCAGGTCATAGGTAGATTCAAAGACTTTTTCTCCTATGTTAGCTCTCACTTGTGGGTGTGACTTCCTCCAGTCCCCTCAGGAAGAAATTTGGAACAAATTTGGTCAGAGTTCAATCTTCAGTTCTCCTTTGTCTGAGGTCTTTGTGCCAGAGGATCCGTTTGGTGGGGATCTGGATTTCTGAAAAACAACTCAGACATGTATGTTCAGATGTCTTCTTTAGTTTCTATAGGGGAACAAAACATCCTGTGATTTTTAACTTCCTTGTTTTTTTCTTTTTTTTCTAAGACAGAGTTTCGTTCTTATCGCCCAGGCTAGAGTGCAGTGGCATGATCTGGGCTCACTGCAACCTCTGCCTCCTGGATTCAAGCGATTCTCCTGCCTCAGCCTCCTGAGTAGCTGGGATTACAGGCATGCGCCACCATGCTTGGCTAAGTTTTTTGGTATTTTTAGTAGAGATGGGGTTTCTCCATGTTGGTCAGGCTGATCTTGAACTCCTGACCTCAAGTGATCTGCCAGCCTCAGCCTCCCAAAGTGCTGGGATTACAGGCGTGAGCCACCATGCCCGGCCTTAACTTCCTTTACTATGGCTTTAAGCTATCTTCTTGACTATCAAGTTGCTCCTTTACTTCTCAAGGCTAATTAGGTGCCTGGAATTTCCCTTGAAGGAACTCAAGGTTTTCCTTTATTTTTGTGCTTCAGGGGCCCGCAGGCACCTTTGCCCCTAAGAAGGGTGTCCCTACTCTGTCTCAGGATCACCACCGCTTCCACAGTCCACATTAATTTCAGAACATCCCAACAAGACCAATATATCTCCTTTATAAATCAGTGATTCACCCTAAACAGAAATACATTTAAGTCTGGGAAAGGCAGGAAGCTCTAAGGAGGATTCATGGTATCTTGATTAACATTAAAGGGACTGTTTCCAGTTGTCCATTGGTTTGGCATCTTAGAAGTTCTCACACTTGGGACTTTGTCACACTGCAGTGTGCAGGATGGAGGTTGGGAATGACTTTTTTTTGTAAAGTGGGATGAGTGCTGCTACGGCGGGGAAATAGGAAGGATAGCCTGAGACATGCTTTAGGGAGGGTATGCAAGGAAGTTGAAAGTGTGGAAATAGAGTTTCTTAAAATTCTACACATCTAGGCTGGGCATGGTGGCTCATGCCTGTAGTCCCAGCACTTTGGGAGGCCAAGGCAGGTGGATCACAAGGTCAGGAGATCGAGACAGCCTGGCCAACATAGGGAAACCCCGTCTCTACTAAAAATACAAAAAATTAGCTGGGTGTGGTGATGGGCACCTGTAATCCCACTACTTGGGAGGCTGAGGCAGGAGAATTGCTTGAACCTGGCAGGTGAAGGTTGCAGTGAGCTGAGATTGCGCCACTGCACGACAGCCTGGGCGACAGCACGAGACTCCGTCTCAAAAAAAAAAAAAAAAATTCTACACATCTGTGTATCCCCTAGAAAGTCTTCCTGTTCTCCAGTTTGAAGACTTTGACCCTGAAATATGTGTTCCTCCCAGTCAACGACTTTATCTTATTATCTTTACTCCATTCCTATTCTCTCTTCCCTTAGCACCAGGCTAAGTAGACATTGGCCTGGTCAGTAGACACTGGCCTCCCCCTTGGGACCAAGGAGACTCTGCCAGAAATAGGGTCCCCTGACTAGACAGGGCAGGATAACTGCAGTCAAATTCTTGCTTCCTAATCTCCATTACATTGATTTCCTGTAGGCCTTTTACCACCTCATTACTTCAGAAAGGCAGATTACCATGTGAAATGAACCATTTCCTCTAATTACTCTTAAATTCAACATAGATTTGTTGAACCCTGGGTAAAAGCTCTGTGTTTCTTTGGAGTGTGTATAGTGGGAGGTAAGGGAGATAGACCCGCTGGGGAAGTAAATTCATCTATAGAAAACTCAGACGTACAACTATTTCATTTGGACATCACCTGTGCTCCTGAAGATCACACATCAATTCAAACCTTACATTTTTCAAGACTAATTTGGACAAAGGACTGTGGTGAAACCATTTCTGTTTTGCAGCTAAAGCAGCAACAATATTAGCAATTAAATTAGCTACCCGGCTTTGAAATAATGCAATTTTGACAATTTTTTACTTTGGGAAATTTGCATTATTTCCAAATTTACACATTGAAAGAATATTTATTAATACTCTTACATCACAGGATTTCACCATCTTATAATTCACATTTTCAGTGTGTCTGCACTGTCCAAGGAAGAAAAGTACTGTAACTGAATTAAATGTTTTGAGGAGGGCCCCTTATTCTGTAAATTAAACATCTGGGGTCGCCAATGCTGGCAGAGTGTAGGGCACTTGGTGGGTGGGCAGCACGGGAGTTCTGCGTTGAACTCACTCTCAGGGTACATAGTACATATGGTGGAAATCACACGGCTTCAGAAAATCATGAATAAGTCAAAGGAGACTTTTTTTGGGGGGGGGTGCTGTGTCAAACATTAATATATGTTTAAAATTAAAACAAACACAAACAAAAAAACAGGATGGTAGGAAGCAGCTTTGTTCTGCCCGAGGCTAGAATGTAATGGCTCAGTACTGCCATCAAATTGGGATTTTCACTTCTCCTACTCTCCAGTCAAGCCTTCAGTGCAAATGGAGGGGGCGGGGGTTGGGGGTGGGGAGGTTAAGGAGGTGTTTGTTCTTCCCACATGCATTCTTTCCCTCTCAGACCAAAGGGATATGGGAGACGCAAAACCTTAACTAAGAGAGCTGGAAGAAGGTCCATCTGAAAACACACTCAAAAGCAAACCCACGGCACTGCCAAGGGAAAAGGGTACTGAGCTGCAGGAGGACTGTATCCAGAGTGGCTGATCTCCTCTAGACCACAAGGTCAGGGGGAGGAGGGTGGTTTGCTTCTAGGTCAGCCCTCAGGCCCTTGTGTGACCCAGGGATTGGGAAGATACCAAAATCTAAATCTCAATGTAGGTCTCAAAGTTTATTTTAAATAATGCAATAGAAGACAATGACAGCAAAAAGACTCAGTGAATCTTTGAAAGGGATCATTGTAAAGACACAAGAATGGAACCCAGGTGGAACTCAGCTGGCGGTGGTTTCCAACCTTTACTTGCTATTAAAATCCTCTGGGGAGCTCTTAAAATCCCAATGCTAAGGTTGGACTTCAGACGAACTACAACAGAATCTGTAGGGGTGGGACCCAGGTATGAATATTTTTAAAACTCCTCAGCTTATTCCCATGTGCAGTGAAGGCTGCTTTTGGTGTGAGCTGGGAGCCCACCTCTTACCTTCCAGGCAAAGGCTCATTGCATTTTAGTTAGCATGTTCTATTTATAAGTCAAGCTGATTTAGTCTGCCATAAATACTCAAGGGTAGACAACGATATTAGGGCATACTTGATATTTGGGGTATATATTCCACAGGAACTATGAAGAAGGGTTTTTGTTTGTTTGTTTGTTTTGAGACAGTCTCGCTTTGTGGCCCAGGCTGGAGTGCAGTAGCGCAATCTTGGCTCACTGCAACCTCTGCCACCTGGGTTCTCATGCCTCAGCCTCCTGAGTAACTGGGATTACAAGCGCCTGCCACCACGCCGTGTCTGGCGAAGAAGGTATTATTTTTTTTATTAGTTGGCTTCTTCCCTTTCCTTTTTTTCTTTTCTTTTCTTTCTTTTCTTTTTTTTTGAGAAGGAGTCTTGCTCTGTCGCCCAGGCTGGAGTGCAGTGGCACAATCTCGGTTTACTGCAACCTCTGCCTCCTGGGTTCAAAGCGATTCTCCTGCCTCAGCCTCCTGAGTAGCTGGGATTACAGGCGCCTGCCAACGCGCCCGGCCAATTTTTGTATTTTTAGTAGAGACGGGGTTTCACTCTGTAGGTCAATCTGGTTTCGAACTCCTGACCTCAAATGATCCACCTGCCTCGGCTTCCCAAAAGTGCTGGGATTACAGGCATGAGCCACCGCACCCGACCTCCTTTGTTCTTACAAAGCACAGTAGCTTTAAGTGAACTAAGTGCTACTCTGAGGCCTGAGAGATTCTGATTTAATCTCTCTAGGCCTCAAGTCTCACTCTGTTGCCCAAACTGGAGTGCAGTGGCATGATCATTGTTCATTGCGGCCTCCACCTCCTGGGCTCAAGCAATCCTCCCACCCCAGCCTCTGGAGTAGCAGGGACTACAGGTGTGTGCCACCATGCCTGGCTAATTTTTAAATATTTTGTAGAGACTGAGTCTCGCTGTGTTTTCCAGGTTTATCTTGGACTCCTAGCTGCAAACAATCCTCCTACCTAGGCTTCTCAAAGTGTTGGGATTACAGGCGTGAGTCACCACACCCGGCCCCACATTTCTTTATTTAACTTCTTCCTCCTACTTTTTTCTTATAGAATACAGCAGTTTTAAATGAGTTGGTAAGCATTTCTCCAAGCAATTCAAAGAACTTGATTTGATTTCATTCTTCCGTAGTAGATGTGTAGGTAGAAGTCAGTTTACATTTGGGAAACAAAGCTCGAAGCTGAGAAACATCAGTATTACACAGATAACCCTTCTGTGGCAAGGTCAATATTTTGAGTGTTGTGCTTCCTAGCCTGATGTTTTGCCCACCAGATTTGACAGCTCAGTTATAGCAATTAAGGAAACTGCTTAGTGTTATCTCATCTTCACAGTTCTTTTTTTTTTTTTTCTTTTTTTTGAGACGGAGTCTCACTCTGTCCCCTAGGCTGGAGTGCAGTGGCACAATCTTGGCTCTCTGCAAGCTCCGCCTCCTGGGTTCAAGCCATTCTCCTGCCTCAGCCTCCCAAGTAGCTGGGACTACAGGCACCCGCCACCACACCCTGCTAATTTTTTGTATTTTTTTAGTAGAGACGGGGTTTCACCGTGTTAGCCAGGATGGTCTACGATCTCCTGACCTTGTGATCTGCCCGCCTCGGCCTCCCAAAGTGCTGGGATTACAGGCGTGAGCCACCGCGCCCAGCCTCATCTTCACAGTTCTAAAGGTCTTTCTTTGCCTGTTTCAAAAAAAAAATGTGGTGGAAAGAACACAAATGTCCATTAACTGATGTATGGATTTAAAAAAATGGCATAGCCATACAATGGAATATTATTTGGCCATAAAAAAGAAAGAAGTAAGGTTGGCGCAGTCTTCACACCTGTAGTCCCAGCACTTTGGCAGGCTGAGGCAGGCGGATCAACTGAGATCAGGAGATCGAGACCAGCCTGACCAACATGGATAAACCCCATCTCTACTAAAAATACAAAATTAGTCGGGCATAGTGGTGCATGCCTGTAATCACAGCTACTCGGGAGGCTGAGGCAGGAGAATCGCTTGAACCCGGGAGGTGGAGATTGTGGTAAGCTGAGATCGCCCCATTGCACACCAGCCTGGGCAACAAGAGGGAAACTCCGTCTTAAAAAAAATACAAAAAAAAAACCCACAAAAAAACAATGAAGTGGCTAGGCGCCATGGCTCACACCTATAATCCCAGCCCTTTGGGAGGCTGAGGCAAGAGACGAATGCTTGAGGCAAGAGTTTGAGACCAGCCTGGGCAACATAGGGAGACCCTGCCTCTACAAAAAATTTAAAAATTTTAAAATTAGGATGTGGTGGCATGCCCCTGTGGTCCCAGCTACTTGGGAGGCTGAGGCAGGAGGATCGATTGAGCTCAGGAGGTCAAGGCTGCAGTGAGCCATGATGGTGCCACTGCACTCCAGCCTGGGTGACAGAGCAAGACCCTGTCTCAACAAAGAAAGAAAGAAATAAAGTACTCATACATATTACAACATGAATGAACCTTTGAGACATTATGCTAACAAACTAGTCACAAAAGACCACATGTTATATGATTCCATTTATATGCAATGTTCAGAAAGGGCAAATCAATAGACACAAAAAGTAGATTAGTGTTTGCTTAGGGTGGGGGATAATAGGGAGACACAGGAGTGATAGCTAAAGTATATGGGGTTCTTTTCGAAATAATGCAAATGTTCTAAAATTGATTGTGGTGATGGTTGTGAGTATACGAAAAGCCACTGAATTGTACACTTTGGGTGAATTGTACGGTATGTTAATGACATATCAATAAATCAATTTTTAAACTATGAAAAGATATTCAACTTCATAAGAGAAATGAACATTAAAACAACAGTGAGCAGTGCTTGCTTCAGCAGCACATATGCTAAAATTGGAATGATACAGAGAAAATTAGTGATATTAAACATGTATGTAAAAGAAAACCCAACAGTGACCAACCATTTTTCACTCATCAGAGTGGCAAACATTTAAAAGTCTGAAATATTTATCCTGGGCAAGAGTGTGGGAAAGTTGGTGCTCTTGTGCACCATTGGTGGGAGTTATAAATTGTGGCAGCTCTCTTGGAGGGAAGTTTGCTAAGATCTTTTTTTTTTTTTTTTTGATAAAACCATTTTTTTTTTATAAAACGTTTATTTTTTTTATTTTTATTTTTTTTGAGATGGAGTCTTGCTCTGTTGCCCAGGCTAGAGTGCAGTGGCGTGATCTCGGCTAAATGCAATCTCCACCTCCTGGGTTCAAGAGATTCTCCTGCCTCAGCCTCCTGAGTAGCTGGGATTACAGGTGCCCACGACCACGCCTGGCTAATTTTTTGTATTTTTAGTAGAGATGGGGTTTCACCATGTTGGCCAGGCTGGTCTTGAACTCCTAACCTCATCATCTACCTGCCTCAGCTTCCCAAAGTGCAGGGATTACAGGTGTGAGCCACCGGGCCTGGCCGCTAAGATATTTTATGATTCAATATACATGTACGTTTTGATTTAGCCACTCCACTTCTAGGAATTTATTGTACCATATATTTATTAAGCATGAAAATGATTACTGCAACATTGTTTGCGATAACAAAAACTGAAACAACCAAAAGTCTATCAACACAGAATTGAGTAAAATAAATTATAAATCCATTTATAAAATTTACAAATAAATACCACTATGCTGTTAAAAGAATTAAGGTGCAGAACAGTTTGTACAAAAAGGGAAGAAAATGAGAATAGGAATATATATGAGCCGGGCATGGTGGCTCATGCCTGTAATCTCTGCACTTTGGGAGGCAGAGGCAGGGGGATCACAAGGTCAGGAGTTTGAGACCAGCCTGGTCAACATTGTGAAACTCCGTCTCTATTAAAAATACAAAAAATTATCTGAGCATGGTGGCAGGCGCCTGTAATCCCAGCTACTCAAGAGGCTGAGGCAAGAGAATCGCTTGAACCTGGGAGGCGGGGGTTGCAGTGAGCCGAGATCGTGCCACTGCCCTCCAGCCTGAGTGACAAGAGGGAAACTCCATCTCAAAAAAAAAAAAAAAAAAAAAAAGAATATATATGGCTGGGCGCAGTGGCTCACACCTGTAATCCTGGCACTTTGGGATGCCGAGGCGGGCAGATCATGAGGTCAGGAGTTCGAGACCAGCTTGGCCAATATGGTGAAACCCCGTCTCTTCTAAAAATACAAAAATTAGCCAGGCATGGTGGTGGGTACCTGTAATCCCAACTACTCGGGAGGCTGAGGCAGAAGAATCTCTTGAACCAGGGAGGTGAAGGTTGCAGTGAGCCGAGATCATGCCACTGCACTCCAGCCTGGGTGACAGAGTGAGATGCCATCTCAAAAAAAAAAAAAAAAAAAAAGAATATATATGTATGGCTGGGTGCGGTGGCTCATGCCTGTAATCCCAGCACTTTGGGAGGCCAAGGTGGGCAGATCATGAGGTCAGGAGTTCGAGACCAGCCTGGCCAACATGGTGAAACCGTTTCTCTACTAAAAATACAAAAAAAATTAGCCAGGCGTGGTGGTGCACACCTGTAATCCCAGCTACTCAGGAGGCTGAGGCAGGAGAATGGCCTGAACCCTGGAGGCAGAGGTTGCAGTGAGCTGAGATCACACCATTACACTCCAGCCTGGGCAACAGGGTGAGACTTCGTCTCAAAAACAAAAAACAAAAACCAAAAGAATATATATGTATGTATTTGCACAAAGGATATGCAATAAACTAATGGGAACGGTTACCTGGTTGTGTGAGAACTAGACAGATGAGAGATAGAAGTGGATGTGAGATTTTTCACTGAATACCTTTTCAGATTGTTTTTTGAGCCATGTGAATGTGTAACCCAAAGAAAATCAAATTTAAAACATTAAGGATATGACTGAAATAAAGCTTATCCACATATAGTAAAATATAACTTGTATAAGATTAGGTGAAAAATACACGTTGCAGAATAGTATAGAGAGCATTCTTTCATTCATTTCTTTCAATTAATAGATGCTTTTGAGTTCTTAATTTGCATTCTAGACACTTGGGATATGGAAGTAAACAAAGCAGCCAGGCTCCTGCTCTCATGGAGGTCACATTTTAGTAGTGAATAAGTAAGCAAGCACTTAAATGAACAAGGCAATCTCAAACATGGTGATGGAGGGTGACTTAGATTGGGCAATAGTTACTTGATGGGTGTCACTACAGGCCTCTGTGAGGGAGTGACATAGGAGCTGACATCTGAGTGAGGGAACCTGGGAAAAGAAAGTGGTCCAGGACCCGGCGCGGTGGCTCATGCCTATAATCCCAGCACTTTGGGAAGCCAAGGTGGGTGGATTGCTTGAGCTCAGGAGTTCAAGACAAGTCTGGGCAACATGGTGAAACCCCATCTCTACAAAAAATACAAAATTAGCTGGGCGTGGTGACATGTTCCTATAGTCCCAGATACCAGGGAGGCTGAGATGGGAAGATCCCTTAAGCTCAGGAGGCAGAGGTTGCAGTGAGTGCAGCAGGGCCACAGTAGAGTGAGACCCTTTCTCAAAAAGAAAAAAAAGAAAAATGAAAAAGAACGACAAGAAAGTGTCCAGGAAGATAATGTAGTGAGGGCAAGGGTCCTGAGGCTGGAACAAGTTTGACAAGTTTGAAGATCTGAGTGGTAGAAGATGAAGTTAGAGTGGTAGTCAGGGGACACATCATGGGTTTAAATTAAAGATTAAACATGAAAATGTCTGGAAAGATACACAAAAATCTTACTAACAGTGACAATTTTGTGCGTGCGAATTGGAGATGAGAATCAGTAGGACTCTTTAATTTCCTATATTCTACTAGAGTTTGAATTTTTAAAGCATTTTAATATGCATAAAACAGAAATATGCTTCAAAGTAAAAAACATTAATACAATATTCAGCAGCAACCAGTGAAGGTAAACACTGTACCTAGCAGTTTGATAATTCCTTTGGTTCTAGTCCCCCTAGTGGTGATGATGAGGTAGTGCTGGTGATTATGTCCCAACACAAACATCCTGGAGAGCTAAAATATCTTTAATACAACTCTGGAAGGGTGGCTCACACCTGTAATCCCAGCACTCTGGGAGGCCGAGGCGGGTGGATCACCCAAGGTTGGGAGTTCGAGACCAGCCTGACCAACTGACCAACATGAAGAAACCCCGTCTCTACTAAAAATACAAAATTAGCTGCGCGTGGTGGTGCATGCCTGTAGTCCCAGCTACTTGGGAGGCTGAGGCAGGAGAACCGCTTGAACCCGGGAGGTGGAGGTTGCGGTGAGCTGAGATCGCGCCACTGCACTCCAGCCTAGGCAACAAGAGCGAGACTCCGTCTCAAAAAAAAGAACTCTGAAACACTCAACAGAAGTTTGAATTCTTGAAATTGTGTAATCCTTGCCAAATGATGGTTGGGAAAAATCATAAAATTGATATTACAATCACAGCAGTCATCAACTGTATATCATGAAGCAGGGGCCAACAAAGTCTTTAGATTTTAAAATTAAAACATCAGGAAAACTCTCCACTGGGATTGTCTTGAAATGGTATGGCTTAAATGCCCAGGTCCTGGTCCCCATCTCTTCTGAGCCTTTGCTCGAGCCTATCCTGCCCTGTCTTCTCTCCACTTTGGCAAAAACGCCTTTGCCTCCCTGCTTGGTCAGCTACATAGCTTCTCCAGTAACTCACTTTGCCCCCCACATTAACTCACCCTTTAGCACTCCCTGATGAGGATAATAATAGCTGACATTTATGAAGCAGTTATTGGGTACCAGATACCATAGTAATTCATGCTATCTTGTTCAATCCTCAAACAAACCCTGTGAGGGAGGTGCTATTTTCATCCCCCCGTACAGATGAAGAGGGGCAATCTGAGGCACAGGACCATTCAGTGGGATCCCACAGCTGGTAAGTGGTAGCCGATCAAGAAGAAATGAAAAAGCCGCCCTTTCCTCCCTGCTTGCTCAGCTACCACTTACTAGCTGTGGGATCCCACCTAATGGCCCTGAATCCCTGTCTGACTGTAGACCACATGCATTTAAGCAGCAAGCTGTATTTGAATGTGCTGTTTCTATTTGGATACTGAATATATATTTTAATAAGTGTAAATCATGGGTCATCATAAATCAAAATGTCTATAGGGGCCAGAATGTGAGTCCAGAGAACTTTATATATATATATATATATTTATGTGTGTGTGTATATATATATGTATTATATATATGTGTGTGTGTATGTGTGTGTATATATATATATATATATATATATATATATTTTTTTTTTTTTTTTTTTTTTTTTTTTTGAGACAGGGTTTCATTCTGCCACCCAGGCTGGAGTGCAGTGGTGAGATCACGGCTCACTGCAGCCTTGACTTCTTGGGCTCAAGTGATCCTCCCACCTCAGCCTCTTGAGTAGCTGGGACTACATATGTGTGCAACTATGCCTGGCTAATTTTTTTTTTTGAGATGGAGTCTCGCTCTGTTGCTCTGCCTCGTGGGTTCACGCCATTCTCCTGCCTCAGCCTCCCGAGTAGCTGGGACTACAGGCGCCCGCCACCACGCCTGGCTAATTTTTTGTATTTTTAGTAGAGATGGGGTTTCACTGTGTTAGGCAGGATGGTCTCGATCTCCTGACCTCGTGATCCACCCGCCTCGGCCTCCCAAAGTGCTGGAATTGCAGGCGTAAGCCACTGTGCCCAGCCACATTGGATTCTTTTCTATCTTTTGAGTTTTTACTATGTGAATGTATTTTTCAAAAAAACATTTTAATGATCATAGAAAACTACTTCCAGAAGTTGAGGCCAATAACTTACATATGTGGTCTGATAGGGTGTGCTATAACATCCTCACTGGAAGGAGGACACTCCATGTTCTTATCACAGCAAAAATATATGCCACTCACATATGTTTGGAATCATTTCAAAGCTACATAACTCTTGCTGAAATAGATACGTGACAATGCCAGAGTGACAGTGCTCTCCTGCAGACCAATTAAAAGGGAGTCTCAGGGCATGGGTATAGGTTGTTTTGTTTTGTTGAGACAGAGTCTCGCAGTGTCACCCAGGCTGGAGTGCAGTGGTGCAATCACAGCTCACTGCAGCCTTCACCTCCTAGGCTCAAGTAATCCTCCCATTGCTCCTGAGTAGCTGGGCCTACAGATGCATGCCACCAGGCTAATTTTTTAAAAAAATTTTTTTGTAGAGACAGGGTCTCATTATGTTGCTCAGGCTGGGTCTCCAACCCCTGGGCTCAAGAGATCCTCCCATCTCTGCCTCCCAAAATGCTGGGCTTACAGATGTGGGCCACTGTACCCAGCCAGCATGGTTTTTTAGTTTAGTTTTTTTTTTTTTTTTTTTTTGGCTCCCCTCAATGATTCTAATGTGCAGCAAGGTGTCACGTAGACCAAGGATGTTAATCTATAGGAAATATTAATGGAATAAAAACAAGAACTTGTAATACATACTTTCTATGCCCTAGGCCTTGTCCTCTGTGGTAAATTCAGAGAATCCATTTGATTCAGTGATAGAGTCACAAATGCCATACGATTCCGTGATAGCCCAAGCTTGCCAAATGAATGTCTGCCAAAAGGAAGTGAAATAAATATAGAATAATATTCATGAGCAGATTGATGGCTCAGCAAAAGTTCCTTGAGAACATGGTATATGCCTAGTGCTGCAGGAGGTGTAAAAGGAATCTATTTTAGTGGTTCTTCCCATAAGGAACTTAGATTGCAATTAAAGAGATAAGACGGGGGCCGGGCGCCGTGGCTCATGCCTGTACTAGGGCCATCTAGTCCCTCCCCCGAAGGCAACTACTTTATGGGTTGCTTGTGAATCCTTCCAGAGACATTATTATCGTAAGTTAAATAGTTCTTTTTTATCTTTTGGCTTCAGATAGGAATTTTCTTTTTTTTCTTTTTTTTTTTTGTTTTGAGACGGAGTCTCGCTCTGTCACCCAGGCTGGAGTGCAGTGGTGTGATCTTGGCTCACTGCAAGCTCCGCCTCCTGGGTTCACGCCATTCTCCTGCCTCAGCCTCCCGAGTAGCTGGGACTACAGGCGCCCACCACCACGCCCAGCTAATTTTTTGTATTTTTAGTAGAGATGGGGTTTCACCGTGTTAGCCAGGATGGTCTCGATCTCCTGACCTCGTGATCCGCCCGCCTTGGCCTCCCAAAGTGCTGGGGTTACAGGCGTGAGCCACCGTGCCCAGCCCCAGAAAGGAATTTTCTTTAATCACTCTCTTTTTTGACAGTTTCCTTAATATTTCCTTGATAGTAACGGAGCTAAGGTTAGAGGGAAAGACTGATTCATTGTGTTAGAGTGTAAAAGAATCTGGAGGTCATCCTGTCCTTTTTTAATCCAAGTGTGGTCCTTGGATCAACATGGAGCTCACCTGGGTGCCTGCTAGAAAAGAAGAGTCTCAGACCTCACCCAGGCATCCTGAAGCAGAAGTTGCATCTTAACCAGACCTCCAGGTGATTTGTGTGGACCTTTAAGTTTGAGAATCATTGTTTTTGTCCAATCTTAACAAATCAAGGAAGCATGGTTCTGCAAGGAGCCAGTGCAGAACTGATACTCTAAATCAGGTCTTCTGACACCTCGTCTAGTGCATTTCTTTCTTTCCTTTATTTCCCTTTCCTTCCTTCCTTTCCTCCCCACCCCCCTTCTTCCTTTTTTTGAGACAGGGTCTTCCTCTGTCCCCCAGACTGGTGTGCATTGGTGGTGGAATCATAGCTCACTGCAGCCTCGAACTCTAGGGTCCAAGAGACCCTCTTGCCTCATCCTCCCGAGTAGTTAGGACTACAGGCACACGCCATCATGTCTGGCTAATTTATTGTATTTTATTTTTAGTAGAGATAACATCGCACTTTGTTGCCCAGTTTGGTCTTGAACTCCTGGCTTCATGCGATCCTCCTGCCTCCCAAAGTGTTGGGATTACAAGCATTTTCTAATATGCCACAATTCTGGCCAGATGATTTGATGTAACATTTTAAACATTTTCTTCACCAGGGACTTTGGAGTCAGACACAGCAGAGTTCAAGTCCCAGCTTTGTCACTAGCATATAATAAGAGCTCACTAATGGTGTTAAATAAAATTTATAGGCCATTGGTTTGAACTGAGCTCCTGCACTAGGCCCAATAGACAAAACCAAAATGAAGTTACTCATGCCAAACTACCATGTCACCAAAACAAAACTAAGTTGCTTATTCCACCTTTCAAGAAATCAGGAGAGAAACCCACACAGGCCAGTTTCAGCTGGCATAATAAGAAAGTCGGCTGTGCTTTAATTTTACAAGGAAAGTAACTTTGAAACGACCAATCTGCTTTTTATCATCTCTTTCTGCTTTCTTCAGCCCCTTTTTGGCTTATAAAGCCAGCCTCCTGCCCAGATCCCAGAACACTCAATTTATTTTACAGAATGAGGTGTTATCTGATTTTTATTGCAAATAAAAGCCAATTAAGATCTTTAAATTTGTTGTAATTTTATCTGATGAGTGGTTATTATACGTCTATTTTTTTCTTTTTTTTTTTTTTGAGACAGAGTTTCGCTCTTGTTGCCCAGGCTGGAGTGCAGTGGTGCGAGCTTGGCTCACTGCAACCTCCGCCTCTCTGGTTCAAGTGATTCTCCTGCCTCAGTCTCCGGAGTAGCTGGAATTACAGGTGCCCACCATCACGCCCAGCTAATTTTTGTATTTTTAGTGGAGACGGGGTTTCACTATGTTGGTGAGGCTGGTCTTGAAACTCCTGACCTCAAATGATCCACATGCCTTGGCCTCCCAAAGTGCTGGAATTACAGGCGTGAGCCATCGTGCCCGGCCTATTATACTTCTTATTGTTACTTAAAAACAAACAAACAAACAAACTACTTTTAGAGCAGTTTAGTTTCACAGCAAAATTGAGGGGAAAGTACAGAGTTCACATACCCCATCTCCCTTCCTCCCAGAATAACCTATCAACATCCTGCACTTACTATTCTTAATAATGGCATTAATAGCATTCATCATCGCACCTGATTATAACTTGAAAACGCTATTTCTTTTTTTTTTTTTTTTTTTTTGAGACAGAGTCTTGCTCTGTCGCCCAGGCTGGAGTGCAGTGGCGCGATCTCGGCTCACTGCAAGCTCCGCCTCCCGGGTTCACGCCATTTTCCTGCCTCAGCCTCCCGAGTAGCTGGGACTACAGGCCCCCGCCACCACGCCCGGCTAATTTTTTGTATTTTCAGTAGAGACGAGGTTTCACCGTGTTAGCCAGGATGGTCTCCATCTCCTGACCTCAGGTGATCCGCCCGCCTCGGCCTCCCAAAGTGCTGGGATTACAGGTGTGAGCCACCGCGCCTGGCCTGAAAACGCTATTTCAACAGCCTTTGAAGAATCATTTACGAATTTCTAGGTATTCATATATTCTATGTCTGACTCAACAGTAACGCCTTTTGACTCATCCGGTTCTTGGACCAGGACGCTGTCTTGCTCTGTAAGCCAGGGAGAGATTTTATTAGGCTATTTTACAAATGCAGGGTCTGAAACAAAAAGGTTACGGTCCGGGCAGGCTATGTTTTCTTTCTACTGGATCTTAAGCTGGACCGGATCAGTAGATTGAGGAGCAGGCTTTAGAGAGCCCAGTGTCAATCTGGAATCTAAGCCCTTCTATCAGAGCGCAAAACTCGTGTCCAGGACACCAACCTTAGCGGGGAGCAGGGGCCCGTGTGTCGGGAAATAAGGACGAATGGTTGCAGGCACAGTTTCTGGAACCTGCGTTTTGTGCCTCCTTTGCTCGTATTTGGAAAAACCGCTGGGGAAAGGCGCCGATTTCATTCTGCAATACAGAACTTTGAAGCGAGACTGGAAGGAAAAACGAGAGGCGGAAAGGGTCAGGTCAGAGTGCGACTTTCAGGGCCGCGCAGAGCCCACCTGTGGGCTGGCTAATTTTCATCCTCGCTCGGAGCTTCTGGAGCTTGTAGCCTCTTGTTTTCCAGCCTTTCTCCTTTTGATTTGAGCTTAGTTTCAGTTTACCTACTTCCAGACTAGGGCATTCGATGTAAAAATAGCACTTACGGAGGACGGAGGGCGGAGGGCGGAGGGCGGAGGGCGGGGGGCGGGGGGCGGGGGGCGGGGGACGGAGGGGGGGACGGTGTCCCTGTGTATGAAAGTAACTGGCTTGTTTCCGGTTCCTCTGTGGCGCCGTTCTCGCGATGCCTTATGGGAGTTGTAGTCTCGGGTGAGAGACGCTTCTCGGGAGGGAGGAACAGGCCCCCAAGGCCTAGGATTGAGCATCGGACTCTCCGTGTCTTGTGTGTGTGCTTCGCTTCGCTTCTCTTCTCTTCTCTTCCCCCCCCCGCCCTCCCCTCCCCTCCCCTTCCCTCCCCTCCCCTGCCCTCCCCTGCCCTCCCCTGCCCTCCCCTTTCTTTTTTCTGACGGAGTGTCACTCTGTTGCCCAGGCTGGAGTGCAGTGGCGCGATCTCGGCTCACTGCAACCTCCGCCTGCCTGGTCAAGCAATTCTCCTGCCTCAGGCACCCGAGTAGCCGGGACTATAGGCGCCCGCCACCACACCCGGCTAATTTCTGTATTTTTAGTAGAGATGGGGTTTCACCATTCTGGCCAGGCTGGTCTGGAACTCTTGACCTCAAGTGATCCACCCGCCTTGGCCTCCCAAAGTGCTGGGATTACAGGCGTGAGACACCGCGCCCGGCCTCCACAGAGCTTTAACTCTGTTAAAAAGGTCTACATAATTTCTACTATACGCTATATTCTTCCATACAGAAGAAAAATTATGGGATGACTACATCGACTTCACACAGTTTAAAAAAGTATAAAAGGAAATGAAAATCTTCTTTTGAGTACCTGCCCAGTTCCTCCCCTAAAAGAATACTGTTGCTTGCTTTTTTTTTTTTTTTTTTTTTGAGATGAACTTTGGCTCTTGTTGCCCAAGCTGGAATGCAATGGCGCGATCTCGGCTCACTGCAACCTCCGCCTCCCGGGTTCAAGCAATTCTCCTGCCTCAGCCTCCCTAGAAGCTGAGATTACAGGTGTGCGCCACCACTCCCAGCTAATTATTATTATTAGTAGTAGTAGAGACGGAGTTTCACCATGTTGGCCAGGCTAGTCTCGAACTCCTGACCTCAATCAGGTGATCCACCCACCTCAGCCTCCCAAAGTTCTGGGATTATAGGCATGAGCCACTTCGCCCGGCCTGCTGCTTGCTTTTTTTTTTTTTTTTTTTGAGACGGAGTCTCGGTCTGTAATCCAGGCTGGAGTTCAGTGGTACGATCTTGGCTCACTGCACCTCCACCTCCCGGGTCCCGGTTAAAAAAATTCACCTGCCTCAGTCTCCCGAGTAGCTGGGATTACAGGAACGCACCACCACGCCACGCTAATTTTTGCTTTTTTTTTTTTTTTTTTTTAAGCAGAGACGGGGATTTCACCCTGTTGGCCAGGCTGGTCTTGAACTCCTGACCTCATGATCTGCCCACCTCGGCCTTCCAAAGTGCTGGGATTATAGGCGTGAGCCACCGCTCCCAGCCTGTTGCTTGCTTTTTAAAGGCAGTTATCTTTAGAAAAAATTACAAGTGCAAATGTACATACTATTAAAAAGTACACAATAGAGGTAATACTGTAATACTCTTCTCAAACCTGTTTTTTCATTTGATAGCACTCGTTAGACATCTTTCCATACTTGCACATAAAAAGCTATCTTTATTCCCTTTTCACTGGCAATACAGTAGTTCATCCTACAAATAGCATAATTTATTAATCTCCTGCCCTCCTCAACTCCACCGATGAACATTTCGTTGTATATATATTTTTTCCTGTTGCAAACAACACTGCAGTGGTCCTCTTGAACATATTTTGGTGTATATCCACAAGCTGAATTTGTAGAGACAAAATTGCCCTGTCAAGGATAGATATGCTTTATAAAAGGTGATAAATACACCAAATTGCCAAATTGTACCAACTTACACTCTCATCCAACAATGTATGGAAATGCTTTCTTCCTCATTTCTGTTTTCTAGCATGGGTATTATCAAACCTTTGCTAATCTGAGAGGTGAACAACTTTATCTTCTTTGGATTGATTTGCAGTTTCATAATTATTAGTGATGTTGCACTACTATTTGTATGTTTATTGGTCGTTTGTATTTCTGAAAGTAGTTGTATTTTTGGCTTAATTTTCTTTCTTTCTTTTTTTTTTTTTTTTTTCTAGACGGAGTCTCGCTCTGTCGCCCAGGCTGGAGTGCAGTGGCGTGATCTCGGCTCACTGCAAGCTCCGCCTCCCGGGTTCACGCCGTTCTCCTGCCTCAACCTCCCGAGTAGCTGGTACTACAGGCTCCTGCCACCACCCCCGGCTAATTTTGTTTTTTTTGTATTTTTAGTAGAGACGGGGTTTCACCGTGTTAGCCAAGATGGTCTCCATCTCCTGACCTGGTGATCCGCCTGCCTCGGCCTCCTAAAGTGCTGGGATTACAGGCGTGAGCCACCAAGCCCGGCATTTTTGGCTTAATTTTCTGTTGTGTTGTTCATCTTTTTAAAATTGATTTGTCTGCACTTGTATATTAAGGAAGTTAGTCTTTTGTCTGTTATGAGAATTATGAAATTTTTTTCTTTGTATATTATTTGCCTTCTGATTTTGCTTTTGTATTTTTTTGGTCACATAAATGTGCTTACTTTTTTTTTTTGAGACAGGGTCTTGCTCTGTCGCCCAGGCTGGAATGCAGTGGCGTGATCTCAGCTCACTGCAGCTTGGACTTCCCCAGACTCAAGTGATCCTCCTGCCTCAGCCTCCCTAGTAGCTAGCTGGGATACAAGCGCTATTTTTTTTTTTTTTTTTTTGTAGAGACTGAGTCTTGCCATGTTGCCTAGGCTGGTCTCAAATTCTAGGGCTCAAGCGATCCACCTGCCTTGACCTCCCAAAGTGCTGGGATTACAGGCATGGGCCTCCGTGCCAGGCCACTTAATTTTTATATAGTTATGCTCATGAGATTTTTTTCCATGGCTTCTGAGTTATTTGATTTTTCTGTAATTTATTTTGGTATAAGGAGGAGTGGCTCTAGCTTTATTATTTATCACTTCTCCAAAAGATTAGCTAGTGGTCTTGTCATGATTTTTGTTACCTCTATAGATGGGGAGAAAATCCCAAAGAATATTAAAATTATATCCTACCATGAGATGCTGCAACAGGTTTGAAGGTTAGTTTTGGGGAACAGAGCAGGAATAACAAAGTGGCACTCCAACTTCCCTCAAAACATCTGCTCATCTTGTATTATTGCTTTTTCTGAACAATATCCTATGCCAATATTTATTAAAATAAGTAATGAAAATTTTCTAATCCATACGCAACTTTAAAAAGACACTGGTTAGGCCGGGCATGGTGGCTCACACCTGTAATCCCAGCACTTTGGGAGGCCGAGGCGGGCAGATCACGACGTCAGGAGATCGAGACCATACTGGCTAAAACGGTGAAACCGCTCTACTAAAAATACAAAAAATTAGCTGGGTGTGGTGACACGTGCCTGTAGTCCCAGCTACTCGGGAGGGTGAGGTGGGAGGATCACTTGAACCCAGGAGGCGGAGGTTGCAGTGAGCTGAGATCGCACCACTGCACTCCAGCCTGGGCGACAGAGCGAGACTCCATCTCAAAAAAAAAAAAGACACTTAAATAAAGTATTGTATGACCAGGGTGGAACGCTGTGCAGATGTTGAAAAGAATGAGACAATCAAATGAAAAGGGAAAAAGAGCACTAAGATTCAGAAGTCTATTGCTGTGGTTTGAGTGTGTCCCTCCAAAATTTATGTTGGAATTGAATACTCATTGTGATGGAATTAAGAAGTTGGGCCTTTTGGGAAGTGATTAAATCATGAGGGCTCTGTATTCATGAATGGGATTAGTGCCCTTATAAAAGGTTGAAGGGAGCTGCCTTGCCCTTTTCGTCATGTCAGGACACAGCAACAAGGTGTCATTTATGAAGCAAAGAGTAAGCCTTACCAGACACTGAATCTGCTGGCACCTTTATCTTGAACTTCCAAGACTCCATAAATGTATGAAATACATTTATATTATTATTATTTTTTTTTTTCAGATGGAGCCTCACTCTGTTGACCAGGCTGGAGTGCAGTGGTGCGATCTCAGCTCACTGCAACCTCTGCCTCCCAGGTTCAAGTGATCCCTCGAGTAGATGTGATGACAGGTGTGAGCCACCAAGCATGGCTAATTTTTGTATTTTTAGTGGAGACGGGGTTTCACCATGTTGGTCAGGTTGGTCTTGAATCCCTGACCTTGTGATCCACCTGCCTCGGCTTCCCAAAGTGCTAGGATTACAGGCGTGAGCCACCGCACCTGGCTGACCAGACTAATCTTAAAAGCTCTAAGTTTAACATGTTATTCACGTGCTCAAGAACCTACAACAGTTCCTGTTGCATCCATACTCACTCAGTGTCTTCCACCTGATCATCAAGGCTTTCTACATTCTGGCCCAGGTCTTCTGTTCAATCCCAGTATTAAAGGCATTCTCTCCAACATACCTTGCCATGAGGTCATTTTCCTTACCTTTAACTGAACACGCAATGGACATTTCCATCTCTGTATGATAGCTTATGTGTTTTGCTCCTTTCTCCTGCTTTTCATTTATTTTGTGAGTGCTTCTATGAATTCCTGGGTTAAAATGTTCCTAAAAATCACATTGTCTTAGGCCATACTTGCATTGCTATGAGGGAATACCTGAACCTGGGTAATTTATAAAGAATATATATATATTTTTACTTTTCATTGAGACAGGGTCTCACTCTCTCACCCAGGCTGGGGTGCAGTGGCATGACTGTGGCTCACTGCAGCCTTGAGCTCCTGGGCTCAAGTGATCCTCCCACCTCGGCCTCTGGAATAGCTGGGACTACAGGCATACGCCACCATGCCCAGCTAATTTTTGTATTTTTTGTAGAGATGGGGTTTTGCCGTGTTGCCCAGGCTGGTCTCGAACTCGTGAGCTCAAGTGATCCACCTGCCTCGGCCTCCCAAAGTGCTATAACTACAGGCATGAGCTGTGGCACTCGGCCAAGAAAAGAGTTTTAATTGGCTCGTGGTCCTGAAGGCTGTACAAGCATGCAGCCAGCATCTGCTTGGCTACTGGGGAGGCCTCAGAGAGCTTTTACTCATGGCAGAAGGCAAAGCAGGAGCAGGAATGTCACATGGCAAGAACAGGAACAAGAGAGTGAGGGGGAAGATGCCATACCACACACTTTTAAACAGCCAGATCTTATGAGAATTCACTCACTATTCTGAGGACAGCACCAGGAGGATGGTACTAAACCATTCATGAGAAATCTGGCTCCATGATCCCATCACCTCCTACCAGGCCCTACCTCCAGCATTGGGGATTATGATTCAACATGAGATTTAGAGGGGACAACATCTAAACTGCATCATTCTACCTTGACCCCTCAAATTCTCACATTGCTGAATACAATTATCCCCTGCCCATAGTTCCCCAAAGTCTTAATTCATTCTAGCATTAACTCAAAAGTCCCAAGTCCAAAGTCTTAGTCTGAGACTCAAGCCATGTTCCTTCCACCTATGAACTTGTAAAATAAAAGACAAGTTATTTACTTCCAAGATACATGGAGATACAGGCATTGGGCAAACATTCCCTTTCCAAAAGGAAGAAATCAGCTAAAAGAAAGGAGCAACATGGCGGGTGCTGTGGCTCATGCCTGTAATCCCAGCACCTTGGGAGGCTGAGGAGGGTGGATCACCTGACGTCAGGAGTTGGAAACCAGCCTGGCCAACATGGTGAAACCCCGTCTCTACTAAAAATACAAAAATTAGCCAGGTGTGATGGCACATGCCTGTAATCCCAGCTACTCAGGGAGGATGAGGCAGGGGAATAGCTTGAACCTGGGAGGTGCAGGTTGCAGTGAGCCGAGATCGTGCCACTGTACTTCAGTCTGGGCAACAGAGCAAGACTCCATCTCAAAAAAAAAAAAAAAGGAAAAAAAAGAAAGGAGCAACAAGTCCCAAGCAGGCCTGAAACCCAGCAGGACATTCATTAAATCTTAAAGCTCCAAAATAATTCTTGACTCCATGTCTCACGTCCTTGGCACACTGCTGTGAGGGGCGGGCTCCCAATCCCTTGGGCAGCCCTGCCCTTGTGGCTTTGCAGGCTGCTCTCCTGGGTTGGAGTTGAGTGCCTGTGACTCTGTGACTTTTCCAGGTGCAGGGTGTGAGCTGCCAGTGGATCTACCACTCTGGGCCGGGAAGGTGGGGGCCCTATTCCCACAGCTTCACTAGGCAGTGCCCCAGTGGGGACTCTGTGTGGGAGTTTGTATTAGGCCATTCCCACATTTTTATAAAGAAATACCTGGCCAGGTGCAGTGGCTCACGTCTGTAATCCCAGCACTTTGGGAGGCTGAGGCGGGCGGATCACAAGGTCAGGAGTTTGAAACCAGACTGGTCAGTATGGTGAAACCTTGTCCCTACTAAAAATACAAAAATTAGCTGGGCATGGTTGCGTGTGCCTGTAGTCCCAGCTACTTGAGAGGCTGAGGCAGAAGAATCGCTTGAACCCGGGAGGCGGAGGTTGTGGTGAGCCAAGATTGCGCCGTCGCACTCCAGTCTGGGTGACAGAGCAAGACTCCATCACAAAAAAAAAAAAAAAAAAAAAGAAAAAAGAAATACCTAAGTCTGGGTGCAGTGGCTCATGCCTGTAATCCAGCACTTTGGGAGGCCAAGGTGGGTGGATCACGAGGTCAGGAGTTCAAGACCAGCCTGGCCAAGATGGTGAAATCCCATTTCTACTAAAAAATACAAAAAATTAGCCAGGTGTGGTGGCAGGCACCTGTAATCCCAGCTACTCAGGAGGCTGAGGCAGAGAATTGCTTGAACCCAGGAGGCAGAGGTTGCAGTGAGCTGACATTGTGCCATTGCACTCCAGCATGGGTGACAGAGTGAGACTCTGTCTCAAAAAAAAAAAAAAAAAAGAAAAGAAAAGAAAAGAAAAGACATACCTGGGACTGGGTAATTTATAAAGAAAAGAGATTTAATTGGCTTATGGTTCTGCAGGCTGCACAGGGAGCATAACACAGGCATCTGCTTTTGGGGGTACCTCAGGAAGCTTGCAATCACAGCAGAAGGTGAAGGGGGAGCAGGCATCTCCTATGGTGGGAGCAGGAGCAAGAGAGACAGAGAGTGAAGTGATACACACTTTTGAACAGCCAGATCTCAGAGAAGTCACTCATTTTTGTGAGGACAGCATCAAGAGGATGGTGCTCAACCATTCATGAGAAATCCAGTCCCATGATCTGATCACTTCCCACCAGGCCTTACCTCCAATACTGAGGATTACAATTCAACATGAGATTCAGGCAGGGACACTTTCCAAACTATGTTAAAGTTCCAACCTCCCATTTCCCCTCTGCACTGCCCTAGTAGAGGCTCTTGGTGAGGGCTCTGTCCCTGTGGTAGGCTTCTTCTTGGGTACTCAGGCTTTCTTATATATTCTCTGAAATCTAGGAGGAAGCTGCCAAACCTCCTTCACTCTTGCATTCTGAACACCTGCAGGCTTAACACCACATGGAAGCCACCAAGGCTTACAGCCTGCACCCTTCTGAGCTGTGGCCTGAGCTGTACCTGGGCCCCTTTGAGCTGAGGCTGGGGCTGAAGTGGCTGGATGCAGGAAGCAGCCTCCCATAGTGGTACAGGGCAGCAGCACCCTGAGCCTGGCCCCCTAAATCATTCTTTCCTCCTGGGCCTCTAGGCCTGTGATGAGAGGGGCTGCCTCTTAGATCTCTGAAATGCCTTTGAGGTTTTTTTCTCATTGTCTTGTCTATCAGCCTCTGACCTGGCTCCCTTTCATTTATGCAAATCTCTTTAGCAAGTGGTTGCTCTGCAGTCTGCTTAGATTCTTGCCCTGAAAATGGGTTTTTGTTTTCTACCACATGGCTAGGTTGCAAATTTTCCAAACTTTTACATTCTGCTTTCCCTTTAAATATAAGTTCCAACTTTAAGTCATTTCTTTGCTTCTGCATCTGAGGATAGGCTGTTAGAAGCAGCCAGGTCACTTCTTGAACACTTTGCTGCCTAGAAATTTCTTCTGCCAGATACCCTAAGTCATCACTCTTAAGTTCAAACTTCCACAGATTCCTAGGGCATGAATACCATATAGCTTTGTTCCTTGGTAAGGCATAACAAGAGTGACCTTTATTCCAGTTCTCAATAAGTTCCTCATTTCCATCTGAGACCTCATTAGCCTGGACTTCACTGTCCATATCACCGTCAGCATTTTGGTCACAACCATTTAACCAGTCTTGCAGGAGTTCCAAACTTTCCCTCATCTTCCTGTCTTCTTGTGAGCCCTCCAAAATCTTCCAGCCTCTGCCCATTACCCAGTTTCAAAGCTGCTCCCACTTTGTCAGGTATCTTTATAGCAAGGCCCCTCTCTTTGGTACCAATTTTTTGTGTCAGGCCATTCTTGCATTGCTATGAAGGAATACCTAAGACTTGGTAATTTATACTGAAAAGAGGTTTAATTGGCTCACAGTTCTGCAGAATGTGGAAGCATGGAGCCAGCATCCGTTCAGCTTCTGGGTAGGCTTCAGGGAGCTTTTACTTATGGCAGAAGGTGAAGTGGGAGCAGACATGTTACATGGTGAGAACAGGAGTAAGAGAGCCAGGGGGAAGATACCACACACTTTAAAAACTTTTAAGCCAGGTACAGTGGCTCACCCCTCTAATCCCAGCACTTTGGGAGGCCACGGCGGGTGGATCACCTGAAGTCTGGAGTCCGAAATCAGCCTGACCAACATGGAGAAACCCCATCTCTACTAAAAATTCAAAATTAGTCGGGCATGGTGGCACATGCCTGTAATCCCAGCTACTCAGGAGGCTGAGGCAGGAGAATCACTTGAACCCAGGCGGAGGTTGTGGTGAGCCAAGATCACACCATTGCACTCCAGCCTGAGCAACAAGAGTGAAACTCTGTCTCAAAAAAAAATTATATTATTAATATAAAAATAAGGACAGAGTCTCATTATGTTGCGCAGGCTGGTTTTGAACTCCTGGGCTCAAACAATCCTCCTGCCTTGGTCTCTCAAAGTGCTGGGATTACAGGCATAAGCCACTGCACCTGGCCAATACCACACTTTTTTGTTTGTTTGTGTTAGACAAGGTCTTGCTCTGTCACCCAGGCTGGAGTGCAGTGGTGTGATCTCAGCTCATTGCAGCCTCCACCTCCTGGGTTCAAGCAATTCTCGTGCCTCAGCCTCCCAAGTAGCTGAAATTACAGGCATGTGCCACCACACCCAGCTAACTTTTTTGTATTTTCAGTAGAGATGAAGTTTTGCCATGTTGGCCAGGCTGGTTTCGAACTCCTGGCCTCAAGTGATCTGCCTGCCTCGGCCTCCCAAAGTTCTGGGATTACAGGCGTGAGCCACCATGCCCAGCCCTAACATTCCATTTGTTTAGTCATCCGTTGATGGACACTTGCATTGCCTCCACTTTTTGGCTATTATGACTAATGCCTTGATGAACATGAGTATATAAATATCTTTTCAAGTTCCTTCTTTCAATTCTTTTGTGTATTTACCCAGAAGTGGAATTGTGGGGTCACATGGTAGTTCTATGTTTAATTTTTTGAGGAACCACCATACTGCTTTCCACCATGGCAACTTCACATCATTAAAAGGCCATTTATCAGTGATTTAGATCAAGATATTGTGATCTAATTTTTTTTTTTTTTTTGAGATGGACCCTGGCTCTGTCACCCAGGCTGGAGTCCAGTGGCACGATCTCAGCTCGCTGCAACCTCCGCCTCCCAGATTCAAGCAATTCTCCTGCCTCAGCATCCTGAGTAGCTGGGACTACAGGTGCATGCCACCATGCTTGGCTAATTTTTGTATTTTTAGTAGAGACAGGATTTCATCACATCGGTCAGGCTGGTCTCGAACCCCCGACCTCATGATCTGCCCGCTTTGGTCTCCCAGTGCTGGGATTATGGCGTGAGCCACCGTGCCTGGCCTTAAAATTCTATATAGAACTTTTAGCAAGACAGCATGTACAATGAAGGATTAGTAAAAAATGGTGCTTCAGTGCTTTTTCTTGCTTCTCTTCAGAAATAAACCTTTAAAAAGATGTATATAGGTGGGCTGAAAGAAAAACTACTTTTTTCCCCTCAGGTGGGGGAATTTAAAGTGTTAAGGGCCAGGCATGTTGGCTCACATCTGTAATCGCAGCACTTTGGGAGGCCAAAGTGGGAGGATCACTTGAGTCCAGGGGTTTAAGACCAATCTGGGCAATATGGCGAGACCCTGTCTCTCTGAAAAATGAAACAAAAAAAGTGTTAAGGCAGTCAAAGTGTTGTGTCCCTGACCACTCACCTTGTTCTCTAAATCCCAGACCTGAACTGTGTTTCTTTGGGCTAAAATGAACTGAAACATAAATTGCCTGGACCTACCTCAGACTAGAGACACTCCTGAGTCTGGAGAACCAACCCAGGAGAAATGGCACAGCCATCTGACCCGAGTTATCATACAGTTCTTCTCATTGTCCTATTTTATTTTCTCTAAAGCACAAATCACTATTTTATTTTTTTATTTTTTGAGATGGAGTCTTGCTCTGTAGCCCAGTCTGGAGTGCAGTGGCACCATCTCGGCTCACTACAGCCTCTGCCTCCTGGGTCCAAGTGATTCTTCTGCCTCAGCCTCCCAAGTAGCTGGACTACAGGTGTGGGCCACCATGCCTGGCCTACAAATCACTATTTTAAATGATCATGTTTTTTTGTTTTTTTTTGCATGTTTTTCAGCTGTCTTCCTCCATCAGAGCGTAAGCTCCATAAAAATCAAGACTGTGTTATTGGCCGGGTGCTGTGGATCATGCCTGTAATCCCAGCACGTTGGGAGGCCGAAGCAGGCAGATCGCTTTGAGCTCACGAGTTCGAGACCAGGCTGGGCAACATGGCAAAACCCCCTTCTCTTAAAACATAACAAAACAAAAACCAAAAATTAGCCGGACATGGTGCTATGTGCCTGTGGTCCCAGCTACTCGGGAGGCTGAGGTGGGAGGATCGCTTGAGCTGGGGAGACAGAGGTTGCAGTGAGCTGAGACTGCACCACTGCACTCCAGCCTGGGCAACAGAGTGAGACCTTGTCTGAAAATAAACAAATAAATAAAATTAAGTATTTTAAACACTAAGAAAAGCTCCCATTATCCTTATTAACACATCCTAAGATTTTACCACATTGTTTCACATTTTTTTCTTTTTTTTCTTTTTAAAGGATAGAGACAAAAATATATAGGAGATGGAGAAGTGGCTAATGTGGCAAGTTTCTGAAAATAGACAGTCTTTATTAACTCATAAGACAAATGGTTCACATGCATCTCTTATATAAACTCAAACTACAGATCCCAGGCAGCACTGCAATAATAGACACGTGGACTGTTCTTTTCTTCTCTGTAAACAGCCAATGAGAGGCAGAGTTTACAAAGGTCTAGGATGACATCTGGTGTATTGACTGTGGCCAGTCTTAAAGCTAGTTTTTGCTATGTGGAACATGCTGCTCTAATTCAGATTTAAAGAGTTTCTTCCTGTTAATTCGAAGCTCACTGTGCCTCTTGTTTCCGAGGGAAGAAGGACTGATTAAGTCATCTAAATGGATGCAATACTGAATTACAGGTCAGAAGATACTGAAGATTACTACACATTACTGGGATGTGATGAACTATCTTCGGTAAGACAGTGGATAATATTTTTATCACAACAGTATTCTTTTTCACAATAGTATTTCAAGTTTTTATTTAAGGTTTTAACTTTGAATTTTTAGTCACATTGCCTACAAACCTAACCTTGTGTTGTTTTAAAGCACTTTTGGCTCAGAGAAAGTTAAGAATTTAAATGTATGTTGGGATTTTACTTGAATAGTGTCCTATGGGAATTTTACGGAAGCTTCTGATTAAATATGTGTATTCTGGCACATGGCCATATGCTGTTTCACAATATAGTATATTAAAAATAAATATTTGAAATTTTATTGTAATTTCTGATGGCAGTGTTTCACAGTATATATAAGCTATACCTTTATTATGGTGACTCATAATTGAGGTGAAATGAAATTTCTTATAAAACTAGGGATTTTAATATATTTTATTAAAATGTGTACTCCTATGTGAGCAGTCAAAATAGAAACAAAGAAGCATCCTTTATGTTAATATTTCAAATTGTGTGACAGAAATTACTTCTTGAAAGGGTGGCTTCTGAAACAAAACATGTGAAAACTCTGTAGCTGTTCACTGGATCTGTAAGAAAACAAAATTTTTAAAGTTCCCAATAAACAATTATAAAGGTTGTAGAGGTTTTTTAAATTATGGAAAAATCATTTATAATTCTCTCTCCCAAGGATAACAGTATTAATATTTTGGCATATTAATCTCCACTATTCTTTCTATGTATATTCTTTAAAGACCTGTTTGGGAGGATATTATATGTACTTGTTGATTCCTGCTTTTTACCCATTCGTATTATAACAAGGAATTTTCCATGCTATTAAACTTTCCTTGTACACTTTTTAGTGGTTGCAAAATATTTTATTTTGCTGTGTTACCACAGTTGAATTATTCTCTTATTGTTAAATATTTTATTTCCAATTTTTCAATATTTCAAATAATGTTGAGATTAATATAAAATATATTCATTATTAAATTATATATTATTAAATCATGTTATTAGGATATATTTATGTTTTATAATTAATATATTTTATTTTATTTATTTTTATTAAAATCTAAGTAGTAAAATTAACATTGTAAAGCAAAATGTTTTTATATTTATTGTTGTTTCATAAAGGCAGTAGTTCATTAATAAAATGTACTTAGTTTTGTTTTAAGAATAGAATGCATTACTGGACACAAAGGATTAAAATCTCTATTTTTGCCATGCTGAGGAAGTTATCTTAGACACGCTGAAATTAAAAAAACTGCCCCGCCCCCAGAATAGCTTATAATGGTCTTTTAGTTGCATATTTCTTCTCAAGAATGTGTTACTCTTGTTTATGTTGGTGGTGATTTGCTTATAGCAATTGAGAAAGCTTATTACCATTTTTACCATGTGTTATTCACAGTTGAAATTATACTATTATCAAACAATTTTTGAAGGAATAATGTAAAATCAAAGGAATATAATTTAACTTGATAAGGCTGACAATTTGGATTTTAAAAAATACATGCTAGCTTATACAGTAAGGGTCATTATATCTCCATAATCTTGTGACCTATTTAGTCGGTCCTTTTTTTTTTTTTAAATTTTACTTTAAGTTCTGGGATCCATGTGCAGAATGTGCAGGTTTGTTACATAGATACACATGTGCCAGGGTGGTTTGCTGCACCTATCAACCCATCATCTAGGTTTTAAGCCCCGCATACATTAGGTATTTGTCCTAATGCTGTCCCTCCCCTTCTCCCCCACCCCCTGACAGGCCCCGGTGTGTGATGTTCCCCTGCCTGTGTCCATGTGCTCTCATTGTTCATCTCCCACTTATGAGTGAGAACATGTGGTGTTTGGTTTTCTGTTCCTGTGTTAGTTTGCTGAGAATGATGGTTTCCAGCTTCATTCATGTCCCTGCAAAGGACATGAACTCATTCTTTTTTATGGCTGCATAGTCAGTCTTTTGAAGTTATGCTGTTGTCTTTTCAATCTACATAGAAGGAGGATTCATTTTGGACAGCCTTGCAGAAAATAATCTCATTGTTAATGTGTAATATTCAAAATATGGTTACCAGGTGGAGTCATACTTCCTTGTCTCAACATTCCTTTTACTGGATGTATTTTACTGGTCTGTCAATGGCATATCATATCTAGATAACAATTATTTATTTTTAATGAAATGTTTGTCATAATATTGTCACTTCTTTATATATGTGTGTGTGTGTGTGTGTGTGTGTGTCATTTTTTCTCTCTTTTTTTTGTTTTTTTGAGATGGAGTCTCACTCTGTTGCCGGGCTGGAGTGCAGTGGTGCAATCTCAGGTCACTGCAACCTCCGCCTCCCAGGTTCAAGTGATTCTCCTTCCTCAGCTTCCTGAGTAGCTGGGACTACAGGCACGTGCCACCATGCCTAGCTAATTTTTGTATTTTTAGTAGAGACAGGGTTTCACCGTGTTGGCCAGGATGGTCTTCATCTCTTGACCTCGTGATCTGCCTACCTCGGCCTCCTAAAATACTGGGATTACAGACGTGAGCCACTGCACCTGGCTTTTCTCTTCTTTTTATAGGTATGCTTCTCATTTCAAAAATATTTTTATGACATTTTTGACTAATATGACATTTCCTTTACTTGATTTGTATTGGATAGATTGCCTTTACTTCAGGTATTCCTTCATTTGATGCTCTAAAATTAACCAGAACTCATCATGCCCGAAAGCATTTTAGCTGTTATAATTTCAAAATAATTTGATATTCTAATTTTACTTATCACAATTGAATTGAGACACCCACATAATACTTTTGCTTTGGTATATAGTTCTTACAATTTAAAGTTTGTGCTAGAAATTGATTAAAGTAAAATTATGTATTTTCTAATGGTTCTAGAGCAGTAATCCTGAAGCTTTTCCTTCTCAGAGAGTTTTTAAAATTATCTTTCAGAAATTGAAAATACAACCATGAAAACAAGCAATGAGACTAATTTTCTAGTTTACATAATGACATATATAAATTATGGGAGGATTTCCATGTTATATAGAAAACAATATATTCCCCATTTCAAAACAATTTAACAAAGATTGATTCCAAGACAGTTAGCCTTTCTCCCTATATTGGATTTTTTTTTAAAATTTTTGTTTCTTTGAGATGAAGTCTCACTGTGTTGCCCAGGCTGGAGTGCAGTGGCAGGATCTCAGCTCACTGCAGCCTCCTGGGTTCAAGTGATTCTCCTGCTTCAGCCTCCTGAGTAGCAGGGATTATAGGTGCATGCCACTATGCCCAGCTAATTCTTGTATTTTTGTACAGATGAGCTTTCACCATGTTGTCCAGGCTGGCCTCGAACTCCTGACCTCAAGTGATCCGCCACCTTGGCCTCCCAAAGTGTTGGGATTACAGGCATGAGCCACCGCACCCGGCCTCTATTCCTCAGTTTTCTAACCTGTAAATGGAAGTAAATAGTACCCACCTCACAGAGTTGTGGGGATTAAATAATACATGATATATAAAGTACTTTGAACAGTGCCTGGTGCAGAGCGCTAAGTTGTGGTGGTTGTGGTTGTGGCTGTTGTTTTGGCCCCCACAGTGTTACTGTGCACTTGGAACTTAGTACACTTATCCTATCCTTGAGTTTGCATTATTTTTAAGATGTTTTATTTTGCAATAATTTTTGACTTACAGAAAAGTTGTAAAAATAGTACAACAGAGTTCCTATATACCCTTAACCCAGCTTCCCTTTATGTTAACATCATACCTAATGAAAGTATAATGATCAAAATCAGAAATTAAAAAAAATTATAGCTCCGAGGCATTTTATTATAAAAGCTTGGTACTCATATACATAAACTAAAATGAACTTAAAATTCATCATACATTTACTTCATTTTTTAGCTTGACCTTCTAGTAAATTTCTAGCTTCACTGATTTTGGCTGTTATGATTTAAGAGTATAATTTATCAATGAGCATCTCTTATTTTCCCTTTTTTGGCAGTAGGGCTTACCCCTAGCATTAATGCTGCTTCTTGTTTTGTCATTTTGGGTTCAAACTCACCTCAGTAATAGCCACCACTGAAGGCAGATTTTGATAGACTTTGAAAAACTTGCTTTACTTGAGGCTCCATGTGCTCCATGGCTTGCAAAACATAATGGCCTGCAAATCCTGCAGCAGCAATGGTCAGTCCAACTGCTACCATTGTACTGGCCATGGCTATAGCTGGGCTCCCTTGCCTCTATCGAGAGCCTGGATCATCCCAGCCCAGAGATCATGGCCCTAAACTGCACACCTTTACCAGAGTGACGCAGCCACCGATCGCAAGCACAAACCACCAAAAAATCAGAAAATTAACATTGCTATAGTTAACCCTACCATGGTCCAGCAAACATTTTTTTGTAAAGGACTAGATAGACAGATTCAGGACTAGAATGAGGCAAGTAGGGTGTGTAGGATGCAAAATTTAAGGAGGCACTAACATTTAGGGTTGCGCATGTACAGAAATTTGAGAGAGACAGAGAGAGAGAGAGAGAGAAAGAGAGAGGGAGAGGGAGAGAGAGAGGATATTTCCTTAGACCTAGGTGTCCTGCTTGCCTCACCTAATGCTGATCCTGGCATAGCAAATATTTTAGGCTTTGCAGGCCTTACAGTCTCTGTCCTAACTACTCAGCTCTGCCATTGGAGAAAACAGCCATAGACAATATGTAAGTGAATGATCTTGGCTGTCTTCCAATAAAACTTTAATTAAAAAACAGGCAGCAGCAGGCCAGAGTCAATCAATCCCTGATCTAAATTATAAGTCTTATCTAATTTCCTCAGTTTTCCTACTAATGCCCTTTTTCTGTTCTAGGATCCAAGCCAGGATCCCTTATTACGCTTAACCCTTAATGACCTCCAATCTGATGCTTTCTTCTACCTTCTTTGTCTTTCATGACCTGGACAGTTTGAAGACTACTGTCAGTATTTTGTAGAATGTCCCTCAATTTGACTTTGATATTTTCTCATGATTAGATCGAGGTTATGCATTTTTGGAAAGAACTCCTCAGAAGTGATGTTGTGCCTTTCTTAGTATCTCATGTGGGGGTGCATGATATGGATGTGCTTTATTGACCTTGAGCACTTCATTAAGGTGATGTCTGTCAGGTGTCTTCTGCTAGGTTTTTCCAAGGTAGGGTTATTTTTCCTTTTGTAATTAACAAATATCTTGGGGAAGGTACTTTGAGACTGTCCTGTTTCTTCTCAAACTTTTACTCACTAAGTTTAGCATCCTTCAGTGGATCTTGCCTGTAACAGTTACTACTATGGTGTTTGCCTAATGGTGACTTTCTTTTTCTCATTAATTTTACATTTATTAGTATTCTACAGTAAGGAAATTCTTCAGTAAGGAAAAACTATCCCTTCTCCCACATTTATTTGTTTATTTGGCTTAGTTTTATCACTATCAATTAATAGTTATTGTATTTTAAGTGTTATAACCCAAATATTACCATTATTTATTTTGTGTCTCAAATTGTTTCTATGCCTCATGTCTTAATTAATTATCATTTGATTAGAATAATGTAGGAGGATCTCTCATTTATTTCAGGGATATTGCTAATATCTGGAATTTTGTGGGAAAAATCTAGTTTTAAACCGAGTGAATTAAAATAATATATATCAATTAAATCAGTATTAAAATGAATCTTCTTTTCTTTCTTTTTTTTTTTTTGAGATGGAGTTTCACTCTTGTTGCCCAGGCTGGAGTGCAATGACGCAATCTGGGCTCACTGCAACCTTCGCCTCCCGGGTTCAAGCAATTCTTCTGCCTCAGCCCCCCGAGTAGCTGGGATTACAGGCATGCGCCACCACACCCAGCTAATTTTTTGTATTTAGTAGAGATGGGGTTTCACCATGTTGGTCAGGCCAGTCTCAGACTCCTGACCTCAGGTGATCTGCCCACCTCGGCCTCTCAAAGTGTTGGGATTACAGGCGTAAGCCACTGCACCCAGCCAAATCTTCTCTTTTCTGCAGCACATTTTGCATCATATGAATTTCCATCACTGGAATCAATTCACTCTTAATGAATTAGCCATAATTTTCAGAAAGCTCCTATTACACTATAGTTATGTTACTTGAAGAACATCTGTCAGTCTATGATCAAGTATTTATTGAACATTTCCTGTTGGGCCAGTACTAGAAGTGACATAGGGTGGGGAACAAAACAAAACAAAACAAAAAGGTGAGACATGATGCTAGTGTATAAAGAACCTGGTATCCAATTGAGGAGCCAAAGCTAATACACAGGAAACAATTTGAGAACAATTAAGTATTGTGCTCTGTACTGTCTATAAGTGCAGCAGAAATTAAAGAAAGAATATCTGAATAGACTTCAGAAAGAGATGGGGCTTGAAATGGCCTTACTAGATGGCCATAATTTTAATGCACTGTGGGAGAGACAGGGCATTTGTATGGCTAGGAAATCTTGGAGAAGATTCATCCAAGTGGGAATTGGATTAGTCTCCATGGCACACTGGAGTATTTCCTTGCTTAGACAAAAATATTTTGCTAGCAGAATATGGAAAAGATAAGTTTCTAAGTTTTAAAATTTAAGTTCTAAAATTAATATATGTTCAATAAGGAAATGTGGAATACAAAGAAAGCACAAATAAAAATGTTAACCTACATATTTAACATTTTGGAGTATGACTTATACATGTTAATTATCTGTGCATATATGCTATATCTGTATATGTATATAAATAAGTAAATGCATATGTGTATATGTATGTACGTATGTATGTATTTTTGAGACAGATTCTCACCCTGTGGCCCAGGCTGGAGTGCAATGGTGCGATCTCAGCTCACTGCAACCTCTGCCTCCCAGGCTCAAGCAATTCTTGTGTCTCAGCCTCCCAAGTAGCTGGGACTACAGGCACGTGCTACCACACCCGGCTAATTTTTTGTATCTTTAGTAGAGATGAGGTTTCACCATGTTGGTCAGCCTGGTCTCCAATTCCTGACCTCGTGATCCGCCCACCTTGGCCTCCCAAAGTGCTGGGGCGTGAGCCACCACACCTGGCCTATGTGTATGTATTTATAAGTGTATTTTTGTATGTATTTGGAGTCAGACTGCATGGGTTCAGTTCCTAGATGTGCTACTTATTAGCTGTGTGACCTTGGGAGAATTCCTTAATTTTTCTATGTCTTGATTTCCTAATCTGCAAAATGAGAATAATGATAGTATTAACCTCATACAGTTGTGGGAATTAAATGAAACACTCTATGTAAAGTGCTTAGAAAAGTGCCTGGCACATATTAAGTATCAAAAAATTTATTTATTTATTTATTTATTTATTTATTTTTTTTTTTGAGACGGAGTCTTGCTCTGTCGCCCAGGCTGGAGTGCAGTGGCGGGATCTCAGCTCACTGCAAGCTCCGCCTCCCGGGTTCACGCTGTTCTTCTGCCTCAGCCTCCTGAATAGCTGTGACTACAGGCGCCTGCCACCATGCCCAGCTAATTTTTTATATTTTTAGTAGAGACGGGGTTTCACTGTGTTAGTCAGGATGGTCTCAATCTCCTGACCTCGTGATCCGCCCGCCTCAGCCTCCCAAAGTGCTGGGATTACAGGAGTGAGCCACAGCGCCCGGCCTATTTATTTATTTTTTGAGACGGAGTCTTGCTCTGTCACTCAGCCTGGAGTGCAGTGGCGCGATCTCAGCTCACTGCAACCTCCGCCTCCCAGGCTCAAGCGATTCTTGTGTCTCAGCCTCCCAAGTAGCTGGGACTACAGGCCATGCCAGGCTAATTTTTTAATTTTAGTAGAGACAGGGTTTTGCCATTTGGCAATTGGCCAGGCTGTTCTTGAACTCCTGACCTCAGGTTATCTGCCCGCCTCAGCATCCCAAAGTGCTGGGATTACAGGTGTGAGCCACTGCACCCAGGTCAATAAATTTAAAATGATAATAATTATCATTATTATATACATATATAGTTACATAATCCCTTTTGAGATAAGACATGGATTTAAATTGCACATAATACTTACATATTATTATATGCAGTATAACATAATATATTGCACATATCTTACCTTTTCTCATAGAAATATTTAAATTTTCTCAGGTTGTTAAAAATCTTTTATGACAAGATAATTTTTTAAATGACTAAAGTATTCTAACCTACAGTTACATTACAATCAACTGTAACAAACATCCTATTATTGGACATATAGGTTGTAAGAATTAAAGAAAGAGGAGAGAAACACAAAGGGCGGTTCGACAGTCAACAGGGACAGATTTGTTTATTTATTTTTATTTTTTATTTTTTTGAGACGGAGTCTCACTCTGTCGCCCAGGCTGGAGTACAGTGGCGCAATCTCGGCTCACTGCAAGCTCCGCCTCCCAGATTCACGCCATTCTCCTTCCTCAGCCTCCGGAGTAGCTGGGACTACAGGCGGCCGCCACCACGCCCGGCTAATTTTTTTGTATTTTTAGTAGAGACAGGGTTTCACTGTTTTAGCCAGGATGGTCTCGATCTCTTGACCTCGTGATCCACCCGCCTCGGCCTCCCCAAGTGCTGGGATTACAAGCGTGAGCCACCGCACCCGGCCTGACAGGTTTATTTTGAATAAACCTGAGAGGGGCGGCTGGCTGAGTTAGGTTAGAGACACACTCTCCTACAGACTAAGAGTTTCTAAGGCTTCAGGGTGGGAGAGTTTATCAGAGGCTTGGACTGCTTCTCTGTCTCTTTGTTGTGCTTTTCTGGGAGGGAGAGTTGTGTGTCTGTTCCCATCCATCTTTCTGCAGCTGTAGGCATACCCCGCCCGAGTCTGCTTTTTGCTTCCCTATCTTGTTACACCTGAAGGGAAAGGAATGTGCTTATTAAGTAAGGCTCACTGTTTTACTGGGGCCCATTTTGTGAGGGTGAAGTTTGGCAGTTGCTCCAGAGACTTTCCCCCCATCTCCCTCTGCGCCCGAGCTGTCTTATTTGTGTTTTACTGTCTGCTCTTTCTGGCTGCTTGTAGTTCGAAGAGAAGTGATTTCCTTGAAATGCATGAGACTAGAAAGGGAACTGGAATTTAAAGTGGCGGTGTCTGTCTGAGTTGATGGTGCTCTTGCTCTATCATAGGTTTTTGTTTAAAATTTATATTTTATTCTTGGACCTTCTTACAGCTATTCTTTTCTTACCTCTGATTATCTCCTTAGACAAATTCCTAGAATTGGAATTGTTGAATCAAAGGCTAGGAAATAAATTAAAGGCTCTTCATATATATGTGTGTATATATATATATAGAGAGAGAGAGAGAAAATAGAATATTTAACACTTTAAAATTTAAAAACAAGTCTAGATCTCAGTTTTATTTGTTATATAAGCAGGTTATGGTGACTGATGGTTAAAGACAGCACCCAGGAAGAGGAAACACATAGTTAATTACAGTTCCTAACAGGAAGTCATCTTTTCCTATTATTCGAAGGTGTTCTCAGAAGTTTAACAAAGAAAATAATAGTTATTAGTCTGGGTTTTATACATATGCCTATCTAATACAGCCTGACTTTGATTGTAAAAGTGAAGACATTCCTTATGAGAATTGACTAAGGATGACATGGAGCTGATCTACATATAGAGAGATAGATACACACATATATCTATATAGAGAGAGACAGATACACACACATATATATACACACACATACAAACATATATGTCTCAATTTTTTTCAAGAAAGTCTATACCTATTTACATCCTCGCCAGCAGAGCATGAATGTTAATTTCTTCGCACTCTCAGTAACACTGGTCATTACAATCCTTTGGATATTTTGATTTATTTGATTATGAGTAGAGTTGAACATTTTTTGTATGTTTACAGGACAACAGGGTAGGCAGTTTTGCAGCCTACTGGACTTGGGTCAGGAAGGCAGGATTTAGTGGACCTTGACATCGGGGGTGTCCCCTCCAATGGACTGCACTTGGCAGTGGTCACATGGAGTAGGGAGGCCAGAAGATAAATACAATGTGTTCAAGATAAACTAACCCACTTTACCAGTTTACATAGAGCCAGCTCTATGGAAGCTTTGTAATAAACTTCATGATAGTAAAGCTATGAAAAATAACGAAAGAAAGATATAGACTTTCTTAATTTTTAAAATGTGAAATTGGTAAAACCTAGAAAATATAAAGAAGAAAATAACAGTCACACATGTAAACAAACTGAGAATCAACCATTTTGACACATTTGCTTCCATGTACTAAATACCAGTACATTTTTTTTTTTTTGAGATGGAGTTTCACTCTTGTTGTCTAGGCTGAAGTGCAATGGCGTGATCTCGGCTCACTGCAACCTCTGCCTCCTGGGTTCAAGCATTCTCCAGCCTCAGACTCCTGAGTAGCTGAGATTACAGGCGCCCATCACCACACCTGGGTAATTTTTGTATTTTAGTAGAGACGGGGTTTCACCATGTTGGTCAGGTTGGTCTCTTAACTCCTGACCTCAGATAATCCACCTACCTTGGCCTCCCAAAGTGCTGGGATTACAGGCGTGAGCCACTGTGCTCAGCCCAGATTTTTTTTTTTTTTTTGAGACAGAGCCCTGCTCTGCCACCCAGGCTAGAATGCAGTGTCAAAATCTTGGCTCACTGCAACCTCCACCTCCTGGGCTCAAGGGATTCTCCTGCCTCAGCCTCCTGAGTAACTGGGATTACAGGCTCGTGCCACCATGCCCACCTAATTTTTGTATTTTTAGTAGAGACAGGGTTTCACCATGTTGGCCAGGCTGGTCTCGAACTCCTGACCTCAAGTGATCCACCCACCTCAGCCTCCCAAAGTGCAGGGATTACAGGCGTGAGCCACCGCACCCAGCCCAGAATGTTTTCTAGTGGGATAGGAATTAAAAATAAAACAACAGCAACGATAAAACCCCAAAACTTTCTACCTTTGATATATAGGTATAATTTTATCTATTTAAAAGCCCTAAGAGATATATATATAATATATATCATGATATATATAAATCATGATATATATTATATATATCATGATATATATTATATATCTTATATCTAATGACATATATAATATATATCATTAGATATAAGATATAATGATATATATGTCATTATATATCTTATATCTAATGATATATATTATATATCATGATATATCTTATATCTAATGATATATATAATATATATCATGATATATCTTATATATCATGATATATATAATATATATCATTATATATCTTATATATCTGATATATAATGATATATAATATATATATCATGATATATCTTATATATCATGATATATATAATATATATCATTATATATCTTATATATCTGATATATAATGATATATAATATATCTGATATATAATATATATCATATCTCAGATATATAATGATATATATAATATATATCATTAGCTATCTTATATATAATGATATATATTATATATATCATTAGCTATCTTATATATAATGATATATATAATATATATCATTAGATATCTTATATATAATGATATATATTATATATATCATTAGATATCTTATATATAATGATATATATTATATATATCATTAGATATCTTATATCTAATGATATATATAATATATATCATTAGATATCTTATATCTAATGATATATATTATATATATCATTAGATAGCTTATATCTAATGATATATATTATATATATCATTAGATAGCTTATATATAATGATATATATTATATATATCATTAGATATATAATATATCATTAGATATATCTAATGATATATTATATATCATTATATATCTTATATATGATATATATTATATATTATTAGATATCTTATATATAATGATATAATATATATGTGAGATATATATGATATATATGCATATATATAAGCATCTTATATATATATATATGCATATATATATATGCATTAAAAGTGCATCTTTAGGCCAGGCATGGTGACTCATGCCCGTAAGCTCAGCACTTTGGGAGGCCAAGGCAGGCGGATTGCTTGGGCCCAGGAGTTCAAGACCAGCCTGGACAAGATGGCAAAACCCCATCTCTATAAAACATACAAAATTAGCTGGGTGTGGTTGCCTGTGTCTGTAGTCCTAGCTTTTTGGGAGGCTGACATGGGAGGATTGCTTGAGCCCAGGAGGTGCAGGTTGCAGTGAACCGAGATGGCACCACTGCACTCCAGCCTGGGTGACAGAGCAAGAAGCTGACTCAAAAAAAAAGAAAAAAAAAGATATGTCTTCAAGGATATAACCTGTTCTCTTGGGTATATTCCTTGGATGAGGAATAAAAGGATTTTTACTTTTTTACTTTTTTTCTGTAGTGATAGAATGTTTTTCAAAGAGAGTTTGTATTTATAAATGACTTACTAATTTAAAAATGCTTACTACTACACTGTATAGAATATTTAATACTTTAAAATTTAAAAACAAGTCTAGTTCTCAGTTTTATTTGTTATATAAGTAGGTTATGGTGACTGATGGTTAAAGACAGCAGCCAGGAAGAGGAAACACATAGTTAATTACAGTTCCTAACAGGAAGTCATCTTTTCCTGTTATTCGAAGGTGTTCTCAGAAGTTTAACAAAGAAAATAATAGAGTTATTAGTCTGGGTTTTATACATATGCGTATCTAATACAGTCTGACTTTGATTGTAAAAGTGAAGACATTCCTTATGAGAGTTGACTAAGGATGACACGGAACTGATAAAAATATGTTTCTACCATGAATCTTATGACAGAATTCAGCTGAGTTGCTTGAGATTTAATTTATCAAACAGGAGCTAATTTATTTTCATTAATTAGTGGTTAGTAAATATGGAACCCCATGAGAATTTCCTAAGCCTGATGAATTTGGCCATAGGGCATGGTGACACATGTCTGTAATCTCAGCTCCTTGGGAGGCTGAAGCAAGGGGATTGCTTGAGCCCAAGGGTTCTGGGCTGTAGTGCTGTGCCGACGGGGTGTCCACACTAAGTTCAGCATCAATATGGTGACCTCCCGGGAGTGGGAGACCACCAGGTTGCCTAAGGAGGGGTGAACCTGCCCAGGTTGGAAATGGAGCAGGTCAAAACACCTGTGTTGATCAGTAGTGGGATCGTGCCTGTGGCTAGCCACTGCACTTCAGCCTGGGCAACATAGCAAGACTGTCTCTGAAAGAAAAGAAAAAGAAAAACAAAGTTTGACTGCTAACTTAACAAAAAACTCAGCTCTTTTTAGTAACTAGCTGAATGACTTTGGATAGGTTACTTAACCACTTATATTTAATAATAGCCACTATTATTGAGTTCTTATTATGATCAGGTTTTGTGTTAAGTGCGCTACTTATATTATTCATCTGATGTAAAGATGAGTAAACCTAGACACATGGATGTTATGTAATTTGCCTAAAGCCCTGTGGCAGAACTGGGATTTCAAACCAAGCCGTCTGCCCAGGTACGGTGGCTCACGCCTATAATTCCAGCACTTTGGGAGGCTGAGGCGGGTGGATCACCTGAGGTTAGGAGTTCGAGACCAGCCTGGCCAACATGGTGAAACCCCCATCTCTACTAAAAATACAAAAATTAGCCAGGCGTGGTGGTGGGCACCTGTAATCCCAGCTACTTGGGAGGCTGAGGCAGGAGAATCACTTGAAGCCAGGAGGTGGAGGTTGCAGTGAGCCGAGATCACGCCACTGCACTCCAGACTGGGTGACAGAGTGAGACTCTGTCTCAAAAATAAAAATAAATAAATAAATAAATAAAATAAAATAAAACCAAGCAGTCAGATTCTAGAGCCACATAACCACTATTGTTTCCTGCTGCTGTCATTGCAATTACAATTAATAAAGCCAAGTCTTAATAATTCATGATAATAGGAATTAGATGGGTAAGAGAAATCAAATCAAATCATTGATGCCTCTCACATCTCATTTTAGTTTGGGCTGGAGTTTCTGTTTTCCCAGTCAAAATCTCTAATGAAGCTCCTAATTGGTAACAAAATTATCAGGTTTGAATTATGTTCTTTTTCATTTAATTTTGAAATTCTTAATATAAAAGAAAAAGACCAAAAGACAGGAAGAAGGAGCTTTATAATAGATAATTTATAAATTATAACTTATAATTCAGAGACAGTTATCCTTGAGTAATGGTGGCTAAGCATCTTTGAAGAATTTGGATATTTTATATATTACTAGGAGAAACCTACCTGATCATTTTGGGTATTTAATTTTTTTTTTTTTTTTTTTTTTAAGACAGACTCTTGCTCTGTCACCCAGGCTGGAGTGCAGTGGTGTGATCTTGGCTCACTGCAACCTCTGCCTCCCAGGTTCAAGCGATTCTCCTGCCTCAGCCTCCTGAGTAGCTGGGATTACAGGCGCCTGCCACCATGTCTGGCTAATTTTTGTATTTTTAGTAGAGACGGGGTTTCACCGTGTTGGCTAGGCTGGCCTCGAACTCCTAACCTTGTGATCTGCCCACCTCAGCCTCCCAAAGTGCTAGGATTACAGGCGTGAGCCACCACGTCTGGACTGGATATTTAAATATTTTGAGCTCATAGGTATCTTGGGCCATCATTTAAATTAAGTAGTTAAATTGTCATCACAACGACTATTTCAATAGGAGCGTTTATTGGATGCTTTCTGAATTTTATTATTGAGGAAATTATTTCTTAGAGGAAAAAGTCAAAATAGAAATATAAGGATCAAAAAAAGTTGGGTTGATCATGGCTGTTTTGGGTCGGGGATTGATGCCCCAACTTCTTCCTTCATGCCATTTAAGTTTGACCTTTTTTTTTTGAGATAGGGTCTTGCTGTGTTACCCAGGCAGGAGTGCAGTGGTGCCATCATAGCTTACTACAGCCTTGAACTCCTGGGCTTAAGGGGTCCTACTGCCTTAGCCTTCCAAGTAACTGGGACTGCTGACATGTGTCACCATGCCCAGCTAATTATTTTATATTTTGTAGAGACTGGGTCTTGCTTTGTTGTCCAGGCTGGTCTTATTCCTGGTGATCCGCTTGCCTCAGCCTCCCAAAGTGTTGAGATTATAGGCGTGAGTCACTGCGCCTGGCATGACTCTTTATTTTAAACACTGATTTTTGTTTCAGGTTGAACAAATCCTGGCAGAATTTAAAGTCAGAGCTCTGGAATGTCACCCAGACAAGCATCCTGAAAACCCCAAAGCTGGTAAGAACTTAATAAAGGCTACTTCTCAAGAAAATGAGTAGTATATAGAACCAAAAGCCAGTGAATAGTAACTTAATTTTCTCAATTTTCTCTTGTCTATTATGCCCAACCGTATTCTTTCTTTGCACTATTGGATGATAGAAAGGGAGAGGGCTGTGCAGGATCTTTTCTAATAGTCGTCGTTTAAGATCTATTTTTCTTTCTGCTGTACTGTGTTGCTTTGTGGTTTAAAATTCTTCTAGTTCATGCTTTATTTCACCAGCTATTGAGTGTTAACATAACTTAAGTATATTTGTAACCAGGTGGTTGTCTTTTTTTTTTTTGAGACAGAGTCTCTGTCGCCCAGGCTGGAGTGCAGTGGTGCGATCATGTCTCACTGCAACCTCTGGCTCCTGGGCTCAAGTGATTCTCCTGCCTCAGCCTCCCGAGTAGCTGGGACTACAGGCGTGCACCACCATGCCCAGCTAATTTTTTTTTTTTGTATTTTTTTAGTAGGCAGGGTTTCACTATGTTGGGCAGGCCGGTTTCGAACTCCTGACCTCCAAGTGATCCCCCACCTTGGCCTCCCAGTGCTGGGATTATAGGCGTGTGCCCGGCTAGGCAGTTGTCTTCATGAGAAACTTGTTGTGATTTCTTCATTACTGGGGACCTGAATATATCCATATATTCATACTTTTGTTTCTTTCCTTCACTATCACTTAAGCATGCTTATACCTATCCAAGCTTGGGAAAAATATGAACAAACCAATAATCCCTCTGCAACCTGTCTCTCTTCTCTACTTTCCTGCCTCTCTTCTTCTCTTCAGACCCAGACTTCCCGAAAAGGAAGTCCACAGTTGATGTCTCTATTTCCCTTCTCACTATTTTTCCATTTGTTCCACTCTGACTTCCCTAGTTTCTCAGAAATAGACCAAGGACTGCCTGAGTATCAAATCTAGTGGTTACCTTTTGGTACTTATCTCCCCTGAACTTGCATCAAAATTTGGCCCTGTTGACCATATCTTCCTCCTTGAAACAAAGTTTTTTTCTTTTAGCTGTCAGGATACTATGCACTCATGGTTCTCCTCCAGCCTCTTTGGGCTGCTTTCTCTCAGTCTCCTTTGTGACTCTTCTGTTGCCCCAAGGTTCCCTCCTAAGCTCTCTTCTGAGCCCACTCCCCATTTTCTCCTGAAGCCTTGTCCAGGTCTGTAGCTTAAATCACCAGCTCTTTTGATGGCTCCCAAATCTATCCTTAACCTAGTTCTCACTCCCCATCTTAAGACTGTGGTTTTGACTGCTTCTGGGAAATTTCCATTTGGAAACATTTCAAAGTCACCCTGTCAAAAATTAGACTCATTATTTTCCTATCACCTCCTCTGAAATCTCGCTTATTTTTCTGTGTTCTCCCATCTCTATGAAGGACACCACCATCCATTCAGTTGGTGTCATGGAAGCCTTGTCTCCTTCCTCTCCCTCATGTCCATATCTGGGAAATTGCCAAACACTGTTGATTTACCTTTCCCATCTCTCTCTACTGTGTCCTCCTCGCTTCATGCTGGGTGCCATTGCTGTAGGTAAGCCCCCATCATTTCATGCTTGGATTGCTACAGCATTCTTTAAGTGCTTCTCATTGCAGATTTTTCTTTTTAATTATGGAAAAAAATAATATGTACAAAAAGGAATAAAAAATACTCTAACAGATGCCCACGTATGTTCTGCCCAGCTTAAAACTTTACCAGTGCAATTGAAATCTCTTGTGTTTTCCTACTCTGATTTTATCCTCAGGGTAGATAATATTACATCTTAATGTTTTTTTTTGAGACGGAGTTTTGCTCTTATTGCCCAGGCTGGAGTGCAATGGCACGATATTGGCTCACTGCAACCTCTGCCTCCTGGGTTCAAGCGATTCTCCTGCCTCAGCCTCCCGAGTAGCTGGGCTTATAGGCATGTGCCACCATGCCCAGTTAATTTTGTATTTTTAGTAGAGACAGGGTTTTCTCCATGTTGGTCAGGCTGGTCTCAAACTCCCGTCCTCAGGTGATCCGCCCGCCTTGGCCTCCCAAAGTGCTGGGATTACAGGTGTTAGTCACTGTGCCTGGCCTTATATCTTAAATTTGATGGTTATGTTTACTATATGCGTATAGCATGTGTGTATAAGTGCTTTTTCTATAAGGATAATATCATACTAAGACCTATCTATAATTCCATATTGCACAAATCCAAACTCTTCTTTATTTAGAAAATGTTTTCCTTGGCCGGGTGCAGTGGCTCACACCTGTAATTCCAGCACTTTGGGAGGCCGAGGTGGGTGGATCACCTGAGGTCGGGAGTTCGAGACCAGCCTGACCAACATGGAGAAACTGTGTCTCTACTAAAAATACAAAGTGAGCCGGGCCTAGTGGCCCATGCTTGTAATCCCAGCTACTTGGGAGGCTGAGGCAGAATTGCTTGAACCTAGGAGGCGGAGGTTGTGGTGAGCAGAGCTTGCGCCATTGCACTCTAGCCTGGGCAACAAGAGCGAAACTCCATCTCAAAAAAAAAAAAAAAAAAAAGGAAAAAAGAAAATGTTTTCCTTGTCCCTTTTCTTAAGGTTCTTTATTAATTTTCTCTAGAAATCATTGATTCCTTTGATTTGCAAAAACAGATCATTTTTTCTATATGTGAGGTCATCTTTTGTTAGATATTTAACTATTGCTTCTGCTCATTTGATTTTTTTCCCTTTTTATTAACTTGTTTAAGGTACTACGAGCAAATAATAAGTGTGAGCTTGATAAATTTGTGCATATGTATATCCAGGTCAACCACTGCCCAGACAGATGTGGAGCATCTTCAGCACCCCAGAAATCCCTTTTCCCTTCCTGTTCAAAGTCAGCACCCTCTCTCATTTTTTGATCTCTATCACCATTGACTAGTTTTGCAGTTTTGGATTTCATATAAATAGAATCACACAGTATGTACTCTTTTGTGTGTAGCTTCTTTCGCTTTGCATTATGTCTGTGTTGTACTGTGCAGTAGTTCATCCTTTGTCATTGTTGAGCCTTTAGGCACAAATCCCTTCATGCTGTGTACCTTAATTCTCCATCCCCTTTTGCTCTCCTTCACCATGCCTAGAATTTCATGTTTCAGCCACTCAGAACTACATTAGTTCATTCATGTGCTCTGCTCTTTCTACACTCCAGCCCTCTATGCTTGATGCTTTCTGCCTGGAACACTCCATGGCTCACACACATCCCTGACTACTTGGCCAATTTGTGCTTCTGTGTCAGGTCTCAGCTGACCATCAGTTGGGAAGTCCCATGTGTCCCACCTAACAAGAGCACCCTGTATGTCAGGCAGTAGACTGTGTGTCACACTGTCTCCTTATTGCATGTTTGCTTATTAGTCATTCTGGAAGCTCAGTAAGGCAGACACCCTGCTTGTCTTGTTCACAGTCGTATGCCCCTAGCATGGCACTTACTGAAGAGGACACCTATTCTGCACAATTTCTTCAATAAGTGAATGCATAAACATTTCTTTCTTTCTTTCTTTCTTTCTTTTTGTGACAGTCTCACTTTGTTGCCCAGGCTGGAGGGCCGTGGCATGATCTCGTCTCACTGCAACCTCTGCTTCCCAGGTTCAAACAATTCTCGTGCCTCAGCCTCCCGAGAAGCTGGGATTACAGGCGTGCGCCATCCCACCTGGCTAATTTTTGTATTTTTGGTGCAAAAGGGGTTTCACCATGTTTGCCAGGCTGGTCTTGATCTCCCGACCTCAGGTGATTCGCCTGCCTCGGCCTCCCAAAGGGCTGGGATTACAGGCATGTGCCACCGAGCCTGGCCCGAACATTTCTTTTTCTTTTTTGAGACGGCCTCTCGCTCTGTCGCCCAGTCTGGAGTACAGTGGCGCTATCTCTTGTTTCACTGCAAGCTCTGCCTCCCGGGTTTAGGCCATTCTCCTGCCTCAGCCTCCGGAGTAGCTGGGACTACAGGCACCCGCCACCGCGCCCGGCCAATTTTTTGTATTTTTACTAGAGACGGGGTTTCACCTTGTTAGCTAGGGTGGTCTCAATCTCCTGACCTCGTGATCCGCCCGCCTCGGTCTCCCAGAGTCCTGGGATTACAGGCGTGAGCCACCGCTCCCGACCCCTGGCCCAAACATTTCTTTAGGATTCATATTAACTACCTGTCTGAACTGGAGTTAATATTAAGATAGGTGTCCTAGCATAAAATTATAAAAATTTAGATCGGGCTCGGTGGCTAATGCCTGTAATCCCAGCACTTTGGGAGGCCAAGGTGGGTGGTTCACCTGAGGTCAGGAACTTGAGACCAGCCTGACCAACATGGTGAAACTCTGTCTTTACTAAAAATACAAAATTACCCGGGCGTGGTGGCACATGCCTGTAATCCCAGCTACTTGGGAGGCTGAGACAGGAGAATCGCATGAACCCGGGAGCAGATGTTGCAGTGAGCCGAGATCGCGCCACTGCACTCCAGCCTGGGCAGCAAGAGTGAAATTGTGTCTCAAAAAAAAAAAAAAAATTATAAAAATTTGATAAACACTTAAAAACCACCACCACCCCAGGTTATTCTTTAACTGGGTTCTTTTCAGTGAAGCATGACTGTGAGTTGTTTCTCTGTCCCTGACAAACAATTTTTATTCAGGATACATGATGAATCACTGTGTAATTATTGCCATTTCTAGTTGCCATGGTGATGGGGGTTTTCATGTATGGGCTGCCTCAAGACGTCTTGTTCAGAGAAACACTGGACTGTGTAAATATTGTTTAAAATGAAAAGGTACACAGACATCAATATCTTCTCTAGGCAGGCATGCATTTGATATATGATTCAACCTTTGGGTAGAGGTTGTTTTTTAATCTAAGCATCCGTTTACTCAGTTTTCATTAATACAACTTTCTGAATGTTTATGTGGATCTTTACACACTTGGATGATTAAGGTTACTGATGAAAATATTTCAAATATATATATGAGACAGGATCTCGCTCTGTCTCCCAGGCTGGAGTGCAGTGGTGCGATCTTGGTTCACTGCCGGCCTCAACCTCCCAGGCTCAAGCAGTTCTCCCACCTCAGCCTCCCAAGTAGCTGGGACCACACATGTGCGCCACCACACCTGAGTAATTTTTTTGTATTTTTAGTACAGACGGGGTTTTGCCATGTTGCCCAGGCTGGTCTCAAACTCCTGGACTCAAGTAGTCTGCCTTCCTTGGCCTCCCAAAGTGCTGGGATTACAGGAATAAGCTGCTGTGCCTGGCCAGACTATTTCAAAATCTCTTTTTTTATTTTTTATTTTTTTGGGGAGATGGAGTCTTGCTCTATTGCCCGAACTGGAGTGCAGTGGCACAATCTCAGCTCACTGCAACTTCTGTCTCCTGGGTTTAAGTGACTCCCTTGCCTCAGCCTCTTGAGTAGCCGGAGCTATAAGTGTGTGCCACCACGCCCAGCTGATTTTTTTATTTTTAGTGGAAACGGAGTTTCACCATGTTGGCCAGGATGGTCTCAAACTCCTGACCTCAAGTGATCCACCTGCCTCGGCCTCCCAAAGTGCTGGGATTACAGGAGTGAGCTACTGCACCCAGCCTCAAAATATCTTTAAAAATTCACTTGGATACTGAAGTTTAGCTTGACAGAAATTCAGAATGTAATGGAAAGATTTTGAAATGTATCTAATTAAGGTGAAAAGCTAGACAGTAGAGGAACTTTGGGTAGGATAAATTAAACTCATATCTATACCTTTTTCATCCACTAAATATAGTCTCAACTGTTGCCATTGAAATTACTGATGTGGTAGCATGATGGAGTAGTGGATATAAACACAGGCTTGTTTGTCTGGATTGCTCCCATTCCACTTATAGTCTAGTTGATCTTGGGCAATCTCTCCAAGCCTCAGCATTCTCGTAGGTAAAACAGGTAGACTAGTAGTATATTACTTCATGCATCTGCTGTGAAGATTAAATGAGGAGTCCTGCATGTGGAAAGTGCTTAATGGATGCTGGCAATTTTAATTCAGTGGATTGTCTTTCCTTGTTTTATGTAGCAGCCCAAGGTAAACATTTAACGTGATGGGATAGTTTTCTCTTTTTATAAGTAATAATTAGATCATTCTTTTATTCCCTGAAAAAAAAAAAAAGTAAATCTAAGGCCACCAGAAATCCCTTCCCCTCTCCAGATGTGGGTGCTGCAGACAGGACTGACTTTGCTATAAAAATAGTGTCACTGAGCCCCAGAGCTCCTGGCTGGTGCTCATGCCAGCGCTCTGTGTGGGTGACAGTAACTGTTTCAGATTAGCACTTTATTAACTTCTCCATGGCCATGAAGAAAGTAGACTTAAGGCCGGTGTGATGGCTCACACCTATAATCCCAGCACTTTGGGAGGCCGAGGTGGGCAGATCACATGAGGTCAGGAGTTTGAGACAAGCCTAGCCAACATGGTGAAACCTCGTCTCTACTAAAAGTACAAAAAATTAGCTGAGTGTGGTGGCGGGTGCCTGTAATCACAGCTACTGTGGAGGCTGAGGCAGGAAAATCACTTGAACCCAGGAGGCGGTGGTTGCAGTGAGCTGAGGTTGTGTCACAGTGCTCCAGCCTGGGCTATAGAGAGAGACTCTGTCTCAAAAAAAAAAAAAGAAAAGAAAAGAAACTTCAGACTAAGAACCTGTGGAATGGTATTTTTGTTACTGATGTGCAAACTTCAAGGACATTTGGATATTAGAAGAAGGGGAGCAATTTGTCCTTTGTTAACTAACATCTTTTAATGTCTCAATTTTTTTTTACTTTACAGTCTTTACTGTTTTTCCCCATATAATAAAAATAACATAATTAATAAATAACGTTGGAAGAAAAAGTTTGCTTTTATCTTTCCCTGATAGAGAACCACTATTAACGTTGGTATATTTTCTTCCAGATTTTTTCAAAGCATATTTTGACATCATATTATTATTTCTTAAGTAATTGTAAATGGCATACATTTAAAATGTGACTGTTGTAATACAATTCTATTGCGAAATATGAATTTAAAATAACCTCTATATTTTGAAGGTAGACCCAGGAGTTAAATCAGAATGTCTCGCAAGACTTCCAGCATCATTTGCTCCTATGAGCTTACAAAATGAGATCTCTCTTCCCAGAACTGGCAAGTGTTTACCTTGTGTGGCTCATTTGATTAGTTGCTACATTAATGGAAAAATATAAACCCAAACTCACTTTTGTTAAATGTGGTGAAGTGGATGGAACAAGAGAAAGTTTGCATTATAGGAAAGATAAGGTTTCTTTTTTCTTTCTGCTTATCAACTGTTGTTGAGGGACTTACATCAGAATAATTCTAAGCAGCTTCTTTCATTCTGGGAATTCTAGAAAGCAAAGCCAACAATGATGTGAAAAGAGAAGGTGACTCACAGATAAATACATAAATCTTTACAAGCACCACACGAGTAGCAACTGGCATGTGCATCCTTGGTGGTAATTTAATAAGCTTTTTATTCCTGTTGGAAAAAGTGACGTATCATTTATACAATGGGACATTTACATTGTCGTCAGCAACAGGAAGATTTGCTCTCACTGGACCAAGCTGCTATGGCAAGATACTTTTATTTGTTCATTTGTTTTCCTGTAGCTTTCAATAGCCCCATCTTTTTTTTTCTTTTCTTTTTTTTTTTTTTTTTTTGAGACGAAGTATTGTTCTTGTTGCCCAGGCTGGAGCGCAATGGTGTGATCACGGCTCACCGAAACCTCCACCTCCTGGGTTCAAGCGATTCTCCTGCCTCAGCCTCCCAAGTAGCTGGGATTACAGGCATGCACCACCACGCCCAGCTAATTTTGAATTTTTAATAGAGATGGAGTTTCTCTATGTTGATCAGGCTGGTCTTGAACTCCTGACCTCAGGTGATCCGCCCACCTTGGCCTCCCAAAGTGCTGGGATTACAGGCATAAGCCACCATGCCCAGCCTCATTTAGCATATTTTCAAGACTCATTCATGTTGTAGCACATATCAACATTTCATTCCTTTTTATGGCTGGATGATAATTCTTTTATGTGGATATACCACATTTTGTTTATCAATTCACAGTTGATGGACATTTGTGTTATTTTCACTTTTGACTATTATGAATAATGCTGCTATCATATACAGGTTTTTGTGTGGACATATGTTTTCATTTCTCATGGATATATACCTAGGATTATAATAGTTGGGTCATATGGCAACTCTGCTTAATATTTTTGAAGAACAGTCAAACTACTTTTCAAAGTGGCTATATACCACTTTACATTCCCACCTGTCATGTGTGACAGTTCCAATTTTTTCACATTCTAGACAATTATTATCCTTTAATTTTAGCCATCCTAGTAGGTATAAAGTGGTATCTCACTATGGTTTTGATTTGTATTTCCTCAAGGACTAATACTGTTCAGGATCTTTTCAGGTGCTTATTGGCTATTTGTATATCTTCTTTGGAGAAATGTTCATTCAAGCCCTTTGTCCATTTTGCATTGGGTTATTTGTCTTATTATTGAGTTGTAAATGTTCTCTATAAATTCTAGATATAAGTACCTTATCAGATATATTATTTGCAAATATTTTTTCCCATTCCATGGTTTGTCATTTCACTTTCTTCATGGTATTCTTTGAGGCACAAAAGTTTTAATTTTGATGTAGTCCAATTTATCTATTTCTTCTTTCATTGCTTGTGCTTTTGGTGTCATATCTAAGGAGCTCTTGCCTAAGCTGAGGTCACAAAGATTTATTCCTATGTTTTTTTTTTCCCAGTTTTTTATGGTTTTAACCCTTACATTTGGATCTGTGATCCATTTGAGTCAATATTTGTTTATAGCTTAAGGTAGAAATCTAAATTCATGCTTTTTATATATTGATATTTAGTTATCCTAGCACCATTTGTTGAAAAGACTATTTTTTTTCTTCATTAAATTGTCTTGGCACTCTTGTTGAAATCAATTGACTGTAAATGTAAGGGTTTTTTTCTGGATTCTCAATTCTATTCCATTTATAAGTATGTCTATCCTTATGTTAGTACCACACTGTTTTCACTACTGTAGCTTTGTAGTATAAGTTTTGAAATTCAGAAGTGTGAATTCTCCAACTTTGCTCTTATTTTTTTCAAGAGTTTTTTTTGTTTTTTGTTTTTTTTTTTTTTTTGGCAATTCTGGGTCCCTTGTATTTGCAAACAGATTTTAGGACCAGATTGTCAATTTCTGCAAAAAAGGCAGCTGGGATTTTGATAGAGATTATGTTGAATCTGCAGATCAGTTTGGGGGGTATTATCATTTTAGCAATAGTAAATCTTTATGAACGTGGGATGTCTTTTCATTTATTTAGATCTTCTTTAGCTTCTTTTGACAATATTGTGTAGTTCCTTCTTTTGTTCAATTTTTTAAAAATATTATATTCTTCTTGAAGCTTTTTTTTTTTTCTTTTGAGACAGAGTCTCGCTCTGTCACCCAGGCAGGAGTGTAATGACATGGTCTCAGCTCACTGCAACCTCCGCCTCCCAGGTTCAAGTGATTCTCCTGCCTCAGCCTACTGAGTAGCTGGGATTACAGGTGCCTGCCACCACACCCAACTAATTTTTTTTTTTTTTTTTGTATTTTTAGTAGAGACGGGGTTTCACCATGTTGGCCAGACTGGTCTCGAACTCCTGACCTCGTGATCCGCCCACTTCGGACTCCCAAAGTGCTGGGATTACAGGCATGAGCCACTGGGTCCGGCTCTTGATGCTCTTATAAATGGAATTTTCTTAATTTCATTTTCAGATTGTTCATTGCTACTGTGTAGAGACACCACTGATATTTGTATATTGATTTTTTATTTTTTGGAGACGGAGTCTCGCTCTGTCATCTAGGCTGGAGTGCAGTGGTGTGATCTTGGCTCACTGCAACCTCTACCTCCCAGATTCATGCGATTCTCCTGCCTCAGCCTCCCGAATAGCTGGGATTACAGGCGCCCACCGCCATGCCTAGCTAATTGTCTTCTTGCTGTGTTTTCACATGGGGGAAACAGAGTGAGCAAGTTGTCTGGGTTTCTTTTATTAGGGCACTGATTCCATTCGTGAGGGTTCCACCCTCATGATCTAATCATATCTCAAAAGCCCCATCTCCTAATACTATCATTTTGGGAGTTAAGAATTCAACATATGAATTTTTGTTTGTTTGTTTTGAGATGGAGTCTTGCTCTGTCGGACAGGCTGGAGTGCAGTGGTGCAAACTCGGCTCACTGTAAGCTCTGCCTCACGGGTTCCAACGATTCTCCTGCCTCAGGCTCCTGAGTAGCTGGGATTACAGGCCTGGGTCACCGTGCCTGGCTACTTTTTTTTGTTTTTTTTTTTTTGAGATGGAGTCTCGCTCTGTCGCCCAGGCTGGAGTCCAGTGGCACAATCTCGGCTCACTGCAACCTCTGCCTCCCAGGTTCAAGCAATTCTCTGCCTCAGCCTCCCGAGTAGCTGGGAATACAGGCGCCTGCCACCACCCCCAGCTATTTTTTTTTTTTTTTTTTTTTTGTATTTTTAGCAGAGATGGGGTTTCACCATCTTGGCCAGGCTGGGTCTTGAATTCCTGACCTCGTGATCCACCCACCTTGTCCTCCCGAAGTGCCGGGATTACAGGCCTGAGCCACTGCACCTGGCCTGTATATAAATCTTGTATTTTGCTCTGCAGAAAGTTTTTACTTCACTGAGGAGCAGAAGAGACTTTGGAGGTGTTTCTAACAGAGCCATAAAAGGTTTCTATTATATACCATCTGGTCAAGTAGATTAGTGACAAGCTACCATTTGTCCCAGCATCTACCATGTTATTTATTATACTTAAAGCCTCCCGTTTCTCTTATGACAAAAAGCAGGCCAGCATCCTTAACATGACATCTCAGGCCCTGGTTGATTGAGCTATTGTCTGTCTACTCTACAGCCCCATCCCTCATCGTTCTTTCCCTAGCCTTGTGTCCTCCAGCCACACTGGCAATTCCTACTTCCTCTAAGTCACCGTGCTCCTTCCTGCTTTATAAGGACAAGCAAGATCATGGATGTAAAGTGCTTGGCACAGTTTATCCACTCCCTGTATTGTGCCTCAGTCATGTCTTTATAGTCTTCATAGTCTTTATAGTCTTCAGTTTTATAGTCTTTATAGTCTTCAGTTTTACTGTCCCTCTTGCCTAATTACTGCCCTGTTTCACACCCAGCACTAAAAAAGGTAGTTTTCTTCCTATAAGGTGGAATAGTATTTTTTCAATGTTTACAAATGTTTCTTTCCCCTGCTAATGATGTCTATTATTCACATCTGTGTCATCAGCACCGGGAGTAGCCTCTGGCACATGATTGAGGCACAATACAGGGAGTGGATAAACTGTGCCAAGCACTTTACATCCATGATCTTGCTTGTCCTTATGATACCCTTTACAAAAGCTTAATGAGGTAAATTGGCCCAAGGTCACATAGCTATTAAGTGGCAGAGTCATGGTTTTAGTAAGAGCAGTTGGATAGTTTTGGAGTTTAAAATATCCCCTCTGAGAGACAAGTGCTCATTTCTTGATTTGTTTTCCAGTGGAGACTTTTCAGAAACTGCAGAAGGCAAAGGAGATTCTGACCAATGAAGAGAGTCGAGCCCGCTATGACCACTGGCGAAGGAGCCAGATGTCGATGCCATTCCAGCAGTGGGAAGCTTTGAATGACTCAGTGAAGACGGTGGGTTTCTCGCTGGGTGCGACGTGAATTTGTGAAGCTCAGGATGCCCATGGATTAGACTCATGTAGTAGCTTAAAGAATCATTAGGCAATAGGATGGAGAAAACCAAGAAGTTAGCAGAGTCTGGATATAATTCAGTGTCCGTAAATCCCATGAAGAGAAGCTCATCAGAATAGAGGCAATGAATTTGTGCCAGAAGAGCCTGTGACTACATTTCTTTCAATCTCTTTGGCTGTTTGTTTCAGTATACACACTCCCTGTTATTGCTTACTATTTTATGAGCTCTAATAAATGTACTTCTCAAGTTGCTCATGAATTGCTGAGTTTTAACCATTGTAAATTCACATTCTCCATCTTTTTAGTTTATGTCAGCTTGCTCTCTTTTCAAGGCTTAGAATTTTCATTAAAAAGGCAGGATCTGATTAGTCAGAGAAAGCCATGAATTATTCCTATTAAACATTCTGGTGAAAGAATTGTTAGACTTTAAAAACATTGTGTTATCTTTCTTCATGTCATTAAAAGGCATAAATATCAAAATATTCACTATAATTACTGTCATATATTTATTTTGTTCAACATTGACCTTTATATATTATAGACAAAATGTAATTTTAAAGATTTAGGCATGATTTATTACCTAGATTCTCTCCATTGGAACACTTTTCTATGCCATGGGACTTATAATACAGAAATTACCTCATAGGTAAGTTTTCAGGGACAGTTGTTAGAATTAGTGTATAAAATGATTCACATCTCTTAAATTATAGCCCTTCAGGGTTACATTTAGATTTCCTTCTTCATAGTTTTTATTTTAGAAGACTTGAGCAAATTGTTGATAAAAGGCCTCGGCCTCCCAAAGTGCTGGGATTACAGGCATGAGCCATCGCACCTGGCTAGATTGTTAAATCTCATAAATTCCCTTTCCTTCACACCATCAACCCTGTGTTTCTGCTTTTTGTTTAAAGAGTATAATCCCTCTGGAACGGAAAAGCATTGTTTGGGAGCATTATTAGTCTGTATTCCCACAAGGCAGGACAAATCACGGTGTACTTTTGTAGCATCACACACAGGATCATATCTTGGGAATTTCCTTTGGGAGAATTCCTCAAATGAGCCACAGCCTCAGGGGTGCCACATTTTTTTAAATTAAAAACTTTAAAAAATTTTCAATAGCTTTTGGGGTACAAGTGTTGATATGGTTTGGATTTGTGTCCTGCCCAAATCTCATGTTGAATTGGATGAGGGTCCTGATGGGAGGTGATTGGATCATGGGGGCGGATTTCCCCCTTGCTTTTCTCATGATAGTGAGTTCTCATGAGATCTGATGGTTTAAAAGTATGTGGCAGTTCTCCCTTCTCTCTCTTTCCTGCCACCATGAGAAGAAGGCCCTTTCTTCCCCTTCACCTTCCGCCATGATTGTAAGTTTCCTGAGGCCTCCCAGTCATGCTTTCTGTTAAGCCTGAGGAACTGTGAGTCAATTAAACCTCTTTTTGTCATAAATTACTGAGTCTCAGGTAGTTCTTTACAGCAGTGTGAAATGGACTAATACAAGTGGTTTTTAGTCACATGGATGAATTGTATGGTGGTGAAGTCTGAAATTTTAGCACACCCATCACCTGAGTAGTATACATTGTACCCATTATGTAGTTTTTTATCCTTCACTCTCCGTCCCAGCCTCCCACTTTGAGTCTCCAAAGTCCATTATATTATACCACTCTGTATGCTTTTGTGTATCCATAGCTTAGCTCCCATTTATAATGGAGAACATACAATATTTGGTTTTCCATTCCTAAGTTACTTCACTTAGAACAATGGCCTCCAGGTCCATCTAAGTTGCTGCAAAAGATATTATTTTGCTCTTTTTTAGGGCTGAGTAATATTCCATGGTGTATATATCCACCACATTTCTATCATCCAGGAGTGATGCAACTGAACTGGTATTTTTTCCCCACACTAAGTCTGTCACTTTACTACCTACTTATTTATTTCTTTTTGTTTTCTAGAAGTTCCTCCTGCTAGTTTAATTGGTAAAAATATTTTAAGACCTCACCCAGGTCAATGAATATGTTGGCAATTTAAATTTAGACATGTAGTATTGGTTTGAAAAAAAAGGTCTGGAGTGAGGATTCAGTAATCCAGGCCTTTGGGATCCTGGGATAACCTGAAGAGTTATCCCAGGATTCCAAAGAATCTTAGGGAAATGTATCTTTGTCATGCTAAATGGTTTTACCCAAAGAGACCCAGGGTGTGGATGGCTCTCCCTCTAGCACCAAAATATATGGCAGCATGGATTTAGGATGCCTATGGGAAAAAGAAGCCACAGCAAAGGCACAGTCAAAATGAATGGCTAAAAAAAATTCTCATAAGCCGTTAAAACTATCTCATGCCACTTCAATTGCTATAAATTTTATAAAGAGTTAATAGAAACACATTTTTGGTGAATTGATCATTTGACAAATTGATTGCCTCTGGGAGGGCTTGTTGGGTCAGCCCCGTGTGGACCTATTTGTCTGCTGATTGTTTCTGGGTTCCCAGCTGGGCAAGGTGTCTTTAGGGTGGGTTCAATTGGCCATAGACTACCTATCAAGAAAGCTTCCTACACTATGCCCACATGGCCACAGTTTCACCAGCCAGATGGGAAACAGTATGCAATTCAACACCTTCTGCTGGTTCAAAAGGCAATCTGTCTTAATTGGATGTTATCCAAAAGCAGGTCAGAAATCACCCTGACAAGTAAAAAATTCACTCATGGTGATCACTGATCCAGGATAATAATAACCAGTCAATTTTGTATAGCTATTCAGCTGATCTATGGCTCATCTGAGTCCATGGATTTAAAAAAAATGTTGTGCCAATGTTTACTGGCATGTAAACAAAATTTTTTATTTCCCTGTGTGTTTGTGTGTGTGTGTGTGTTTTAATGGAATGCTTCACAAACGTGCCTGTTGTCTTTGCACAGGGACCATGATCATTTTCTTTGTATCATTCCAATTTTGGTATATGTGCTGCTGAGGCGAGCACTATTTCCTAGTATTGACCAAGGTCTAGAATGTGAGAAAACGACTTCCTAGAGAAAAAAAAACCAACTCATTCAAGAAAGCTAGTAAACAAGTTAATTGTGAAGGCAGAATAACAACATAGAAATTTCACAGACTGTTAAGATTAGTGGCCTTTGCACCTAGGCTTGCTGTCTGTTTAGCGTTAGTTCCTTCCATGCATATATAGATTTTCTGTCTTGTGCATTTTATTATCTTGCTGTAGACTCTCCCCTTTCTAGTCTCTCTCTTAGTCTGTATCAATTGCTGTCATTTGATATCTTTTATTGATGCTGATTCTACTGAAATGAGTAGCTGCATAATAGACTAGTTCGCTTGATGTTAAATGTTGTTCTGTGCAACTAATACCCTTGTGGAGTTGAGAAATATGCTTGTGAACACAGAAATGAGTGATTTGCAGACTATCTAACTGTGTCCCAGCAAACCAGGCTGCTTAGCATCACTCTGATGTTAGTCCTTTGATTGAACTACTAAGCGTGAGAAGCACTTGTATCTAAGGTTAGATACAGTTTGGATATTTCTTCTGTATATTTCTTTAATGAGGATCAGCAGATATGGGAGTCTGATAACATATTTTATTCTGATTTACTCACAAAGGAGATGGATAAGACTACTATTTCAGAACATCTTTTCACTGAGGACCTTTAAAGCATTTACTGTGGATTAGACATTAATCCTAACCTATCTAAGACAGACCACAGGTACTTTGATTTCAAGAGAGAAGTACTGAGGCACAGAGATCAATACATCACATGCAGGCCACTTTGCTGGCTTGTGAAGCTCACAGTTTACACTTTCAGCTCTCTGGGCCCTGAATTCTTGAATGTCTTATTCCTTGTTTTTCACTAACCTTCCTAATATCCTTTTCCCTCTGCAGAGGAAGTCACTGGCAGCCTCTTTTATTTTGTGCATATGCAAAAACCAAACCAAAACAACAAAGTCATTTTTTTTTTAATACCAGCTGAGGCATTGCCTCTTTTAAAAATTAACGTTTTTATTTTGAAATAAAATCTACAGAGAAATGGGTAATACTTGCATTTACAATTTAGCAAATGATTTTGAAGTGTTCACTCTGTAACTATTCCCTTCCCACACATATTGTTGGCACCAGGAATCTCCCTCCTTATATGTTTTTGCATCGAAACTTCATCTAATTTTTAAAATAGAATATTTTCTTTTTTTTTTTTTGAGACAGAGTCTCGCTCTGTCACCCAGGCTGGAGTGCAGTGGTGCGATACCAGCTCACTGCAACCTCTGCCTCCCGGATTCAAGTGATTCTCATGCCTCAGCCTCCCGGGTAGCTGGGATTACAGGCACACACTACCTTGCCCAACTAATTTTTGTTTTTTTAAGTAGAGGTGAGGTTTCACCATGTTGGCCAGGCTGGTTTGGAACTCCGGACCTCATGATCCATCCACCTTGGCCTCCCAAAGTGCTGGGATTACAGGTGTGAGCCACTGCGCCCAGCCTAAAATACAATGTTTTCTAATTGTACATTTATATAATCTTCTCATAGAAAATTTGGGAAATACAAAAACAAAAGATGTAATTCTGTTACACAGGCATAACTACAGTTATATTTTGGTGCCTTTCCTTCCCATTTCTTTTTCTTTCTTTCTTTTTTTTTTTGAGACCGAGTCTTGCTCTGTTGCCCAGGCTGGAGTGCAATGGTGCGATCTCGGCTCACTGCAACCTCCACCTCCTGGGTTCAAGCAATTCTCCCACCTCAGCCTCCTGAGTAGCTGGGATTACAGGTGTGCACCACCACGACCAGCTAATTTTTGTATTTTTAGTAGAGACGTGGTTTCACCTTGTTGGCCAAGGATGGTCTCGAACTCCTTGCCTCAAATGATCCACCCACCTTGGCTTCCCAAAGTGCTGGGATTACAAGCAAGAGCCACTGTGCCCAGCCTCTTTTCTTTTTCTTGTTAGGGTGAGAGCTGGTTACATTTATTGGTGGCAATGACTGCTTTATGGGGTGGTTCTTGGATCTTGGGGTTGATTAGCCTGTGGACTGGTTATATTTGGAGAAGAGGATTCAGGATGACACTTCTTTGTAGTTGGGAAGAGATAGGTTGAAGGTGGGAATAAATGACTTCTTTGATTTGATTAGGGCAGAGAGCTAGAATATTTATAATTTTAGGGTGTTAAAGGCTATGTTTCCTTCTAGTCTTGAGTTGTGGTAATAGAGGTAGTGTGTCGCTGTTTCTTAGTACTTCAGGAATAGCTTCCCGCAATATCCCAATGAGGTTTTAAGAAATAGTTATGCATTATTTTGGTTGATGGTAGGGCTAATGATTCCACTTGAAATATTCTTGATACAGCAAACTCAAAAGCGCTCTTTTTCACTGTATTCATTTGTTAGTTCATCCATCCATCCCTCCATGCATTCATCCATCTGTCCAATTTTTAGATCTAATAGGAAATACATATACAGAACAGAAAATGAAAAAGGTACAAAAGGGTGTATGGTGAAAAGTAACTATTAATAGTTGGATTAATTAATATCGATTAATTTATGAGTATCTTGTTAATAGTCAAGTCTAACTTGCTGTTAATTAGCACTACAGTAGTAGGTCAGGTGTTACCACATATCAAACGTTAAATATAGAAAATCATATAATATCAATTTAATTTTTATATCTCTGCTTTACATTAATTTAGTCAATGCACTGGGTTGTCAGAGGTAAAAAAGACCTGATGCTGGAAGAATCTGACAAGACTCATACCACCAAGATTGAAAATGAGGAATGGAATGAGCAAAGAGAAAGAAAGAAAGAGGAGCTGGCTTCAATCGCAGAGAAAACGGAGCAGAAAGAACCCAAGCCCCTAGAGAAGTCAGTCTCCCCGCAAAATTCAGATTCTTCAAGTAAGTCATGTTATATAACTGCAGAATGGAGAAGGTCTGAAATTAAAGAGCTTTGTTTATATTGCATTTATTCTTAACTTTTTCAATCTGCACAGCAGTGCCAAGTTTAAAGATTGGTTTATCATCTTAAAAGACACTTAGCATTGACACCGAAACTAGAAGGTATTCCTCAGAAGGGAAACCTTGAGACAATTCTTAGTGTCTTTGGCTTTACTGACATAATGCTAGCTAACATTGATTGAATGTTTACTATGTGCAGGAACACTCTTTACATATATTAGTTTACATTTATTATCTCATTTAATATTAATTTTATATATATTAACTTATTCTCACTACAAGCTTGTGAGGCTGATATCAATATTATTCTCATTTTATAGATGAGAAAACCAAAGGCCAGGAGGTTGAATAATTTGCTTAAAGCCATACAGCTTGTATGGGAAGGGAAAGGGGTCTGAACCAAGGCAGGTTGACTTCAGTCAGTGTTCCAAGGCATTGCCCTATCCTATGATAATGCCTTATTGAATTGAATTGAATTTTTTTTCTTTTTTGAGATGGAGTCTCACTCTGTCATCTAGGCTGGAGTGCAGTGGCATAATCTCAGCTCATTGCAACCTCTGCCTCCTGGGTTCAAGTGATTCTTGTGCCTCAGATTCCCCAGTAGCTGGGACTACAGGCGCCTGCCATGATGCCTGGCTAATTTTTGTATTTTTAGTAGAGATGGGGTTTCATCATGTTGGCCAGGCTGGTCTCAAACTCCTGACCTCAGGTGATCCTCCTGCCTGGGCCTCCCAAAGTGCTGGGATTACAGGTGTAAGCCACCATGCCCGGCCCAATAATGCCTTATCTGTAAATAGCTCTGTAGACATTCTGAATCATTTATAAATCCACTGAAGCAGAGTATTATAGAAGTTTACCTCCTGGCTACCAAGCTACACTACCTGAGTTCACATCCTAGCTCTACTACTTATTATCTGTATTACTTGGCAAAGTTACTTAACTTCTCTAGACCTCAGTTTCTGCATCTATAAAATAGGGATTATAATAGTACTTGCTCATCTAGGTGCATTGCTGTGCAGCTGTAGTCCTAGCTACTCAAGAGGCTGAGGCAGGAGGCTGGCTTGAGGCCAGGAGTTCAAAGCTGCTGTGTGTGATGATCACTCCTGTGATTAGGTGCTTGCATTCCATCCTGGGTGACATAGTGAGACTCCATCTCTTAAATAAAAAATAGTACCTTCTTATAGGGTTACCACGAGGATTAAATGGGGAGATACATACAAAATGCTTAGCACAGCGGTTCACCTCTAGGAAGCCCTAGGTAAATGTTACCTGTTTGTATCATTTGTCTATCTGGCTATCTATCTAGCCATCCAACTAGTTTGGATGTGTTATATATACACACATTGTATATACACATTGTAACTGTCCTTCAAATTATTATGTGTTGATTCTCAGGGTTGTGATGTAGCACCCTATTAGAATTTAGCCTTTAAGCAGAACGTTCCTGAACACCTTAGAACACTTGTATTCAAAAGAAGATAGTTAGATGGCTTGTGGTGGATTATAGTCTTCTGAGAAATAGTCACTTCAAATCTCTCTTGGGGAGAACTTTTACATCTTCTCTTCTTGCTGGGAATGAAGTTCCATAGAGTTTGATTCAGATGTCTCTGTTGGTTACCCAAGAGATGGCTGTGGAGTCTGCACATTGATTGCATCACCCAGTAACTGGAAATGGTTATAATTTAACAAACTGATCAAAGGAGAAGCCCGAAATGTAGAAAAACAGTGTTTTAAGCAAACACAGGAGTACAATCACTCCCCTACATGTAAACACGATGAATGTTCAGTTCTGTGTTTCTTGAACCCCTGGGGGTTCCCCAAGTCTTTCTGTTTCTGTCAGATTCAGACCAAGTCTGTGCACACCAGAATTAGGTGTAGTGTGGGTGGGAGACACTTCAGAGACTCAGGCATGATGCTGAGGCCTCTTGAGCCCCTCTCATAGGATTCTACGAAATTTTCCTTCTTTTTAAAAAAATAGTAATTTAGATACTGAATAAAAACAAAAGTAGTATAGACTTGCTGTTAAAAAATTCAAAGAATCATATATAGCCAGGCTGCCAACCTTCTCTGCTTCTATTTCTTGAAGTAACCAAGGCTGACACTCAGGTGTGTTTCCTTCCACTATTCTCTATGCTAACACAGGTGTGTATATGTGCACTTATGAGAGCTTTAAAAGTAAAGAATGGGGTTATACTGTACACATTTCTCTGTGTTACGCAGTGGTTAAGAATGTGGGCTCAGCTTTTCACTGATGAGTTGTATGACCTTGGACAAGCTAGTTAACCCCTCTGCATCTATGTCTTCTTAGTTATATAATGGTCAAAATATTAGTGTCTACCTCATAAAATTTTTTTTTTGAGGAGTAAATAACTTAATTGTCCAGGCGCAGTGGCTCACACCTGTAGTCCTAGCAATTAGGGAGGGTGAGGTGGGCGGATTGCTTGAGGCCGGGAGTTTGAGACCAGCCTGGGCAACATGGTGAAACCATCTCTAAAAATAATATGAAAATTAGCCAGGAGTGGTGGTGTGTGCCTGTAATCCCGTTACTTGAGCCCGGGTGTGTGTGTGTGGGGGGATGTTGAGGCTGCAGTGAGCTGCGATTACACCACTGTACTCCAGCCTGGGTGACAGAATGAGATCCTGTCACACACACACACACACACACACACACACACGCACAATAACTTAATATACATAAAATATTTAGACCAATACCAGGCACATCGTAAACACTTTTTTTAGTGTTAACTTTTATTATTAAGGGACTTCTCTTTAAATCCTTACATTCAGAATGAATTCCTGCTTTTTAACAGCTGATAACATTCCACAGTGTAGATATATGTTATGTCAAAGTCAAACAAAAATATAGATTCGAATCTCTATGTAAAACATTTTACTTGGGAAAATATATAAAAACTACATTGCAATTCAAGGCATACACACAGATGGGATGGTCTTTGGTGTGTCTGAAGAACAAATAAAATGTTGGGGGTTTTATTAGAAAGAGAAATGTTACATATTGTTATGAAAGAAAACTCATTGGCACTAGCAAAGTTTTGGGAGCTAGCAAGCTCTAATTGGTGAGTGATGGCAATAGGTAAAACTAGCCTTAGAGGCAAGGCAGGTCATTTCGGCAGCTGGCTTGTGATAGAATTCTTGGGTAGGCATTTGTGTCCTGAGTGCTTTTCTTTTCCTCTCCCTGGTTCTCGGCTCTAATTTACTTGGGTAATAACAGATAATGCCAATTCATATAATCAATTTTCACATATAATTTACTCAGAACAAATTGTGATGCCAGTTTTGATGTCTTCATATTGTGATATGTATGCTATTGTTTAAGAATGAAGTGGAGCCAGCTGCAGTGGCTTGGGCCTGTACTCCTAGAACTTTGGGAGGCTGAGATGGGAGGATCGCTTGAGTCCAGGAGTTCGAGACCAGCTTGAGCAACATAGCAAGAGCCCTGTCTCTACAAAATTAAAAAACCATTAGCTAGGTATGCTGGCGTGCGCCTGTAGTTCCAGCTACTTGGGAGGCTGAGGCAGAAGGATTACTTGAGCCTGGGAGTTTGAAGCTGCAGTGAGCTATGATCCTGCCATTGAACTCCAGCCTGGGTGACAGAGCAAGACCCTGTGTCTCCGTGTCAAAAAAAAAAAAAAAAAAAAAAAAAAAAAAGAATGAAGTGGAGGGAATGGGAATCATTGTTCTTTTTTTTTTCGAAACAGAGTTTCACTCTTGTTGCCCAGGCTGGAGTGCAGTGGCACTGTCTCGGCTCACTGCAATCTCCACCTCCTGGGTTCAAGCGATTCTCCTGCCTCAGCCTCCCAAGTAGCTGGGATTACAGGCACCCGCCACCACACCTGGCTAATTTTCATAGTTTTAGTAGAGATGGGGTTTCACCATGTTGCCCAGGCTGGTTTAGAACTCCTGACCTCAGGTGATCTGCCCACTTTGGCCTCCCAAAGTGCTAAGATTACAGACATGAGCCATTGCACCCAACTGGGAATCATTGTTCTAAAAAGCTGTTGTTGGAGAATTATGAAATTCTGCCAAAGGTTGCATTTACAAGTATTTTCTTTATGCTGTTTAAAAGATTATTGGCTTTTCTGACTAGTGCCTTAAAGCTGGATTTGGATATATCAAAGTGCTGTTGCATGATTATTTATGATTTCGTTTTACTGCAGTGTAAATTTTTATAATGTCAGCATTTAAGAAATATTATTCCCGTCAACTTTACCAAGCCCTGAGTGGCTTCTTATATATTACTTTTCAGCATATTTGCTAATTTTCTCAAGCAGTGCTAGATATTCACTTTGGAATTTGCCTTTTGATGTCTCTTCTGTGATGAGCAGCCACCAAATAGCCCCCACCACATTCTAATTCTTTATTGCAAAAAGTAAAATATGGAGCACTGCATCTGAAAACCACTGTGCGAGACAATCTCATTTTTACTTTCTTTCTGCTTAAATATGCAATAAATATGTCTTCTGATAAATACAGTTCTAGAATAAAATAGTTTTGTGTAACATCTTGGAGTAAAAAAGAGAAAGAAATTTTTTTTTTTTTTAGACAGAGTCTTGCTTTGTTGCCCAGGCTGGAGTGCAGTGGCACCACCTCGGCTCACTGCAACCTCTGCCTCCCGGGTCAAGCTATTCTCCTGCCTCAGCCTGCCAAGTAGCTGGGATTACAGGCACCTGCCACCATGCCCGGCTAATTTTTTGTGTTTTTAGTAGAGACGGAGTTTCACCATGTTGGCCAGGCTGGTCTCGAACTCCTGACCTCGTGATCTGCCCACCTCGGCCCACCAAAGCACTGGGATTACAGGCATGAGCCGCCGCGTCCCACCAAGAAAAATTTAAATGTACGCAATGATTTTGGTGTGCTGCCGTGTCCCTGGGCACTACCTTCCTAGGCATTGCCAACCTTGTGGCTCCAGCCACAAACATTGTGACTCTGCCAGAGGGCTTGCTCTGGCAATGGAGCCTACTTGGCAGCAAATCAGCAGGCAGTAAGTGTCAGGGAGTAAATGCCCTTTGAATGACAATAATGAGTGGAAGTGGGAAGCTAAATTCTCCAGGTCCTTCACCCCTCACGTGAGATAACTCTAAGAAGTTTTATATTATCTCCCAGGGTTCCCCAGTGGGATCATTTGCAGTTACCCATGGCAGTAACTTGTTTGATAATGTACCTTTTATAGCTTTGGTTCTCATTCTGCTAAGGTGCCACCTGGGATCACCTCCCAAATTAGCCACTTTGTTTCAAATTTTTTTTTTTTTTTTTTTTTGAGACAGAGTCTCTCTCTGTCACCCAGGCTGGAGTGCAGTGGTGTGATCACGACTCACTGCAGCCTCGACCTCCTAGGCTCAGATGATCCTCCCACCTTCGCCCCCAAATAGCTGGGACTGCAGGTGTGCACCACCATATCCGGCTAATTTTTTATAGAGATGGGGTTTCGCCATGTTGCCCAGGCTGGTCTCAAACTCCTGAGGTCAAGTGATCCATTGGCCTCAGCCTCCCAAAGTGCTGGGATTATAGGTGTGGGCCACTGTGCCCAACCTGTTTCAAGTTCTTGTCTGCATGTCTATTTCTACGGGAACCCTAACTAGAAACATCTTTTTTTTTTTTTTTTTTTTTTTTTTTACAGTCTCGCTCTGTCGCCCAGGCTGGAGTGCAGTGGCGTGATCCTGGCTCACTGCAACCTCCGCCTCCTGGGTTCAAGCGATTCTCCTGCCTCAGCCTCCTGAGTAGCTGGGATTACAGGCGTGTGCTACCACGCCCAGCGAATTTTTGTATTTTTAGTAGAGACGGGGTTTCACCATGTTGGTCAGGCTGGTCTCGAATTCCCAACCTTGTGATCTGCCCGCCTCGGCTTCCCGACATGCTGGGATCACGGGCGTGAGCCACCGCACCTGGCCAGAAACTACATCTTTTTAAACAAAAATGACACTTACTTACTATATAAAATGTGAGAAAATATAATCAAGCAAAAGGAAGAACATATAACTCATAATTTTATCATTTAGAGAAATATGTATTATCGATATTTTGGTATATTTTCATTTGTGTTAGTATATCTAAAAGGATCATACTGTACATATTTTGTGAGTAAGTTTTAATTATAGGAACAATTATAGCAATCAGAAACAATTTCCTTTTTGCTTTTTCCCCAAATGAAAATTCTTCAGATTTGTTTTCTCCAATAATTCTTTAAAAAGTGTCAGTGTAATCTGTTTTTCTGAGATAACCATTGTTAACTATTCTGTATATGCTTTTTCTGACTACATATTTATATACTATATTAAAATATCAATGGAAGTGTATTTTATATATTATTCTGTAACCTGCTTTTTCATTAGCAATATTATTAACATAAAAAGACAAAAAGCATAGATGTTTACTGCCGAAAAATAAGAAAGTACAGATAAACAAAAAAGAGTATAAAAAATGAAAATTGGCCGGGCACGGTGGCTGACACCTGTAATCCCAGCACTTTGGGAGGCTGAGGCGGGCGGATCACCTGAGGTCAGGAATTTGAGACCAGCCTGACCAACATTGAGAAACCCCGATTCTACTAAAAATACAAAAATTAGCCGGGTGTGGTGGCTCATGCCTGTAATCCCAGCACTCGGGAGGCTAAGGCAGGAGAATCGCTTGAACCCGGGAGGCGGAGGTTGTGGTGAGCTGAGATCGCGCCATCGCACTCCAGCCTGGGCAACAAGAGCGAAACTCCGTTTCAGAATAGGAAAAAAAAAAAAAAAAAAAAAAAGGAAAATCACATCTATTGTAACAATCCAGGGATAAATACTATTAATTTTGGTGTACCTTTTCTTATCTGTTTGTTTGTTTTTTGAGAGAGTGTCACTCTATTACCCAGGCTTGAGTGCAGTGGCACCCTCTCGGCTCACTGCAATCTCCCCCTCTGGGGCTCAAGTAATCCTCTTGTCTTAGTCTCCTGAGTAGCTGGGACCACGGGCACATACCACCAAGCCCGCCTAATTTTTTGTATTTTTTTTTAGAGACGGGGTTTTGCCATGTTGCCCATGCTGTTCTCGAACTCCTGAGCTCAAGAGAGGCACCTGCCTCGGCCTCCCAAAGTGCTAGGATTACAAGCCTGAGCCACCACGCTGGGCCTTCTTTTTTTAGACTTAAAAAATTTCACATAAATATTCATGTAAATAATGAGTTTAGGAATGAGATCATACTATATAAACAGTTTTGTTAACTGTCACTTAGCAATATGCTATGGGCATTTTTCTATGATGGTAAATGTTAAAATATTGTTAATGACGATATCAAAACCTTTTAACCAGCTTTCATTTGCTAAAGTTTAAAATGTTTCTTGGTTTGCAAAAAAAATTTATAAATGGTATCATTATAAACATCCTTACAGTTAAATCGTTGGGTGCATCCATTATTATTTCCTTAGGATACATTTCAAGAAGTAAAATTATTGGACCAAAGGTTTATACTTTTTTTTTTTTTGAGACAGAATCTCGCTCTGTCGCCCAGGCCTGAGTGCAGTGGCGCTATCTCGGCTCACTGCAACCTCCGCATGCCGGGTTCACGCCATTCTCCTGCCTCAGCCTCCCGAGTAGCTGGGACTACAGGCGCCCGCCACCACGCCCGGCTAATTTTTTGTATTTTTAGTAGAGACGGGGTTTCACCGTGTTAGCCAGGATGGTCTTGATCTCCTGACCTCGTGATCTGCCTGCCTTGGCCTCCCAAAGTGCTGGGATTAGAGGCCTGAGCCACTGCGCCTGGCAAAGGTTTATACATTTTAACGAGTTTGATAAATATTGCCAAATTGCCTGCCAGAGGAGTTTTGCCAATTTATACTTCTAGTAGGGAAGGAAAATTACCTTCTTTTCCTCTGGTTTTCAACAATGTTGTTTATTATAACTAAAGAAAAATCTTATTACCATGGAATTCAATTATAGTACTTGTATTTCAAGCGATCCTTTTGCCATTGACGTTTAACTTTTGAAAGGTTTTTGAAAACTGTGTAATTTGTTTCGAATTTCTTTGCATGTGAATTGTCAAATTCCCCACAACCAGAGGCATCTATGTATTTCCTCTTATTAAGTATTTAAGCATGTGAGGTCTTATAATCCATATAAATTGTAATTCGTGTTCATAAGAATTCCAGTCTAAGTTAATCCATTTCTCTAAGATGTTAATAATTCATACCAAAGTCTTACCCTTACATTGTACCTGCTGCAGTGAAATATTATCCCCAAGCTGTTTTACTATAACAAGATCAACTTTTCCTACTTCTGATTTTAAATATTTACTTTCTTTCCTTTAAAGGTTTTTCAGATGTGAATGGTTGGCACCTTCGTTTCCGCTGGTCCAAGGATGCTCCCTCAGAACTCCTGAGGAAGTTCAGAAACTATGAAATATGAAATATCTCTGCTTCAAAAAATGAGGAAGAGCAAGACTGTCCCCTATGCTGCCAACATGCAGTCTTTGTTTATGTCTTAAAAATGTCATGTTTATGTCATGTCTGTGAATTGCTGAGTACTAATTGATTCCTCCATCCTTGAATCAGTTCTCATAATGCTTTTTAAATGAGAAAAATTCAGAAGACGAATTTCTTCCAATATTTAAATAAATTAAAGCTCTTAGATACAGAGTAGGTTGTATTATATGCTTTTTCCTATTAATACTACTTATAGAAATCCATTAAAAAATCAATCTCTGTACAGTGTATTTAAATATTTCATTGACATACTGTGATCTCTATTAGTGATGGATGTACAAAAATTGTTTTCTTACCCTTGACTTACAATGAAATGTGAAATTACTTGTCTGAACCCCGTGGGGAAAAATAAATAATTTTCCCAAAGTTCATAAATGAATTTATAATTCAATTTTTTTTAGGGTCTTGCTCTGTCACCCAGGCTATGCAGTTGCATAATCATAGCTCAATACAACCTCAAACTCCTGTGCTCAAATTATCCTCCTACCTCAGCCTCCCTAGTAGCTGGGACTAGAGGCACACGCCACCGTGTCTGGCCAATTTTTTATTTTCTGTAGAGGTGAGGTCTTGCTATGTTGCCCAAGCTAGTCTTGTACTCCTGGCCTCAAGTGATCCTCCCATCTTGGCCTCCCAAAGTGCTCAGAATACAGGCATGAGACATCATGCCCGGCCTTGATGGTATTTAAAAATAATTTGAATAGATATTTCTAACCTAATTTTAAAAGTTATGACTTATTTGAGGAAAAAAAATATGTATATATATATTTTTGAGATGGAGTCTCACTCTGTCACCCAGGCTGGAATGCAGTAGCATGATCTCGGCTCACTGCAACCTCTGTCCCTTGGGTTCAAGTGATTCTCCTGCCTCAGCCTCCCAAGTAGCTGGGATTACAGGTGCCTGCCACCATACCTGGCTAATTTTTGTATTTTTAGTAGAGACAGGGCTTCACCATCTTGGCCAGGCTGGTCTTGAACTCCTGACATTGTGATCCACTCGCCTCGGCCTCCCAAAGTGCTGGGATTACAGGTGTGAGCCACTGCGCCCAGCTGGAAATTATGTTTTTACAAGATTTCTTGTGCTATATAAGCAAGTGATTTTTTTTTTTTTTGATATGGAGTCTCGCTATGTCTCCCAGTCTGGAGTTCAGTGTCGTGATCTCAGCTCACTGCAACCTCCGCCTCCCAGGTTCAAGCGATCCTCCTGCCTCAGCCTCCTGAGTAGCTATGATTACAGGAGTGTGCCACCGCCCCCAGCTATTTTTTTTGTATTTTTAGTAGAGACGGTGTTTCACCATGTTGACCAGGCTGGTATCAAACTCCTGACCTCAAGTGATCTGCCCACCTCAGCCTCCCAAAGTGCTGGGATTACAGGCATGAGCCACTGTGCCTGGCCGCAAATGATAAATTTATAAATTACATTCTAACTATGAAAATGAACCTGTTAGGTAATAGAACTTCTTTAGGTTGGAATTATTGATGAAAACACGTAGTCCATATTTACTTTTTAGCTTGCAAACAAGTGAATGAAAAATAAAGAAAAAAAAAAGGAATTTAGAGTAGAGGTTCCTTAGTCAGTGACAGAGTTTTCACTGGGCTACAGCACACTGAGAAAGATAAGAGTATAGTAAGTGCTGTGGTCTGAATGTTTATGTTCCTCCCAAATTCACATGTTGAAATCCTAACACCCAAGGTGATGGTATTAGGAGGTGATGCCTTTGGGAGGTGATTATGTCATGCGGGCTCACCCTCATGAATGGGATTAGTGCTCTTATGAAAGAGGATTGAGAAAGAGAGACCCCTTGCATTCCTTCCACCATGTTAGGACACAGCAGGAAGTCACCATCTGTAAGCCAGAAAGTGGGGCCTCACCAGATAATGAATCTGCCCTGATCTTGGACTTCCCGGTCTCCAGAAATGTGAGAAACAAAATATTGTTGTTTATAAGCTACCCAGTTTATGGTATTTTGTTAAGTAGCCCAGTGGACTAAGACAACAACTTTGTTTTCCATTTTTTTCCCACTCCCCTCCCCCACAGGCAGTGTCCTTTAAAAAGCTAAATTTATTCAGTATAAAGGGCTGTCTGTTATTCAGATGTCATGTCCTTCCAACCATTGTAGCTTATTTATTTATTTATTTATTTATTTTTATTTTTTTGAGACGGAGTCTCTCTCTGTTGCCCAGGCTGGAGTACAGTGGCACAGTCTCGGCTCACTGCAACCTCCGCCTCCAGGGTTCAAGCAATTCTCCCTGGCTCAGCCTCCTGAGTAGCTAGGATTGCAGGTGCCCGCCACCACGACTGGCTAATTCTTGTATTTTTAGTAGTTACTCAGGGTTTTACCATGTTGACCAGTCTGGTCTCAAACTCCTGATCTCAGGTGATCCACCTGCCTCAGCCTCTCAAAGTGCTGGGATTACAGGCATGAGCTACCGCCCCCGGCCACCTGGTTTTTTTTTTTTTTTTAACTTAAATTTTTGTAAATTATTTTGTTTCTTCCATGGTGATTTAGAGGGACTATCTTCAAACCAGCCATAAATAATATCTGGCTATTTTGTAACCAATTGAGTACTTTGTTGCACAATAAGCCACCTCACATCTTTCAGCAAGAAATACATTAAATTTGAATAGTAAAGACGTTACACAGTGAATTAGGACACGATTAAAATTTGCTTTAAATATTTCTTTGGGGGAAGGGACACCACACTTCTACTCAATGAAGAGGAACATTTTTACATTTCAGAGGTCTTTTATTATTTTTTACACCTATTATGCCATGAATTCATAGGGAATAGGTTCCAGCAGCTCAGGCGCCTTCCCATTGGTTCCCACAAAGTGCACTTCTCCGGGTGGAGCAGGCTGGCGCTTCAGTTGAACCCAGGAACCTTTCTCATTGGCTTCCTTCTTTTTCTGATCATTTTCCTTCACGCGTTTCAGGAAGCTATCTCGGCTTTTAGAGTGTTTAATGTGCTCAATACATACATTAATTCTCCTGGCAAGAATCTTGCCCTTAACTCGTGTGTTTATAACAATGCCAACAGCATGCAGTAACACTGTAGACTCTTCCGGTTTTGCCCTGGTAACACTTGCGGGGCATTCCTTTTTGAACAGTACCCATTCCCTTATGCATACAATGTCACCTTTCTAATAGATTCGCATATACGGGGTCAAAGGAACAAGTCCATGTTTTCTAAAAGGCCTAGAGAACATCTATGGGTGCCTCTCCTCTTTACCTTTGTGTTTGTTATTTTGGCGAATTACTGGATGAGAGCGGTTCCCGCCAAAAGGCAACAATTGCCTGTTATAATGCCTGCCTCACCCATGTAGGCACCCAAATAAATACCATATTGAACAAGTGAATTTTTGAATCTAAGAATCAGGGTTTTATTTATTTTTTTCTCTTTCCCCAGACTGTCTGATTTATAACACTGATGACTTTTAATGACTTGTCAAAGGCAAAAACACTTCACTCCCACATTCCACTCTATTTTTGTTACAGACTCATTTCCCAATTGTCGACAAGATTGAGCACCAGCTCTTGTTTACTTTTCTCTCCCATAATGCCTGAAGCCTCCAACATGAAAAAGAGACATTGCTCCACTTTAAAGGAGGTTTATGGTGGGGCAGGCTTGTACTAAGCACTTTATATACTTGATCCCATTTAACTTAGTAGCAGACCTTTTAAACTTAAACACTTAAAAATACTCCCCTGAACTCAAAGTATAAAAAGGGAGGGGACTGTGCTGTGATAATGCAGTCTTTTGAATGGAAAGTAAGAAGAAAACAGGACGTTTCTTCAATAATTCAGTTCAGTTCCCCGGTGTGTCCAGCAGAACTATAATTGGGTGTACATATATAGAATAGCGCACTTTCAACGCCACTTATTTTTGCATTGTGGCTCAACTTCATGCTACAGCAAACTCATTATGAAAAGATATTTCTACTTAATGATTATTAACCTCTAAGATCAGCAGCTCTAAATGAAGACATTTTCTCTTATATTTGATACTGACTGAATGAGACACATACTTCCTGAGAATATTATGTGATAAATATACTAGCATTTGTGTAGGATACACACACACACACACATATATATCATACACAATACACATATTTTGTAGAGATGGGGTCTTGCTGTATTGCCCAGGCTGGTCTCAAACTCTTGGCCTCAAGTGATCCTTCTGCCTTGGCTTCCCAAAGTGCTGGGATTTTAGGTGTCAGCCACAACACCTGGCCTGTGTAGCATATAAAAAGGCTTATGCCATGTTTATGCACTCAAGGAGCTGATATTCCAGTGAAGTAAGACAGGTATGTGAATATCTGTCAGTTTAAAAGGAGTGTACTGAATTAGTTTAAATATGTAATGTGCTTAGAACATGAGGAGTAAGCACTGTGTGTATTAGTTCCCATTCTTACTGCATTAGTGTGTGTTGAGGCACTATTTCTTGCATATCTTTCCTTAGATATCCCATGCATTTACACACATGTATGTGTTTCTGTTCTTTACGCAAATGGTAGCACAGTATATCCGCTGCTGAATAACTCCCATTTACTCAGTTAATATATCTTGGGAGTTTTTTCATTTTAGTGTGTGAATGCTACTTTATTCTTTTTACCTGCTACTTAGCATTCCATTGTGTGGATAAACCATACTTTTTTCTTTTCTTTTCTTTTCTTTTCTTTTGTTTGAGACAGAGCTTCACTCTTGTCGCCCAGGCTGGAGTGCAATGGCGCCATCTCGGCTCACTGCAAGCTTTGCCTCCCGGTTTCGAGCGATTCTCCTGCCTTAGCCTCCTAGGTAGCTGGGATTACAGGTGCCCACCACCATGCCCAGCTAAGTTTTGGAACCACACTCTTTTTTTTTTTTTAACTTGTCCCTATTGATGCCTTTTCAAGCTATTTACAATTTTTTTGCAATCACAAATAGCACTGTAATGAACAGCTTTGTAAAAAGTATTTCTTCTATGTAAAGTATATCTGTAGGATAAATGCCTAGCACTGGAATTTCTGGATTAAAGAGTATGTATGTGCATTTAGAATTTGATTACCATATTCTCAGGAAAGCAATAGGAGCAATTTGACAGGTTTCAGAGATCTTAGGGCCACTGGATTAAAAAACCCAGGAAACAATGCTTATTCATTGAGATTCTTGCCTTTAGATTTTTTTTCACTCTAGACTGGACTTTGTTGAGTGGCTCAGTGTGAAGCACTGTGCTTATGGAATAATTTACCCATCATCTTTCCTAGCCCCTAATACCAGAGACTGCCCAAGATATAAAGCAATAATAAAACCAGAGTACACATTTCTTCTGGCACCTTCCACAGAGAGAGAGGAGAACAGGTTTTTTGTTTTTTTTTTCAGTGCTGTGGCTACTTGCCTTCTGGGTATCCTGAAATGTTGAAATACAATTCTAGAACGTTTTTATTCTTTTAAGTAAAGGGAAATTCAACAGAGCAATGCTGGGAAGCCTAGGCAGAATTCACAATTTCCAATGAATACAAATAATTTTCAGTACCTGGACATATTCCCAGCCTGACAAAAATATGCTCCTTGGTGAGCAAATCAGAAATACAGAAAAGACTTTGCAGATATTCCTTCTATATCACAGAGCTGGATAAGGAGAAGATAAGGTTGTTTTCCTGCTTATGAATTTTCATATCCTTTCGCTGCCCAGATCTGATGGTGGTTACAAGATCAATCACAGCAGCAAGCGTTGATGACTAATACAGTTATTGAGAGGAGTCTTTAATTTCCTGGAGGCAAACATCATTACTTGCCACTTCTACACCACAGACGGGAGTTGCCAGGACTACTGGGGAGTCAGTGATGGAAGAAATTGTAAAACTGATGCAATTACTGAGAAAATGATGAAATGTCTCACAATGAAAGCCTTCAATTCCCTTCAATTTCCGGTTCTGTGATATGCATCAGTGTGGCCTTGTCCACAGTATTATTACTTCTCAGCTCTCTGTGGCAACTCAGCCTCACAGTGGGAGAATATTTTGCATCAGGCAGTTCATTCTTACCCTTTCTCCTCCCACCTGGCCTCTTTTGTTTCTTCCAATATTTTTGCCTTGATTATTTCTTAAGTTATCTGTGGAATTTAAGAGAGGTTTGTGAAGAAGTGCATCTTTCTCTGGTTCTAAACTACTCTGGGACTTAGGGCAAATTACTTGCGCTCCCTGATACAGTTTCTTCTACCTGTGTCTAGATAAAAGGATCTCCCCTTTGTAGAACACAGGATCTTGGCCAAGGACTAGCCCCAAAGTTGGCCAGTTTAGGACCTTGGGTGGGAGCCAGGACACTGTGGGAACTGGCAAGGAATTTGTAGGCCAAAAGTGGAAGTTGAGGATTGTCAGGGACATGGAAGGCAGAGAAAGAGGATATGTTTTCGCCATCATTCCTTTCTAATAACTCGTCCTTTCTTACTAGTCTTTTAAGTAAAAGGACAGAGACAGAAAGGGAAAGATTATACTTAATTAGGTACATCTATATACAACAGCCCCAAACACCTCAATTATCTTTTCACATTCAGCTGAGTTTGATGCTATTCTAGACAGCATCCCACCTTTAAAGACAAGGGTTAAATTTCTATAGTAAATAGTTTCCAGTTCATTAGAGCTGGAAATGAGGATCTAAACTAGGTCTAATAATAATACCAACAGTAACTACTACCTTTAATAATAATTTCCAAAGCATTTCCTGATATAACTTGTTTGAATCTCACAACTAATCTCATTTCAGTGTAGCTTTTGTTACATTTTAAAAACCACAATAGAATGGAAAACATTTTTTTCATTCTATTTTTTTTTTTTTTTCTTAAACCACTGGTTCTCAACCTTGGATTCAATGGGGAATATGAAAACCCTGGTTCTCACCAGTGACATTGTGAAGTATATATTTGGTCTTTGTTTCTATTTACTGTCATAGGGCTCTTAAAACCCTTGGAATCTCTGGAATGATGTGTCTTTTGTATGCGAATGAGATGACTGGTGGCAGGATGCAGCTTGGTCACTGGAAAGACCATGGCATGATTAGAAGGTTGGAACTTTCAGCCTTACCCCCAGGAGAAGAGAGAAGGGCTGAAAAGTTGATCACCAATGGCCAATGATGTAATCAATGATGCCTACCTAATGAATCCTGCATAAAAACACAAAAGGACAGGGCTTGGGGAGGGTCTTCTGGATAGCTGAACACATGGAAGTTCTTGAAGGGTGGTGCCTGGAGAGAACACAGAAGCTCCACGCCCCTTCCCACATACCTTGCCCTATGCAGCTCTTCCACCTGGCTGTTCACCTTGGGAAAGAAAAGAAAGAAACTTTTTTTGAGATGGAGTCTTGCTCTGTCCCCAGGCTGGAGTGCAGTGGCGCGATCTCGGCTCACTGCAACCTCCGTCTTCCGGGTTCAAGCAATTCTCCTGCCTCAGCCTCCCGAGTAGCTGGGATTACAGGCACGCACCACCACACTCAGCTAATTTTTGTATTTTTAGTAGAGACAGGGTTTCACCATGTTGGCCAGGATGGTCTTGATCACCTGACCTCAGGTGATTCACCCTCCTTGGCCTCCCAAAGTGCTGGGATTACAGGCGTGAGCCACTGCACCTGGCTGAAAAATAAACTCTTTATATTAATTTTGCCTCAGTCTTTTTTTAGGTCGACAACCTGTATTTTCTGTAATATCATATATGATAAATGAGTAAATGTAAGTAAAGGATTTCTCTGATTTCTCTGAGCCACTCTGGCAAATTAATGAAACCCAAGGAGGGGGATGGTGGCAACCCTGATTTACAGTTAGTCGGTCAGAACCATAGGACACAAGCTGGGGCTTGCAATTGGTATCTGAAGTCGGGGAGAATCTTGTGGGACTGAGTCCTCGCTCTATGGGATCTCATGCTATCTCCAGGTAGACAGTGTCACAATTAAATTGAATTTGAGGACACCTTGCTGGAGAATCTGCTGGAGAATTGACTAGTTGGTGGTGGGGAGAAATCCCCACACATTTTAGTTACCAGAGGTGAAGCATTCTGCATAATAGAGGAGGATAGGCAAAACGCTTTGGTTTTCCCAGTATCTCAATACCACCCCACTCCACCAACCCCAGATTTCATGTTTCTGGGTAGGAATTTTACAAATCTCAGGTAATTCTAACGTGCCACTAAGGTTGAGGATCATGGTGGCTTAAACGATACAAGCTGTAGGTGAAATGATTAATATCTTGGTGGCTCTCCCTCTTCCGTGTCACCTGTTATTTTTAGGAGTCGCCATGACCCGAGGTGCACTTCGCTTGAGCTCCCAAACGGGTCTATGACCTACGGCGGTCCCTGTCTCTGCCCTAATTCTCTGATCCTCAGCTCCATCTTGGAGCGCCCCCTGCTGCTGAGTACCTGCTGGTGGAAGAAAGGCGGTCCCCTCTCCTGGCCGCTTCCTTCTCGCCAGACTTCTCTTGAACAGTTTCTCAGTGTCTGGAACTCACCCTTTAACCATGCGGCCACAGATCCTGACTGTCGGGCCTGGTAGGGAGCACAGTCCTAGCTTTCTCTGACCATCTCCCTCCTCTCTCATCTTGTTCCCATGCAAATGCCTTTCCTCCCCAAGCTTCAAAAAAGAAACACCTGGGCCTATAAAGGACAAAAGATTCCGCAGTGTGTGCGTGTAGAGGGAGAGTGATGTGTCTCCACTAGTAGCAGCTAGCTAAAAATACTGTTTTAGAAATTCCAATAGTGTTCAAACAAGGTGGGACAGAAAATGTTAGAAATAGAAGCTGTCAATCATTTGATGTGAAGGTTGTTCATCAAACAATCCTTAAAGAGAAATAGCTGTGTAGTGTTAGGCAAGTCCCTTCTTTGAATCTGTTTCCTCCCTTGTAAAATGAGGAAATATAAAATTAAACTAGGAAAATTGTGAATGAAAATCAGACTGACTGATTTAAAAAGTTATTTTCAGGTCTAAATTCAAGGACTCAGGGAGTTTCTTTATCACAGCAAGGCCGCTACTGGCAAAACACACATTGTTCATGGTGTAAAGTGTGTTGGCGAAGAGGGTAGCTCTGGGGATGGCACTTACGAGCAGTGTGATGTTAGGCAAGTTCATTAACCTCCCTGTGCCTCAGTTTCCTTATCTGTAAATCCGTAAAATGGAGATGGCAACTACCTTTGTGTAGGACACAAAATATTAGCTGTTAATAGTAGTGCTATAGTTTTTTTTTTTTCCCTTCAAGACAGAGTCTTGCTCTGTCACCCAGGCTGGAGTGCAGTGGCACCATCTTGGCTCACTGCAACCTCCGCCTTCCAGGTTCGAGCGATTCTTCTGCCTCAGCCTCCTGAGTAACTGGGATTACAGGTGTGCAGCACCATGCCCAACTAGTTTTTTTTTTTTTTTTTTGAGAGGGAATTTCACTCTTGTTGCCCAGGCTGGAGTGCAATGGCCCGATCTCGGCTCACTGCAACCTCTGCCTCCCGGATTCAAGGGATTCTCTTGCCTCAGCCTCCTGTGTAGCTGGGATTACAGGTGTGCACCACCATGCCTGGCTATTTTTGTATTTTCAGTAGAGACGGGGTTTCACAATGTTGGCTAGGCTGGTCTCAAATTCCTGACCTCAGATGATCCACCCACCTCGGCCTCCCAAAGTGCTGGGATTACAGGAGTGAGCCACTGTGGCCTGCTAGTAGTGCTAGTAGTTTGAATGTGATGTCCTCTGCAAAATTCATGTGGAAATTTAGTTTCCATTGTGGTGATATTAGGAGGTGAAGCCTTTCGGGAAGTGATTAAGTTGTTATAGAGCAAGCAATGGGCTTGCTGCCCGACACCCATAGAAGCCAATACTGTGGCACTGGCTTTTGAGAAAAGAAAGGCCTTATTGTAAGTCAACTGGTAAGGAGATCGGAGGCAATGCTAAAATCTGTCTCTCCAACCTGGGAGCTGGGGCAGATTTTATAGGCAGAGGGTAATAAGGCATGATCTGATTAGATCTTGCCATGAGATGAGGCTGGGAGGTGTGATCTGACTGGATCATGCCATGGGGTGAGGCCAGGGCTTGATCTGATTGGATCATGGATCATGCCATGATGTGCTTGCTTCTTAATTCAGTCCTGGTTCCTTGGTTTGAGCACTTAGGTTCCACCTGTGGTTGCATGCTTGGTTCATCTGAGCATGATGAGGTTATTTAACTTGCAACCTGGGGGTCCATGGCAATTGAAAAACAACTCACCATTTTATCACACAAAGTAGAACCTGATTGGGTTGGTTCTGTGGTTAAGAGTCCTTAAGGCTCTACCCTCATGTATGTATGAATGCCCTTATAAAAGGGGCTTCAGAGAGAGTTTGCCTTCTTGCTCTCCCCTTCCTTCAGCCATGCGAGGACACAGTGTTCCTCCCACCTAAGGATGCAGCAACAAGGAACCATCTTGGAAGCAGAGACCGGGCCCCCACCAAACACCAAACCTATAGTGGTGGACTTCCCAGCCTCCAGAACTGTAAGAAATAAATTTCTGTTATTTGTAAACCACCCAGTCTGTGGCATTTTGTTATAATGGCACAAATGGACCAACGCAAGCAGCAACTGGGAAAGAAAATTAGAGAGTCACTAAAACTATTTTTTCATCACTTTCCCATTTTCTAGAATAGTGCTCCAGCATCACCCAGAAGCTTGTAACAAATGTGAGTTTTTGGACCCCACCCCAGACCCACTGAATCAGAATCTGTGAGGTCTAAGGCCCAGGAATTTTTTTTTTTTTTTTTTTTGAGGTGGAGTCTTGCCCTGTTGCCCAGGCTGGAGTGCAATGACACGACCTTCGGCTCACTGCAAGCTCTGCCTCCCAGGTTCAAGCCATTCTCCTGCCTCAGCCTCCCGAGTAGCTGGGATTACAGGTGCCCATCACCATGCCCGGCTAATTTTTGTATTTTTAGTAGGGAAGGGGTTTCACCATACTGGCCAGGCTGGTCTCTTGGCCAGGTTGGTCTTGAACTCCTGACCTTGTGATCTGCCTGCCTTGGCCTCCCAAAATGTTGGGATTACAGGTGTGAGCCACCATGCCTGGCCGGAATTTGTTTTAATAGCCTCTCCAGGGGATTCTTTTGCATGCTAAAGCTTTAGCGGAACTGTTTTAGAATCTTGCTGCTCAAAATGTGGTCCAAAGCTCAGCATCACAAGCATTTGAATTTATTAGACTTGCAGAATCTTGGGCCCCACTTTGGATCTGCTAAACTGTAATCTGTGTTTTAACAAGATCCCCAGGTGTTTCCATGCTCAATAAACCTTGAGAAGCACTGCCCTAGAAATGTATCTCTAATATGATAGCCAATAAGCATACATGGCTATGAAAATTAAAATTAATTAAAATTAAATAAAATTCAACATATAGTTCCTTATTCACACTAGCCACATTTCAAGTACTCATGGAGCTAGTAGTTCCCATATTGGACAGTACAGATTATAGAACATTCCCATCATCTCAGTAACTTCTATAGGACAGTGCAGCTTTACAATAATCATTACCATTATCTTTTATAACCGTAGGGCATCTGGGAGGAGCAGATTGCCTGAGACAAAGTTGACAAGCTAATGTTTATAAGAGCCAGGTGGGTAAAGTAAATGAGTGAGGTAGGCCAATTATGAGAGAACCAGGAGCACAAACACGATAAGTGGCCGATGATACTCAACCCACATGCTGGGGCTACAGTAGGAAGTGGTGGGGACTGTGGTAACCTAGAAAAAGCATGTTTTGATCCAGCCAGTAGTTACTAGGGAGGAGGCTAGGCCCAGGATAGGCTGGGCTAGGCAGTTCTATTTTTGTTTGAGAAGCTAGAAATTTGGATTTTTATATGATTCTTACATTTTGATCACTAAATTAAAAATTAAAAAATGATGTACTGAGGCCAGGTGTGGTGGTTCACACTTGTAATCACTTTGGGAGGCCAAGGAAAGAGGATTGCTTGAGCCCAGGAGTTCAAGACCAGCCTGGGCAACATAGTGAGACCCTCTCTCTATAAAACATTAAAAAAAAAATTAGCCAGGCATGGTGGTGCATGACTGTAGTCTCAGCTGAGGTGGGAGGATCACTTGAACCCAGAGGTTGAGGCTGCAGTGAGATGTGATTGCAACACTGTATTCTGGCGTAGGGGACAGAGGGAGACTCTGTCTAAAAAAAAAAAAAAAAAAAAAAGCTATACACTATATACTGTACTGGCCAAGGAAACATTCCTGAAGGCCTAATTTCACTTTGGTGTTGCAACCTGGAGATCACACTGGCCTGTTCTGCCTTGTGATAAAAGAAACACTTCAGCCAGATTAAATTTAAAGGAGTTTAACTGAGCAATGAATGATTCATGAATTGGGCAGACCCCAGAATCATAGCAGATTCACAGAGACTCCAGTGCAGCCACGTGGTGGAAGAAAATTTATAGACAAAAAAAGGGAAATGATGTACAGAAATTAGAAGTGAGGTACAGAACGGCTGGATTGGCTCCAGCTCCACGTTTGCCTTATTTGAACACAGTTTGAACACTCAGCAGTCTATGAGTGGCTGAAGTATGGCTGCTGGGATTGGCCAACACTCAACCACTGTTACAGGTACATACTACTAAGTTAGGTTTTCAATTTTGTCCGCCTATTAAGCTAGGTTACGGTTTGTCCACAAGGACTCAAATATACAAGTACAGAATCCTTCTCAGGCCATGTTTAGTTTGCTTTAACACTTGCCAAGGTCAGCTGTTTGTCTTGTTTATATCTTCGTTTCCTGCCTCCTTTTCTTCTTTCTCCTCTTGTTTTGATCTTGTCTTTGCTTTCTCTTCCCTTTTCTTCTTCTCTTCCTCCTCTTCTAATTTTCTTTCATTCAGTAAGCATTTATTGAATGTGCCAGGCACTGCGGTAGGGACTCAGGATAAAAAGATGAACCAATATTGCCCCTTCCCTCAAAGAGCCCATAGTTTAGTGGCAGACTCGGACATGCATGTAGATAATGACAGGGCAATTTGAGAAGTGCTATAGTAGAAACATGTTCAAAGCCTTATAGAGTTGTAGATAAAGGAGCAAGCCAACCTTGTGGGGGAGGAATCAGAGAGGTCTTCATGGAGGTATGGATATCTGTACTGGCTTTTGAAGAATGCATAGGAGTTCTCCAGGATGAAGAGCTAGGATGAGAGGCAAGAGGGTATTTTTAGTGGAAGGAACAGTGTGGAGGCTTCACAGCACTTACTGTGTTTGGAAAGTGAAAGTTTCTAGGTGGCTGATGTGTAGGGCATGTACAGTTGCACATTAGACTTCCTTGTTCTTAAAAGTCTGCCAGCTAGCCTCTCCCCACGCTGTTTAAGCCACCTCACCGCCTTTCCGCAGGCTCCTTTCACCATGGCCTTGAGACTCCTGGATCCACCATCTTCCTCTTGGCTCCTCTCTTCACCTTACCACTGCTGTCTCTCTTTTTCACTCCTTCCCTCCCACTAAGATCTCCCTCCATCCACTTTAAATTCCTATCATTCAGAGCAGTTCAGAAATCCTCAAACCCCCACTCCCACAGTCAATTTCAGTGAGTGAAGTAATCTAGTGTTCAACTCCACCAGAGGGAGAAAAAAGATGCTGAGATTTTTAGCCCACCTCCTAGGAAGGTGGTTTAAATATCAGTGACTGAGGACTTTATTTGAATGTTGATTCAAACTGTTATAAAACCAAGATAATTTATGAGACAATGCAAATCTGAATACTGACTGGATATTATTGATCAACATTTTAAGGTGTAATAATGTTATTGTGGTTATGTTAAAACAGAGTCTTTATCTTTGGAGATAGATCAGATGTTTACAGGTGAAAGGATATAAGGTCTGAGGTTTGCTTCAGAATAATACAGGAGAGGAGGGGGAGTGGATGGGGATACAGATGAAATGAGATTGGTAGAGAATTGATGATTGTTGAACCTGGGAGATGGATACTTAAAAGGTTCATCATACTAGACTCTACTTCTAAATATGTTTGCATATGTGTTATGCTTGAAATACTCCATGTTATTGAATTATGTTCCCCTAAAAGGTAGGTTGAAATTCTAGTCCCCTCTCACTTCTGAATGTGACCTGATTTGGGAATGGGGTCTTTGCAGATGTAATCAAGTGAAGATGAGGTCATTAGTGTGTGCTCTAACCCAGTATAACCGGTATCCTTAGAGGAAAACCCCATGTGAAGACAGAGACACACAGGAGAAGGCCATGTGATGACAGAGGCAGAGACTGGAGTGATGGAACTGCAAGCCAAGGAATGTCAAAGATTGATGGCTGCCACCAGAAGCTGTGATGGAGCAAGGAAGGACTCTCCCTTTGAAGGAGCATGCCAACACCTTGAATTCTAGGCTCCAGAACTGAGACAATAAATTTCTTTTAGTTTAGGCCAGGCACAGTGACTCACACCTGTAATCCTAGAACTTTGGGAGGCCAAGACAGGTGGATTGTCTGAGCTCAGGAGTTCAAGACCAGCCTGGGCAACATGGTGAAACCCCACCTCTACAAAAAATACAAAAAGTAGCTGGGAGTGGTGACGTGCACCTGTAGTCCCAGCTACTAGGGAGGCTGAAGTGGGAGGATTGCTTGAGCTTGGGAGGTCGAGGCTGCAGAGAGCCGAGATTGCACCACTGCACTCCAGCCTGGGTGACAGAGCGAGACCCTGTCTCAAAAAAACGAATAAATAAAAAAATTTCTTTTGGTTTAAATTACTTAGTTTGTGGTTCTTTGTTACGGTAGCTCTAGGAAACTAATACACTCTATCATAAAAAATTAAAAAATAAAGATTAACTACTTTCCTCCCTTAAATTCTTTTTCTTCTTCTTTTTCTCTTCTTCCTCTAAATAATCTAAATACCTTTATTATGTGTAGGTACCTAATAATCTAAATACCTTCATTATGTGTCCACTTTGGGTATGATTCTCTGTTACTTTTTTTTTTTTGAGACAGGGTCATAGCTCTGTTGCTCAGGCTGGAGTGCAGTGGTGCAATCATAGTTCTCTGCTGCCTCAACCTCCTGGATTCACTCAATCCTCCTGCCTCAGCCTCCCAAGTAGTGGGGGCCACAGGCATGCAACACCACGCCCAGCTAATTTTTGTATTTTTTTTAAAAAATAGAGGTAGGGTCTCATTATCTTACCCAGGCTGGTCTCGAACTCCTGGGTTCAATAATCCTTCTGACTTGGCCTCCCAAAGTGCTGGTATTATAGGCATGAGCCACGACACCCAGCCTGCTCTGTTACTTTGAATAAGGAGGATGACACAGAACTGAAAATCCAAAAGTGAGAGGTTGAGGGGCAGATAAGGAAAGAGGGATTCTTAGAAAACTAGACAAAGGCATAAACAAGAACCTTCAACTCTACACAGCCTCACCAGGCCTCTTGCATGTCCTGAATAAGCCATGCTCCTTTGAGCCATTGTTAGTTCCTCTGGGGGTCATGAGACCTGGTTTTTGGTCCTAGCACTGCCATTTTCTAACTCGGAGATGGTGGACAAGCTGTTACATATAGAAGACTTGTTTTCTCCTCAGGAAAGTGAGGGAGATGAGTTACATGAGGAAGCCTTCCTTACTGCTCTTACACTGGCTTGGGGGCTCCTTCAGCCAGCACCTGCTCTAGCGTGCATCACACTGTCTTGTCCTCTGCTATCATCTGTGGCTATGGCAAGCCTGGGAGCTCTCCGAGGTAGGAAGTGTATTGTTCACCACAGGATCTCCTCTCTGAGCACCTGGCCTTGTAATGTAGCAGATGCTTAATGAAAGTAGCCAACATAACCACATTGTATTTATGGTAAATCTATGCAAACATTTGGTAAAAATTCTCTTTCAGAGGACTAGAGAAGAAGTCATACATCTGTGTGTATCTGTTTTAACTCTTTACTCTGGGCTCTGCTAGGGACTGTCCTTCCACATTCCTATTTGGAGATCAGTCTCGGAGACATCCCCCTCCTTACTCCCAGCACCAGGGCTTCCACCCTATCCATGCTATGGCGTTGGTTATACATTTGCTGCAATGCCCAGAACTGTGCTGAGGACAACTAAAGTGCTTGTCCAGGTTAGACTTTGTGCTTTTTAGTGCTGAGGGTTAAACTTTACAACTGGTTTCAGAGAGGAAACAAGAAAGTGACACAGTACAATGGGTGTTTAACAAGAACTTGGAAGAAGGATTTTTCTTTGCTCAAGGGAAGACATCAGCACTCTAGATATGCATGTACAGTTGAAGCCCTGGAGAAAAATGAGCCTGGGAAGCACTTCAAACAAATGCATGCTGGTTTCTGCAAAGCATGGAATGAAATTTTTCCTTAGGAGTGATTCCATTTCAGAAAAAACAAGAATTTCAGGATGCAAAGTTACCCTATGATAAATGTATAATCTGATATTATAGTGATTTTAGCAGAGTGTACATCAAGATTTTAGCACTTGGGCAAACTTGTCTTACAAAAAGCCCAGCCCTTTGGGAGGCCGAGGCAGGCGGATCACTTGAGCCCAGGAGTTTGACACCAGCTTGGGCAACATGATGAAACTTCATCTCTACAAAAAATACAAAAATTAGCCAGGTGTGGTGGCACGTGCCTGAAGTCCCAGCTACTCAGGAGGCTGAGATGCAGTGAGCTATGATTGCGCCACTGTACTCCAGCCTGGGCAACAGAGCAAGACCCTGTCTCAAAAAAGTAAAATAAAATAGAAAAACCCCCAGCCATCTCTTTACAAGGTGATTTCTAAGATCTAAGCTTCTCTGCTTAGAATTTTTTATTCTACTTTTAAAGCTTCCCAAAGTAGGTTCTACCTAGATGAAAAGTTGATAGAGGACATGATAAGGAAGTGTAAAGGTTTCTCCTCCCCCACAAAATATTTACATGATCTCCAGAAAAAAATCTTCACGTCTGTAAACTCTGGTCACGTTTCTTTAGATGGCCACAAGATGGCAGCATTGGGCTAATAGTAGCAGAAGACTCCACCTAGCAAGCATTTCCAAGTAGCTGTGATGGTGCAAAAAGACTCCAGATCTGGTTGTTTCTATAACTCTACGGTGTGGTCTGCTATTATTGTTGTCCACTGCAGACATTTCATGAATAAAACCTAGCGGGGCTTGAAGATATCTTAAACAATCTAGCAATTCTGCAATTGCCCAGGCCAGTGCTGTCAGTGCAGAAGAGAAATACTTTTGTTCCCAAAGGGAATATGTGTGTGCCAAGAATCTGAAACTTTTTGCTATCTGAAAGCATTGTGGCCAGAAGTAAGATTGATGTGGAAGCTTAGATGAACATTTTAGGATGTTATGAAATAGGTGGTACAACACTGAAAATATGTTAAATATCACTAAATGATGTTATAATGAATTGTCACTAGATGGTGGCCTTCAACAAGGTAGGGATATGTCTGTTTTGTTGACCACCATATCCTTAGCATACAAAAATATTGCCACAATCTGGGCATGGTGGTTCATGTCTGCAATCCCAGCACTTTGGGTGGCTGAGGTGGGAGGATTGCTTGAGCCCAGGAGCTCAAGACCAGGCTAGGCAACACAGTGAGACCCTCCACCTCTACAAAAAAAATTAAAATATCAGCCAGGCATGGTTGCATGCCTGTATTCCCAGCTGCTCAGGAGGCTGAGGTGGGAGGTTCACTTGGGTCCAGGAGGTTGAGGTTGCATTGAGCCGTGATCACGCCACCGCGCTCAGCCTGAGCAACAGAGTGAGACAGTGCAGTGGCATGATCATGGCTCACGGCAGCCTCAGCCTCAACCTCCTGAGTTCAAGCCATCCTCCCCCTTCAGCCTCCCTAGTAGCTGGGACTACAGATGTGCACCACTGCACTCCAGCCTGGGTGACAAAGTGAGACCCTGTCTCAAAAAAAAAAAAAAAAAAGAAACGTTGCTATACACTGATTACCTTTTCTACCACCAAATCATGATCTTACAGTTTTTTCCACAATGATACTTTTGGAGAATGGGCTGAGAAGGAGCTGTTGCTGGGCTATATTCCCCTTCTCCCTCCTCCCAGCCTCATTTCCCCTGCCACCTCGAATATTCTCAGTATAGATAATGCTTTCTATTTCAAGGATCTATACTAGTTTCCCAAAGTGTGATCAGGACAGCACTGCATCTCAGTTGTTTTAAAAAGTGTAGATTCTTAGGCTCACCCCACATCTACTGAATCAGAATCTCCAACAGTGAGGTCCAGGGATTGTGTTTTTAATAAGCTCTCTTAGGTGATTCTTCTAATGTTTGAGAATCTCTGATGAAGAAGAACCTTCTACAGCCTTGGAGCCTGGTGGGTCGAGGAAGATACTTCCTCAAATAGCCTGTAAGGTAAGAAAAGAGTGAGGAGTGAAAGTTTAGACCACAATAGACACATGTATCTCAGAATCAGTCAGTCAAGCCTAGCTACCCCTAATATCTCCCAAAGTGGATTCTGAACCATTACACTGTCAATGAGGAGCAGAAAGTGATGGGAATTAATTACTGTTATCTTTCAGGCTGCATTTTGCTTTGTATCAGTTATTTTTAATGCTGGAATGTGGGGCAAGTTGGGTAAAATGGGGAAGGGGTAGATAAATCTTAAAATCTAACAGAGTTATAAACTTTCCAAAAAGCAGATATTAAGATTATATATCCTCAACTTGAAATTTATTAGCCTCTTTCCTTTTAAATTACTATCTTACTACCGTGATGCTCAATTGTTTCAGTAAGGATGCTCCCAAGAATCAATTTCAGCTGCAGTTTTAGGGCCTAATAACTGATTTGGTAGAAAGTTAGAAAGCCAGAAATTGAATAGCAAATTCAATTTAGTGGCAACTAATAATCAAAGAAAAGCAAATTAAACAAAACTGAGTGTGTTTGCCTAGTAAATTAGCAAAAAATAAAAAAGGGGAAAAAAGCTGTAAGCAATAATACTCAATGTAGACAAGGGTTCCATGATTCCAGTTTTCTTATACATTCTTGGTGGCCCTAAACATGGGTATAATTCTTTAGCAATGCAATTTGAAATACATATTTAGAGCCATAAACATGTTCATATCCTCTGCCTTAATATTTGCATTCTTGGAACTATAGATCTAGGGCTAAAGGAATGACACGAATTATGGAAAAAAGCTTGTATCATAAAGATACACATAACAACATTACACGCAAAGAAAAAAAAGAGTTTAAGTGTGCAACAGTTGATTTCTTAAATTTGATGCAGCTACTTTGTAGTCTATTATAGAGCTGTTAAAAACAATTATTATGTCTCCAGAGACAGAACCAAAAAGGAAAAATAAAAAAAATCATGATTATGAAGACAAAGGAGCAGCAAAAAGTCCATAACTTTAATGAAAAATACAAAATATATGATGTTATCTTTTGTGCATCTCTGTATGTTTGAAATAGTCAATGATTTAATGATTTAATTTGTAATTTTGTAATTCTTATTTTTTGAAATGATTAGATATAGAATTAAGATTTTTTTTGGGGGGGGGGCTGGGGGCAATGGCTCATGCCTATAATCCCAGTGCTTTGTGAGGCAGAGGCAGGAGGATCACTTGAACTTAGGAGTTACAGATCAGCCTAGGCAACATAGCAAGATCCCACCCATACAAAAAAGAAAAAAATTAGCTGGGCATGGTAACGCATGTCTTTAGTTCCGGCTACTCTGGAGGCTGAGGGGGGAGGATGGTTTGAGCCCAGGAGCTCAAGGCTGCATGCAGTGATCTGTCATTGTGCCACTGCACTCCAGCCTTGGCAATTTTTTTTTTTTTTTTGAGACAGGGTCTTGCTATGTTACCCAGGCTGTACTGAAACTCCTGAATGCCAGTGATCCTCCCACATCAGCCTCCTGCCTTAGCCTCCTGAGTAGCTGGGAGTATAAGCACATGCCACCATGCCCCTAATAATTTAATTTTTAATGTAACCATATATTAGACAATATAAATATAGGAAAGATCAATGTGTTAAGGTGCTGGATTATGGATGATTATTTTCTCTATTTCCCAAGTTTTTTGTAAGTCAGAGTCCCAGCTATCTCCTGTTTGTCTTTCCAGACCCACTCCGTGTCCTGTTCTCAGACACAGAGGCTGAGCAGTTGCATTTGGCCAACAGGGAGGCCTAACTGGGGAGCAGAAGAAGGGAGATGAGTGAGGTGGTGTATTACCACCCCAGCTCCCTCCCAGAAGGATCACCTTGCCCTGGTTGTGTCCTCTTTAGCAATGCAGTTTAGGAGTATATATTTATTCTTCCTCAGGGGCAGCCCTAGCCTCAGAACTTTCTCCTTCAGGAATCTGGTGGCTGCCCTCTCCCTTCTTAGGGGTGATGGCAGCTCAGTGTCCCTTGTGGTTTCTTTATACTCTCCCTATACCTTTGTAGTCTTTTTATTAAATCTGAATAGAATTGTTCTAAATTGACAGTGCTTTCTGTTTCCTGCTGAGGCCCTGACTCATATAAGAAGTCTGATACTTTTATATTTTAAAAAATGTAGACAGCATCCACCAGAACCTGTGACATTGCAGCCCGAAGAGTCATGACAAGAAAATGTTACAGCTTTGTGGTAGATTTTAGCTGGAAAGATGAAAACCTCCCTATTTCCCCAGTAGCCAAACATTACCCCCACTGAGAAATCCTCAAATGTAGTAGTAATAATAATAGAGAGTAAAAAAGAGCAACCAAAAAACTGAGATGTGAAGATACAGCCTAGCCAGTAACAGGTTGGATGTTTTATAGAGACAATCTTGAGAAAAATGGTTTGAGTGTTATTTTTTAAAAAGAAGTTTTAAAAGCAGTGGGGAAAAAAAACCCAAAGAATAATTCAGAAAGACATACTACTTGAAGGTACTGCTGATGTATTAATACGTGCTGGAAATAAGTGGCTCAGGAGGCATCAATATGCCTCAGTCCTGGTCATTTTTCAAGCCTGGATGAATGTAAACCAAAATCAAATAGTCACAAGTAGATTTGAACGATATATTGGCTAATTTTTGTGGCAAAAGCAGGAATAGGAGAAGCAGTAGATAACAGCATCTCTGAGCCTTTTTGACTGCATTTTAGAAATAAATTGGTTTCCAGAATGAATGTACCTTCAAGTCGGTCTTGCAAAGGAGTTGGGATTGTGTCATGATATACATGTAGGTATTGAAAAAAATTCATAGAGTTATACATCTCACCCCTGAAAGGTTCTGCAAGCAGAAGCAGGAACTGAGAGTGGGTCTCATGGATCTCCCACCCCTCTCTTGCTTTATAAATGACCCTTGCTACTCTGCAGGGAAGGCTCCAGACCTACTTTCTCTGTAACTCCAGTCATTATCTGTCCCTCTTCTGAGCCAGAGGCAGTGAGTGTTACACCCAGAAGGTATTTGAGTTAGCAGAGGCTATGGTCACAGAAATTATGACTGGAGCATCTTGAATTGTTGGTAAAAAATTCCAGGAAGTCCAGTCTTTCTGGGGAGCTTATGGAGCTAAGGAGAAGGGAGAGGAGACAGAAATAGTAAAGAAAGGAACAGTTTCTAAGAATTGACTCATTTGAGAAGTCATAAGGTAAAGGAATACTTTTCCTTCCGGCTCTTCCTTTTCCCAGGAAATGGAATAGACTGAGGTGGGAGTGAGTGTGCTTCCTTTTTCTAGGGTATTTGCGTAGGCTGTGCTTCTAGGACTGCTGGACTGTAGTGATTTCTTGTGCCCAATTCCTGATACCTGAACAAAAGGCTGACCCCTTCTAATTCTGGATGACTTGGGTTAAGATTCCTGCTTTAGAAAATCTCACATATACAAGAGTTTTTTTTTTTTTTTTTTAGTAAGCATTTGTTTTTGGGAAATCAAAAGATTAGAAACAACTTTAATGGTCTTCAATAGGGATTTGGTTAAATAAATAATGATCTATTTATTCTGAGGCAGTGAGCTCTACCTGCAGCTGGCATTTGAGTTAGCAGAGGCCACTTTTAATGAGCCAACTCTTCATACAGAAAGATAGTGTATACCTTTAAATAACAAAACCAGGGTTCAGAACATTTTGAATAATATGCTAACATTTGTGTACAATATGTATGTTCTTGTATGTGCATAAAGAATACATTGAAATAAAAAGTGAGAAACTGATAACTGATGGCCTTTGGGAAGGGGACCTCGGTGGCAGGAGGACAGGGGTGAGAGGGAGCCACTGTGATTTTTGAACCATGAGAATATATTACCTATTCAATAAGCAAATTAATATTATTTAATAACAAAAATCACTGCTTTGTCTTGCCATGAAATAAGATTCTTGGTGTTTTAATTCTTGACTGTTTTTCTAGTATACCTAGCTTTTCTGGAGTATTTCTTTTTCTTTTTTAATTTTTTTGAGACACGGCCTCGCTCCATCGCCCAGGCTGGAGAACAGTGGCGTGATCTTGGCTCACTGCAACTGCTGCCCCCCGTGGTTCAAGTGATTCTCCTGCCTCAGCCTCCCAAGTAGCTGGGACTACAGGTGCCCGCCACCACGCCCGGCTAATTTTTGTGTTTTTAGTAGAGATGGGGTTTCACCATGTTGGCCAGACTGGTCTCGAACTCCTGACCTCAAGCCACCCGCCTGCTTCGGCCTCCCAAAGTGCTAGGATTACAGGCATGAGCTACCATGGCCGGCCTTGGAGTATTTGTTGAAAATGAGACCAAACATAAATTAGTTATTGCTTATATATATTTAAATTTATTTGTGTGTATGTTCTTAAATCTATGTGTGTGCATGTGTGTGGAGTGTGTGTGTGTGTGTGTGTGCATGTTGAGGAGTGTGTATGTTCCAGGAAACCATTAAGGACTGGAGAAGTTTCTAGCCAAGGATGTCAATGTGTGAAAGGACCAGAAATTGCTATTCTGTTCTGTGGGAGTGTGTAAGGCAGCCTAACTTGTCTTATGGAGTCATGCTGGGCAGTAGTATGAGACAAAGTTGAAAAGATGTTAGGGCCAAATTATGAAGGGCCTTGTGAATGAAACTGGGAAGCTTGGCCTTTACTCTGCCAGCCACCTACTGGACGTCTGCGGGCAGGAGAGAGTGGTGGTCAGAACAGTGTCTAGAAAGAGGCCATGGTGGTTGGGCATGGTGGCTCACGCCTATAATCCCAGCACTTTGGGAGACCGAGACAGGCAGATCACTTGAGTTCAGGAGTTCGAGACCAGCCTGGCCAACATGGTGAAAACCTGTCTCTACTAAAAATACAAAATTAGCCGGGCGTGGTGGTGCATGCCTGTAATCCCAGCTACTTGGGAGGCTGAGGCAGAAGAATTGCTCTAACCTGGGAGGCAGAGTTTGCGCCACCGCACTCCAGCCTGGGCACCAAGTGCAAAACTCCTTCTCACAAAAAAAAAAAAAAAAAAAAGAGGCAATGGTGATGGTGACTAAACAGCCTTACCCAGTCCAGGGATGCCAGGAGAGAAGGCTCCTCCAAGTCTTTCCTTTCAAGGATAGAATATCTCATATTCAGGGGTCATTGACACATATCATGCAGTTGATATATATTTTTTAAAAAGTGTTCAGAGCTGAATCTGGAATGATGAATGTTACACAGGCTGGGGAATTATATTGTAAAACCAATCATGAGCTATAATAGGCACCAAAAAAAAAAAAAAAAAAAAAAGGCCTAGATCAGAGAGAATGTCAGAGCAGCTGCTGTTAGCCTCTCAGAGATGGCCTCATGCAGTCCCAAACACATCCTCAGCTAGAGTCAACTCTGGGCAGCTTTGTACATCAACTCCCAGGGAACTTGTTCCTCCCTTTATCCAGCTCAGAGAGACAAAAGAGCAAAGAACATTCCACTCCTTCAATAACATGAGTCAAATGGCCTTTTTTTATCCCTGTCCAGTGGCTCCCTTGAGTTGGTTGCAGATACCTCTATGAGGGACCCATTCTGGTGAAAGGGGAAGAGAATACCAGCATGTGATCTCATCTTCACTTCCTCATCTATAAACTAGCTGTGGTCTGTTTTGGATGTTAAATGAATGAACACTCATCACAGTGCCTGACCTGTGGTTAGAACTTAGAAAATGGCAGTGACTGCTGACAATGCCATGAGGTAGAAGTAATTATTATTACCACTTAGTGGATAAGGAAATTAAGGCTCAGAGAGGTTATGCAAACTGCCCAAAGTTACATAGCAAGAAAGGGAAGGAGCCTATATTTGATGCTTGGTTGCTCTGACTTCAAAGTCTCTGTTTTTCCTATTCCTTCAAATTCTTCCTATTCCTTCAAATTACTTCACAAATAAACTTGCAAACCTGGTTTCAGGTTACATCTTAACATGCTCAAGGGCTGAAAAGCTTTGTTTACAACAGCAGATACAGTACTAACTACAGAGAAAGGAGATACTAGGTAAGCATTTCCAGGACCTGCACCCCATCTGCTGTCAAGTGGAGCAGACAATCCCAGTGTACATGAGAGGATTCTGGAAGGATTTGGGCCATTCTGATGTATTGAGATAAAATGATCTTAAAAAACATTCATGTCCTTTCTCGGTATCTTTGTGTTAATGGAAATAATGAGATTTCTTGGATGTGTATAAACCAGGAAGAACTAGTGAAACGTCAACCAGCCTCTTGACAGTGTCCCACTTAATGATATCTTCACAGTGATAACTTGGGAAGAACTTTTTTATTATAGTGAGGAGAGTCCTCTAGAGCAGAAATAAACTATAGCCACAGGCCAAATCCAGCCCACTGTTTTTGTAAATAAAGTTTTATTGGAACACAGTAACACTCATTTGTTTACAGATTATCTATGGCTGCTTTTGTGATACACAGGCAGAGTTGAGTAGTTGCAACAGAAACCATATGGCCTGCAACACCTAAAATATTTACTGGCTGACCTGTAGAAAAAGTTGCTAACTAACCCCTGCACTAGAGGTGGGTACCAAAATTAAGTGCAGCATTTCTGTGCTCCAACATCCTAAGCACAGGTTATTTCAAAACACTAGCATTCTGTCTCCAATGATGGAGACAGATGTCTTTACATCTGGAAGACAAGTAACTTTCAGAGGGATACTGTGTATATTCATCTCTTGGAATGACTTGTGGTGTCAGATAAAATGTGTCTAAAGTTCGTGTGCTGAACAATTTTTTTTTTTTGAGACTGAGTCTCGCTCTGTTGCCCAGGCTGGAGTGCAGTGGCACAATCTTGGCTCACTACAACTTCCACTGCCCGGGTTTAAGAGATTCTCTGGCTTCAGCCTCCGAGTAGCTGGGATTATAGGCATGCGTCACCATGTCCAGATAGTTTTTGTGTTTTTAGTAGAGACGGGGTTTCACCGTGTTGGCCAGGCTGGTCTCAAACTCCTGACCTCAAGTGATCTGCCTGCCTTGGCCTCCCAAACTGCTGGGATTACAGGTGGAACCCACCGCGCCTGGCCTGAACAAATGTTTTGATAATTGTGTCTCAAATGAATATGTTTGGGAGGGAAATATATTCCCCAAGAGTCTTTGTAGACCTATGTTATGTAGGAGGTTTTATTAGAATAAAAATTAAAAGAACAAAGGGGGCTCTGAGATCCCTGGGGTGGGGACTAGGAGATTTATAAGTCCAGCAGACAGGAGCTGTGCCCCACCTCAGCCCCTGAGTGAGAAGCTTGTCAGCCCTAGCCTCTTCTCCACCCCGACCTCAAGCAGCAGAAAGCATCACAAGCATAAAGCCCACAGGCCACGTCCTCTGTCACTGGATTCTTCTAAATAGTCTGAGATATGAATGGAGAACTGGCCTTGCTCATGCATGCCTCCCTTGGCAGCCCAGCACCAGACAAAGCAGCTGAGGTAAGACTAAGTCCATCACAACCACTCTCTGGGCTGTGAGAGCCTGTCTCAGGACCCAGGGTCCGAGGCAAGGGAAGGGAATGGATATTTTAAGAGCATGTGTGTGAGATGGTGGGAAAGAAACAGAAATAATTCATTTCCTGGGGCTTCTAGTCTATGAGCCTGGGTGAGCTTGACTGACCAACTTCATGCAGATTGGGAAAGAAACTAGTCGTTGGAACAAGAGCTGCAAGCTCTATGTTTTCTTCATCAGTGCTTCAGATAGAACAGGATATCTGTTTTACCTGAAAATTCCAGTGTCAGAGCCTCTGTCTCTCTCACCCCTGCAGGAGATAAGACTTAGGTATTATTACTAGTTGTTTGCACTCTAGTATGTAGAAAGAGCCTGAGACCAGATGTTTTTGGGGACATGGGCATATTGGGAAACAAGACTCCAGAAATGGGCATTCCCTCCAGAGGGGACTTGAAATGCAAGCTTTACACAGGTTGTAGGCCAGCCCTATCTCTCACTTCCTTTTTCTACTGCCTCACTACACAACAATGCCTCCATTAATGAAACCTCTGAGGATGAAACTCCTTTACAATGAACATGTTGAGTTAAAACAGAACAACAGCTTCATAAATCATGCTAAACAGTGATGCAATATATCAAATGGTTGAGCTGCAATATTTCTGCAGGTCTATGCACTCAGGGCACAAATCTCTTCAGGCACAGTTTTGATTCATCCCCAAAGCTGCAGGAAAACAGTTTACCCTCTGCTTCCCACCCCTTCAGGTGTTCTGAGACCTCTTGCTTTCTGATCCTCACAATCACAAAATTCACTCAACAATATTACTTATTGAAGGCCCATTAAATAGCAGATAAGGGGATTTTGTGGTTTTACACACACGTGTACACACACACAGAGACATTAAGCAAATATTTCACACTAAAATATCACAAAGCATGATGTGTTGTGAAGAAAAAGAGTAAAATGGTATGAAATTACATAAGAAGGAGGACTGATCAGTTTGATGGGGAGGAAGACATTGGAACATGTACAGAATTCCTAAGGTGGGAAAGAGTTTGGTCTTTTCAAGGAACTAAAAGAAAAGAAAGTACATTTGGCTAGAGAATGACAGGGAGAGGCCCGGTAATTATGCCATGCAGGATCATGGAGAGCTATGGGGTCATGCTAGTGATTCTAGTCTTTATTGTAAAAGCACATGGAAATCCCCAGAAGAGTTCTCAGGAGGAAGGTTATAAGACCAAATGTGCATTTTAAAAGAAAAATTTATTTTATGGAGAACAGATTGGAGGGGAGGAAGAGTGGATTGGAGGAGATAATTAAGAGGCCGAGAAGTAGTTGAGATGAGAGGTAGTGTTGATTTGGACTGGGTGGTGGTAGTAAATATGGAACAAAGTTGATTCTCAGCATATTTAGGGGCAAACTCAATGGCACTTGGGTTGAATAGGAAATGGGTTAAGGAATAGGGAAATATCAGGATCATTCCAAGTGGGTGTATCCTGCTCCATGGCTGGAAATGCCACGAACTGGAATGGATTTGGGACCTGGATTTAGAAGGGAAGGATAATTGTAAATTTAGCATTTCTACAGATTAACTGATTACAATTTGCAAAAAATTCACTTCAGTCTATTTATGTTTAAAACCTTTGAACACTGATCAGAAAGTTGCAGGACCTAATTTCTACTAAAGGAAGTAGGTAGAAAAACATTTGGGAGAAGGGGACCTTGATATTATAACGTCCTCTGCCTTCGAAGAGGGGTCTAATTGCCAGGCATGTTGAGGCACAGGGACAAGGCTGAATTGCTGTGTAACATAGAAGAATGAAAAAGCTGGGGTCTTGAGAGAAAATCCTCAAGACAGTGCATCATGTGAGGTTGGGTCAGAAAAAGCTGGCTCGAGGGGATGCACAGGAGGGTTGGTAGTGGATAAGAGAACTCTGGAGAAGAGAAATGTGGAAAGAGGAGTTGAAATGGTTTCCTCTGAGAAGAGGAGTGCACTGCAGAACCTCTTCCACATCCACCCCCACCCCTTCCATGGATTTTTCTTTGCTCACCATGGAGAGAGCTAAACCTCGAGTTGCATGGAGGCCAGTTGGAAAGTGAACATTCTCAAGGAGACAAAGGTGGGGGTGACCCATGGAGGCAGAGGTCTGTATGTACTTGCCTCCTGGTTCTGTCTGCCCTTTCAGTGCTAGAAGACAAAGAATGGGAAGAAAAGGTAAGGAAAAATATGGAAAGGGAAGGAAGGGTACATAGGCTGTTGTCCTCTGCCCTCTTTTATATTAAAACTATTCTAGGTGGGGGATATTCAATATTACAATAAATTATACTAAGGCAAAGATTAGTGACCTTCAAAAGGAGAATAGCATGTTAAGCCCCTCCTTTCTCTCCCACTTTTTTTGGGCATTCTAGGGGTGAAGTTTGGACGTGTGCTGACGTCCATACTTCAGCATTTCTTCATAAAAAATTTGAGTCCCTTTTCTGTGGTATGTAGGGGCACAAAAATGAGAGATATGATCCCTTTACACATCCTCAGGGAGTTTACCATTTAGTGGTAAGAAAGACAAACAGGCAGAAATAGTGCAATGTGAGCCTTGCTATAATAGGAAATGGGAGAATTAAAGGGGTTTCTGGAGGCTAAGCACTGTAGCTCAGGACTGCAATCCCAGCACTTTGGGAGGCTGAGATGGGAGGATCCCTTGAGCCAGGAATTTGAGACCAGCCTGGGCAACATAGTGAGACCCTGTCTCTACAAAAAAATAATAAAAAAAAATTAGCTAGGCATGGTGGTGTGCACCTGCAGTCCAAACTACTCAGGAGGATGAGGTGGGAGGACCAATTAAGTCCGAGGCTGAGGCTGCAGTGAGCTGTGATTGCCACTGCACTCCAGTCTGGGTGACCAGAGCAGGGCCCTGTCTCAGAAAAAAAAAAAAAAAGAAAGAAAAAGAAAAAGAAAAAAAAATATAAAAAATAGGGTGGCTTTATTTATTATTTATTTATTTATTTATTTATTTATTTATTTATTTATTTGGAGATGGAGTCTTGCTCTGTCCCCCAGGCTGGAGTGCAATGCTGGGCTCACTGCAACCTCCACCTCCTGGGTTCAAGCGATTTTCCTACCTCAGCCTCCCGAGTAGCTGGGACTACAGGTGTGCACCACTACGCTCAGCTAATTTTTGTATTTTTAGTAGAGACAGGGTTTTGCCATGTTTGCCAGGCTTGTCTTGAACTCCTGACCTCAGCTGATCCGCCCACCTCGGCCTCCCAAAGTGCTGGGATTACAGGTGTGAGCCACCGCATCCTGCCTAAGGGGTGGCTTCTGAATCAGCCTGGGAGATTTTGCAGGAATGCTTTCCCTAAGAAGTGGGACTTGAAAGAATATGAGTTTTCTTAGCAGACAATGATGGGGTGAGAGGGGGTTATACTATAACTTTTGGAAGCCAAAAAAAATTTTTTTTTGAATGGGGCTGATTTAAGCAGAAACTCATAGGAACTTACTGGAAGGATACTGAATAGTTTGTAGAATTGCCAAGAAGGCTGCAAAATCACTTTTGGAAAGTAGAACAGGAGTAAGTTAGGGTAGGCAGAGTCCAAGATCACAGCAGAATGACGCTACAAAATTAGTCTCGTGCAGACCCTACTGTTCCGTTGCTGAACAGCTGTAAACTCCAGTTGCAGCTCTGGCCCTGGCAATCCCTGTGAGTGCCATTGTTGCCTCTGCCCACTGCAAGGGTGGATTTCTATCCTACCTGCTTTTTGTATTATTAATAATAGCTCTTGATTGAAAGTTGGGGATGGGAACATCTGATTGGCTGAGTCTAGGTCACATGCTGCCTCCTCAGCTGCAAGGGAGGCTGAGACAGCAAGTATGTGACTTTTTCAGCTTCTATGCTGGGAGTGGGGTTGGGAGTGGATTACAGCCTCACACCTAGGTTCAAAAGGAAAGCAAGTGCCCTAAATAAGAAGGGATTTCAAATGCTAGGTAGCCCTCTTCCTCTAGTGAGGGGACAAGGGTGAAGATATTCCAGGTAGTTGCATGTGAACATGTTAAAAAGGCCCAAAGGTATGAGCCAGCGTGCAGCACTGGGAGGTCTTCCAATAACTCCAAAGGAGAAGGAGGAGAAGGGTGGGAAGGCCAGAAAGGAAGGCAGGGGACTTGTCTTGAAAGCCCAATGTCTATAAGCTTTGACTTTCCTGTTATAGGACTGTGGTAGACGTAACTGATTTTCACTTAGTACCATCTAATTTTCTTCCTTCCCAATTTCAATTTGGGGAGCAATATACCCAGCTAAACTTCCTCAAGATTCCTTCTAGCTAATGATAGCCATGATACATAGTTTGGGTAAATGAGATATAAAAGAGGGTTCTTGTCTCTCCCCTTCTTGGCTGAATGCATGTGTAAGGTCTGAAGGTATAGCAACCATATTGGGACTATGAGATGAAAAGCTGTATATGCATATTAAAAATGGCAGAGCAGAAAGATGGAAAGAGGCCTGTTTGCTGTTCCATCTGAGAATTTCCTATGCCCAGATTTCTTTGTTCTTTCTTTCTTTTTTAAAAAATGGTGACAAGTGACTATTTATTTGAAAAAATTTCTTGAAACAATAAGATATGATTTCACAAGAAAAAAGAGTTGTCAAATGAAGCTACCTTTACAGCTTGGAGAGTACCATTTAGAAATAAAATTGATCATTAATTTGCCTTTTTGATGGAATGTTTTAATTTACAGTTTTGGATTTTGGATATCTCTTCTTCTTGGATTAATTTTTTTTTTGGGGGGGGGGGTTGGAGTTTCACTCTTGTTGCCCAAGCTGGAGTGCAGTGGCACCATCTCGGCTCACGGCAACCTCCGCCTCCCCGTTCAAGCGATTCCTCTGCCTCAGCCTCCTGAGTAGCTGGGATTGCAGGTCCCTGCCCCCACACCCAGCTAGTTTTCATATTTTTAGTAGAGATGGGGTTTTCACCATGGGGCCAGGCTGGTCTCGAACTCCTGACCTCAGGTGATCCACCCGCCTTGGCCTCCCAAAGTGCTGGGATTACAGGCATGAGCCACTGCGCCCGGCCAGTATTGACATTTTACTATAGTGTCAAGTATTTTTTTAAATTTTTAAATGGAAACACGTAAGTTATACACTATTTCATTCTCTTGGACACAGGAACGGTATTAATCTCCCAGGTTTTTTGAGACAAATCCCTATGAGTTTAAGCCGCTAGAATTGGATTTTGTTATTTGCAGCTGAATGTAATCCTGACTGATAAAGGAAAGGTGACCAGTTAGGAAACTAATGCAGCTGCTTGTAAGTGACTTAAATGGGGGCAGAAAGGGTGGGGATTGGGCAGAGAGGATGGATTGAAAATGTAAATGTGGTGAGTGTGTGTGTTCAGCCAAGTCTCAAATAGGATGGGGCTGTGTGGGTGGAATCCACGTAGATACCACAGAAAACTATCCCTAGCCTTGAGGTATCAGGTATGTCCATAAGAGCACCTGGGAAACATGGGGTGGGAGAGATATGGTGAAAGTGTGTTAAAGGTAGCAGACAGGGGATGTGTAGGGTCCCAAAGACTAACCTCACAATTTTCTTATTTAAAACATAATACTGGGTCCATGTACAAATTTTAGAAAACCCAGTTAAGGAAAAAATTATTTAAGAAAATAAAAATCTTCCCAAATCACACCACCCACGGATAATAATCCCTGCTAACATTTTGGTGTATTTCTTTCCAGCCTCCATTCATTCTCCATCTCTCTCTTTCTCTCCCATTCTTCCCACATAGATGGGTATATACATGAGTTGCTTAACAAAAATATGATCATAGTATGATATGCTGTTTTTTGATCTGTCCTACTTTTTGCATTTGGCAATGCATTGGGAAGGCCCTCACACATCATTAACATCATTTTAATGCTTACATGCATAGTGTTCCATTATGTGGATGTATCTAAGATGCTTTATAAGTAGAAATTTAAAATTGCTTTTATTATTTCCCATTTCATACCACTTTTGGATGTGGTCTGGAAACCATCGGAAGTGATTCTGGGATGGAAGGGAAGGTGGCATAGTTTTTTCTTAGTTTTAGTGAGCTGATAGCTTGCTCAGGCTGTGATAGCCCGAAAACTTGCGTCAATATTTATATTCATTTTATTTCTATTTTGCCACCTTGCTCTTCTCATGGAGCACGAAGAGTTACCTTGCCTTTTAGGACAGCGGAAGGATTTTCCTCTTGGTGTAAACAGTGCATGTTTGCAGCACTGACATTTATTGGCTTTTCTACGGCGTATAAAACCACTCCGTAGGCGCGCCATTTAGCTGATAGGCATTGAAAATACAGAGAAGAGTAAAAGTTTTCATTTGAAGGTGTCTATTTAAAAAAATAGAAAAAATACAAGCACCTGCTTCCGCAGCGAGCAGGGTTCGAACCTGCGCGGGGAGACCCCATTGGATTTCAAGTCCAACGCCTTAACCACTCGGCCATCGCTGCCACAAGGATAGTCGAGAGGCGGAGACACTTTAGTGTAAAAACCACTGCGCTCATGCCAGGCCCGCGAAAGGGCGGAGCGCGCACCCTCTGAGCTCCGCTCCGTGCGAAGCGGCGGGGCTGAGGGCTCAGGGTGCGGCAACTACAGGGTAGACGCGAAGAAATAATAGAAACCACCCTAAATAGAGGTACATTCAGAACTTAGAAACTCTTCCCTTCGCTGTGCTCCGAAAATCGCAACCTTGCCTGGCTTCTGGTCGCTGACCTGGTTTTCGCCCTCGCGCTTCTTTATTAGGTCTACGAGAGGGCCGTGAAACAAAAAGATCTGTTCTGTTACGTGCTGCGGGCCCGCGCTCCCGAAAATTTGGCATTTCTGCGAGAGAAGCGTCTTCCGCGGCGTTTCCCGCCAAGACTGGGGGCGTCGCCTTCAGAAAAACACTTTCTTCTGCGCATTGAGGCAGGAAGTGTGAGGTGTCAGGATGCTGCCTGTGGGCTCGTCCCTTCCCTCCCACCCCGCCCCCTCGGGCTTCTGCCCAAGCAGCCGTCTCCCATTTTTTAAATCCCCAGTGATCCCTTCAGTGCCGAGCTCAACTGGGAGATGTCGGGCTGCAAGTGTGCTCTCTGCTTTCTCAGGAGAGGGGTGGCCGCGGACGTGGTCTGAGAACCAAGTTCTGCGCATTAGTCTGCATTCAATACCTTTAAATGCCATTAATGCCTTCTGGTGTTCTGTGTGGTTTCTGCCCTAGGTGCTTTACCCGCGTTATTTCATTAAAGCCCTGAGAACCGAGGTCTGTGCTGTCTTTGCCCAGCTGACGGCACTGAGGCCTGGGGTTGTGCGGCGGGTGGGCGCGGCTGATCCCAGAGCGCATGCGCAGCCCTTGTCACGTGGCGCCACAGAAGCGCCAAGTTCTGTTGATGGGCAATTTGAGAAAAGTAACAGAAGGCCTTTTACTAGTTGAAGTTTCTAGGAGTGTTCATGGAAACCCCACTGCCCTTCTCATAATGGTACATTTCATAATAAGGCAGGAAGGCAACTCGACCTTTGGAAGCCTCTATGTTGTGACTCCGCTTGATAAGGTGTGTAACTTTTCTTGAGACCTTCCATACCATTTCTCGAAACCAAATTATGGTGCTGAGTGTCTACACCCATTTAATTGTGGAAGAGAGCAGAATATTTGAGACTTGTAAGGATAAATTTTGTCTGAGATTGTAATTTTAGGAATTTTTTTTTTTTTTTTGGCAGAGCTACAGGAGGGATCCCATTTTCTCTATGAATACTGCATGGGAACAAAGTAATTCCCGACATTGCCAGGCATGAATTTTATCGTAAACACAAAATTCACTTGCACTTTTTCCAATAGATATTGTCCAAGAACTACATTTTTGTTTTTTAAATCTTGTCCTTAGATTGTACCTACGTAGCAGGACTAGCTGCAGACAGAACTCCTTAGACACCCAGTTAAAGAAGGAAGGGATTTATTTGGCTGGGAGCATCGGCAAGACTTACGTCTGAAAAACCGAGCTCCCCGAGTAAGCAATTCCTGTCCCACTTAAGGGCTTACAACTCTAAGGGGGTCCGCATGAGAGGGTCGTGATCAATTGGGCAAGCAGGGAGTACGTGACTGGGGACTGCATGCACCGGTAATTAGAATGGAACAGAATAGGACAGTGCTTTTCTATACAATGTCCCAAATCTGTAGATAACATAACTGATTAGGTCAGGGGTCGGTCTTTAACTACCAGGGCCAGGGTGTGGCGCCGGGCTGTCTGCCTGTGGATTTCATTTCTGCCTTTTAGTTTTTACTTCTTCTTTCTTTGGAGGCAGAAATTGGGCATGAGACAATATGAGGGGTGGTCTCCTCCCTTACCTATGCCCTGAGATAACTTAGAATTTAAACTTACCTAATTTTACTCGTTGTATTTTGATCTTGAAGTCCTTTTTATCTTTCCTTCTGTGCAGTTGAATGATGATAATGTTTACTGAAAGTTCCTTTTCTTCTGTAACCTTCCCTTCCCCTTTAAAGAATCCTCTTCACTTGCTTACAAGCTTGACAGTAATGGGAATTGATTATGATTAACGTTGCTCAATCAAAGTTTTTACTTTGAGAGGGTTTTTTTTTTTTTTTGGGAGGGGAAAGCAAGACTATGGGGAAAATAATCGATTATAAAGTTATTGTGTATTTTGTGAGAACGGTTGTGATTAAAATGTGTTTGCAACATTTCCAGGGAAATACCTATATTTAACATTTAACTTTTAGCTTGTTTGAGTTAATGTAGGCTTTTAAAACAGTGAAATAATCTTTTTTTTTTTTTTGCTGATTTATCATAGTGCTAGAATGAGCCGAGATCAAAATTGTTGATTCCCCCCGCCCCCAAAAGTGTGAATTTCCAAATCCAAATGAGTTCTTTTGGCTCCAACCTTAGGTCTTTAGCATTGTCATTTAATGCAGTGAGCGGCAAGTTAGGAATACAGAAGTAAAATTCATATGTTCCTAATTCGTGACAATAATATCATAAAACATTGTTTTGCAACCTTATGCAAATTTCAGTTGGTAAAGGTCCAGTGGTGATCCTGATGATCTTCTCCCTGCCACTCCCTGTTTCTGTTCTTTTTTTTTTTTTTTTTTTGACGGAGTCTTGCTCTGTCGCCCAGGCTAGAGTGCAGTGGTGCGATCTCGGCTCACTGCAAGCTCCGCCTCGTGGGTTCATGCTATTCTCCTGTCTCAGCCTCCCGAGTAGCTGGGACTACAGGCACCTGCCACCACGCCTGGCTAATTTTTTGTATTTTTAGTAGAGATGGGGTTTCACTGTGTTAGCCAGGATGGTCTCGATCTCCTGACCTTGTGATCTGCCTGCCTCGGCCTCCCAAAGTGCTGGGATCACAGGCGTGAACCACCGCGCCCGGCTCGTGTTTCTGTTCTTTTATGTGGCGGTTTCAATTAAGCTAATTTGGGTGTGGAAGGCAAATATGTTTTGGCTTTCTCAGAAAACCTTTCTTGGTGCCATGTTCAGAGGCAGACAGAATACTGGGAGGAACAGGACATGTGATTGGGAGCAGTATGGCATTTCTTTGTTCTTTTATAGCAAATCAGAAATTTATTTTAAATTATTTTGATGGTTTTGGGAGCATTTTATAAAATCATAGAAGTTTAATGCTGGAAGAACCATTAAAGTTAGTCCAATCTCTTCATCTACAGGCAGGAAACCGTGGCCCATGAATAGCTTGTCCAAGTTCACATAGCTAATTACAGTCATGTGCCTCATAATGACATTTGGGTCAATGGTGGACCACATATATAGCAGCAGTCCCATAAAACTTTAATACTGTATTTTCACTGTATCTTTTCTATGTTTAGATAGATATGTTTATATACACAAACACTGTTGTGTTACAGTTGCCTACTGAATATGTTGTACAGGTTTGTAGTCTAGGAGCAATAGGCTACACCAGTGGTTGCCAACCTTTTTGGTACCAGAGACCAGTTTTGTGGAAGATAATTTTCCACGGGATGGTTTTGGGATGATTTAAGCACATTACATTTATTGTGCACTTTATTTCTATTATTATTACATTGTAATATATAATGAAATACACAGCTCACCATAATGTAGAATCAGTGGGAGCCTGGAACTTGTTTTTCTGTAACAAGACAGTCCCATCTGGGGGTGATGGGAGGCAGTGACAGATCATCAGGCATTAGATTCTCATAAGGAACACACAACCTACATCACAGTAGGTTGTGCACTTTACAGTAGGGTTCATGCTCCTATGAGAATCTAATGCTGATCTGACAGGAGGTGGAGCTCAGGCGGTAATGTGAGCAATGGGGAATGGCTGTAAATACAGATGAAGCTTTACTCTCTCACCCACTCACCTCCTGCTGTGTGGCCCAGTTCCTAACAGGCCACGGACCGGTACCAGTTGGGGACACCATGGGCTGTATTATATAGACTAAGTGTGTGGTAGTCCATACCATCTAGGTTACTGTAAGTACACTCTATAATGTTTGCACAATGATGAAATCATCTAAGGATGGATTTTTCAGAACATATCATTAAGCGACACATGAGTGTATTGGCAGACAGGGGTATAACTTGTAATATTAGCTTAGTGTTCTCACTCGTTTTGTTGCCCTCATGTATTATTTGTTAGTCTCTGGCACAATGGCATATAAATTGAGACATGTAGATGGCAGTAGACAATGCCTCCAGTAGGGAAGAGTCACAAGTTGAATGTTGAAGGCATATGAGATGTCAGATAACGAATGTGTGTGATGGGTAATTTTTGTTCTTTATTCCAATATCTATCCTCCCAACTGATACTGACACCTTAATTGTACTTAAGGGGCACCACCCCTCTGCCATTGGATGAAACTTTACTTTATCTGTCAATCAAGATATCCCACCCTCCTCTGGCCAAGGAATGGGCATGTGACTTGTATTCATTTTCTATTGCTGCATAAGAAAGAACCATACACTTAGCGGCTTAAAACAACACAAATTTATTACCTCATAGTTTCTGTAGGTGAGGAATGTGGTTATGTGTTGACTGGGTTCTTTGCTTAGGGTCTCATCAGGTCTCAAGGTGGTGACTGGGGCTGCAATCTCATCTGAGGTTTGGCATCCTCTTCTAAGATAACTAGTTGTTGGCAGAATTCAGCTCCTATGGTTGTAAGACTTGCTGGTTGTCAGTAGAGGGGCGTTTTCAGTTCCTATAGGCTACCCACTTTTCCTTGCCGTGTGGCTGTTTCCACAACATGGTAGTTTGCTTCTTCAAGGTCGGTACGATAATTCCTCTATAGTCTGCTACAATGGAGTTTTATATAATAGAATGCAATTATCAAAGTGATTATTCTATTATATTCACAAGTCCTGCACAAGTGAAGGGGATTATTTAGGGAGTGTAACAGCAGGGGTGGGAATCTTGGGGACATCTTAGATTTTTGCCTACCACACAATTCAAGCTAGGCCAATCAGACCCCAAATCCTTGTTCTTTCTTTTACACAATTGTATTATGAAAATTTCACACAAAACACGTAGTAACCAACAAGAGGTGATCAAAGTATGGTAATATTAACTTAGCTGCCTTGTGTGCTTTTGCACTTCACTCAAAAGGAATAGGTTTGACAACAACTGCAGAGTTTTAGAGGCTTTGCCACTATTTAGGATTTCTTTTCTGTAATTTTATATGAATTGGAGAATAACTCTAGGTATATGTTTTGGATACCATATGTGAGAGGACTTAGTACAAATTGGACAAAGAAAATTATGAAGTTATTGGCAATAAAACCTTCATTAAGATTTAGTCAGTAAATTAAAGGTATCGTGAAAAGTGATGGAAATAATTATCAAGGAATTGCTGCATTGCAAGTGACCGTACTTTTAAAGCTTCAGCAATTAATTGTGGGTTGGATTTTAGTCACTGTGGTACTTATACATAAATGTTTGAAGGAGATTGAAGATATATCCTAGTTAGCACTTACAGTATTTTCCTACCTAAGCAGCTTAGGTAGGGGCAGCTTACTTACAGGATTTTCCTACCTAAGCAGTCTCTTAATGCCATGGCCAATTAAGAAGTAAGAAGAAGAATCAAGAAGGATGGGGTCTTCTTTTCTTAAATGTGTGATACCAGTGTAATATTCAACCTCAAATTCTCAAAAAAGTAGTTTTCTTTGACTTTGTAATAGCAGAGATCTGGACTTAGCAAAGACATTTTAATCTATTTTTTTTTTAAACCAAATCAGATGTCGAAGGGCAGAATAAGCTTATTAAGAATGAAATCTTATACCCAGTTATTTATAGAATTGAATTGATTCCCTATAAAACTCTATGGACAAGCTCTATATATGGGGTTGATGTAGTGGGGTTTTTATAAAGGCAACTGAAATGGACAATTTTAAGGATTACATTAAAATACAGCTATGATCAATGTATTGGGATTATAATTGGGGCACAACTAGATCCGCAGACCACCCGTCTTATAACTTTAAGGAATTATGATTATAGCACCATTTTATTTCTTTACAAGATACTGTCATCCCTTTTACTAATTCTTATTTTTTGGGGGGGCTATTAAATTATATAGGAAAACCAAGTCTTTTTCCTTGTCTGTATTAGTCAGGGTTCTCTAGAGAAACAGAGTGGCTAAGATATATGTGTGTGTGTGTGTGTATATATATATATTTATATATATGTGTGTGTGTGTGTATATACATATACACATGAGGAGATTTATTATAGGAATTGCTTTATGTGGTTAAGGAGGCTGAGAAGTCTCAAGATCTGCCATCCGCAAGCCGGAGAACCAGGAAAACTGGTGGTATAGTTCAGTTCGGGTCTGAAAGCTCAAAAACCAAGAATGCTGATGTCTGGGGGCAGGAAAAGATGGATGTCTCAGCTCAATAAGAGAGAGAAAAAATTTGCCCTTCCTCTGCCTTTTTGTTCTATTTAGGCCCTCAGTGGATTGGATACTTCCTGCCTGCATTGGTGAGGGTGGTCTTTACTCAGTCTACTGATGCGGATGTTTATCTCTTCTGGAGATACCCTCACAAACACACCCATAGATAACATTTTACCAGATATCTGGACATCTGTATTAATCAGGGTTCTCTAGAGGAACAGAACTAATAGGATAGACGTATATATTAAAGAGAGTTTATTAAGTAGAATTGACTCACACGATCAGAAGGTAAAGTCCCACGATAGGCTGTCTGCAGGTTGAGGAGCAAGGAAGCCAGTGGTGGATCACTCTGAGTCCCAAAACCTCAAAAGTAGGGAAGCTGACAGTGCAACAGCCTTCAGTCTGTGGCCAAAGGCCTGAGAGCCCCTTGCAAACCACTGGTGTAAGTCTGAGAGTCCAAAAGCTGAAGAACTTTGAGTCTGATGTTCGAGGGCAGGAAGCATCCACCACAGGAGAAAGATGAAAGTCGGAACACTCAGCAAGTCTGTTCTTTCCAACTTCTGCCTGCTTTATTCTAGCCACATTGGCAGCTGATTAGATGGTGCCCACCCAGAGTGAGGGTGGGTCTGCCTCTCCCAGTCCACTGACTCAAATATTTATCTCCTTTGACATCACCCTCACAGACACACCCAGGAACAATACTTTGCATACTTCAATCCAATCAAGTTGATACTCAGTATTAGCCATCACAGCATCCGTTAGCCCAGTCAAGTTGATACGTAAAATTAACCACCACGTTGACCTTAGAGAGCTCATCTATGCCCATGCCTTTAAATACACAGAGATATTTGCTACATATTTATTGTTTAAAGCTGCCATGTTTAGGGATAGTTTGTCATACAGCAATAGATAACTAAGGCATTCAGTTTTTCCCCCTAGAACTAGATACCTTTGCTCTATTCCATGTTTCTGTCAGATGTTTTCTGTTTACCCAGCAGGCTGGAAAACACTCTTGATTCAAAATGCCTAGCACAGTGCTTAATATGTAGTAGGTACTCAATATATGATAATTATCTTTTTTTGTTGTGAAAACAATATGATGTTAATAAAAAGTTTGAAAAATAGAAAAAAACCTCAACCCACCTAAGTCTTTTAAAAACTATTCTTTTAGTCCTTTCCCCTACACTTATATATATATTTTTACATAGCTGTAACTGTGTACATGATAATTTTTCTACTTTTGTTATATTGAGGTAAAATTCACCATTTTAACCATTCAAGTGTATGATTCAGTGGTTTCCATTACATTCATAATATTGTGTTACTGTCACTAATGTATATTCCAGAGCATTTTCATCAGCCCAAGAGGAAAACCTGAATTCATTAAGCAACCACTCTTCACTCCCCACTTTCCTCAGCCCCTGCAATCACTAATCTGCTTTCTGTCTCTATATTCTGTTTGCCTATTACATTTTATGTAAATAGAATTATATAATATGTGGCTTTTTGTGTCCATTTTTTTTTCTTAGCACATTTGCAAGGTTTATCCATGTTACAGCATGTATTGCTACTTCGTTTATTTTTTAGTGTTTTGAAAATATTGTTACTTGCCTTTTAAAAAATTATTTATTTTTATTGATGCATAATAGATGTACATTGTTTTGAGGTACATATGATAATTTAATACGTGATTCATAAATATTAAATTGGTGTAGTTAGGATATCCATCACCTTAAATATTTGTATTTTTTATGCTAGAAACATTTGAATTATTCTCTTCTAGCTTTTTTGAAATGTACAATAGACTACTGTAGACTATAGACACCCTACTGATTTATCTAAAAACTAGGTCTTAGTTCTTCTATTAAACTATTGAATAGGTGTAAATATGTACCCGTTAATCAACTTCTTTTCATCTCCCTGTTCCCCCCACCCTACCTGGCCTCTGGTAACCGCCAGTCTACTCTCTATCTTCATAAGATCCACTGTTTTACCTCCCACATATGAGTGAGAACATGCAATATCTGTCTTTCTGTGCTTGGCTTATTTCACCTAAGATAATGAACTTCAGTTCCATACATGTTGCTGCAAATGACAGGATTTCATTCTTTTTTATGGCTGGATAATATTTATACCACTTTTCTTTATCCATTCTTGCATTGATGAGCATTTAGATCAATTCTATATTTTGGCTATCATGAATAGTGCTTTGATAAACATGGGAGTGCATATATCTTTTTGGCATATTGATTTTCCTTTCTTTCTTTCTTTTGTTTTTTTTTTTTGAGACAGAGACTCACTTTTGTCGCCCAGGCTGGAGTGCAATGGTGTGATCTCGGCTCATTTCAACCTCCAGCTCCCTGGTTCAGGTGATTCTCCTGACTCAGCCTCATGAATAACTGGGATCACAGGCGTGTGCCACCACACCTGGCTAATTTTTGTATTTTTGGTAGAGATGGGGTTTTACCATGTTGGCCAGGCTGGTCTCAAACTCCTGACCTCAAATGATCCATCTGCCTCAGCCTCCCAAAGTGCTGGGATTACAGGCATGAGCCACCATGCCCTGCTGATTTTCTTTCTTTCGAATATATACCCAGTAGTGGAATTGCTGGATCATATGGTAGTTCTATTTTTAGTCTTTTGAGGAACCTCCATACTGTTTTCCATAGTGGCTGTACTAATTTACATTCTTGCCAATCGCGTATAATGGCTTCCCTTTCTTTACATCCTTGCCGGCATCAGTTATTGCTTGTCTTTTTTATAAGAACAATTTAAACTGGGGTGAGATGATATCTCATTGTAGTTTTGATATGCATTTCTCTGATGGTTAGTGATATTGAGCATTTTTTCATATACCCATTGCTATTTGTATATCATCACCTTTTTTTTTTTTTAAAGATAAGGTCTCATCCTGTCACCCAGGCTGGAGTGCAGTGGAGTGATCATAGGTCACCGCGGCCTTGAACTCTTGGGCTCAAGTGATCCTCTTGCCTCAGCCTCATAAGTAGCTAGGACTACTACAGGCATGGGTAATTTTTTAATTTTTTTGTTTTGTAGAGATAGGGTCTCGCTATATTTTCCATGCTGGTCTCAAACTTCTGTCCTCAGTTGATCCTCCCACGTCAGCCTCCCTAAGTGCTGAGATTACAGGCTTGAGACACCATGTCCAGCCATGTATGTATTCTTTTGAGAAATGTCTGTTCAGCTCTTTTGCCCATTTTCTAATCAGATTATTGTCATTTTTTTCTCCATTGAGTTGTTTGAGCTCCTTATATACTCTGGTTATTAATCCTTTGTCAGATGCGTAGTTTGCAGATCTTTTCCCCCGTTCTGTGGGTTGTTTTTGCACTTTGTTGATTGTTTCCTCTGCTGTACAGAAGACTTTTATCTTGATAAAATCCCAGTTGTCTATTTTTGCTTTGGTTGCCTGTGCTTTTGAGGTCTTACACGGAAAATCTTGCCCAGACCAATGTCCTGGAGCATTTCCCCAATGTTTTCTTCTATTAATACTAGTTTCATAGTTTCAGGTCTTAGACTTAAGTCTTTTATCCATTTTGATTTGATTTTTGTGTATGGTGAGAGATAGGGGTCTAGTTTCGTTCCTTCTTTTTTTAAATTTTATTTTATTTTAAGTTCTGGGATACATTTGCATGATGTGCAGGTTTGTTACATAGGTAAACGTGTGCCATGGTGTTTTGCTGTACCTATCAACCCATCACCTAGGTATTAAGCCCCATATGCATTAGCTGTTTATCCTGATGCTCTCCCTCCCAACGCCCCCCGATAGGCTCTAGTGTGTGTTGTTTCCCTCCCTGTGTCCATGTGTTCTCATTATTCAGCTCCCACTTGTACATGCGGTATTTGGTTTTCTGTTCCTGTGTGAGTTTGCTGAAAATAATGGCTTCTAGCTCCATCCACCTCCCTGCAAAGGTCACGATCTTGTTCCTTTTTATGGCTGCAGAGCATTCCATGGTGTGTATGTACCACATTTTCTTTATCCAGTCCATCACTGATGGACAGTTGGGTTGATTCCATGTCTTTGCTATTGTGAATAGTGCTGCAATAAACATATGTGTGCATGTATCTTTATAATAGAATGATTTATATTCCTTTGGGTATATACCCAGTAATGGGATTGCTGGGTTAAATGGTATTTCTGGTTCTAGATCCCTGAGGAATCACCACACTGTCTTCCACAATTGTTGAACTAATTTACATTCTCACCAACAGTGTAAAAGTGTTCCTATTCCTCCACAGCCTTGCCAGCATCTGTTGTTCCTTGACTTTATAATAATCGCCATTCTGACTTATGAGATGGTATCTCATTGTGGTTTTGATTTGCATTTCTCTAATGATCAGTAATGTTGAGCTTTTTTTCATAAGTTTCTTGGCCACGTAAATGTCTTCTTTTGAGAAGTGTCTGTTCATGTCCTTTGCCTACTTTTTGATGGGGTTTTTTGTTGTTTTCTTGTAAATTTGTTTAAGTTCCTTATAGATTCTGGATATTAGACCTTCGTCAGAGGGATAGATTGCAAACATTTTCTCCCATTCCATAGGTTGTCTGTTCACTGTGATGATAGTTTCTTTTGCTGTGCAGAAGCTCTTTCATTTAATTAGGTCCTATTTGTCAATTTTTGCTTTTGTTGCAATTGCTTTTGATGTTTTGTCATGAAATCTTTGTTTATGTCCTGAATGGTATTGCCTAGATTTTTTTCTAGGGTTTTTATAGTTTTTGGTTTTACATTTAAGTCTTTAATCCATCTTTAGTTAATTTTTGTATGAATTATAAAGAAAGGGCCCAGTTTCAATTTTCTGCATGTGGCTAGCCAGTTTTCCCAGCACCATTTATTAAATAGGGAATCCTTTCCCCATTGCTTGTTTTTATCAGGTTTGTTAAATGTCAGATGATTGTAGATGTGTGGCCTTATTTCTGAGATCTCTATTCTTTTCCATTGGTCTATGTGTCTGTTTTGGTACCGGTTCCATGCTGTTTTGGTTACTATTGCCTTGCAGTATAGTTTGAAGTTGGGTAACATGATGCCTCCAGCTTTGTTCTTTTTGCTTAGGATTGTCTTGGCTATATGGGGTCTTTTTTGGTTCCATAAGAATTTTAAAGTAGTTTTTTCTAATTTTTTGAAAAATGGCAATGGTAGTTTAATGGGAATAGCATTAAATCTGTAAATTACTTTGGGTAGTATGGCCATTTTCATGATATTGATTCTCCCTATCCATGACCATGGAATGTTTTTCCATTTGTTTGTGTCCTCTCTTATTTCGTTGAGCAGTGGTTTGTAGTTCTCCTTGAAGAGGTCCTTCACATCCCTTTTTAGCTGTATTCCTAAGTATTTTATTTGTAGCAGTTGTGAATGGGAGTTCATTCATGATTTGGCTGTCTGTTTGTCTATTGTTGGTGTATAGGAATGCTTGTGATTTTTGCACATTGATTTTGTATCCTGAGACTTTGTTGAAGCTGCTTATCAGCTTAAGGAGCTTTTGGGCTGAGACAATGGGATTTTCTAAATATAGGATTATGTTGTCTGCAGAGACAGTTTAACTTCCTCTCTTCCTATTTGAATACCTTTTATTTCCTTCTCTTGCCTGATTGCCCTGGCCAGAACTTCCATACTATGTTGAATAGGAGTGGTGAGAAAGAGAGAGGGCCATCCTTGTTTTGTGCCAGGTTTCAAGGGGAATGCTTCCAGCTTTTGCCTATTTAGTATGATATTGACTGTGGGTTTGTCAGGAATGGCTCTTAATATTTTGAGATGTGTTCCATCAATTCCTAGTTTACTGAGAGTTGTTAACATGAAGGGATGTTAAATTTTATCAACGGCCTTTTCTGCGTCTGTTGAGATAATTGCGTGGCTTTTGTCTTTAGTTCTGTTTATGTGATGAATTACATTTATTGATTTGTGTATGTTTAACCAGCCTTGAATCCCAGGGATAAAGCTGACTTGATCATGGTGGATAACCTTTTTGATGTGCTGCTGGATTTGGTTTGCCAGTATTTTATCGAGGACTTTTGCATCAATGTTCATCAGGGATATCGGCCCGAAGTTTTCTTTTTTTGTTGTATCTGTGCCAGGTTTTGGTATCAGGATGATGCTGGCCTCATAAAATGAGTTAGAGAAAAGTCCCTCCTTTTCAGTTGTTTGGAATAATTACAGAAGGAATGGTACCCACTCCTCTTTGAACCTCTGGTTGAATTGGCTATAAATCTATCTGGTCCTGGGCTTTTTTTTTTTTTTTTTTTTGGTTGGTAGCTATTTATTACTGCCTCAATTTCAGAACTTGTTATTGGTCTATTCAGGGATTCGAATTTTTCTTGGTTTAGTCTTGAGATGGTGTATGTGTCCTGGAATTTATCAATTTCTTCTAGATTTTCTAGTTTATTTGCGTAGAGGTGTTTATAGTATTCTCTGATGGTTGGTTGTATTTCTGTGGGGTCATTGGTGATATCTCCTTCATCAGTTTTTATTGTGTCTATTTGATTCTTCTCTGTCTTCTTCTTCATTAGTCTAGCTAGTGGTCTATTTTTTTTATGATCATTATTTTTTATTATTTATCTTTACATCCTCAGTGTTGGCGGAGTTTCTGGTGCTTGACAAACATTTGTTCAGATCAGATAACTGGAAAAAACTGTCATTTGCTTATTCAAGCCATGCTTTTCTGTGATAT